>NC_141699.1:591190686-591843186 GCF_964263255.1 Lissotriton vulgaris
GACTGTCTCAATAGTATCTTTATGAGTAATTACATATGTTTTAAACAAGTATATGTGAGTATTGATGTATATAAGTGAGTATAAGTGAGAGATTGGAAGAGTTCCTGTATAAATATGTATGTGTTTTATAAGTGACTAGCTTACCCGTCGCACGTTGCTGCGATCTCAGAAGAAAGGAAATTTAAGGAAACTTGTTATAATAACATTCAATTTACATTGTGTCATTTTTATTGAAACTTATTCATTTTAATATGGAAAACATTTTAAAGTGTTGTTTTAATTCTGTTTATGCATTCGAGTGCTTGTGGATACACGTTTTTTTGTTTTTCCATCTGGTGCGTACACGAATAAATCAGAAGGTTTTCCGACGCGTGAGCTGGCCACATACAGTTGTCCATGTGAGAAGCACGGATTCTCCAAATCTATTCCACACACTTGCAGCGATTGTCCTTGTACTTTGTTGATGGCCAAAGTCGCACCGTAAACTGTAAACGATCAGTATTTGAAAGATTATGAGGGCCCTGGGGGGCCGGGGGGGCGATATTTAACTTTTTTTTGTGCCAGAAACCTTCGCGGGAGTGTACTCAACAACTTTTAACACATTTTTAATTTATTTATTTTATTTTATTTTTTTAATTGTATTTTTTTTTTTGCCAGAAACCTTCGCGGGGATGTACTCAACAACTTCCCAAAGTTTCATGGCTATCGTATGAATGGTGTAATAATGCATAAAGGACAAACAGACATACTTTCGTTTTTCTATATATAGATTGTTTAAGAGAGTAAGTATGTGTACGTTTCTATAGAAGTAAGTGTAGTGGTGTGTGTATAGCTGTATATGCAAGTAAATGGATGTTTTTTAGTTTATTTGCATGTGTGAGTATGTGTGTGAGTAACTCTATGGATGAGTGTCAGTGTGTAACACTATGTATAGGTGTATGAGTACATATGATGAGTGAGTACATGTATGAGTGACTATATAGAACTGTTGGTGAATGAGTGGATGTGTATGTAGATGTTGGAATTACTGAATAGGTTGTTGTAACTGGTATTGGTATCTCCATTTTTTTGGAAATTTTACTTTCTATTTTTGAATGTGTGTATCAAAGGTTATATTACGGTGAGAGGAGGTCTGCCACTCTTTTACAAGGATGATAACATCAGTAATGTCATCAGTGATGTCATCACTGATATAATCTGCCTCTTCCTGAAGCGCTGTAGCCCCCACCACAGACGACTAAGGTCTGGCTGGGTTTGACTACTTCGGGCGCCATCTTGTGTGAGGCGAGGAGCCGGCGAGCGGTCTAGTGCTCGGCCCCTCCCGCCCCACAAGCTTAAATGGCCCCCTGGCACCGGAAGCGCAGCGGACGAGCGCAGCGGACGAGCGCAGCGGGAGCGCCGACTTCGCGCCAAAGTCGTGCCAAAGTCCTGCCCGTCTGCGCCCATCCGCGCCAGGTCGGGACCAGGGGCCACTCTTTTTGCCCCAGATATTATCACATACTCACCTTCGGCTCTATTGAGTCTACAGCTACCTCCCTCTACTTTTGCCCCTAGCCTGAACTGTCAAGATGCGCCGTTAAAATGTCCCATTTGTGCCCTCACGCTAGACTCTGCTACCTCGGTCACAGATTCCCTCTCTTCCACTTTTTGGGACGTTCAGCCTCCTACACATCAGGTCCCCTCTCCCAAGTTGAAAACCGGCCCTGAGTTGAATTTTATTAGCATCAATTGCCGATCTCTCCCTAGGCACAGGAGAGATATCTTTGACCTCCTTGAGTCAGCTAGCCCGGCAGCCATGTTTGTTACAGAAACTTGGCTCAACGAGAGCTCCGGCCCTGACATCGCCACGGCCCTCCCCAACAATTACACCTTTGTGGGGAGAAACCGTGCTCTCAAGGAGGGCGGAGGGATTGCTGTTATTTATAAAAGAGATTTTTCCTGTAAATGGGAAGTGTCAGGTTCCGCGGTGATGTATCCCCAGGATTGTACCGATGCTATAAAGGGGCCCACCTCTAGATAATCCCAAGTCTGACAATAAAATACACAGACTGTTAAGGAGATCAAGCGGGGGAAAATAGATGGTCCGGAGGGGAACTGCAGGCTGCTGGAACCGGAAATCTTCAATATACAAAGCACGGAATAAGTGGTGTTGGGTTACCAGATTGGACCACAACCAACTATGTTACTCTTTTCTCACCTGTATAATCATTCAGGAGTGCTGAGATATAAGAGGTAAGGTAATGGATAATTCCTCATCCCCAAAGGACACTGTAATGAATAATAACAATTCTAAGTATCTAGTTACCCCCACCACACAGTATCTCTTCTTGGTATGTGTAAACCAAATTCTACACCTACCACCTGATGGGAGAATGAATACCCAAACGATCCTCTGTAAACCGAAGATCACCAATGCGATACCTCTAGACTCCTTAAGTAGATTTGTGTATGCAATAGCTTGTGCATTCCATTCATGCACAAAATAGTGTCATTTAGGTGTATAAAACACAGTCACATGAGTGTCACTAACACATTAGGTTCCCTCCACAAAGTATTGGAAAAAAGAAAGTTCGAACAAACAAAAGATATCAACAGCCCAGGAAACGAAAGGAAGATCCAATAGTAAGATTCTTTTCTCCACCATAAGGATCCACAATAGTCAAAAGGAGAAATCTGGCGAGTAGTCACTAATAGCGTTCAATACCATCACAGATTCCCAAAGTAATATTCAATAGGGTGCAGGGAAATGAACAGGACGCCAGAACCCTGAACTTAGTAAGCACCACCTTGAAAGCACAAAATGAAACTACCTGAAAACAGATGTCGACCGTTGTAGGCGCTTCCTAAGCCCCAGCCAATAATCCACTGGACTCCCGACTCACATACCCTCGATGTAAGCCCCACTCGTACCTATATCCAGGCGCTTCCTAAGCCTCTGCCAAGATCTCCGAATGGAAGCGTTCTCACACTTGGGACCGAAGAACCCAGACAATCCAGAAAGGTGCTTCCTAAGCCTCTGCCAAGTACTCCAACGTGATAAGGAAATCACCGATCCTCCAAACACGAACTACTCTCCACATGAACAAATAATCGGCAGTGCGTTCTGCACGAATGCACACTAAATGCTTTTCCCCCGGCGCGACGCGTCACTACAGCGCGCCGCCCCAAAGGATCATGGGATTTGTAGTTTCCAATCCCCGGAGTGCGTATTTGGGCAGTCAGTGTTTACCAGCGGTCGGGGAGACGTGACAGTACACCCCCCTCTCCGACACTCACTGACTGCCACCAGGCTTGTCCGGATGCAGACGATGAAACAAACGCACCAGTCTCGGAGCATGCACAGCTGCAACAGGCTCCCATGAATCCTCCTCAGGACCACACCCCTTCCAGGATATCAAGTACTGTAATTTGCCTCTCACTCTTCTAGCATCCAGAATCCTACGCACCTCATACTCAACATCTTGTTGTACCCTCACAGGCATAGGGGTTTTTGTGCGAGGACATTTGGCAGGTTTCAGAAGAGATACATGGAAAACCGGATGAATCCGGAAATGGGTTGGAAGATGCAATTTCACAGCCACTGGGTTTATATGCTTGATCACTTTATAGGGCCCTATAAACCTCGGATTGAAAACACTGTATCTGCGAAAACGAATGTTTCGAGTGGATAGCCACACCCAATCCCCTCTTTTGTACTCAGGACAAGCTTTACGATGTTTATCTGCCTGCATCTTATACCTTCCTTTAGCTTTCTCCAGGTTATTCCGTGCTTGTGTTACAGTATTTCGGGTAGTAACCAATCGGGAGTGCAATGTAGGGATGTTTGCAGTAACAGAGGGCAAACACAAAGGGGCAAACCTGGGGTGAAACCCGTAGGTGCAATAGAAAGGAGTGTATTGAGTGGAGGTATGAATTGCATCATTGTACGCCACTTCAGCGGCCCACAGCAAATCAACCCATGCGTCAGTGGTGGTGTCAACAAAACATCTCAGGTATTGCTTGAGCGTTTGGTTCAACCTTTCGGTCTGACCGTCAGTTTGGGGGTGAAAGCTTGTAGAAAGAGAGGACGTTATACACAGTTTCTCACACCAGGTCTTCCAAAATTTTGCTGTAAACTGTTCCCCCCCATCAGACACTATGGAACGAGGAAGCCCATGTAACCTGACTATATGTTGGAGCAAAAGCTGAGCTAGCTGACCTGCGTTTGGTACTTGTTTACATGAAATGAAATGCCCCATCTTGGTTAAATAATCCACCACCACGATGATGGCTGCCATACCTTGATCTTTAGGCAACCCCACCACAAAGTCAACTGAGAACCTCTCCCAAGGAATAGATGGAGTAGGCATGACTTGTAAAAGCCCCTGGGTAGGACGATTTCACTCTTGGCTTGTGAACAGATGGAACAGTTTTTTACCCATGCAAACACGTCTGGACGAATGGTAGGCCACCAAAATTTCCTCAACATCTTTTCCAAAGTCTTTTGTCCACCAGTATGGCCTGCACATGGAAGGTTGTGGCACCATTCGAATGCCTTCTTAAGTAGACTCGGGGTGGGTAGAAGCAATTGTTGGCCTTTCATGGGTAACCCTTGTATGAGTTTCCACTCCGGATGCATACGGATCCAAGTTTTCCATTCGAAGGTCTGAATCCCTCTCTTGGTTTTCTGGAGGAAGTCTTCCAGACATATCACTCCCATTATTTTCTGTGGTTCGATGATGCTCTTCTCAGGTGGCATCGTTACAATGGGGTTATGTTCCTGGCGGGTCAAAGCATCTGCCTTCCTGTTTTCGCTTCCTGGACGAAAGGTGACGATAAAATGAAATTCCGCAAAAAATAACATCCATCTGAGTTGTCTGGGAGTAAGATGTCTGGCTGCCCTTAAAAACTGTAAATTGCGATGGTCCGTATACACAGTGATTTGATGAGATGCTCCCATTAACCAGTGTCTCCATTCAGCAAACGCATCCTTAATTGCCAACAATTCTTTTTCAGCTATTGTGCAGTTTTGTTCAGCGGCATTTAATTTGCGTGACATAAAGGCTATGGGATGGAGATGTCCGGTGCTCTCATTTCTTTGGGATAACACTGCCCCTATGGCCATCTCGGATGCATCTGCTTCTACCACAAATGGATGTTCAGGGTTTGCATGTGTGAGTACTGGGGCGGTGACAAAAGCTTCCTTCAATAAATCAAACGCCTTTTGTTCAGCAATACTCCACACAAAAGGGATGTTCTTTCTCGTCAATCTTGTGAGTGGAGTAACCATCTCTGAAAAGTGCGATATAAATCTTCTATAAAAATTTGCAAATCCTAGAAGACTTTGAATATCTTTCACACTCTTGGGTCTAGGCCAATCCACAATCGCTTGCACCTTTCTCTCCGCCATGACCTGACCTGATGGAGTGAGCATGACTCCCAAAAACTCCACAGTGGTGACGTGAAATTCGCATTTTGTCAGCTTACAATACAAATGGTTCTGTTGTAAGGCTTGTAGAACTCGACATACATGACCCTGGTGTTCTAGCTCAGTGTCGGAATAAATCAGGATGTCATCTATGTATACAACAACAAAGATGTCCAAAAACTCGCGTAGCACTTCGTTAAAAAAAAACTGAAAAGAGGCAGGGGCATTGCAGAGCCCAAAGGGCATTACGAGGTATTCAAAAAGCCCATACCGCGTCTTGAAGGCCGTCTTCCATTCGTCGCCTTCTCTCATCCGAACCAAATGGTATGCGCCCCTTAGATCCAATTTGGTATAGATTTGTGCGGAGCGGACTTGCTCCAGCAGTACTGGAATTAAAGGCAACGGGTATTGATTCCGGATGGTAACAGCATTTAATGCTCTGAAGTCGATGCAGCAACGCAGCTCTCCATTCGCCTTCGCAATAAAAAAAAGCGGAGAGGCTGCTGGGGACCTAGAAGGCCAAATGAATCCTAGCTGTAGTAGCTTATCCAAATATTCTTTGAGGTGCGTCGTTTCCGGTTGGGAGAGAGCATATATACGACCACAAGGAATCACAGCTCCGGGTACCAAATCTATTCGGCAGTCGTATTCCCTATGTGGTGGTAACACCTCAGCCTTACTTTCACTGAATACTTCCACAAACTTCCGATAACAGCTTGGCAACACTACTTCTTTTTCAGCAGCGGTATTGATGGCATGCATGGTCGCAAGGATGGTAGAGGGACAGGAATTCTCCACATTACAATGTTCTTGACAAAAGTCGGATTGTAACTCCAGAGACTGCTCAGCCCACTGTATTGTGGGTTCGTGTTTTTTCAACCAGGGGAGCCCCAATATCACCCCATAACGTGGAGCATGAATGAGATTGAACGAAAGATATTCTTTATGGTATCCTCCATACCAAAGCTCATACTCAGGAGTGTGTTGATTTATTGGTCCTGATTCCAATTCATGTCCGTCTACTGCAAACACCACTTCTGGAACCTGTTTCATTATAGGTGTTACTCCCAATCTACGCGCCTCTTCGTTATCCATAAAACAGCCCGTGGCTCCTGAATCCACCATGGCTCTGGTGTGTTTCGGGGTTTGATCAATCCATAACTCCATGTCCAAAAAGAACAATTTATTTCCAACTGTATCTTCTCCTTTCTCAGAAGGGATATATTGTTTGCTTGAGTCACTCCCTTCTGGTATACTCAAGCACTGGAGTTTTCCGACCCTTTTTCGACGGAAGAAGCAGCCACTTGACTAGGACGAAACCGACCTCCTTTAGGTTTTACAGGGCATTCACGCAAGAAGTGTCCTTTCTTCCCGCAATAAAGACACAATCCATGTTTACGACCATGTTCTCTTTCACTGAGTGTCAACGGAGAGCGGACCGCTCCTATTTCCATCGGCTCGGTTTTTCCCTCAGATTTTTCTCCGCCAGTCTGTTTCTCACCAACGAACAGTGGTCTGTCTTTTCTGCCATGTTCTCCTTTACGTTCCCTTAAACGATGATCCAGCCTCAATGCCAATTCGATCAGAGCAGCACAGGTTGTGGGTTGGGGATCGACCTGGGCTATGACATACTTTAAGTTCTCAGTGAGTCCTTGATAAAACAGAACGGTTTGTTTTGCTTCAGGCCACTCCGTTTCTGCTACGAGCCGTATAAAATGATTCAAGTAAGTGACTAAATCAGATGATCCTTGCTTCAGTACAAGCAATTCTTTGTCTGCTGAGAATGTTTCAGCTCTCCTGTCGAATGTTTTTTCAAACTCCACTTTAAACAAATCCCAGTCATACAGTATGGGATCATTACTTTTTACGATAGGGACTGCCCACTGTGCTGCCTCTCCCCCCAAGTATGAAATCAAAAAGGAAACCCTAGACTGATTGGTCAAGAAAAATTTGGGTTTACAAGTGAAATGTAACATTACTTGTGTCATAAACACTTGCACCTTTTTTCTGTCACCTAGAAATCTTTCTGGAGGGGCCAAAGGGACTGGAGAAGGCATTTCCACCACCACTGATGCGGGCTGAGGAGCTCCTACGTCAAAAGGATTACGCTGCAATGCCTTAACCCTTACTTGTAACGCTGCCGTTTCTTGACGTGAGGCCGCAAGTTCAGCCTGTACCAGGCCTAAAGCTGCCAGCACGTCATCCAAGGAGGCCATCCTTTATCGCTACAACCGGGGGGATACCAATACTTGGGCCGATTATTCTGTCAGGTTCCGCGGTGATGTATCCCCAGGATTGTACCGATGCTATAAAGGGGCCCACCTCTAGATCATCGCAAGTCTGACAATAAAATACACAGACTGTTAAGGAGATCAAGCGGGGGAAAATAGAAGGTCCGGAGGGGAACTGCTGGGCTGCTGGAACCGGAAATCTGGAATATACAAAGCACGGAATAAGTGGTGTTGGGTTACCAGATTGGACCACAACCAACTATGTTACTCTTTCCTCACCTGTATAATCATTCAGGAGTGCTGAGATATAAGAGGTAAGGTAATGGATAGTTCCTCATCCCCAAAGGACACTGTAATGAGAAATAACAATTCTAAGTATCTAGTTACCCCCACCACACAGTATCTCTTCTTGGTATGTGTAAACCAAATTCTACACCTACCACCTGATGGGAGAATGAATACCCAAACGATCCTCTGTAAACCGAAGATCACCAATGCGATACCTCTAGACTCCTTAAGTAGATTTGTGTATGCAATAGCTTGTGCATTCCATTCATGCACAAAATAGTGTCATTTAGGTGTATAAAACACAGTCACCTGAGTGTCACTAACACATTAGGTTCCCTCCACAAAGTATTGGAAAAAAGAAAGTTCGAACAAACAAAAGATATCAACAGCCCAGGAAACGAAAGGAAGATCCAATAGTAAGATTCTTTTCTCCACCATAAGGATCCACAATAGTCAAAAGGAGAAATCTGGCGAGTAGTCACTAATAGCGTTCAATACCATCACAGATTCCCAAAGTAATATTCAATAGGGTGCAGGGAAATGAACAGGACGCCTGAACCTTGAACCTAGTAAGCACCACCTTGAAAGCACGAAATGAAACGACCTGAAAACAGATGTCGACCGTTGTAGGCGCTTCCTAAGCCCAGCCAATAATCCACTGGACTCCCGACTCACATACCCTGGATGTAAGCCCCACTCGTACCTATATCCAGGCGCTTCCTAAGCCTCTGCCAAGATCTCCGAATGGAAGCGTTCTCACGCTTGGGACCGAAGAACCCAGACAATCCAGAAAGGCGCTTCCTAAGCCTCTGCCAAGTACTCCAACGTGATAAGGAAATCACCGATCCTCCAAACACGAACTACTCTCCACATGAACAAATAATCGGCAGTGCGTTCTGCCCGAATGCACACTAAATGCTTTTCCCCCGGCGCGACGCGTCACTACAGCGCGCCGCCCCAAAGGATCATGGGATTTGTAGTTTCCAATCCCCGGAGTGCGTATTTGGGCAGTCAGTGTTTACCAGCGGTCGGGGAAACGTGACAGGAAGACCTTGATTTTCCTAGTTGCGAAGCAGGTCTCTTTAAACTTCTTCTCTCTCCTTCCTTCACGTTGACAGGAATCCTTATTTACCGTCCTCCGGGTTCGGCCTCGGTCTGGGCCTCTGCTCTTCCTGAGCTTATTGCCCCTTTGATTTTACAATCCACTAATTTTCTCATAGTGGGTGATCTAAATATACACTTTAATCAATCTTCCTGTCCTATAAGTACGCGTCTATTATTGGACTTAGCCGCTTTGGACCTCCATCTACTTAATTCCGGCCCTACCCACAAAGCCGGTAATTTATTAGATCCCCTTATTTCGAATCTTAATTGTATTACCTACCACTCCTCTTCTCCCGTGACTTGGTCTGACCATTTCATTATTGATTTCTCAATTAAGATATCTAATGACTGCTCTTTCACGAGTTCACACTATCTCAAGGCCAGTAGGAACTGGAAACGATTAGATAAGGATAAATTGCATGTTTGCCTTGAAATTTCCAAACCTACGTGTCCCATCATCACCACAAAGGAGGCGCCTGTTGTCAGCTCCTGGTTGACATCTGCCCTAGACTCCTGCCTTCCAATGCAGAAAAATAAATCTCAGATTCTTCATCCTCCGGCCCCCTGGTTCAATGATTCACTCCGCCTTGAAAAATCTCGTTGCAAGAAATTGGAACGCATCTGGCACTCCAATTACTGCAATACTAGGGGGGTGCAGGTGCACACCTATATATGAGCAGTTATTAAATTCTAAATTTAAGGTAGGATATTTTATGGGTATGTAAGGAAGGTGCGTGCTATTCCCAGTGGGAAAACGACCCTAGTTTCCCATGTTACGACATCAAAGGGACTGTGGGAAAACCCACAGTTAAGGGAATGCACAGCTATGAGACAAAATGTCTAAATCACAATTTTTCAATAACAGTATATTATTCATGAGAAATGCTCTAAGGCAATAAATTATTCATTTCATCTGCAATTTTTACTGATGTAGCATTATGCAAATCACATTTGGTAAAGCATTATTGACATATGCAAAAACAATGTAGACTGTCCCTGTCTATTTTCAAAATAATATTAAACAAACACTAAATTTTAATCATCTCCATTCGACTCAGATAACATAACATCCTTTGTTCATAAGTCCCAATGCATTTCGGGTTACGAAAAACCCTTCGTCAGGGGAGTGAGTTTTGATGAAAATGGAAATCTTCACATTCAATGTCGCCACTGAAATTCAAACACAACAACATGCAGTAAGATTACTGCTCAGCTAATAGGATTTGCACCCCAGATTGTGCACTGAAAGGAAAAGTGTAAGCTAGTGTCCAAAGTAGATACATGCTATTGCTAAAAGGAATGTGCTCTCGAATATACAAAGTGAAAAGGTAAAGGACCTTAACCAGTAGAGTCAGGCTGTAATGCCTTGCCTGTACCTTCCAATATGCGCTGGCCGGGACAGGCAGTCTGATGCTGAATACCGCTGAGGTATAGGCAATATCTGTAGTAAAAACAAGACAATGCTAAGAAATAAACCATGATAAATCTGCTGGTCCTAAGCGGGAGAAGGCAAAAGATATATATATATACATGAAGCTTACCGGAAAAAAGACCGGGGGGAGATTATGGTAAATCCTGTGAGGGATCGTTCTGCAGCTACCCAAAGTAGGAAAACGTAAGACGTTCCTCTGTCGTTTCAAAAAACGAAGCTCATGGCTGTAGGGGTAAACAAGGAGGGACGCGGGGTTAGTGTCCTCCTTGTTGACGGCAGTGACTACAGACCGAAGTCTAAAGAGAAGTAGAGTAAACGTACCCGAAACACGCTGCATCCTCGGTGTACTCGCTCCGTAAACCGCAAAGATACTGGATAATGCCCAGAATGCTGTGCGCGGAGGGGGAAGGTTCTATCAAAGCAATGTGAGGAGGTCTGCATATGGCAGAAAACGACCCTAATGTGAAAAACGATGGTGAAAACGGACTATCAAGTGGTTGGAGAAAAGGAAAGGGGTCCTAAGTGCTTAATTCATTGAAACTACCTAAGGGTGAAGCAGAAACAACCAGCAAAAAATAATAATAAAAATACAAAAGTTAGAGAAATAAACGTGTGTGGAGAAAGTTAATTAGAACAAGGGGTGCCCAAGCATGAAAAGTCTGGGAGTAGATTAAACAGCTGAAGTGGGTGCAAATCCTGTACAATATTGAACTATACAAAATGCGTTATATAAAACATAACATCTCATAATGGTCATTAAGCCCATTTGGGGCCAACGTTCTCAATGTTTTTATCCAATGTGTTTCCCTTCGAGCCAGTGTGATGTTAATGTCTGTGCCTGACACCTTTTTGACTCTTTCTAAGATTGTGAACCGTATTTGCGGTATAGTGTGTCCCGCCTTGTCCCAGTGTGTTGCCAATGGGGATGTGGTATTTTTATTCCTGATTCGGCTCTTGTGCTCTATGATGCGTGTCTTAATCTTTCTGCTGGTTCTGCCTACGTACACAAGGCCACATGGGCATTTGATTGCATATATCACTTCTTCAGTGTTGCAATTTGATGTGTGGTGGAGTTTCAGTTTTGTGCCCGTTTGTGGATGCATAAAAATGTCTCATTGGATTACATTACTGCATTGGCCACAGTTGTAGCATTTTGTCATTCCCTTGAAACCTCCTGTGGGTTTATCTTCTTGCGGTTTCAAGATTTCCCGAATATTCTTTGCTCTTTGGTGAGCAAATAATGGAGGATCTGAAAAGATACCTCGAAAATCCGGTTCGTTTTCAATGATCTCCCATCTTTTCTTGATAGTGGTTTTTATGAGAGGAGCTTGAGTGGAGTGTTTCAGTACAAATACTTCTCTGCGCGATGATGTTTTCACGGAGGCTTGTAATAAGTCCTTCCTCAGTTTCTTTTCCACTTGTGCCTCAGCTTGATCAAGTATTTCTACTGGGTATCCTCATATTTGGTATCTGTGTTTTTGTTCTTGAATCTTGTCTATGCATTGTTGGTTATCAAAGGTGATCCTTTTTATGCGCATAAACTGGGAGATAGTAGGTGTTTCTTAAGAGAGAATGGATGTGCACTGGTAAAGTGCAGTGCACTGTTTACATCAGTGGGTTTTGTATAAACCGATGTACTTAAGCCTGTGGCAGTCTTCCGGATTTCAATATCCAAAAAGTGTATCTTGTTTTCTTGGATATTGTAAGTGAATTGAATCCTCGGATTGTGCAAGTTTAGAGTCTTTATAGAGTCTTCAAGTGTATGTTTCTGGCCGTTCCATATGACAAGAATGTCATCGATGTATCGAAAGATAGATACTGCATTGTTAATCCATGTGGGGTTAGTGAGCATGTGTTGGTGTTCAAAGTGAGCCATGTAGGTGTTTGCATACGAGGGGGCTCCGGGAAAGCCCATGGATGTACCCGTCTTCTGTAAATAAAATTGATTTTGCCAAAGAAAATAACTGTGGTATAACGAAAAGTGTAATAGTTCAAGAAGAAAGATTGACAGTTCAGGTGGTATGGATGAGGTCAGCAACCTCCACTCCACTGCCGCTAGACCTTCATTGTGTGCTATAGAAGTGTAGAGAGCCACGACGTCTATCGTGCACAGTAGGGTGTCCTGGTTGACTTTGAGTTCAATTGCTTGCAACTTTGTGAGACAATCCGTGGTGTCACGTATGTACGTGTCCCAGGTTTGGACTAATGGCTGTAAGTGATGATCCACAAAATACCCGATGGCTTCATGTATCGAATTGCACCCCGCCACTATGGGCCTGAAGGGTGGTCTCAAGGAATCCTTATGCATCTTCGGAAGCATGTATATATGTGGAACTTTTGGTGTCTGTTTTACGAGGAATTTTCCAGTAGGTGTATCTATTGTACCTTCTTCTACAGCTTTTGTGACTACAGAAGTCAATAGAGCAATCAGTTCTTCAGTTGGGTCTTTATCCAGTACCAGGTAGGTGTCTGTATCAGATAGGTGTGTTTCCACACTCATGTTGTAGAATGTCGTGTCTGGTACCACTAGGGCACCGCCCTTGTCTGCTGGTTGAAAAGTAATTGACTTGTCTTTTTGTAAAGATCTCAAGATTTTATGTTCTTTTTCAGTCAGATTGGAGTGAGAGGGTTTAGTATATTGGATCTTTTCAAGGTCTTTTTTAACCAAAAGTTCAAAGGTATCAAGTGATTTATGGGTGATGGGAGCCATGAATTTACTCTTGGGACGAAATTTCCTTGATTCTTGACTGTGCTCCTCGAGGTTGGGCAAAGTTGAAAAGAACCATCTCAGGCGTAATTTACGCATAAATTTGAACAATGCTGTCTCGGTTTCTAATTCACTCGATGAATATGTTGGCACAAAAGAGATGCCTTTGTTCAATGTTTTCAATTCCACTGGATTCAGAGTTCTGTGGGAAATGTTCATCACTAGGGATTCGGTTTCTTTACCGTTCTCTGTGGTCTTCCTGTGTCTGGGGCTTTTTTTGTTTTGTCCCCTTCGGGTGCGGGTTCTGATTGCGGTGTTGTTTTGTCTGGAGGTCCCTTGGTCAGTGGGCCAGCCTCTAAAAAAGATTGTTGTTTACTAGATGTAGATGCCTCTCCTTCTGTTGTCATAGCCTGAGATGTAGTAGAGGGTGGTTTTGGACGTTGAACTGTTAGATCCTGATCAGGTACCAGACTTTCCTCAGAAGAATTGGTGTTTGGTTTTTTAAAGAAACGTTTCTGGGCGTAAGTCTCTGACCATGAGTAGACCTCATCTAGTTTATAGTCTATGGTGTTCCTTCGGAACTTCCTGGTCTTACGTTCGTGCACCTCTTTCGCATGTTTGTCCAGATTAGTATTTATATTCTCCAATACTTTGTCCCAATCTTCGGTGTCCATTTTTTGTGAGAGATCATCCATGAGTCTGTTGATGGTCTGCGTCAAATCAACAAGTATAGTAGAAATTGTCAAGTGAACATTTGTTCAATATGGCGTACCAGCGAGACATGAAGTCTTATTAAATTTGAATAGCATAGGTTTTAAAGCAATTCGTAAGCCTCTTGGGATTCTTTTAACTTTGTGGTACTCAATCAGAGTGGTCGCGTGGAGGCGCTGATTTATTTCTTTCTTCAATAAATATTCAAGTTGTTTTAGTTGTTGTGAAATGTTTCCTGTGGAGGCACCAAAATCGCGTGCTTCTTTTATGAGTGAGTATATTGACTCCGCTTCCTCTGTGGTATATGCTTTAGTAGTAGCTTGATTAGTGGTAATATCCGCTATCTCTTTCCAAGACATGTTGAACATTTTTATTTGGGTGCAACCCTGCAAGTGAGTGGGTCAGGTATAAAATCAATACTAGGGGGGTGCAGGTGCACACCTATATATGAGCAGTTATTAAATTCTAAATTTAAGGTAGGATATTTTATTGGTATGTAAGGAAGGTGCGTGCTATTCCCAGTGGGAAAACAACCCTAGTTTCCCATGTTAAGACATCAAAGGGACTGTGGGAAAACCCACAGTTAAGGGAATGCACAGCTATGAGACAAAATGTCTAAATCACAATTTTTCAATAACAGTATATTATTCATGAGAAATGCTCTAAGGCAATAAATTATTCATTTCATCTGCAATTTTTACTGATGTAGCATTATGCAAATCACATTTGGTAAAGCATTATTGACATATGCAAAAACAATGTAGACTGTCCCTGTCTATTTTCAAAATAATATTAAACAAACACTAAATTTTAATCATCTCCATTCGACTCAGATAACATAACATCCTTTGTTCATAAGTCCCAATGCATTTCGGGTTACGAAAAACCCTTCGTCAGGGGAGTGAGTTTTGATAAAAATGGAAATCTTCACATTCAATGTCGCCACTGAAATTCAAACACAACAACATGCAGTAAGGCCGCCTTGCGGGCTTACCACTCTGCCTGTGACACCGCCAGAGCTAATCATGCCAACATTACTATAATCAATGCCCAAAATAGACCTAAGGCCTTGTTCAAAGTGGTTAAAGATCTGTCAGGCATGTCTTCTACCCCGAAAGACCCCTGTCTGGATTCAACCCAATGTAATGCTCTGGCAACATTCTTTAGGGAGAAAATAGATAAGATCTATGCTATTTTTGACGCTATTCCCACTGCCTCTTCCATCTCCGTGTCTCTCTCTCCCATTCTCGGTTCCAGCGCTGCATCTAATTCAATTCCAACTCCCCCCGCACTTCACTCCTGGGAGCCAATTTCGCTCTCACTTTTTCAAAAATATCTCAATGAAATAAAAACTGGTTCTCCTCTTGATCCTATGCCTCCACAAATACTACGCACTTTGGATCCTACCATACTTCAGATCATTCTGAATCTTCTAAATGCTTTATTGGCTGAAGCTAAGGTCCCTAACGAATGGAAACATGCGATGGTGGTTCCATTGATAAAAAAGGCCAACGCGGACCCAAACAACCCCTCTAACTTTCGTCCTATTTCTCTGCTTTCCTGCTACTCCAAGGTTCTTGAAAAACACGTTAATAATTTTTGAATCTTCTTCACTGTTCTCAATCCGGGTTCAGGGCCGGCTTCTCTACTGAGACCACGCTTCTTGGTGTGTCGGAGACCATTAGAAGACAGGTGGACAGTGGGGAGACAGTGGCACTCATTTTGCTAGACTTGAGTGCCGCTTTTGACACCGTCTCCCATTCCATCTTGCTGTCCACCTTGAAATTGGTGGGTATTGATGGTTCCGCCCTGGCCTGGATTGCTAGTTTTCTCTCTAACCGCACTTTTCAAGTCTTTTCTTCTTCGTCTGTTTCCTCCGTCTTTTCCTCCCCTCACGGTGTGCCCCAAGGGTCTATTCTTAGCCCACTCTTTTTCAATCTCTATGTGAGACCTCTTGCCTTCCTGGCCGAGCAAGCAGGCCTCACGATCTACTCTTACGCAGACGATACACAAATCGTCTACTCACTATCCACCAACAAACACCTTCCCACGTCCACCTTGCAATCTGGGTTGGACGAATTGCCAACTGGATGCACAGACATAAATTAAAGCTGAATGGAGATAAAACAGAGCTACTTCTATTCGGCTCGCACACTTCGCTCTGGGGCCCTCAACATTGGCCTCTCCAGATGGGCCCTTCTCCTACCCCTTCAACCTCAGTTCGCAACCTCTGGGTTCTTTTTGACAACCAGCTGTCATTTAAGCAACACGTTGTAAAAGTCTCTGCCACCTGTACTACCATCATTAGGTGGCTGAGAAAAATCACGTGGATGCTTCCAGCTGACACCCTGAGGACAGTAGTCCAGGCTCTTGTCACCTCACGCCGGGACTACGGGAACATTCTGCTTCTGGGTGCTTGTAAGGAGGTATTACAGAAATTCCAGGTGGTTCAGAACATGGCAGTCCGCCTTCTCTGTAATTTGCCTGCCAGGTCATCGACCTCTATCCATCTATGTAAGCTGCATTGGTTGCGCATTGAGAGCAGAGTAAAATTTAAAGCTCTCTGCATAATGCACCATATTAAAATGGCCCCAAATACCTTTTCCTCTTTAGTCCAGCATTACGTTCCCTCCCGTACGCTGAGATCCTCCACACAAGACAAGTTTCTGATCCCCCGGGTCAACAGAGTCAAAATGGGCGGCCCCTCGTTTGCTCTACTGGCACCTTCCTTATGGAATTCTATGCCCCAATCCTTATGATCTGAAATTTGTTACTTGACATTCCGTAAAGGAATCAAGACATGGCTTTTTAATACTTAATTGTGTACGGATCCCCTCTGAAACTTAACTCACTTTCTGTTTTCTTTAGCGCCGGGAAACTTCCGGGTAGCTGCGCGCTCAAAAAATGCAATTATAATAATAATAATAATAATCAGTTTTGTGTGAGTGAAATGTCCAGCTAACTATAACATGTGGGAAACCTATGGTTTTTTCATTGAATTTCTAAGGTTTTTTAAATGCTAATTCCTAACTATAACGTGGCTGAAACCTATGTTTTTTTCAGTGAATTTCTAAGGTTTTTTAAATGCTAATTCCTAACTATAACGTGGCTGAAACCTATGGTTTTTTTCAGTGAATTTCAAAGGTTTTGTAAATGATAATTTTTAAATGTATTAATTGTTATATTTTCTTTATACTGATTTACTACATTGTTTTAAAGTATTTATTTTTTGATATTTAATTTTTGTAATTACATTACATATTTTTAATATAAATTGAAAAAAAACAGTCTTTAAAAATATTTAAATTGTAATTTTTTTAAATTTTATATATTTTTTTATTTATATATATTTTATATAGCGGGCAATGATATCCTATGGAAGGAAATTCAAGTTACTGGTAAGTACGGTTAAAATTACTTTTCAGGATCAGTAGTGGACTGAAAGATGCAGCACTAAGGTCTCTCCTGATAACAGGTGAGTAAATCGGGATTCGTAGTACGACTGATTTTAGAGGAATTTTTTAAAGTTCCAAAACTCCAAGTGAAACCTGTCAATGTTAGCCTATGGAAGAAAATTCAAGTGACTGTAAGTATGGTTAGAATGACTTTTCAGGATCAGTAGTGGGCTGAAAGATGCAGCACTGAGTTCTCTCCTGATAACAGGTGAGTAAATCGGAATTCGTAGTTCGGCTGATTTTAGAGGAATATTTGTACATTTCAAAAATAGGCAGAAACTTTTCTGGTGAAAACCACACAGTAGATTCCTATAGATGGAAATACAAGTTACTGGTGAGTACACTTAGATTAACTTTTCAGGGTCCGCACTGAGCTCAAAGATGCAGCACTGACGTCTCTCGTGATAACAGGTGAGTAAATCGGAATCGTAGTTCGGCTGATATTAGAGGAATATTTTACTCAAAAGTGAAGGAAGGGGGTGGGGCCTGAGGTGACATGTGTGCAAACACGCCCTGTGGCGCGTTTTAAGTTGGGGAATTAATTCCTCTTCAATCCTGAGGTTCTCAAGCTACCCTTTTGCCGGTTCCTGTGCAGAATTTTAAACAGACACCCCCTCTTGCAGCCGGATAGATTCCTACAGCGTTCAACGGAAACAACAATCAGTAGCGGGGTCGGAGGACTTTGCTTATCGTTTGATGTTGCACCGACGCTGTGAGTCTGAAATTGGCAGTGCAAAGGTGGGGAGGTTTCACCTAGTGTGGGATCAATATTTTACGAGCGCCGCAAGAAAATCTAAGGGCGGTTCGTTTAAAAGACACTTTCTAAGAGAAGGTTCAGCTGGGGGAAGGCATGTCTGCGGAAGCTTTCCATGCGAGGAAAGAGGAGGCTGAGGAACTGTTCGAGCAAATCTCTGCTTCGGGAAATGTCACTAAAAAGCCCCAACACGCATAGCAGTGCGGGAGGAGACAAACTTTGAAATTCTGTATAAAGACCTCAAAAAACAAAGGCATCTTGAGATCACTAAGTGGTGGGAGAACTACTCCCTAACAAAGTATGCTGCTGCTGGACGAGTGCCTAGAGGTCTTCGGATTATGCTCGTCCGAGCTTTGAACAACCAAACCCACTAAGGCTTAAAGAATGGGGACAGAGCAATTTGGCTACATCGATGAACCTCGTACATATATTGATAAAATATGCAGCTATTGACCGAGCAGAGATTTTGAAAACTATTCAGGAAGAAATTGACAAAATTACAGAAACTGAGGACATTAAGAAATTAAAAGAATCAATGTTGGACAGACTTAAAAAACATGAGGACAAAATCAAAACCAGGAAAGTGAGCAAATTTGTGCGTGATCAAGCTGATTATGCAAACGGACACATTTTTACATTTGCACGCAAATATAACAACACCAAGCGTCAACTATGTAGTGAAAAAGGAAACAAACATCAGACTCCCCTAGTAACTGCCACCGCAAGGGAAAGTGGCAGTAAAGATGACAATACATCTAGTGTGGACTCCAACATCCTATCGAGTGCTTCTAGCAGTGGATCATTAATAAATGAACAACCGGAAACTATCCTAAACTTAGAGCAAGAATTAGATTTTTTTGTCGCGAAAAGACTTCAAACTTTACGACCGCGACTAAGGAGTGCAGCAATAAACGAAGGAACAAAAAGAGACGAGAAAGATGAAGGAGACAAAAACAAAAACGTACAGAAAAAACAAACATGGCAGAAGAGGAAGCAGTAAGCAACAACTCTGTCATAAACCTCTCTGACATCATCTTAACCAAAGCTGAACAGCAATTGCTTTCTCTTGGTCTCAACTTCTGTCCTGCACAACCTTTCAAATATGCTCCAACTAGGGTAGATGTTTTTTGCTTTATACGAAAGCTAAAACTCAATAAAAATTTTGCTCTACAACAATTGAAGATAAACTCCAACACACCCACTACGAGCATCTCCAATGAAGAACCTCAGGTGTTGGCTGCAGATGTTTCTACCTTGCTCGATATGCATGACTTGAATCTAGCAACTGACTCACAACCGATGGGTCCTGATGTGGTCATAAATACCCAAAGGAGACTAAGCAAAATAAACATGGCACAAAAGGGAGCAGGTGTGACTCCATTTAAAGGCAAGTCGAATTGTGTCCCATTAATGGCTAAAGATGCGCTAGATACATTCCATGATTGCATCACTACAGAAATCAAAGCGCTAAACAAAAAAACTAATAACCATAAAAGCAAGCTTTTAATCAACAACGGGCCAACTAATTTGCATTAATGAAGAAACTTGGTACTAATACCAATATAGTGGTTAAAACTGCAGATAAAGGCGGAAACATTGTGATATGGCCAAAAGCTGACTACACTATAGGGCCCACAGACAACTCCATAATACCGAGTGTTACCGAGTGTTATGTAAAAGCTAATAATAAGGAATATTCCAAGGCCAGTGAAACTCTATACAAACTTCTGTCAAAGTGGAGGGCCTCATTTCAGGAGATGAGTTTAAATTTATGCACAATGAATTCCCAGTGTTACCAGTTTTTTACCTAATACCAAAGGTCCAGAAAAGCGTCACACCATACCTGGAAGACCGATAATCTCGGCCATCAACAGTATGGGAGAGAAAGTTGGACAGTACATAGATTTCTTCCTGCAAGATTTTGTAAAGAACTTGCCCAGTTTTGTCCGGGATACTAGCGACTTCCTGAAGAAAATAGAAACAATTGAGTGGCAGGATGATATGCTTTTAATAACGTTGGACGTGGAGTCCTTGTATACAACTATAGCCCATGAGAGTGACCTCAACGCTGCAAGACATTTTTTGAGTCAAAGATCTGTGGAATACTATGAACATAACAAAGTCGTACTAAGTTTAATAGACTGGTGTCTTAATAACAACTATTTTTCTTTTGGCAAAGAAATGTGGAGACAATTGAGGGGCGTCGCAATGGGAGCCTGCTTCTCCCCCAGCTACGCGTGCTTGCACGTGGGCTGGTGGGAGGAGCAAGTTCTTAATGTCACACATAATGTTTGGGTGAAAGAAAAAATAATCAAATACTTGCGGTATATTGATGATATTTTTCTTGTGTGGCAAGGAGAAGAGGAAGAAGCCATCTCTTTTATTGAGGAAATCCATAAAAACTCCCTGAATTTAAAATTTACATCCAACATCAGTGCTAAACAGGTAGAGTTCCTAGATGTCAAGGTATATGTAGATAGACTAGTAAATTACAAACCACACTATTTAGGAAGACCACCGCAGGTAACACCACTCTACATGCCTCCAGCCTCCACCCTTAGCACACCATTCATAGTATTCCCTTTAGAGAAATCTTACCATTTAAAAGAATCTGCAGTTCTGTTGATGAGTTTGAAAGGTGTGTAAGGGAATTAAGAGACCGGCTTAAAGACCGGGGCTATTCTTACGCTATATTTGAACAAGCTTTGGCTAAAGCTAGATCCAGAACCTGAGAAAGTCTCTTCCCTATCGACTCACCTAATAATGCAACTGAAACACAGAATCAGACTGCTGATGAAAGGTCCAATTTCTGTCCCAGATTCATCACGGCCTTCAGTGATCAGGAAAGTAAGATTAAAAAGATCATCAATAAAAATTGGCCTATTGTCCTAACGGACAATGTCCTAGGAACCATCTTCCCACTTACACCAATGGTAACCTTTCGCAGTTCTGGATCAAACCAGTCCAGAACTAAAACAAAAAACCACTTGGCTGCAACCTGCAGCAGGGTTTCGCAAATGCTCCAGTTGCAGAGCATGCAAGTTTAGTGTCAATAAGACTCACTACTGTACCCCTTTCAGTTTGGAAGAAAATCCGATTATTGGCAATCATACTTGTAAAACGGAATTCGCTGTATACGTCCTGACGTGCACCTGTGGCCTCAACTATATTGGGAGCACCAAACAACAGGTGCACGTCAGGATCTTGCAACACATACGAGCAATATTGCACAGCGACCCATCCTATCCAGTGGCGCGCCACTTCGAACTGAAACACAACAAAGATATTAACTGTCTATCGTACTATGTAGTGGGAGCCGTGCGCAAACTTCAAAGAGGTGGCAATAGAGAGCTCACACTAAGACAATTAGAGTCCAGCATGATCCTCGAGTTCAACAGTAAGTGGCCCAATGGACTGAATAATACCGAGGATCTGTACACATTTTTATAATAGGGACTCATTACAGTCTGGCCTATTTCAATTTCCTGATGATATAAATGCTGGGATCCCAGGTAGTCAGGTTCCCTGTTGCCTGGGAGAATTATAAATCTATATAATGGTTCCTTGTGTTTCAGTAATTTGACTATTTAATTCCTCATGGCTAGTCAGGTTCCCTGTTAGCCATAGGCTCAATTTCTTCAGTTCCCCTAGCCCTGAAGTGTGTACATAATTTTGAATATCCTGTCTTTTTTGATAAGATTATCTTAACACTTTTTTATACACAGGGTGTTTTTTATGGCTTTTTATCACCTTTAATGATAAACTCTGTAATTAATATGAAATGTTTTCATCATGCTTTTTTACTTGACAAAATGAGGTTTTACCCTAATTGTTTAGAAAGCATTGATTTATCATATTTATACAGGTTGTTGTATCATTCACTATAGCACTTTTGTCCTTGAAGTTTTAGCACAGGTTAACCAGCTTTTTTGCACTGTAGACATGTACTGTTTTTGCACTGTTAATATCACTTTAGAGTTTACCCGCCTTTTCGAGTTTTATATCCCCTACTTTTACATACTGTTGTGCTCGCAAAACAGATTATGCAGGAATTAGTTATTTTATTCTGCATATTTACATATTTATCCAGTAATAGTTGAATATTTTTAAATACTTGTTTTATTTTTACGACTATTTATATTGTCAACTTTGCGTATTAGCACAGTAAGAATTTCAATGCATAGTATGTTTTCCATGTTCATGGTCACATGGCCTGGTTAGAGGGAAGGTGTAGGCGGGCCACTTAGCAGTATAAAATTAAAAAATTTACAAACAGTATTTGCATGTGAGCAAGGGCTTGCTTAGCCCGAAACGTGTAATGCACTTTTTACCAGCTGAACTAAAATAAAGAATTTGTAACCTGATCCAGTGGTCCGTCTCCTGGTTATCGCTTTGCTGATCCTGCTGATCCGAGGAAAGGATTGGAAGTGGCGTGGTGGAGTTTCGTTTATATATATATATATATATATATATATATATATATATATATATATATATATATATATATATATATATATATATATATATATATATATATATATATTACCTACTGGCGGTCACCAATAGGTAGTTATAGTTAGGATTGTTTTCTATAGGAAATCCGCAACATTCTATTGGGAATAACTTTGGCGCCGGTTGAGGAATCTGCCTGTAATTTTCCTTAAATTTTCCTCACTGCGCTCCGCTACTTCCCTAAAAGTTTGGGGGGATTCGTCAAGCGGGGGCCGAGATAAAAGGGGGGTGCCAAAACGTGTTTTCCCCATGTTAATTTCCATAGGGCGGTTGGACTCACTTTTAGCCGAACGGCTGAATGGATTTCCACCAAACTTGGCAAAATTGTAGGGACTGGTAGCCCGATGTGCCATTGCTATGTCTCAAGATATGTGCTCCAGTGGATTTTGAGTAATTTAGGTTCAAAAAAATATATATATATGGGCGGAGCCTAACCACACATCTGATCTGATTGGCTGTCAGCACTTCATCCAAGAAGTGTTGGCAGCCATCTTGGGACCAATATACATGATAGCACCTCATTAAAAAGCATTGTAGTTAATAGAGGGTTTTAGGACTTTAGTTACATTATAAATCATTTGTTGATGGTACCATACTCATTTTAGGAATTGTGGTGTGTTCTAAGGTGAATTTACCATGTGAAAAAGCCTTCTGCTGTGATATCATGAATCATGTTTGAAAGAAAACTAATATCTCATGATTTTCCCACAGTGGTTTGGAAGGGGATCTATAAGCTAAACTGAAAGCATATTTTCTGTAAATTCACATTATCTTTCTAAGTCATGTGAGAATGAAGTCTGACATTCTCAGTAAAACATGTACATCCAACAAGGACAGAGACTGTCAGTTGATTCCTTTGTGTTCTACTGCAGCCTCCTAGAGTGTTCTAAAGAACAACTAGAGCGCTAACAGTCCTACTTATTACAAAGGTATAGCACACCTGAAGCCATCGTGATAGGAATAAAGTGGTAACTCTTAAAACATTTAATTTAAAAAGGAACAAAATGAGGGGGTATATTATGCCATAGAAAGTATTATTGGTGCTGCAGAAAGAAAAATTAGGGCACATTTTGAGTGACTTTTCAAATCCTCTTCTATTTCATTAAAACATTCTGACATGCAGTCTCCCAAGATGGCCACCAGAGACAAAAGAGCCCAAATGTAGCCCAAATATCACCCAGATGTAGCCCAAGTATAGCCCAATGACAGAATGTCCCAGAGTGTTCTAAAGAACAACTAGAGCGCTAACAGTCTTACTTATGACAAAAGTATGGCACACCAGAAGCCATCTTGATTGGAATAAAGTGGTAACTCTTAAAACATTTAATTTAAAAAGGAACCAAATGAGGGGGTATATTTTGCCATAGAAAGTATGATTAGTGCTGCAGAAAGAAAAATTAGGGCACATTTTGAGTGACTTCTCAAATCCTCTTCAATTTCATTAAAAAATTCTGACATACAGTCTCCCAAGATAGCCACCAGAGACAAAAGAGCCTAAATGTAGCCCAAATATCACCCAGATGTAGCCCAAGTATAGCCCAATTACAGAATGTCCCAGAGTGTTCTAAAGAACAACTAGAGCGCTAACAGTCTTACTTATGACAAAAGTATGGCACACCAGAAGCCATCTTGATTGGAATGAAGTGGTAAGTCTGAAAACATTTAATTTAAAAAGGAACAAAATGAGGGGGTTCATTTTGCCATAGAAAGTATGATTAGTGCTTCAGAAAGAAAAATTAGGGATCATTTTGAGTGACTTCTCAAATCCTCTTCTATTTCATTAAAAAAATTCTGACATGCAGACTGAAACATGCACTTTGAATACCAGCAGCAGACTTCCCTGGTGAGCAGTAGCTTTACTACAGTGATCTAATGAGCAACTAGAGTGCTAACATTCAGAATTTATGGCAAATGTGTGACACATCTGAATGCTTTCTTGATGGAACCAAAGTAAACAAGCATTGAAAATGCAATAGATCTCACCCTCGTTTAAGTTAAAGCCATTCTGTTTGTAATGAGGTGGCTTTTTAGCTTTGCTTTTATTAGTGTGTTTTAAACTTTCATGTATATAACATGCATCTGTATGCACATATGTAAATGTATGCATGCATTTATATTTCTATTTATTTAGATATACAGATTATATATGTTTATATTTGTATGTATATATATATATACATACACATACATATATATAAATGCATATGCATATATATATGTGTATGTGTGTGCGTGTAGAGAGAGGTAGAGAGGTAGAGGTGTAGAGGTAGAGAGGTAGAGGTAGAGAGGTAGCGGTGGAGAGGTAGAGACTAGTAGAGAGAGAAGTAGAGAGAGAAGTAGAGAGAGGTAGAGAGTAGAGTGAGTAATAGAGAGTAGAGAGTGAGTAGTAGAGAGTAGTAGAGAGCAGTAGAGAGAGTAGCAGAGAGTGAGTAGTAGAGAGTAGTAGAGTGAATAGTAGAGTGAGTAGTAGAGAGTAGTAGAGAGTGAGTAGTAGAGAGTGAGTAGTAGAGAGTAGTAGAGAGTAAGTATTAGAGTGAGCAGTAGAGAGCAGTAGAGAGTGAGTAGTAGAGAGTAGTAAAGAGTGAGTAGTAGAGAGTAGTAGAGAGTGAGTAGTAGAGAGTGAGTAGTAGAGAGAGAGAATAGTAGAGAGTAGTAGAGAGTGAGTAGTAGAGTGAGTAGTAGAGACTAGTAGAGAGAGAGTAGTAGAGAGTGAGTAGTAGAGAGTAGTAGAGAGTGAGTAGTAGAGTGAGTAGTAGAGAGTGAGTAGTAGAGAGAGAGTAGTAGAGAGTGAGTAGTAGAGAGTAGTAGAGAGCGAGAAGTAGAGAGTGAGTAGTAGAGAGTAGTAGAGAATGAGTAGTAAAGAGTGAGTAGTAGAGAGAGAGTAGTAGAGAGTGAGTAGTAGAGAGTAGTAGATAGTGAGTAGTAGGGAGTGAGTAGTAGAGAGAGAGTAGTAGAGAGTAGTGGAGTAGTAGAGAATGAGTAGTAGAGAGTGAGTATTTGAGAGTAGTGGAGTAGGAGAGAGTAAGTAGTAGAGAGTAGTGGAGAATATTCCAAAGTTTGGCACAGCACCACTTGCACAATAAGTCCAATCAAATCATATCACTTAGAGTCCTTATTGAAGCGCTGAATCTTGGTGTATATTCAAATGCTTTTATTTTCCTTAAGTTTATGTACCACAGCCAGCCGAAACGTTTCGTTCTGTACAACAGAACTTCTCCAGGGGGTTCTTATTTCCTTCAAGTTATGTCGGTATCCTGTTGTCATATAACTAGATATTTCTTCCAAATGTTAGACGAGACGTAAGTACATTCTTATTCAAAGTGACTAGGTATCAATTTTACCCACACAATTCGGGCAGACTTGAGTAATTTATAGCATCCTCAAAGTCAGTCTTTCAAAAATTCCAAAGTATAGGACATGATAATCCAAATCCAAATGTTTCTCAAGAAAAGTCATTTTCAATCGTTCGGAATATCGGTGTTTGGGCAGATATGACACAGGGACCCCCAGTATGCAAGGGGAATTAGTCCCCCCTCTGCAAACACGCCAGTGGCCTGCGTTTCAGAGAGGTGTAAAAAGGGGAATAGCCTCATTACACCTCTGTGCAATGCAGCCCCCTGGCGCATACTGGAGGTTCCAGGTGGGCTAGTTGGCCCCCAGGGACCCCTAGTATGCAAGGGGAATTAGTTCCCCCTCTTCAAACATGCACGGGGGCTGCGTTGCAGAGAGGTGTAAAAAAGGGTGTGGCCTCATTACACCTCTCTGCAATGCAGCCCCCTGGAGCATACTGGAGGCTCCTGGTGGGCTAGTTGGCCCCCAGGAACCCCCAGTATGCAAGGGGAATTAGTTCCCCCTCTGTAAACGCGGCAGGGGGCTGCGTTGCAGAGAGGTGTAACAAGGGGCATAGCCTCATTACACCTCTGCAATGCAGCCCCCTGGCGCATACTGGAGGTTTCAGGTGGGCTAGTTGGCCCCCAGGGGCCCCCAGTATGCAAGGGGAATTAGTTCCCCCTCTTCAAACATGCACGGGGTTGCGTTGCAGAGAGGTGTAAAAAGGGGAGTGGCTTCATTACACCTCTCTGCAATGCAGTCCCCTGGCGCATACTGGAGATTCTGGTGGGCTTTCAGGTCTTATATAGTTAGGAATTAGCATTAAAAAAACCTTTGAAATTCACTGAAAAAAACATAGGTTTCAGGCCTTATATAGTTAGGAATTAGCATTTAAAAAACCTATGAAATCCACTGAAAAAACCATAGGTTTCACACCAGTTATAGTTAGGAATTAGCATTTAAAAAACCTATTAAATTCACTGAAAAAAACCATAGGTTTGACACCAGTTATAGTTAGCTGGAAATTTTACTGACATAAAACCATTGAAATTCCCATGTTATAGTTAGTTGGACTCACTATAACTTGCGCGCCTGCAATGCACTGGTGATGACGTCACATATTACATCACTCATGACATGGTCAGTGACATCACTCATGACATCACTGATGACACCATCCTTGTGACAGAGTGACAGACCTCCTTTCAGTGTAATGTAACCCTTGAAACACATATTCAAAAATAGAAACTAAAATTTTCAAAAAAATAGAGATACCCATACCAGTTACAACAACCAATTCAGTAATACCACCATCTATATACACATCCACTCATTCACCAACAGGTCTATATAGTCACTCATACATATATTCACTCATCATATGTAGTGAAACACCTATACATCCTGTTACACACCGACAGTCATCCAAAAGTTACTCACACACATAATCACACATGCAAATAAACTATTGAACATCCATTTATTTGCATATACAGCTATACACACACTACCACCTTACTTCTAAGGAAACTTGCACATACTTACTCTCTTAAACAATCACTTATATAAACACATACTTATTTAAACAAGAACTCTTTCAATCTCTCACTCTCACATATACTCACTTATATACATCAATACTCACATATACTAGATTAAAACATATGTAGTTACTGATAAAGACACCAGTGAGACAGTCATTCACTCACTAACACACACATATACACACTCATCCACCCATACAGTCCTGCACATATGCTGTCTTCAAAACACATACAAACAGTGAGTCAGTCATTGATGCATCTATGTGCTAAGTAACACCCCCACCAAACCATACAGACACTCATACTGATACTAAAAAAAATCTAATAACCCATATACACACACATGTAGCTACTCACCAACCCATGGAGCCACTTATACACAAAGTGAAACACTGATACAAACATTTAAATATTTAAAGAATACTCGCTAATATATGTATTCACTAAGATACACTTAATAAGCCAGTTAACCAATCATTTTTTTTTAAACATCCATTAAGACACTTATTTAAACATTTATTCTTCCATCGACCTTTACATATACATATATAAAACATATTTATTTTTCAGAAAGACACACATTCACTGGATGGTGTCATCAGTGATGTCATGAGTGATGTCACTGGCCATGTCATGAGTGATTTAATATGTGACGTCATCAGCAGTTCATTGCAGGCGCGCAAGTTATAGTGAGTCCAACTAACTATAACATGGAAATTTCAATGGTTTTATGTCAGTAAAATTTCCAGCTAACTATAACTGGTGTCAAACCTATGGTTTTTTCAGTGAATATATATATAAAGCATCACTCCTAAATAGTATAAAAATAAAAAGCGGACTATTTGTTTGTCTATTGAGAAAGAATACGGAGGTATTCGAAACGCGTCTGACAACTTGAAATTGAAATAAAGACCTGCTAGATCCACGCAAAATTGGAGTCTGTATTCGTTTCTTTGGCTGTGTCCCGGCTGGGCGCTGCAAAGGGATTCAGAGATACTTGATATATATATATATATATATATATATATATATATATATATATATATATATATATATATATATATATATATATATATATATATATATATATATATATATGCAGGGCAGATTCTGTCTATCCGGTTCGCGGCACAGCAGAAATCACGGACCACCAAGCAGCAAGAACTATCAGGTGAGTTTATTATCTCTTCCTTGTTTCATTAGGCATGACGTGTTTCAGGTAGTAAATACCCTTGATCACAAATATATAGATAGATAGATAGATAGATAGATAGATAGATAGATAGATAGATAGATAGATAGATAGATAGATAGATAGATAGATAGATAGATAGATAGATATGCAGTTTTATATAGCACAAACTTGACCCGAAGGTATAAGAGCGCTTTACATGAGCACCAGATGCATTACAGACAGACGCATTCATTTTAGGCAGGGGGAGATTAAGTGATTTGCCCAGAATCACAGGACGCTTAAGCCTCCCGCAAGACTTGAACCTAGTTCCCCCGCTTCAAAGTCGGACATGTGATGGGAGCCGATATCGTGTGTCACATGGTGGCACCATATGAATTGGCAGTTATGTGAAGTGCTGCCCTGAAGACGCTGCTCAAAACAAATAAATAGGAAGACCTCGGACAATAATGCTGGCATTTCAAGACACTGTTAGAAGACTATGAAGGAGGCCTACATGCTTGTACTCTTGCTAAGAGTATTCCTTGATGCTGCAGGCAGTGATTGCATCATGAAGGTTGGAGCTAAGGTGAAACACATCTAGCATTTTTGGCAGTAGTTTCAGATTATAGAAGGTTGAAATAAGTCTGGTTTAGGGCTGACGGTAATGAGGCTCTTGTGGCAGAAGGAAGCAAGGATTGAGAAATTTCAGTAGAGATGGTATTAAAATTCCCAGGGCTAAAGATTGAGAATTGTGGGTAAAATCTCTGCCATTTCAGAGAGTGAGCGAGCAGGTGCTTTCTTCTATCTTTACTTATTAAGATCTGCAATAGGAACCTAAATTTGTGGTAGGTTCTGCATTTAATGTGTACCGGTGCTTAGAGGTGGTGGCGCCTACACTCCTTTATGGGGTTCAGGACTTATTTTTCATCATCATACCTTGGCCCAGAGCAAGAGAGAGAACATTTGGAAAGTGAGAAAGGAGGAGAAAATGAAAGATAAGAAACAACTGCAATGAGAGAAAGCAGGGGTGAAATGGACCTGCAAGAGTGAGATAAATAGGAAGTGCAGATAGTAGAATAAGGAGGCATTAGATGGGATCAAGACTAGGCAGCCTTGTTATTCTGAAACTTCATCACTCAGCAGCACCACCAGCAGGATCTTAAGAAACAAAACCTTAGGCCACTGCACTATTCTTTTTTTATTAAGTGCTGGGTAAAGTGAACACATTCTATGCTGGTAGGCGATCTCAAAGGTACTTCTGATTAGGTAAAGCAATGAATGGGCTACATTTAGGCCACTTAATCCCCTCCTCAGCAGACAAAAGTGAGAAGCCCTTATGATTGAGTAAGTATAACTCTTTTCTCTCTCTCAAGGTTGTTGGGTTTGCATGTCTCATGGATTGTGCAACTACCTGCATCATGGTAAGAATGGAGACAGTGTAAGCTACCCTCACATTAGCAGCATGTTGTTCGAATAGCATGCAACTTTTAAAAATAGATCCTTCCATATGGAAATCATGTGCAGAAATATTGAGATAGGAATCTCAAAGGCACCAAATAGTGTGGACACAAAACCAGAGGACAAGAAATTGAAAGGTAAGTTTAGATTTCCTATACCTAACTCCCAATATATATACCTTGACGAAATATAAACCATCAAAGTGCACAAATGTGGAGTTAAGAATCGTAAATTTGTACTTCCTTTACATGCACTTACCTTTTGATATTTTGTTCCTCGATATTCTGTACATGATGCGTGCATCTCGATATTCATATCCCCGCTTTTCCATACAGACGACCTTAAGGAATACGTTAAAAACTGTAATGTTACAGGGCATTATAGAAAAAAAGCAAACGCTGAGAATATTCATCCAGTTGGACAGCTACATATTTCTTTTAAAGGTTTGTTCTAGGAGGAAGCTACACTCATGATACTGATCCCTTGTGGCACCAGAAGTAGGGGTTTGCTGGGCTGCTGAGTTCAGGTAGATTCGGCTGGCTAGAATGTATACCTGGTCAGCAGGTGGACAGCCAGAGAATCTCTTCACACATTGACACAAATTTACACAACCAATCCTGGAGATTTAGCAGTCCTTTGGACACTCAGTCAAACCACTTTAATCGGTTAATAAAAACCATAAAAGTATCATACAATAAATCGCAATACAATGCATATAACACATACAGAATGCAATAAAAACACGTACTTTACACATAAAAATTTCATAAACGAATCATCAAAGATAGGGTGACTTAAGAAAATTTTGGGGGGAATAAACACAATTCATGAGGTACATAAAATCTTTAAATATGGTTAATAAAATAAAAATAATTAATCAATATATTAAAAGAAAAATATATTAAAACAGACACGTATTAAAAAAGCACTAACCTGAGCTTCACCAGTACTCTTATATTAACAAGGAGAGACAAATTTTTCTAAGTCTTACGGCTGCAACAAGGAAACTCGCAATATTAAAAATGGTTAATTAAGCATTTGTAAATATAATAGAGCGGGTTTAACCCGAATAAAACATTTCCCTTTTAAAATTGCAATTTAAAACCTCCTGCAGATAGCACTGTAGTGATCACAAAACATAATAAAGTGCATTGTATTCTGTGCCGAGAAATTATCGCAGGTACAAGGACCTGAATCACACAACCTGCTCCATCCTTGCACATCGCCCAGAATAAAATGAATAAGATTAAAATGAAATCTGGTCATGAGCATGCAGTAAAAACGGCTTTGTAACAATCCTCAGGTAAGGTTCAATCCCAGGAGTAAATTTTAACAGAAAATTCAATTTCACTGCCTGTTTCATTAATTCTATCTCCTCCCGCTCTGCCATCATCTGATCCAATAAGTGTCTTTTTGCACAAACCACGTCATCTTTGGTCACTTTATCCAGGGAATTAAATAATTTGGGACGACCAAGCTTGGTTAAAATATTCTTAATATAATTTAACCATGGAATTTTGTTTGCATGGTCTAAAGTGACACAATCTGTGATTATCTTATGGTTCAGTGATAAATGTGGGTTAAGCCAGGTTTATAGCCAGCAAAGCACTGGAGCCTGCCTCAATCTATCTACCACATAACCGACCCTCAGTTCCTGGTGAATTGAAACATTTACACAATAGCAGTGCCTTGGACAATCAACCCAAGACTTCACATCGAAAAATAGGTACTCAGCCTGAACTACAAGAGTCAGGACAGCTCGCAGGCACACAACGCCACCTCAAAAGGTAACTTCTTGGAAAAACGTGTTTGTTCACCTGGTTTAGAAGGTAAAACCATATGGCACTCTTTCCTGGTAAAAACAGCCAATGAACGGCCTGAAGAACAATGATGCCAGGCCAGCTCAAGCCATGACAACCTAAAACACTTGCAAAATGCAGCTCTTCCCTGTGGAAGGAGATCTTGTAACAACTGCAAGGGCATTTTGGGTGCAAAGAGTGTATATTGAAGTACATTTTATAGTGGAGAAATCAAGAAGCTAGTTCACCAAATTACAAAAACTGCAGGCTATATCTTGCGAGGGTTATAGTGAGTGCGCATAAACAGTTTACATATGCCAACTCGAGAAATATGCCACTGACTCTCTCCACAATCCAGAGCGGCCTGTAATCTAGCTTTCTACATAGATTAATCTGAAAATGTATGTAAAGCCACGCTTGTGTCTAACCTCTCACAGCTTACACCACTTATTTATTTATTTTATTTGCTGGTTTATATAGCGCTAGGAATAGACTCCCGAAGGAGTATCTCCGCGCTTGTGACAGCCGCTCGAGTGTGACAGCCGCTCTGAGGAACTATGGAGGTAACAGAGATATTGAATTTTATTTGAAATAAATAATCTAAATCCAGGAAAGAAATATTAGCTAAAATGAACTAAACAGAAAAGTTTTCAGGTTCTTTCTAAAGCGGAGATGGTTGGAACATTGTCTCAATGAAAGTGGGAGCGCGTTCCAGACATTAGGACCCACCACAGACAAGGCCCTGCCACCTAACCTAGTTTTGCTGATCTTAGGTACATTCAATAGCAGCTGTTCGCTGGACCTAAGGGTGCGGACAGGAACATATGGGACAAATTTTCTTGCCAAGTATTCTGGTCCTAGTTCATGAAGACCTTTATGAATGATACAGCAGGTCTTGAACTTCACTCGAAGACGTATGGGCAGCCAGTGAAGTTTGTCTAATAGAGGTTTCGATGGAGATCTGGGGGGTGCATTGAGCACCAACCTGGCTGCTGTATTCTGCACTACCTGCAGACGATCCAATACCTCTTCATTTGCACCTGCCAGGAGCCCATTACAATAATCAAGACGGCTGGTCACTAAAGCCTGAGCTAAAGTTCTCCTGTGGGAATCAGGAAGGAATGGAAATATCCTGCGGAGGAGACCTATCACGTGGAAACAAGATCCCACAGTGATATTGACGTGCTGTTTCATGGTCAACTCTGGTTCCAATCGTACCCCCAGGTTCTTGATTATTGATTTAGGTTCAGGGACTGGGCCTAAGTCCAGTGGCCACCAATCAGGGGACCAGTGGACCCTGGCTTTGCCGAAAAGCATCACCTCGGGCTTCCCAACATTACATTGGAGAAAGTTGGAAGACATCCATCTCGCTATTGCCTTCATCCCATTGGAGAAAGATTGTATAATCTCCGGTGTTAGTTGTTTAAATGGGAAGAGCAGCTGCGTATCGTCAGCATAAGATACTGGACAGAAGCCAAATGCTCTGGTTATTCCTGCCAAGGGAGCCACATAGGTGTTAAACAGGGTCGGGCTCAAACATGATCCCTGCGGGACCCCCTTGGTAATCTTAACCTCTTCCGACCTAAACTCACCCATGGTGACGCATTGGGTGCGGTTGGAGAGGAAGCTTTTAATCCAGTCCAGTGCCTTGCCGCCGATTCCACTCACAGACAGTCGTTCGATCAAGATGTTGTGTGAAATCGTATTGAGCGCTGCCGATAAATCCAGCAGTACCAGGACAACGGAATAACCATTGTCCTGGTACATCCGTAGATCGTCCGTTATCGACAGCAGGGCCGTTTCGGTGCTATATTTTGGCCTGAAACCTGACTGTGATGGGTCAAAGCTGCCAGATTGTTCAAGGTAGTTGGAAAGATGTTTATTGCTTTGCTTCTTGATGATTTTCCCTACAAATGGTAACAAGGAAATCGGCCTGAGATTAGACATGTTGGTCCAGGGAGAAGACATATTTTTCCTAATTGGTCTAACTAGGGCCGTTTTCCATTTCTGAGGTACATTTGCTGTTGTAAGTGAGAGATTCACCAATCTCTGAATGTCGGGACCAATTGTTCTGCCTAAAGGACCCAGAAGCCTGGCTGGAAGTGAATCAATCGGGCTCCCACTTTTGATGTCAATAAGCAGCTTCTGAACCTCTGGTAAGGATATTTGAGGGAAATCATTAAAGGAGTGGGAGTTAGTAGGCACAAATTGTACCACAGTTTGATTATCCAGGCTAGTCGAGGCTGGGATAAGTGCCTCTATCTTTTCATAAATGGCATCAATTTTGTCAATAAAGAAGTTCGAAATGCTATCGCAAAGGTGATGCCATGTCTGCACTTTCACATGCTACAGGTTTTAAAAAGGTGTTGACAATCTGGTATAGTACTTTAGAATCGTTGCCAGCTGCCTCTAACTGTGAAGTAACATGGTTCTTGCGTGCAGATCGTATAGCTTTGTGATATATATTAAGAGCCTTTTGGTAGTAGGTTTTGTCTTCCTCTAAGTAGGACTTTCTCCATATCTTTTCGGTCTTTCTAGCCCTGCGTTTGAGGCTACGCAGTTCTTCCGAAAACCAAACCTCTTGTTTCCTTGCAAGGCACTTTTTAAAGGTTTTTAGCGGGGCAATTTGTTGTACCGCAGTGTTTGTGGCTAGATCCCATTTAGAGAGAGCGGTATTAATGTCATCTGTAGGCAAAATGAGAGGGGAAAGATATTCCTGTTCAAAATTAGTATTGGTAATTTTATGCCATTGCCTTCGTTTAGATGGAATTTGAACAGGGGGAATGGAACATGCATTTTTCTCAGGCATAGAGAACTCAAGCACAAAGTGGTCTGTCCAATGGTACTGTTTTGGTACATAGCATTCGATACCAAGAAAATTGGATATTATCATATCTAAGGTGTGCCCTGCTTGATGTGTAGGTCCAGTATTACATTGTTTTAGTCCTATTAACGATAAATCTGTCAAGAAGGATTGAACCTCACTATTATTTTCTTTCTCGCTATGGATGTTAAAATCTCCAAGCAGCAAAAAAAAATCTTTATCTGGGCGTACATGGGGTGCTAGTGCTTCCACTAAGTGTTTAGAAATACCTTTTATGGGGCCTGGGGGGCGATAAACCAAAGCTCCTTTTCTACTGTGCTTGGCTGATGAACCGATCCTAAAGATCAACATTTCGAGATCCGGGTGACACCATTGATCAAGAACCGAAACCGAGATGTTATCTTTAAATACAATGGCTATTCCCCCACCGACTTTTTTGGGTCTGTCCATTCTAATAATCTTATAACCCTCCGAAATACCAAGGGTGATAGCTGGAATAGAGTGGGGTTTGAGCCATGTGTCCGTTAGAAAACACAAATCGGGTTTATGTGTAGAGATAAGGTCCCAAACTTCGATGTAGTGCTTTGCTAAGGATCTAATATTACATAGTAGGTTCTTTCCACCCTGAACTGTAACCGTAGGAATATTAACAGTATGTTGTTGGGGGGATGTATCATTTTCTATCCGAAATTGAGTATGGCAGAATCTACACGAAAATGGACCTTCAGGAGAGCAATGGTGTAATTGCTTACAGTTATTTGTTGGGGAATTAAAACGTAAACACATTAAAGCCCGTGAAGAGTAGATCAGCCTAGATACCGTAAAATCCCTGGAAATTATTGCCATGGCCCCTGGTCTCGTCTGGTCGCGGACGGGCGCAGACGGGCTTCTCTCTGGCGCGTCTCAGGCGCTTCACTGCGCGCGACCGCTGCGCGCTTTCTGTGACGAGGGGGCTAAATACCCCTCTGTGTGCAACTGCTAGAGCGCTGACCGCTCGATGTGGGCAGAAGTCACCTGGCTCTGCCTGACCCGCCCTCCGCTCAATGGCACTGGTTGCCGAGTCAGACCGGGGCGGGCAGGACGAGTGATCGAGCCCAGGCTGTGTCAACAGTAAGTTTTCTTTAAAGCGTGCAAGGCCCTGATTGTAGCGCTAATACATAAAGAATGTGCTACGAGCGTTATTAAAATGCGACGATTTAAAAAGTCATTCAGTAAATGCAATTTTAAAATTGATATGTTACATCAATCGCTCACAGCATACAGCGTCAGCGGGTCGGGGAGACACTGCCACCGTCCTCCCTACCACCACTAAATTGTCCAATCATTTTAATAAGCATCTGCCTTTTAAATCATCACAACCAATGCTTAATTTGTGCCAGTGGTTACAGGGGATGGGAACAGGTGCTCATTTTCGGTACAGAGACTTCCTTTTCAGAAAGACATGAATACAGCAGCAGATGGAGAAAGCAGGGACTGTAGCTTTCTTTCCCCTGAGGCGGACGCCGGGGGCGATCTTTTCTTTTCCCTCATTTGTGAATCAGAGTACTTGATTGTAGCGGACATAATTATTTTAAAAACTGTATATATTTTATTTGGTGCAATTTTATCTCCTGGCAACGCGACCCGTGAAGGTGAGATTCACATCACCTCCAGGGTCTCCCTCACTACATTGCTTACCGGCGCAGCCGAATTGAGGTGCTGACGCCGGTACGCACAGAATAGCCGCCGCCATGTTGGAGGAAGGCAGGGTAGCGGTTCAGCTCTTGGACGACTCCCGCCCTCCCGCTTTACTTAAGGGCTGATTTCCGGTCTGCCAGCAGACTGTAGCTTTCTTTCCCCTGAGGCGGAAGCCGGGGGCGATCTATTCTTTCCCCTCATTTGTGAATCAGAGTACTTGATTGTAGCGGACATAATTATTTTAAAAACTGTATATATTTTATTTGGCGCAATTTTATCTCCTGGCAACGCGACCCGTGAAGGTGAGATTCACATCGCCTCCAGGGTCTCCCTCACTACATTGCTTACCGGCGCAGCCGAATTGAGGTGCTGACGCCGGTACGCACAGAATAGCCGCCGCCATATTGGAGGAAGGCAGGGTAGCGGTCCAGCTCTTGGACGACTCCCACCCTCCTCGTTATGTATAAAAATCGACTGATTCCCCGTCCGCGCAGCGGGCGCGCCCAGCGGGCGCGCCTAAGGCAAGCCCGTCTGCGCCCGTCCGCGCCTGGCCCGGGCCCAGGGCCAGTCCCCCTGCTCATTCGAATGACACGGCCTCCATTAACTGGACCAGAGAGCAGCTTCTACATTTAAGCTCTGGCACCTGCTCACTGCTTGCCCGTTGCCCTCCGAGTAATCTTGAGGGTCGCCCCTTCAACTGCCCACACTGTGATTTGACTATTACTCCTTGGGGTGAACGTGCTCACCCATCTACCACCTCCACACGTGCCCCATTAATACTAAGGGAAGGATTGGTCAACTGCCGCTCGCTCCCCCGCCATGCGAGCGAAATATGGACTACACTTGTCTCACATGAATGGGATATATTGTTCCTCACAGAATCTTGGATAAAAGACACCTCCAACCCGGATATCTACTTAGCCACCCCCCCTGACTATCTCTTCATGGGTATTAACAGAGAAGGAAAAACAGGGGGCGGCCTCGCCATCATTTTGAAATCTCACTTGCGACTGACTATTAAAAAACTCACAAATATTGGGCTGATTGAAGCCTTGTATTTTACCATTTCAGACTCAGCTGCTGTCTTTTTGACCGGAATCTTAGTGTATAATCCCCCCAGCGCTTCAGCCCTCTCATTAACGCAGCTTGTACATCTTACAGCGGACCTGTCCCTTAAACATCCGCACTTCATAGTGCTAGGTGATTTCAACTTGCATGCTGAAGACCCTTCGTGCTTCCAGGCTACTCAACTTTTAGACACCCTACAGATCCTGAGTTTGACCCAATTGATCCAGGGCCCGACGCATTTAGTGGGCCATACTCTTGATTTAATTTTTTCAAACCTTCCTGGCACTACAGTTCACCCGTCCCTTCCCCTCACATGGTCCGACCATTACCTTCTCCCGTTTCACATCTTGTTTCCTCCTGCACCGAGCCCTGTGGAACTTGGTAGGGACTACAGGAGAAAATGGCATAAAGTCACCTGCACTGCCTTAGAGCCTGTCTTTTCATGCCCCATGGATCCGCTTAACGGAGACATCGATGCAAGCGTTGCTCAGTTCAACTCAGCCTTACTGTCTGCCATCGAGGCTACCGCCCCTCCATTGCCAGTCTCCTCTGCTAGATCCCGCCCCGTCTGCCCCGTGGTTTTCCACAGCCTTGCGTGAGGAAAAAAGCTGCTGCAAAAAATTAGAACGCAGCTGGCGACACTCTTATGACTCAGAGGCAAAATTTATTTACAAATCTGCTTTAAAGAAGTTTGTCAAACTAAAAAAGTCCACAATGAGAGAATTCTTTGCCCTACAAATTAAAAACGCAGAGAATTCTGCAAAAACTCTTTTTAATATTGTAAAAGACTCTGTCAAACCTCCCACTATGACCCCACAGAACCTATCTAGCCAGACCGTATGTAATGGTTTATCATATTTTTTCCAAGATAAAATTGAGAAAATCCCTTCCTCCTTTCCGTCTGCCCTAACACCTGCACTACTCCCTCCCATTGCCAAGAACAAGGATTATACTCTACCATCTTTGGTAGCCTTTCAAGACCTTACCACTGAATCTGCTCTTAAACTGCTCACTCAGTGCAAATCTGGTTCCCCCTTAGACCCGGTCCCCCCCAAGGTCATGAGTAGCTTAGCTCCCCTTTTGATCGAGCCACTCAGGGCCGGACTGGGAACCGAAACCGGTCCTGGCAAAGTGCTTGGCCGGCCTCCCCCTCCCGCCCCCCAGGGGGGGGATTGGGGTGCGACCGTGCTCTTTGCCAGGGCCGGTTATCGGCCGTTTTTGTTACAGGGCCGTTTTTGCAGCTATGCTGCAAAAAACGGCCCTGCCGCAAAAACGGCCCCCTGGGGTCCAAAACCAGCCCCCACCCATGCGGCTGACTGGGGGATTGCCCGGTGCCCGCAACGGCCAGTCAGGGCCTGGAGCCACTCATCTCTATCTGGAACTCCTCATTACATTCGGGGCAATTTCCAACTGCCTGGAAGGAGGCCATGCTGGTCCCCATCTTGAAGAAGATGGATGCGAACCCGGCACAATTTTGTAACTACCGCCCCATTTCCCTCCTCCCTAAACCAGCGAAGGTCTTGGAGAAGGTCGTACAACTACAACTCGCGGACTACTTGGAGACCAACTCTCTACTACACGATTCCCAGTCGGGTTTCAGAACTGGTTTCAGTACTGAGACGGCGCTTCTGGAGGTCTCTGAGACCATTCGAGAGTGTGTGGACAGGGGCGAGGAGGCCATGTTGGTCCTCCTCGACCTGTCCGCCGCTTTCGATACGGTGTCCCATAAAATACTTTTGGATCGTTTGGAGCAGATCGGATTGGGTGGTCCCGCCTTGTCGTGGATCAGCTCCTTTCTGAAAGGACGAACACAGAGGGTTCTCCTTAGAGCTTTTCAATCCGAGAGTAAGCCCCTGGTTTGTGGAGTTCCGCAGGGCTCTGCGTTGAGCCCATTGTTTTTCAATGTTTATTTGGCCCCTTTGGCTAGGGTGGTTGAGTCGTGTGGGGTCAGAGTGATCTCTTATGCTGATGATACACAGCTAATGTTCTCTTTTAGAGATCACTCTGACGCCAGCTTCGCCAGCTTCCGCCACTGCCTCGGCGAAATATGCTCCTGGATGACTGCTAACCATCTTAGACTCAACACCGATAAGACGGAGGTCTTGTTTTTTAATCAAAAAAACACAATACCTCCTACCTTGTGGTGGCCGACTGTGCTCAATCCCCCCCCTATTCCTGTTCAAACTGTTCGTAATTTGGGCTTCCAGTTTGATGATGCTCTCTCGTGTAAAACCCAAATAAACAAGGTTACTGTAGCCTGCTTTTGAAAATTACGCATGATGAGAAAGATTTTCCCATACTTGCCCGTGGATGCCCTCAGAACGGTTACCCATGCCCTAATAACATCACACTTGGATTATGCCAACAGTCTCTACGCTGGGGCCCCCCTGTATCAAATCGAACACCTACAGATTGTTCAGAACGCGGCGGCGAGGCTGATTGGCAACATCCCTTACCGTCAGTCGGTTGCATCCTACCGCAAAGAGCTACACTGGCTCCCTATCTCCAGCCGCATCCACTTCAAGATGCTGACTCTTGCCTTTCGGGCCCTTAATGGGTCAGGACCAGGTTATCTACGGAAGAGACTGGTACTCTCCCAATCGGTCAGATCCCTGCGGTCTAACAATTTACGTCTCATTATAGTCCCCCGGTTCCGTCGCTCCAGAATGGGTGGCAGAGCTTTCTCAGTTATGACGGCCAAACTCTGGAACAGCCTCCCTTTAGACCGTAGGTTCATTCCATCTGAATCCCTTTTTCGTAGCCGACTGAAGACCTGGTTATTCTCCTCTGCATAAGTACGCCTCTTCTTTCCTGCCTACAGTCTAGAGCGCCGGGACACCACCGTTGGGGGGTAGATGTGCGCTTTACAAGCTTCATAAATAATAATAAATAATAATAATAATAACAAGCATTAGCAAAGCCAATAAATGTGCACCTTTTCGATTATTGGCTTTATCAATGCCTTTTGCCGATGACTTGCATCATCGGCAAAAGAAATACACTTTTGTGATGTTGTCGGGATTGAGAGCAGCACAAGAATACGCAAGCGCCACTAACCTTACTCTGATGGCCAGCAGAGACGAGAGACGATAGTCCTTCCGACTCCGCACCACACAAACCCAACAATGGAATCTACCCACTGTTTGAGCCTGTACGGATAGGGGCCGGGAGGTAGATTGGCATCGGGGGAAAGGTACTTCTGGTATCGTCTAGTTGCTACACCATGAGGTTACTGGTACTGGGACACTGCAGGTAGAGGAGGAGACAGAGAGCAAGAGATTAGTACCGCAGAGGTAACTATGTGAACCAAGAATTCCCCCCTTGGATTCCACACTCACCAGTTTATCCACCCCATGTATCCTTGAAGGAAATCCAAGCATACGCAAAGCACACTAATGAAAGGTTTACCAGAAGTACGGAGAAGTTAACTTCCCTCCTCTACCTACCGCGTAGTAGGCACAAAGTAGATCTGTAGGACTACGAAATACAAGCGTTAAAAGCGCCACGCTTTCAAGAATCACAATACTCCTTGTGGAACTGTGTAGACCAAGTATCAGGTAAAGTCAGCAACCACTGACCGAGAACACAGAACTTCCCCTCAATGTAAACAAGAAATGGCGGCAGCCTTGGTACCGCTTTAAACAGTAAAAGTATACAAAAGAACAGGAGGCGAGCCCGCACTCCTCAGGGATACTTGCACGACTGAATATGACTTGGAACAGAGACTCTCCAGGATACTTGACCCCGCTGGCTTTTCATCGGCGTTGATTGCTCCAACATCGATTGACCACGCTGGCTCTTCCTCGGTGTCGTGCAGATCAGAGTAATGACCACGCTGGCTCTTCATCGGCGACGTGCAGAACCGGAAACTACTGACCACGCAGGCTTTTCCTCAGCGGCGTCCTCAAGAATACTACTCGAAGAGAGAGATGGCTCATCTGCTATGAGCAATGACAGAACACAATTGACAAGCCCCGTTGTGTTCCGGAGGTGGAGCTTATATAAGGTCCTCCCATTGAGCCAACCCCCAGCGCCGGATGGCCTTCTGGGACTTGTAGTGCTTCCGCGAGGGACTGTCAATACGGAATCTTTTACATTTGGCCTTGTCGATGGTAGCGATTGCTACAGAACCCCCTCTCGTGGACCGCCGTCCCGGCGGACGTCCCGGCTTCCCGGGAAAACGCTCATGCAATTGTTCCACCAAATCGGGACAATGGAGATGGTCCACGGGCTCCCAGGTCCTGTCTTCGGGGCCAAACCCTTTCCAATCCACCAGGTATTGGATCCGGCCTCGGACCAAGCGAGAGTCCAGAATAGACAGTACCTCATATTCCTCGTGGCCCTCGATTTCCACCGGCCGAGGACAATCAGGCAACCTCACGCTCGGAAGACAAGGACGTAGGAGCGATACATGAAATACAGGATGAATCGCCCATGACATTGGCAACGAGAGTTTCATAGCCACAGCATTTATTACCTCACAAATGCCATAGGGACCAACATATTTAGGCTTCAACTTCGTAAGTCCCTTAATATGCAGGTTGCGTGTAGAAAGCCAAACCTTGTCCCCCACCTTATACTCGGGTTCAGGGGTACGCCTCTTATCAGCGAACAGCTTCTGGGCTGCTTGGGCTTTTTCCAAATTGTTCCGAGCCTCGATCAGAATAGCCCGAAGATGAGCATGATGTTCATGAATGGCAGGAACCAAAGATTCAGCCGGCCATTCAAAGGGAAGCATGTTCGGATGGAATCCATAAAGGCAAAAGAACGGAGAACAACCCAAGGTGGTTTGTACCGCGTTATTGTAGGCGAACTCCGCCAACCACAAAAGGACGGTCCAATCAGTGGCGTTTTGTAACGAAAAACAACGCAGGTATTGTTCCAGCGTCTGATTCAGACGTTCCGTTTTACCATCCGTTTGCGGATGATAGCTTGATGAGAGACGAGCATCTATCTGTAGAATGGTACATAGAGCTTTCCAAAAACGAGAGGTGAATTGTGTCCCCCGATCCGTAATCAACACTCTCGGCAATCCGTGTGGACGGACGATGTGTTGTAGGAAGACTTTGGCTAATTCACTGGAGGAAGGTAGACCAGGTAAAGAGATAAAGTGTCCCATTTTTGTAAGATGGTCCACAACCACTAGAACAACCGTTTGTTTCTCACAAGGGGGCATTTCCACGATGAAGTCCATGGACAGAGTGTGCCACGGCTTGGGTGAAATCGGTAAAGGCTGCAATAGTCCCGGTGGTTTGATGTGACTGGCTTTACCCTGGGCACAGATCGCACAGTCCGTAACATATTTCTTAGTATCAGGTCTCACCCCAGGCCACCAAAAGAATCGTTCCACGTTAGCCGTTGTTTTGTAAATGCCCATGTGTCCCCCTAGAACAGAATCATGTGCCCATTCCAGGACCTTGCGTTGCAACGCAGATGAGGGTACATATAAGGCATGGAAATGATATGCTAACTGATCCTTTTCGCATCGATTACCTGGCTCTTCCTGTACCCAAGCAGTGATATCCTGGTCCGTTAGAGCGACTCTAACGTCATCCAGAAAATCTTCAGAGGTGATCAAGGCGATAGCATGTTCTGGATATTCGATCCCTTTTAGAATGAAAGGGGGTTCTGTTGAGACTCCCGCTTCTTCCTCACCCAACCTGGAGAGCGCATCTGCTTTTCCGTTACGAGTCTCCGGTCTATATTTGATCACAAAATCAAAGTCTGAGAAGAAGAGGGTCCACCTCAGTTGTCGAGGAGTCAAAGCCTTCGCCGTCTTTAAGAACAACAGATTGCGATGGTCTGTGATGATTTCGACAGTATGTAACGCCCCTAGGAGGTAGTGCCTCCATTCTTCACATGCTCTTTTGATGGCTAAGAGCTCTTTGTCAGTTATGGTGTAGTTCACCTCACACGGGGTGAGCTTCTTAGAGTAGTATGCCACAGTGTGGAGCTGACCCGTGATAGGGTGGCGTTGGGACAGGACCCCACCCAGAGCAAACTGAGATGCGTCAGTTTCCAACACAAATGGTATCTTTGGGTCCGGGTGTCGAAGAATGGGAGCTTGTGTAAACCTCTCTTTTAGGAGTTGAAATGAGGTTTCGGCAGCCTCTCCCCATTTGAAAGGGACATTTTTCCTCAAAAGGGAAGTGATGGGATGGATGACTTTGGAGAAATCCTGAATGAAACGCCGATAGTAATTGGCAAAACCGAGAAAGCTTTGCACAGATTTGAGGTTCCGTGGCGTTTTCCAGGTTATGATGGCCTTCACCTTACTCATGTCCATTCGAAACCCTTGAGCATCAATAACATAACCCAAGAAGGCAACTTGCTGGACATGAAAAAGACATTTCTCTAGTTTGGCATACAGGGAGTTTTGTTGGAGCCTTTCTAACACAGTTTTCACATGGGTTATGTGGTCAGACAGAGACACAGAATAGATTAAAATATCGTCTATGTAGACCACACAAAATGTCTCCAAGCACCCCCTTAACACTTCGTCCATAAAGAACTGGAAGGCGGCTGGGGCTTTGCAGAGGCCAAAGGGCATTACTCGATATTCGTAGAGACCAAACTTAGTTCTGAAAGCCGTCTTCCATTCATCCCCTTTCATTACGCGGACCAGATGGTAGGCCCCGCGGAGATCAAGTTTTGTAAAATAGCGAGCACCTTTCAACTGATCCATCAACACAGGAATTAGGGGCAGAGGATAGCGGTTCTTCATGGTCACCTTGTTAATGGCTCGATAGTCAATACAAGGTCTCAGTTCCTCACAATCCTTCTTCGGAATAAAGAACATGGGTGACGAGGCCGGGGAGGTGGAGTGTCTTATGAACCCAGACGCTATATTGTCCTCTATATAGGTTTTGAGATACTGTGTTTCCTTTTCTGTCAGGGCATACACCCTGCTACAAGGGATGTCCGCACCCGGAATGAGGTCAATCCGACAATCGTAGGTGCGATGAGGAGGTAATTGGGTAGCCTTTTGCTTATCGAACAAGGCGTGAAAAGACTTGTATTCATCAGGTAATGCGGTGGCACAACAAAAGGAATCAACGGTACATTCACTTGCTAAGAAGGTAGCGGGTGAGGGAACAAGGGGGAAGTCTTGGTGTATACCTTCTCGACAATGTTCCTTGCAATACTCGGACGTCATACTTACTGTACGGGACGCCCAGCTCACCAACGGATTATGCAGTGTCAACCAAGGCATACCTAGAATGAGACGGAACTGAGGGGCATCGATCAGGTCGAACTGGATGTACTCACAGTGATCCTCACCGAATCTCATTAACAGGGCCAGCGTATGGTAGGTGACAGGGCCTGAAGTTAGTACCGTACCATCCACTGTTTTAACGGTTTCAGGTATCGATTTCTTTTCACAGGGGATACCCATGCTGAAGGCATAGGTCTGGTCTATATAGTTTCCAGTTGCACCTGAATCTAACAAGGCATCTAGTCTTACAGGGTCCTGATTGGTAACCCATAGCGAAACACTCACGTTCATATGGGCGACTGCAGGGTGTAGGGTATTGGCGACACAGGGGGAGACCGTATCTAGAGGTCGTCTCGAATCAGAGGTCTCTATCTGATCCAAGACCGTCAGTTTTCCGCCGGCTCACTGGAACTAAGAGCAGCCTGCCCTCTGGGAAGGGAGGTTTTTCCTAGAACGTAATTCCTAGCGCTGCATTCGTTGATGAAGTGCCCGCCTTTGCCACAATATAGGCAGAGTTTGAGCCTCCGTTTCCTGTCTCTTTCTTCCCTGGTGAGTGGACCACGTATTCCCCCTATTTGCATGGGTTCCGGTCCTTCTGGTGTCTTAACTTTTTCTTCACCCCCCTGCCGGGGTTTGACCAAGGGGTAGGAGTATCTATAATCCCCCCCTTTTCTATCCCCTTTTCGTTCCAGCAACCGGTGATCTAGTTGGACGGTCAAATCTATTAATTCCTCACAGGTAGTAGGTAATTGCACCACCTGAGCTAATACGTCCTTCAGTTCTCCCCGGAGTCCCTGGTAAAACAAGGAGATCCGTTTCTGAGCCGGCCAATCTGTTTCCACGATAAGGCGGTTAAAGGTGGTGATGTAGGACAACAGATCTTGGGACCCTTGTCTCAAGGTCATTAATTCATGATCTAGGGACAACATGTGGGACTTCCGATCAAACAATTTACAGAGTTCTAGGCAAAAGGCAGAAAAATCATGTAAAACAGGGTCATTCTTTTCCAATAAAGGAATAGTCCAGCTGGACGCGTTCCCCCCCATATAGGACATCATAAAAGCCGTTTTGGAAGCTTCGTCCTGAAAGACCATAGGTTTGCATAGGAAATGCAGACGGCATTGATTCAGAAATGTCTCAAATTTCCGTGGATCTCCATAAAACCTTTCGGGGGGAGCTAGGGGTATCCCATGGTTTTGGATTATATGGACCGTGGGAGTGGTCTCGGTAGAAGTGGATGGGGCTGCCAGCGAACCCCCTGTTTGGAAGGAAGGAGGCGGCTGCAGAGTGGCCGGTCTAATCAATGGTTTCACCACCGGCTCTCTCATGGCAAGGTCTGACACGTCTTTGCGTAAATCAGAGACCTCTTTATACAAAGCCTGGTTTTCTGCACGGGAGTTTTGAACCTCCTGTTGAAGGCCTGTAAAGCTCTCCAACAAGGAGGTGAGAATAGCATTTGTATCCATCGTCTAGGCTGGGCTGTATTCTTGGGCTTGTCAATCTGTCGGGATTGAGAGCAGCGCAAGAATACGCAAGCGCCACTAACCTTACTCTGATGGCCAGCAGAGACGAGAGACGATAGTCCTTCCGACTCCGCACCACACAAACCCCAACAATGGAATCTACCCACTGTTTGAGCCTGTACGGATAGGGGCCGGGAGGTAGATTGGCATCGGGGGAAAGGTACTTCTGGTATCGTCTGGTCGCTACACCATGAGGTTACTGGTACTGGGACACTGCAGGTAGAGGAGGAGACAGAGAGCAAGAGATTAGTACCGCAGAGGTAACTATGTGAACCAAGAATTCCCCCCTTGGATTCCACACTCACCAGTTTATCCACCCCATGTATCCTTGAAGGAAATCCAAGCATACGCAAAGCACACTAATGAAAGGTTTACCAGAAGTACGGAGAAGTTAACTTCACTCCTCTACCTACCGCGTAGTAGGCACAAAGTAGATCTGTAGGACTACGAAATACAAGCGTTAAAAGCGCCACGCTTTCAAGAATCACAATACTCCTTGTGGAACTGTGTAGACCAAGTATCAGGTAAAGTCAGCAACCACTGACCGAGAACACAGAACTTCCCCTCAATGTAAACAAGAAATGGCGGCAGCCTTGGTACCGCTTTAAACAGTAAAAGTATACAAAAGAACAGGAGGCGAGCCCGCACTCCTCAGGGATACTTGCACGACTGAATATGACTTGGAACAGAGACTCTGCAGGATACTTGACCACGCTGGCTTTTCATCGGCGTTGATTGCTCCAACGTCGATTGACCACGCTGGCTCTTCCTCGGCGTCGTGCAGATCAGAGTAATGACCACGCTGGCTCTTCATCGGCGACGTGCAGAACCGGGTACTACTGACCACGCAGGCTTTTCCTCAGCGGCATCCTCAAGAATACTACTCGAAGAGAGAGATGGCTCATCTGCTATGAGCAATGACAGAACACGATTGACAAGCCCCGTTGTGTTCCCGAGGTGGAGCTTATATAAGGTCCTCCCATTGAGCCAACCCCCAGCGCCGGATGGCCTTCTGGGACTTGTAGTGCTTCCGCGAGGGACTGTCAATACGGAATCTTTTACATTTGGCCTTGTCGATGGTAGCGATCGCTACAGATGTTGGGCAGCATCAGCAAAAAAACAAAATACCCCACAAAAACATCTAATGATGTTAGCACGTGCACGCTGGCTTATGCATTATAACACCTCTTGAGGATGTGTCAATATCTATGTGCATGCATGCGTTATGACCTAAGCATACACAAGCGTCACCAAGCATGCGTGCACATAGTTATTGAGGTGGGCACAATTTTATTTACCATTCCAACATGGAGACGTCACTTGGAACAGCGAATAAAAATTGCCAAATTTTTACTTGTGTGAAGGCACATTTTTAAATCTGAGCAACCCAGCAGTATTAAGCAGCTACCGGGCAATCGCAAAGAAATTGCATCAGTAGGGGCGGGGAAGCAATGGAGGAGAGGGTGGAGTAGAAATCAGGAAGGGGCGGGAGAAATGTAAAGTGAGTAGGGGAGGAATAGAGGAGCTTGAGGTAGGAGCAAGGAGAGTAAATAAACAAAAATAAAACCAAAAAAAGCCTGGGTGGATTCAAAAGGATGAGCTGGCGCAAAGTAGGGAAAGCAGCAAATGGGGTGCTCTAGGGGGCTTGGGCCACAAGCGAGAGAACAACAAAACACAAACTCTTATGGAGTGCTGAAAGAACAAGCAGTTTCCTGAATGTGAGCAGTGAAAAGATACAAGGCATTCATTCAGAAGGATGGCACAGAAGTTATGTTCCAGGAGAGGGACATACACAAGAAGAGAAATGAAAGTAATCAAATGAGAAGCAAGAACTTGAAAGTGGCAAGAGAGCCAACCAGTGGTAAGCAATGTACTATCTTTAAGTCCACAATATGTTTTTAGCATGGTTCACAAGAGGCATTTTGACAACAAACAGCTAAGACCTGTCAATAAGGGAGACCAAAAAAGAGGGCAGTATTGAGTCTACTGTTTAGCCCACCTTTTGTTTCTGTTACATGGTGCCGGCAGAATTCTTCAGAAGGTATTAGGAGGGAAGACAGTCAGGCGATACAAGAGACACACAGAGAAGGGAGATACAAGAGAGTGGTGGGTAGGGGGATGGGAGAGCAAGGGAGAAGGAGTGATGGGTGAGAGGGAGATAGGCAGGGTAAAGGGTAAGGTGAATAAGAAGTGCAAGACAAATGGGAGGATGCCAGCAGCAGGGGGTCGAGATGGCATTGGCTGTAAGGTGCCTTCAAGCAGTTTAATGCAATCACTTGAGCGGGGATACACCCCAACAGACACTAGCATTAGGTGATAGACAAAAAATCCACTGGGCTGACCAAAGGCATAATCGAAAAAGTCACAAGCCAACAGCTGAAAGAGGTTGGTTGGAGAAACCGAAAGGCTGATAAGGCAGACCCAAAACCTGCTCTGTGTATGTCGTAAGGAAATAGGTCTGTTTGATATCTACTCTGTCAACCCCAGAGATTCGAATGGGCTCATAAATGCACTTATGCTTATTTTAACACTTGTGCATACATCTAGATGACTGAGGAACCCTTCAGTAGTCTAACTTAGGAAAGTCCGTATTGTGCAACACACATTAAAATCCCTCTGTGGCAATGAGGCCCGTTGCAGACCTACCAACTCAGAGGGTGCCACCGTGTGATACACAATATCCAATAAAAAAAAGTGGATTTTCAGCTCGTTTTCTGGGGCTTTGAACTGCTGATGTCCATAAAGGGGTGTAAAAACACCCCATCACATGGTCGGCAACATCCTCAGCAATCTTTTTGTTTTATTTTTAGGATAGAGTTTGGGGTGGGTGGGGCCACAAGTGCCTATTAGGTGCTTCTCAGCACTAGGCCTCGCCCCATCCAAGGCCCCACTCCCTTCTCAGACTGTATGATTTTTGATTTTGTTAGCAGGTCCGCCTTTGTGCACAGGCTTCCACCATACTCATTAGATACTTGGGCCCACGGCAACATGTGGGTCTTGTTTTTGGGCTGCTTGCTCAGTTTACTGCTGAGTATTCCAGTTGGCTGGTACTGGGTTCCTGGATCTTTGATTGCTGGCAGTCATTCTGGCAGGGGCATAGCTATCATTAGTGCAGCATGTGCAGTGGCACCAGGGCCCAGAAGTGTGATAAGCCAACTGCAGCCAGTGTATGGCTTTTTCTTACCCTCCTACTGGTCTAAAGGTGGAGCCATTTTCTTTGCTTGCAAGTTCCCCTCGTTTTTGGGCTGCTTGCTCAGTTTACTGCTGAGTATTCCAGTTGGCTGCTACTGGGTTCCTGGATCTTTGATCGCTGGCAGTCATTCTGGCAGGGGCATAGCTATCATTAGTGCAGCATGTGCAGTGGCACCAGGGCACAGAAGTGTGATAAGCCAACTGCAGCCAGTGTATGGATTTTTCTTACCCTCCTACTGGTCTAAAGGTGGAGCCATTTTCTTTGCTTGCAAGTTCCCCGGCACCCTAGCTATAAACCTGGATTCTAGAGTGGCATAGGATTTTTAGATAGTCAGACAATTCAAGTAAATGCTGATTCGGGATTAGCCAAGAGGTATTCGAATTTTGATGTATTATGCATAGTCTGGCCATGATGGGGAGAGTAAGGATGACATGACTGACAAATAAAATCTTTGCTTCGCTTCAATGACACTCTCCTGCTTCCTACTTCACGTCCACCTGACACTAGTGTAGGCTTGTTCTCAGATTAGAAGGGTTTGATTTCTAACACCTCCGGCTTTAGTCTTAGTGTCAGTTATGCATAACCTTAATGTTATGGTGACATCCTTCATAGTGTTTTAGAGTATATGTGTTCTCCGGTTTTCTCCAAAAAAAGAAGGTCTGGGTGCTGGGTCAACTGTGTGGAGCTGGGCGTGATAGCAGAGAGCGATGGGAGAACACACAATCAAGTAGCAAACAAACAAAGCAAAGCTGCTGACGTCACACTTAAACGTGGCAACATTTTAGCGTGTAGGTGAACGTTTAATTAATGTGAATGATAAGTACTAGCAAAGATAATATTTCTGGCACTGTTATTTATAAGCCAAACCTACTGCCTTTGACAGCGCTCGTTATTTGCCGAGAGCCGCTGGGTGTGGCTCAAAGGCAGGGTCTCTGGATGGGTTCTTAAGGTGGAGCTGCCAGGCGGCTGAGGAAAGGAGCCGCCGTGCTAAGTGGGAGGATCTGTGTGACAACAGTCAAAGCAGCAGGGGAGGAGCTACTTTTTTGTCACCCACTAAAAGAATAACAAGAAGAAGGACACGCCCCCACAAGAACGCCCCTGTGTTGCACATGGGAGGGCAGGCAGAGCACTTGCGCGCGCAGTCTAAAGCAAACAGCGTCGTGTACGAGACGCCAAAAGTGAAAAGCAGATGCAGCATCTGTTTGTAAGCAGGCGCCCGCGCGCGTAACAGCAAGCTCATCGCCACACTGGTAGCATTTTCGAAAGCTCTACTAGAGGCTCGCCAGAGGAGCGCATGCACGCTTACTCAGCGAGACCTAAAAAGGATGTCTCTTTTAAAAGCAGTAACCTGCTGCTCTATTTACATTATATTTATTTTGTTTATTTATTTATTTGAAAGGTTTTACATAGCGCTGGCTAGACCCGGAGGTATCAGAGCGCTTTACATGAGTATCAGACCATAGTTGCAGGTTACATCGTTACAAAGGTTACACAGTTATTGGCGCATGGCAACATAGTTGCATGTAAGGTCGAGACAAACAATAAGGACATATACGTAAGGGAAAAATCAGGCAAGGGGAGAGATTCAGGGGAGAGGGGGTAGGAGATGGGGAAGTAGACAGAGAATGAAGGAGGGAAAGAGGAGGGGAGGGTGAGAGTAAGCATGGGCGAATTTTGCGAATCTGGCGTTCGCGAATTTGCGTATTTGCGAACTCGCAATCCGCAAAATCCGCGAATTCTCGCGAATTTGCGGATTTTTTTTGTGTTCGCAAGGGTTTCTGCCAGTTCGCGAGGGTTTTGTACCAGTTCGCAATTGCGAACGTACTTGTCGGCTCGCAAAGGTCGCGACTATGTTGTTTCTACGTCTGGTTCATCATCACAGGCTCACAGCACCCTCTGTTTCACCACTGCCACCCTGTTTCACCCATGACACCCTCTGGTACATCAATGCCACCCTCTGGTTCATCCCTGTAGATTATGGGGGGGGGAAGCAAGCACACCTGCCCTGCTTCAACTGGCATGAATTAATTTGGGGTTGATTTATTAATGTGTCACTGTTTTAAAATTCCAGTCTGGCACCTGCTTCCTTGTCTGTAATTTGCTTTCTGTTGCAGTGCCAATTTTTTTTTCCAGGACCTTTGTGGCCTACTTGTAGCTATTCTATGAGCCTGCTGTGAGGGTCAGAGCAGGGTCATAGAATTGTTGCAACTAGCAACTGAACTCTGAAGGGGCCCCAGTCAGGAAGCACTACAGGGAATGGTTACTAATGATGAGTTTGAACGTTTGCACCTGCTGAGTGCTTTCAGTTTTGCAAAACTAGTTTTTCTGCAGAACAGCAACTGTAATGCCCCAAACAAACATAGGCAACTGAACTCTGGAGGGGCCCCTCAGGAAGTACTACAGGGAATGGTTACTAATGATGAGTGAACTTTTACACCTGCTGAGTGCTTTAGTTTTGCAAAACTCGTTTTTCTGCAGAACAGCAACTGTAATGCCCCAAACAAACTTACTTGTGAAAGTTGATGTCTAATCCAAAAGTGATCCAAAGAAAGTCAAAAGGCCTCAAATCCAAAAAAGTGCCGGCAAATGTCAACCTGAGGAGTTATTCTGATAAAAATCATAATTTTCAGAAGGTCTATGCTGCTTGCTAGTGGATTTCTTGTGCAGAATTGCAAATTTTGTAATTTCGCGAGTGCGAGATTGTTGCTGCCCGCCGCACCTACATGTTCGCAATTGCAAACTCTCGCGATGGCTCGCCAAACTACCGCGGGATCCCGCAGCAAGATCCAAAATGGCGCAGCACTCGCAAAATATCGAGAAAAACAACTCGGCAAACGCTGAATGACGGTAAGTGAACGCTGCACACCGCAATATCGTATCACCAAGAAATAAAATCCGCTGCGTGCGAATTTGCAGATTTTCGGTAAATTCGCGAGAGTTCGCGGATTGCGAATTTACCGAAAATCCGCAAAATTCGCGAGCGGAACAGATTTTCCGCCCATGCTTAGGTGAGAGACACCATGGAAAGAGGAGGGGGAGGGTGACGGGGACACAAACCAATCGAAATGGTACACGTTCTTTGCAGCAGGCATATTAACCCTCTGCACTACCTTCACATAAGTCAAAACGTCAACTATACAAAACTTCGATCTCTCTCCAGGAAGAACATTAATCACAAGAGGTATCTTGACATGTTTGTGACGTCTAGTAATTGCCAGAGGAAAGGAACGTGGCAGCTGGTGCTTTAAAAACAAAATAAACTTGCAAACACTGTGCCCCCAGGAAGCCAGCACCCAGTGCAGTGGCACCGGTGGCACTGTCCTACGGCTAGCCCGGGGGACAATCCTGCTATTGCAATACTGGGACTGGTTTCTCCTGCTGGCTGTTGTGAGGAGGAGGGCAGCATATGCCGGGTTTCCCAATTTAAATACCCAGGTGCCTCATAGAAAACACTAGCAGCGACTATTTCCCATCATGACAGCCATACCTCCTATTGAGCCATATGTAGTCAATGGTCCTCCATCTGCTCAAAGGTGAGATGAAAAGAATGGGTCAGGTGCGGTGGGTCCATTGGGGCGTAGCTCCCCCGCCCGCAGCTCCCTCGGCATCTCTGAACTTAAGTAAACTGAATCAGCATGACGTCGGACTGCCCACCCCTTCAGAGTCTGAAGGGGTTGGGCGGTCTGGCGTAATGTTGACTGACATGATTGTTAGACCAGGGGCAACAGGCACCACTACAACCACCACCCCATCCACGCATCCACCACCGCATCCACCACCGCATCCACCACCGCATCCACCACCACATCCACCACCACATCCACCATCACCACCACATCCACCATCACATCCACCATCACATCCACCACCACATCCACCACCACATCCACCACCACATCCACCATCACCTCCACATCCACCATGAAATCCACCGTCACATCCACCACCACCACATCCACCAACGCCACATCCACCACCACCACCACCACATCCACCACCACATCCACCACCACCACCACATCCACCACTACCACCACATCCACCACCACCACCACATCCACCACCACTTCCACCGCATCCACCACCACCACATCCACCACCACCACCACATCCACCACCACATCCACCACCAGGTGCAAATGCAATGTTCTTGGATTTTCGTCACAATAAAATACACTGAACATAATCTTCACAAAATTAAATTACAAACGTTTAAGCTATTGCCATTTATAAATTACAATACATTTTATTTAAGTATTAATTATTTACAAAATTAAAAGCCATTGTTATTTGCAATATCAATACATCTAAGTCACGTAAAGACAACACACATTGCATTACAAATGCTATAGGTGTCACATTTGCGAAAGTTAAAACTATTGACATTGTAACTGACAAAGCTATTACTTTTGCTAGTTTCAAAACCAACACATAAATAAAAAAAAGTGTAATTTACAATACCAATTGCTCAAACTTTCCTAATGCGAGACCTATTGCATTTCCAATGCTTGTTTCAAAAAGGCGCTTGCTCTCCACAGTGCTCACCCACAAACTTTACTCCCAGTAAAGTTGAGGGAAAGCATTCTTTTAGATCCCAGGAATGCCTATGGTGGACATGCTAACAATGGGTAGGTCAAAGAACTGTCCAAATTGCGAGCAGCGCACATGAAGCAGCATTAGAACGCCAAATAAAGATGAAACCTGCCAATGCTGTCACTGATGGAACCCCTGACAAGAAGAAAACGCGCACAAAGTCTAATCCTGCACCCAAAACATATTATGGATGAGGTGGTTCTTACCCACACCTAGGCCCCTTGTCCAGCCCATGGGAAGAGGTGCTCAGCATGCTATAAACCAAGCCAGTTTGCAAAAGTGTGCCACTCCAAGGACCAGAAGGGACAGAAGACAAAGCCTGTCAATGCTATGCACATATTGAATAACTCGGAGGATTATGAAGACGTGAATGATGAGGACATCAAAGGGTCAGAACATGTCATATATGCTATGCAACCAAGCGAATATCCTAGAAAACGTGTCCTGAAATTCAGTGTACTCCTCGCAAGACATTAAGTATAGGAATTGTTTGATACAGGAGCATCTACATTATGGCACAATCAGTAATACAGACACTCTCTTTACAACCCTCACTGTGCCCCACCTCTAGTTGGTTAGTTAGTTAGTTATTCACATTTATAATGCGCACAGCTGCCCCAGCGAAAGGGCGTCCTGGCGCATTAACAAGGTACACCAAACACAACACCGAAAAAAGGCCAGGAAGGAGAAATAGCAGAAAACAAATGGAGAACTACCCAAATAAAATAGTCTTGATGGCGCGTCTAAACTGGAGAAGATTATCAAGTGCCCGGATGTGAAGAGGAAGAGAATTCCACCACTTCGCCGCTAACACGCGAAAAGAGCGACCACCAAGTCGACTCAACCTGAAGCGCGGAACCACTGCCAAATTCTGGTCCAGAGATCTGAGGGTTCGCGAGGGTACATACGGTACCAGCAAGTTCTCCAGGATTTGAGGAGACGTGCCCTTGAGGATTTTAAACGCAAGGCATAGTACCTTGAATTTGATCCTCTGGCTTACCGGAAGCCAATGGAGAGAATGCACTGATTTAGAGACCGAACACCGCCTTGGCAGACCTATCACCACTCTGGCTGCAGCATTTTGGACTCGCTGCAGCCGGGTGAGTTCCGACTGATTAATCCCCGCCAAAAGCGAGCTAGCATAATCCAGCCGGGACAACACAGACGCTTGAACCACCAGTTGCCTGGTGGGTGCGTCAAAAAATTTAAGGATGGGTCCTAGGCCCCTGATGATGCCATAGCAGGTGGCCGCCACCTTCTTGGTGTGACAAATGAAACTGAGGGTCGGATCGAGCCATACCCCTAGGTTTTTTATCTCCGATGCTGGAGAGGGGGTCACACCCAGTTCAGGGGGCCACCACCTGTCACCCCACAGCTCCGCCTGCTTGCGGACCACCATAACCTCGGTCTTCTTGGCGTTTAACTGGAGACAGTTGGAATTCATCCAGTTGGCCACTGACCGTAATCCGTCACGGAACCTGGGAGCCTCCATGTCAGAGTTCCCACTCAACGTGACCGCCAGCTGCGTATCATCTGCATATGATATCATCGTCAAGCCCCATTGCTTGCCGACCGCAGCCAGCGGCCTCACGTAAAGGTTAAATAGAGTGGGACTTAACGATGAGCCCTGAGGGACACCCAGTTCCAACGGATAAGAGTTAGACTTGCCAGGCGGGATCGCAACCTTAAAGGACCGTTCAGCCAAAAAGGAACGAAACCAAAATAAGGCAGAGCCCGTGACACCTACTTCTTCTAGGCGCTGGAGCAAGATCCTGTGCGAGATAGTGTCGAACACGGCACTAAGATCTAATAGCAGTAGTGCTGCCGTCCGACCCGCATCAAGCACAGAACGCAAATGCTCGACCATAAAGAGTAGGGCCGTCTCCGTGCTGTGGCCTGCACGGAAACCATTCTGGGTGGGATCAAGAATGTTGGCCCTGGTAAGATGGTCTGCAAGAATTCCGTTCACATGGGCCTCAGCAACTTTCGTAGCCCAAGGAAGCGAGGAAATAGGGCGGTAGTTCTCGGGTTTAAGGGGGTCAAGGGTAGCCTTCTTCAAGATAGGTGTAACTACAGCCTGCTTCCACCTAATGGGAACTACACCTGAAGAAAGAGACAGGTTAACCAGAGAGAGCACCGGAGTGAGACATAACGGCGACATATTCCTAAGCTGAGCCGGTTTCATCGGATCCGCAGGAGATCCTGACTTAATTTTGAGGCTCAAGGAATCAAAAGCCTCCATCGATAGGGAGGGCAGGGTAGTGAGAGGCTCACATCATCCCAAGGAACAACTGACCTGCTCCGAGATAGGGGAGCCCAGCGGGAAAGTTCGATAGATGGCTTGAACTTTCTCGAGGAAGAAGGAGGCCAGGCCCTCACAATGGGAGTCCGAACTGATTTCCGCCGCCGTTGCCCTCTTAGCCATCAGGTCGTTTAGCACCTTAAAGATGAGTTTCGAAGGATTCGAGCTATTCTGAAACTCTTGGGCATAAAAGGCTGCTTGTGTTCTACACACCGCCCTATGATAAGTATTGATTGTTGCCAAATAGCAGGCCTTCATTTCAGGATCAAACGATTTCCTCCACACCCTCTCAGCCTGTCTACAGGCTTTTTTGAGAAGCGCTAGAGAACTGTCATACCATGGGCTAGGCTCCTTTGATCGACACTTAGACCATACCAAAGGGATCAAAGAATCAAGGGCATGGGTGATCCACTCGCAGAAGAGATCATATCCGCGATCAACATCAGTGAAGGAAGCCAATGGTGCCTCCTCCAAAAGATGGTAAAAGTCTTCCAGTCTCAGTTTGTTCCAATGTCGCCTGAGAGCTATTCTGTCCTGAGGTATAAAAGGAGGTTCGTATATGGGGCATATCATTTTCACAAGCATGTGGTCTGTCCAGGCAATCTGGGTGGGACATAGAGCCCTAACTCCCTCTAAGTTAGTAAAAAAAGGGTCAAGGATATGCCCACCCCTGTGAGTAGGAGATGTGACCAGCTGGGAAAGTTGCAAGGCCTCTAAGTCAGCCAAAATGCTACTGATATAAGGGGAGGTCGGGCATTCAAAATGAAGATTGAGATCTCAGAGGACATTAAAATTAGCACATCCCAGTGCCTCCTTGCTAATTAAGTCAGGGAGAGCAGCCCTGAAAGCAGAGTCAAATCCCGGAGGGCGATATATCAGCAAGCCAGAAAAGGTAAAGTGATGGCTGATCGAGACTTTAAAAAGAGCACTTTCACATCCTGGGAGTTTTAAGACCTTCCACTCGCTCGGATAGCACGACTTGATGGCCATCGCAATGCCTACCCCCCTCGTAGTACGATTAAGTGTGAAGATGGAGTATTCTGGGGGAAAGGCCAGATTGAGGGTGGAAGTATCCGTATCCTGCAGCCAAGTTTCGGTCAAGAAAAACAGGTCAGGAGACTCATCTTTGATGAGATCATATATCTCCTGATGATGCTTTTCCAGTGATCTAACATTTAAATTCCATATGCTAAGATCACGCAGTCCTACCGTTCTTTTATGTTGAGATGGCAGCTCCAACAATCGAATAGGGGAAGGGATATCTAAGGTCCATCCTCCACATGTACATCGATGGGGACCACATAACGGGTCCACAGGCGGAAACGCACACTTTATAATCCGCCCCCGAATGGCCAGCAGATCCTCCCTTTGATATTTAATAAAGGGCGAAGTCATGGTGGTAAAGCGAATGCTTAGAGTCCTGCCGCGACCCGCGCCTCCTTAGCGCTGACGGGCGCAGACAGGCAGGACTCTGACACGACTCAGGCGCAGGGAAGGCGCACCCGCTGCGCGATACCGCTGCGCATTGAGGGGAACTTTAAATAAGCGTCCCTCTAAGCAGCCGGAGCGCTAGACCGCTCGCAAATGGCGCCCGCTGATTGTCACAAACCACCCTAAGATGGCGCCTAAAGTTCCCCACCCCAGGAACCGGACCCGCTAAACAGATTTAGAGTGCAAGTGAGGGGGAGAATAAGTCCTGATTTAAAAGCAAGGGAAAAACAACTGATACAAACTAAAATAGCAGAAAGGTAAGTTAAAAGCCAGCAGCGCGGCAATTAAAGCGCAGAGCGCAATGCAGTGTGAAGGTACCTCGTCAAGGCTGTCCACTAAACTGGTCGCCTTAAATAAGCGTCCCTCTAAGCAGCCGGAGCGCTATACCGCTCGCAAATGGCGCCCGCTGATTGTCACAAACCACCCTAAGATGGCGCCTAAAGTTCCCCACCCCAGGAACCGGACCCGCTAAACAGCAGTGCACAAACGATTTAGAGTGCAAGTGAGGGGGAGAATAAGTCCCGATTTAAAAGCAAGGGAAAAACAACTGATACAAACTAAAATAGCAGAAAGGTAGGTTAAAAGCCAGCAGCACGGCAATTAAAGCGCAGAGCGCAATGCAGCATGAAGGTACCTCGTCATGGCTGTCCACTAAACTGGTCGCCTTAAATAAGCGTCCCTCTAAGCAGCCGGAGCGCTACACCGCTCGCAAATGGCGCCCGCTGATTGTCACAAACCACCCTAAGATGGCGCCTAAAGTTCCCAACCCCAGGAACCGAACCCGCTAAACAGCGGTGCACAAACGATTTAGAGTGCAAGTGAGGGGGAGAATAAGTCCTGATTTAAAAGCAAGGGAAAAACAGTTGATACAAACTAAAATAGCAGAAAGGTAGGTTAAAAGCCAGCAGCGCGGCAATTAAAGCGCAGAGCGCAATGCAGCGTGAAGGTACCTCGTCAAGGTCTAAGCAGGTGTTTGCATATGGGTCCACAACTCCACACCCATTGGCCGGAGTATTCAACACAGAGAATGCTCATGAATCTCATTCCAGTCATGACAAGGTGTATGTCACAAAAGGGGGATCAGGAATGTACCTGAGCTGCGGAACCGCAGAGCATCTGCAGCTTGTTGCCTTTGCCATCAGTGTGCATCATGAAAGTATAGATGGTATGCTGGCAGAATTCGCACCAATGTTTGAAGGGAAAGAATGCCTTAAAGACTGCATGATACAGCTTCATGGCGACAACTCAGTACATTCTGTTGCCCTGAAACACCACAGAGTAGCCTTCCACCTGAGACCGAAGGAGGAAGAATTGACAAGATTGGAACAGGCTGATATCATCGAGAGGATTGATGGTCCAACGCCATGGGTATCCCCAATTGTGTTAGCACGAAAACCTAATTGACCCAGGGAAGGGTATGCGTTGACATGTGCCTACCTAATCAAGTCATTAAAGAGAGATTGTCACTTGACGGCAAGCATGGATGACATCGTGGCAGAAGTGAGTGGTTCCCAGTGGTTCCTGAAGGTGGATTTACGAGCTGGCTATCAAGAGCTAATACTGGACCCTAAGTCATGGCCATCATGACATTCTCCACTCACTTGGGTCTCAGAAGATACAAGCGCCTTAGCTTCAGAGTTTCAAGAGCAGCCATAGTCTTTCAAGACACGATAAGGAACGTGTTGGCTGCCTTGAAGGAATCCTCAATGTCAGTGATGATATTTGAGTACATTCATCTATGCTGGAAGAACACATTGATCGCCTAAGAGTCAAGTTCCATCGTCTGAGAGACAATGGTCTCATACTCCATTGAGAGAAGTGTGCTTTCCTCCAGAAGAAAATAGCCTTTTTCGGATACAGATTTTATCAGCATGGAATGTTACCCAATCCAGCCAAAGTCCAGGATAACCAGTCAGCTCCGGCACCCACCACCATCATGAGTGTGAGAAGCTTCTTAGGTATGGTCACATACTGTAGGCATTTAATTTGAAACCTAACCAACCTCACAACCCCCTTGAGAGAGCTGACGAAGACCAATGCCGTATGGAACTTTTAGGCCTGCTCAGGAAGGAGCTTTCAAATCAACGCAACAAGCGTTATCAGCTGACACCACCCTTGTATATTTCAATCCTGCTCAGGAATCTGAACTGCCCGTGGATGCCGGTCCTACAGGCCTTTGAGCAGTGCTATCGCAAAAGCAGGACAATGGGTAATGGGCTCCAGTGGCATATGCCAGCCATGCGCTGCCAGACACATAACATTGTTATTTCCACATCAAAAAAGAAGCCATTGCAGTGCACTAGGGCTGGTGCCATTTTCATCTGTACCTCTATGGCCAACCTTTTGTTGTTCACACGGACCACTAGCCTCCGACCCTGCTATTTATAGGGTTGTCCTCAAAACCTCTGCTGAGAATTGAAAAATTGATTTTGCAATTACGAAAATACCAGTTCATGGTTAGCTATCACCCTGGGACCCAGAATCCAGCAGATTATCTCTCGAGGAATGCAAGGCAGGCTACTGAGGAAGAATAGCCGGATGCCAAAGAAGTGGAGGAATATGTCAAGCTAGAAATAGAACGGTCTAGACTGATACCCATTTCTCTCGAAGAGATTATGAAAGCTGCAACTGCTGACAAGTGTCTCCAGTTGGCTATCTCAGCAGTAGGCTCCGGAAAATGGTGCATCTTAACCAGAAAAACGCCCTGTGGAATGGAGAGAGCAAGATTGGCATTAGCTTCTCTGTACAATGTATGCGCAGATCTGACTGTGTCTCCTGAATGCTGTCTCATGAGATGCTCCCGTCTGGTGGTTCCCGGGCTCTACAACAATGAGTGGTTGTTCTTGCTCACATGGCTCATCAAGTAATTGTCAAGATGAAGTCCCGACTGAGATGTAAGGTTTATTTCCGAATTTAGATAACCTCATTGAACAAACAGTTCACCAGTGCTCATTGTGACAGGTGGCCGGACCGGCGGAACCACCTGCTCCAATCCTCACTAAAGATATCCCACCATTTCCATGGAAAAGAGTCAGTGCTGATTTTGGAAGACTCCCTGATGGGAGCCACGTGCTGGTGGTCATAGATGACTTTTCGAAGTATCCAGAAGTTGAAATCATGGATTTGATGACAGCAAATCAAACCATCACCCGGTTGGAGAAAATCATGGCCTCCCACAGACTTCTCAAAGAACTGCGCTCCAACAATGGCCCTCCATTCACCGGTAATGAATTTTCGGAATTCTTTTAGTCCCGAGCAATTCATCACAGGAATGTCAGGTCCCGTTGGCCACAAGCAAATGGAGAGGCAGAGCGCTTCATGCACACTTTAAACAAGGTACTCCGGATCACACTGACCTATGAAAAAAATATGTAATGCACTCTTTACACTTTTCCCAGAGAATACCACCTTACACCTCACTCGATGACCCAAGTCAGTCCTAGCTCACTGTGTGCAGATCGACCAGTAGGTGATGTCATTCCCCAAACTGACAAGCTGTCAACCATGCAGAAGCAACTTGCTGAAGCACTGCAACAGCATAGGATACAAATGGTTGTATGTCCCAAGTCCGTAGAGCCGAATGAAGGGGCATATTATCAACAACTAGCGATATTTATCGCTAAATAAGCTTAGGGACTTTTTTTTATGCCACGCATTGCCGGATTTTATCACAGAGATATTGTACTATTAGCAACGTTTATCTCCAAAGCGATAAAATATCCGGCGACAGCGGCGAAATGTGTGAATATCGCTGGAAATTCAGCGATATTCAGGCATTATCGCTAATAGGTACTTAACCTGAATATCCACCTCCCATTGGATATACAGGCTAAGAAGTGGTCTGAGCAGGCGTTAGGATTTGGCGATATTCGCGCTTAGCACAAATATTTTATTCGCCACGCCTGCATTGATAATAGGCGCTAGCGATGTTAGCAACTGCTTTCAGTCGCTAACAGGTTGGGTACGCCCACTTTGCATGACATTAGCGATACATTTTGCTGACATGCAAAGCGGGCCCCAAACCGTTCACTATCACCTAAAAGCTGTAGCTAACTGATGTTAGCGACAGCTTGCTAATGGGGCGATCAAATTATCGCCGCTTTGCGGCCGAAAACGGCCGCAAAAGAGGCGATAATTTCATTTCGCCTGCCTTGGTAATATGCCCCGAAGTTCCTTCATGCGTGGCGATCTAGTGATTGTGAAGAATAGGCATCCACAAAGTAAGTTCATACTTCCTTTTGAGATTGATCCATGGCGAGTGCAGTCAGTGAATGGAACAATGATCGCTCATCAGAAAGCGGGAGAAACCATCACAAGAAATGTGTCTTTTTTCAAACACTATCAAGCTCCTGTGAAGTAGCCCATAAAGGACCCTCTGCAACCTCGGGAAGTGAAGTGGGGATTGATGATGATACATCCCCTTAATCTAGACATTTCAAATCTACGGATTCTACTGAGAACGCGACTGTGTCCACAGAGACTGGAATCTGTCCTTCATTGGAATCGATCTCGATGGACAGTCTGATTTAAGTCAACATCCACAGCTGACAAGGGAGAGGTACAATTTCCGACCCTATCCTGCAAGATCTTCTAGTCTGAAGGATTTTATTTTGAGCTGAATTGTGGTACAATGCCATGCTTCCCTCTCTTTCTCTCTCTCTCTCACTTCTTTGTCCTCCTTATTGATGACCTTTTGCATGGGCGTAGGAACTGTGGGGGACATATCCCCCCCAGATTTTGGAGTGTGGGGGACACGGGGGGGGACAAGGGTGGGGGGGACGAAGGGACAAAAGAATTTCCACTCTCCCTTCTGTTATTCACAGGGCCATTAGCACCCGAAAGTGCTTCCTAATGGCCCTGTACTTGACGTGTAATTCACCTGCCTGCAGTCAAAGAGGCCACCCGCCCTCTGCCCTTTGTTATTCTGCCGTAAGGCTTGGCCAGTCTGGGAAGGGCAGAGAAGGGAAAAAAACTCTTGTCTCTTATCAGTCATTCCCAGAAAAGGCAAGGGCAGTGTCCGCTTCTCCTGCTCATCCTCTGGTAGCTTCCCTCCTCCCCCCTCTCTTTCCTTATTCCTCCATCTCTTTCGGTCGCTGTCTCGCTTACCTTTATGTGCGGATTTCAAAAGACAGCTGTGACATACTCTCTCTTGCCTCTCATTTTCTTTATTTGTTCCCCCGTGAAATGGATCCAAATATGAGCAGAACACTTTAGCTGGAAATGTCCTAATTTTCTGACAGGGTTCTATTCCAAAGTACAACCTCGGGACGGAGAGAACAAAGTATCAAAATAAGAAAAATTATTAAATAACCAAATAAAGCAATACAGAGTGGTCAGCAGACAGGCCAGATTGTTATTTACACCCATGCACCTTAGCGCTGCTTTACAGAGTTTTCCAGTGAAGCGCTACTTTCTTTTTATCTTCTTTCTTTGAACAACATTGTTTTCCCAGGGTGGGGAAGTGCACCATTCGTAAAGGGACTGCAATACCTGGTTGAGGGGTGGCTGGAAAACGTTTAATATGAGCGTTTTCAACTGTTTTAATTATTTTAGCCTATAAAATGTGTACCACAGCTCTGTGTTGAGGGATTTGGTCTTTTTTAAACCAAACTGCTTATATTTTATAATGATATAAGCAATGGACTTTAAACGGCCCTTCCTAGTCCTGTAGTCATGTCCAAAACTTTTCAGGCAAAATCACTTACTGATTTCAGAATAATGAGTTTAAAACATTTAAGGTAACCTTGTTGTTCCTGCTTACATTTCACATGCTTTGCTCATCCTTGCATTCAGTGGTTTTTTTTACAGGGTGTTGTTACTTTTTTTCAGGCAGCATTTTACTTTTGTCCAATGCATACTTTGAATTGAGTCTAAGCACAATTGGGGTGTAGCTGAAGGCAGTGCCGGTTTAACCCCGTGGGGCAGAATGGTGTTCAGTGGGGGACAGGATGTGGCACTCTGGCCAGAGCTGCCAAATTTGGAACTGGAGCACCATTGTCAACCTTTATGACCGGATGTATGACGTTACAACGCATGCTTTTACCACGCATGCTGTTACAACGCAAGTATTACAACGAAAACCTTTACAACGCATTACACTTGGGGGTGCTGGATAGTGAAAAGTTTAATCTACTATTCCAACTCAGTCCCCGTGGACACTAGGGAAGGTGTTGGATAATAAGTTAAAACTATTCCTTATCCTAGAGCGCCCCCCAGTGTAATGCGTTGTAATGGTTTTCGTTATAATACATGCATTGTAACAGCACTGCGTGGTAAAAGTTGCGTTGTAAAGGTTGCATACCTTCATGACCAGTCCACCAGTCCACACTCCTGACAAAGCTCATTCCGATGCTACACCTTAGAAGGCCCGATAGACCTTAGAAGCCCTGGTGTCTTAGAACCAGGAGGTGGACCCTAACGGTGGCAAGTGTGGGTTAACCTTGAAGGCCTGTCCACCACAATCCATGCCGTTCATCTCCAGTCTTGCGAGCAGGCATACGAAGAAGCACACACTAGACAGACAGTGACTCTGTCACTGAGTTCACAAGACCCTTGAGGCCAGTCCACCTTGTCATTGGTACCTCCATTGGACTTTTTCAGCACTAGTAGTGCAACTTACCAGGGGTTGGTAATGTTGGATTTGCATGCACATTAAACTCAGGGGGTGATTATAATGGTGGTGGGACTGCCACATCACCGCATCGTTGACAGTCCCACCACCATTGATGACTGTATTACTGCCCGCCATATCCCAATGGCGGGCGGTTCCGTGGCACTCAGAGAGACCGATCGCCACGCACACTGCTCCCTTCCATAGGGAAGGGAGAAGGCTAGGATCCTTGTGTCTTGCAGAAAGGAGAGAAAAGGGTGTATCTGCTCTTCAGGAAGGATATACAATGCAGAAAGGGCCGGAATAGCCACTTAGGCATTTCCTTTGTGAGCTGCAAACTAATGATGCTTAATTTAAGTTGGTGTCTGCAGGTGAGGCCAACTGTATTCTTTGTTAGAGACCGGTACATTATTTAAACCATCAGACTGTAAAACTGAACAAGAGAAAGGCATCAAGAGTTGTTGGCAGAAGGAGGAAGGGAAATATGGAAAACAGAGAATAAGGAGAAAGCAAAGATGAGAAAGAACCTGGAAGAGTGAGATAATGTGAAGGGAGAGTATGTTGGTGGATAAAGGAGGCAGGAGATGAAATCGGATAGACAGCCTTGGTATTCAACAACCCAGCTCCGACACAGATTCACTCACTACCACCCTTTAATAGTGCTGCCCAAGTCTCCATACCTACTCTCTCAGAAGCATTCAATTAGTTATATAGCGCCACTCATACCAGTGCAGGGTGTCAACACTTTACATCATTCACACTACACAGAGGCAGTCAATCATATGTGTGTAAATCTGTGTATAGGAAATGTTAAATAAAACTACAGGGTGTAGGAGTCACATGTCATCCATACTTGTAGACAGTATTGTTTAAGAGTGCTTGGTCTGGATGTTGGAAAGTGGGTTAATAGTAGGGGCAAATGTATATCTATCCCCGGCAATAAGGACACTACCTCAATATATAGCTCCATGCCAGTCTTTGAAAATTATTCTCATGCTCAACCCTTGCTAGCTTGGCTGTTAGCAGGTATGTAAAGCATTTAAAAACACAAATTCAGTAAATAATTAAGACACAACACAATTAAAATCCAACACCAATTTATAAAATTAAAAAATATTTTTTTCTTTAAAATGAAAACAATCCAATGCAGGGAAACGGGAATATGACTTAACATTTTTTTCACAATATAGCACATAGAAACGTATATCCCCCTTTGGTACATCTGGTCATGCTGGACCTGCTCAAAGTCTAAGTTTCAGGCCGACCACGATGGTCTCGGTCAAAGTTTTTACCTTCTGACTTAGAAACTTTTCTGGAGCTTTTCTTCACGGGGTCCGTCGAAGCTCTCAGCCACCCCTGATTCGGTGAGGGTTCACCAGTTTGTCTTGCAACGAACTCCCAGTCAAACTTATGGAAGTCCAACCTGCAGAGCTTTCCAGCGGTACGAGCTAGGGATGCAGGCTGGCACACAGTTGATGGTGGGCGGCTTGGCTCTCATGGTTGGCCTGGTCACCTTTTCTAAGTTCAGAATTAGAAATGTTTGCAGAGCTTTTTCTTGCAGGGTCCCTCAATGCTTTTCACTAGGCCGGATTCGGTGAGAGTTCGCCAGCTTGGGTTTCTACCTATGCCCGATCAAATTCTGGAAGTCGGACCCCTGGAGCTTTTCAGCCGGAAGAACCTGGGCGGCAGGCCAACTCATGGTTGATGGTTGTCGGCTTGGCTGGCCAGAGTGAGTCGGCACACTTATAGAGCTTTTTACCAAAGTTGCTCCAAACTTCTCCAAACCTCTGGAACTTCTTCCTGAAGTTTTCCAAAGGGTCTGAAAGTGTCCAAAACTTACTCCACGGGTCTGGAATCTCCAAGATGGTCCTTGAAATGGACTTCAGTTAGCACAATCCACTTGGACAAAACCCTTTCATATTCACTGGTAGTTCTCCAGGCTGGGGATTCTTGGTGGGCCAGGTTAACAATGTTAACCTTCAGCTTGCATGGAGTCCACTCTTCAGTCCAGAGCCTGGTTGGTTCAAATCAAACTCCTCAGCAGGGACCCTTCTTCTCCCAAGTTTGAAGCAGCATCATCTGAGAGGCGTTGTCCCTTTCAGATACTTATTCCAAGTTCTCTGGGTCAAGAAGGAGGACACTCCTGTCCAATGAGGTGCAGGGCAATGCTCCAGGGTATGACCACATCCTCTAAAGTGGGGCATTATTTTCCCAAAGAGAGCATCATTTCTCCAAAATTCATCATGGCTGACTTTCCAGCAGAGGGAGCAGAACTAACTCAACCAGCCTACAGGATGGCTTCATATACCTAGGTCCACTCCCCTTACATCTGGGAATTCCTCCCTAATCCCCCCATCCGGGTTTGGGAGATGTGTAAATGAAAGTGATTTTTCCAGCTTGTCTCCTTCTCTTGAAGAGCATTGTTTACTACCACTACCCCTGGCTCTGGCGTTCCTATGCCCAGCAACCTCTACTCTCAGACAGGCCACCTAACTCCAGGGGTCATTTATCACCTCTTCAAACAGCCAGTCCAACCCATTTACCTCTGACAAATCAAGGCAGGGCACTAAGGGCTGAATTGTGGCTTGCAGACAAGAAAATCTTATAACTTCTTGTCTGTACATTTTAGAATAAATTCAACAATACCACATTGTTGCATTTATCATTAACATTCTTCTGAGTCCTTTAATCCTAGTTGTATGGCTTTCCTTTCTCCAGTTATTAATTAATAACCTCTTGCAATGTTAACCTATGGGCTGGGGCTCTGCAATGGAAAAATTAACTGGCCAATTTCTCCAATACCAGGGCCTGTATAAGGATCCTCCTTATACCTACAGGACCCCCACCCCTAGAATACATAGGAAAGACTTTAGGGGTTCTGATTATATCAAAATATTGCAGATCCTCATTTCACAGTGCTCCTAGCACAAAAGCCGATTTTGGGAAGCACTATACTACAATGTAGGCAGTGAAATGTGCAATTTCACTAAACCCAGGGCATATAACACTCATTTTATAAGGGCCCTCCTTGTAGATACAGAGCGCCTACCTTGCTTAGACCGGCCTCGAGAGCGCTTCATAGATTAACTCCTGACTTGCTCGAGCAGGCGCTGCTGGAGCACCCCTGTCTTCTCTCGGGTGATCTGGATAGTGACACGGAGACTCTGCAGCGTTGGCTTACCGATCGGTTGGAAGATCTCGTTCCCAAGGTTGTCCCCCGGTCCACGGTGGCTCGGCATTCTGCCCCGTGGTTTACGGAGGCGCTCCGTGTGGCGCGTAGGCAGTGCAAGGTGGCCGAGAGGGCCTGGCGCCTTGTGTACGATGGGGAGGCTAAATTTGCCTACAAGGCGGTGTTGAAGGCTTACCATCGGGACATTCTCGGTGCCAAGAGGGTTTATCTGGCTAGGAGGATAGAGGCATCTGCGAACTCCTGTAAGGAGATCTTTAATATTGTGAAGGAGTTTACGATCCCCAGCTCCCATCCGCCCCCTCCAGCTTCGGCGGATGCCTGGGCATGCGATCTCGCTGGTTTCTTCACAAATAAGATCAAGGCCATTCAGGCCACCTTCGTGGAGGAACCGGATGGAGGGAGTGGTGCGAGGCTGGACTTTGGACTGCCGCAGACTTCGGTGGCAGTGCTGTCCGACTTCCCTACTGTTTCCAGCGAGGCCTCTTTTACGTTGTTGGCCAACCTCAAATCTGGCTCGCCACTTGACCCCTGCCCTGCCAAATTTTTGGCCGGGATGGCGGCAGTGGTGAACCCTTTGGTCAACCCTATCCTTAATGCCTCCCTGAGGGAGGGGCGGGTCCCTAGCTCTTGGAAAAGAGCGATGGTGATCCCCCTCCTAAAAAAACCGGGCCTTGACACCGAAGTCTTGGCGAACTACAGGCCTATCTCGCTGTTACCAGTACTAGCGAAGCTTACGGAAAAACATGCTCACGGCGCTCTCTCTAGTTTTTTGGAAGCCAATAATCTGCTCCATCCATCTCAATCGGGCTTCCGACCTAACTTTAGTACGGAAACAGCTTTGATAGAGGTGACTGAGATTATCAGGGAGACTCTGGATGCCGGCGGCAGGGCCATGCTGGTCATGTTAGATCTCTCGGCGGCTTTCGACACCGTCCCCCACAAGGCGCTTCCAACTAGGCTTTATGACATCGGCCTGAGGGGGACGGTGCTGAGGTGGTTTACTTCTTTCCTGGAAGGCCGCCGCCAGACGGTCTGGGTTTCCCAGAGCTCCGCCGAGATGCCGCCATTGGGAGTTGGGGTTCCACAGGGTTCTGTTTTGAGCCCCACATTATTTAACATCTTTATGTCCCCTCTGGTGGCCTTGGTGGAGGCGTATGGGGCCCAGATCGTCTCCTATGCCGACGACACGCAACTCCTCTTCACATGCGGGAAAGATCAAGAGTTTGTGGGAGAGAGAATCCGGGACTGCCTTGCGCTGGTCTTCGACTGGTTCCAGCGGAACGGTCTGAGGGCCAACTCAGGCAAGTCCGAGATTTTATTTTTTGGTTGCGTTGCCGATCCAGAGTGGCAGCATTGGTGGCCGTCCGACATGAGTCCTCCTGCACAGTCTTCAGTGGTGGCCAAAAATTTGGGCGTCAAGCTAGACAATCAGTTGTCGCTCCGAACTCACATCCTTGGCCTGGCCGGCACCTGCTACGGATTACTGAAAATGCTCTGCAAATTTTTGCCTTTGTTATCTGAGGAGCACAGGAGGATTACAGTGCAGGCTCTGGTCGGTTCGAGGCTAGATTATGCCAATGCTCTTTTTCTCGGCCTTCCTGATTATCTGGTCCAGCGCCTTCAGGTGGTGCAGAACTCTGCTGCCCGGGCGATCTTTGGCCTAGGGAGACGAGCTTGAGCGTCCGGGTTGCTCCAGTCGCTTCATTGGCTCCCCATCAGGAAGAGGATCCAGTTTAAATCCTTGACCCTGATGCATAAAGCTCTGCATGGATCAGGAGCGGGATATCTGCAGCGGAGATTGACTTTTTATCGGCCAGCTCGTTCCCTCCGCTCGGAAGCTCTTTGCAGAGCGGTGGTTCCTCGGGTGAGGAAGGCCCGTGCGGGAGGGCGGTCTTTTGGTTGCAGAGCCCCCCAGCTTTGGAATCTGCTTCCATTTTCTCTTCGGAGTACTGCCAATTTGCTCCAGTTTAGGAGGGGCCTGAAGACCTGGCTTTTTAACTCCTAGTCTGTTTTATTGCCCATTGTTTCTGTTTTGTTCTGTTGTCTGTTTTTAGCTGTGTTGTGTTATTTCAATATGAGTTGAGGGTGGAAAGCGTCGGGACACTCCCTGTGAGTAGCTGTACGCTATACAAAAGCTCAATAACATAACATAACATAACAGATACCTGACCTCTAACCCCTAGGACACCTAGGGGAACCCCTGGGGATACCTAATATGCCCCAACATTGTAGTTTATCAATTTCTAAGTGCCCTAAACCCAAAAGTCAAGATTGGGCACAATTTGCATTTTAAAAGCAGTCCTCCAACACTGGTCTGCTTTTAAACTGACCTCAGGCTACAGCAGTGCACACATGCAAGAGCAGGAAGGGGTTCTGGCCTCTAAACCACTATGCCCTAATACATACCAGGGACTCAAAGGTAGTTTCAATCCCCATGCCCTATTATGTATTAGGGCCGTATAGGAGAGGTCATGTCAATCATGGAGGTACCCTAACCCATAGTGCACCCTAGTGTAAGTAGGTGTTTTTACTGTATTTGTAAGTGTCTCTTTCAACATAGCATTGGCCCTGGGCCTGGTTAGTCAGAGGCCGGGGTCAGTCAGAGTCAGGTACCACCAGTACCAGTCAGCAAAAAGTTGGGGAGTGTCCAGGGCACAGATGGCTTTGCAACACTAGAGAAGCACAAACCCAGAATTTAAAACATAACACCATGGTTGGGGGTTCTCTTTAATAATCAGAATTGATTTCCATCCTAATGAACCCATTTTCAAAATTTAGGATAATGAAAGACTGGGTAAAAATCATAACGTTCTAATCTATACCTTGCAGTTTTCATGCAGCTCTTTGATGAAGGGTAATAGCTCACTGTTCAGTGTTAGCATTTTAACTTATAAACTGCAAATAGCAAAAGAATCTCTCAGACAAAAGCAGTAACTCACTGACCTATTTACATTATATGCATTTTGTGATCTGCGTGGTACACGATCTTTGCAGCAGGCATATTACCCCACTGTGGCTACCTTACCATGAGTCAAAACTTCCAGTACTCAGACCTCTGATCTCTCTCAATAGAGATCATTAATCACCGAAGTTATCTTCACATTTTTATTGTTGCCTGAAAATTTCTGGAGACCAGGAATGCAGCAGTAGGTACTTTTCAAGCCATAATGCACTTACAACCATGACGCCCTCACCCGAAGTCAGCATCCTTTTTTGCTTGGTGCATGAAGATGCAAGATTCATTTACATTTTTTTGTAACATTTGGTCTGATTACTATGTGAATGTAAACAACAATAAAGCATACATGCAAACTGTGACTACATGCCTGCTTTTCTCAATATTTCACTTCAAAACGATGCAAATGTATTTGTTTAACGGGTGGTAATTTGTATAGTAATGTCAAGAAGATTTATGCTTCCTTCTCCCATACACCAGCTAAGGGCACTGATTTTAGAGCAAACAGCTCATTGGCAGCCCCGGACTCCTCACTCCTAACCTTCGAGGTTCCGGCAGCTGACAAACTAGCAACCATCTGTCGGAGCGTCAAGTCCGGCTCCCCCAATGACCCGGCCCCTGCCTGGGTCTTATCTGAGGGTCGGACAGCCTTGGAACCTCACATTAGACACGTCCTTCAAACCTCCTTTTCCACTCAACAAGTCCCCAGAGAGTGGAAGAAGGCTATAGTACTCCCAATAAGGAAAAAACCCAATGTCAGCATGGAGGTACTAGAAAACCTCAGACCAATCTCCTTATTGCCGTACGTGGCGAAGGTAGCCGAGAAGGTGGTTAATGCTCAGCTCACGGAGCACTTGGAAAAATGTAATCTACTCCACCCCTCGCAATCAGGATTTAGGGCAGGCTACTCTACGGAGACGGCCCTCCTAAGAGCCACTGAGACTCTAAGAGCAGGGGCAGATGCTGGTCACACAATGGCCCTGATCATGCTGGACCTAAGCGCGGCTTTTGACACCGTAGCGCATTCCATCTTGCTACGGTGTCTGAACGAAGCTGGGGTCGCTGGTCCTGCGCTGGGCTGGCTACAATCTTTCCTTACAGAGAGATGTTTCCAGGTTCAGCAGGGGACATGCCGCTCAGGGGAGATGTCACTAGACCAGGGAGTACCTCAGGGCTCGGCCCTGAGTCCCACTCTTTTTAATTTATACATGGCCTCCCTGGCGAAAGTTGTACACTCTTTTGGGGTGGAACTAGTGTCGTACGCTGACGACACTCAGCTGCTGATCTCCCTATCTCAGAGTACCTCCAACACCCCAAAAAATTTTAAATCTTGTATGCAGGCACTAGCAGAGTGGATGGATGCCCTTTGTCTAAAACTCAATGGCTCCAAAACAGAGGTGTTGGTGGTAGGGGGAAAAAGCGAAAAATGGTCGGATGAGTGGTGGCCGTCATGCCTGGGCCCTACCCCCATACCATGTCAGGAGGCTAAGAATCTGGGAATCTGGATGAACCCTTCGCTCTCATATGAAGGCCACATAAGGCGCCTGGTGGGCAAATGTTTTGGAGTCCTAAAGACCCTAAATAAAACCTTAGACCTCCTGCCTCTATCAGCCAGAAGAACTCTAACGCAGGCACTGGTGACCTCGCGGTTGGATTATGGCAATATTCTGTTCCTTGGGGCAACCGAGGGCAGCATAGGTCGCCTACAAGTCATCCAGAACTCCTCCGCCAGACTGGTGTTAAGAAGACCCAGGAGAGCTAGCTCGAAATTGGCGCTGGATGCGCTTCATTGGCTGCCGGTGAAGAAGCGTGTGCTATTTAAGTGCCTCCTTTTTTGCCACCGTATTGTCTGGGACAAGTCACCAACATACCTGAAGGAGCTAGTCAGCCGTTATGAGCCTACCAGGACCCTCCGTTCAGAGGGTACCGGTCTGCTGACAGTCCCCAGGATTAGGAAGGCGAGAATAGGTGGACGTTCCTTTGCGCTACTAGCAGCTCAAAATTGGAATAAATTACCTCCTGTGCTGAGACTGGAGGACAATGAACTACGTTTCAGGGCTCTGCTCAAAACTCACCTATATACTGCATAGTGGCTGGGTGTTCTAGGCAGGTTCGCTGGTAGCTTAGCGCGGGGACACGCCGTGATGGCGTTACTGAGCGCTCTATAAGCTCTTTATTATTATTATTATTATTAGGGTCAATGGAAAATCCACAAGGTTGTCCCTGTCCCCCCCCCAGAATTTTAGTGTCTCCTACGCCCCTGACCTTTTGGTCATGATCAACAGCCAAAAATGTAGTGCTGTTGTGTCTGTTTGAATTAAAGGCGGAATGCTATGTTTATGTTATTGGGGGAGCCCACTATAGCACAGACAGGAGGAGCGTTCTTGACCTGAGCCCTACAACCACAGGCCAGATGGTCTAGGCCGTGACAGAGGGGGGGGAGCAGAGGAAATAAAAGTGTCAGAGGCACGTACCTCGTGGCGTATAAGATCAAGTGTCTGGGGGTTTATTTCAGCAGCAACAGCGCTGCATTACATCAGGCCCGCTGGCCTTGAACTTAACAGCTGCCTTGGTCTTTAGCAACGCCAGCATTTGGCAACACCGACGACAGGCTGCTTAGAGAAACTTGACACCCCTCCACTAAGCACTCGGCGCTCTCTTTTGCTTTTCTGAGAGCAGCGGCCATACAGCGTCATGGTCAAGAAAGCAGTGACGGGACACAGGTGGCTATTCATTAAAGGAACCATGCTATGGAAAACGCCTCTGTCTATTTGTGGCGTCTTTCACAAAGGCTGACGTGGTGCCGGCACGTGCACCCCACGCGGTTTTCAGTCACAAATCCTGTGATACTGGCAATTTTGTGATTTAAGCTATTTCTGTGCCCAGAAATATTTGGTATATTAAAATCAAATTGCACCCCAAGGGACAAGATTGTTGTTTCGTTTGGATATCTTGTTGTGCATGTGGAAAGAGTTTCTCCTTCTCTTCTTTACTTCACTATTCATGTTTAGATTTTACCAAAATGATATGTGTAATACGCTTACTTAAAGAGGCTTTCAGCCAGCTCTCTTCAGAGATATGTCTGTTTTTCTGTCACACACATTTTTCTTCTGGTCACTTCAGCATATAGCACAGAGCATTGTTTCAGCCCAATTCAGTATCTGGCTAAACTACACTGTGAGAGATGGCATTCTGTCCTTTCAAAAGTAGCACGTCCACACAAAAAGAAGTTCCTTTAAGTACCAGGGCTGCAATGGAAATGTCATGTGTGCTATTTGAGCCCAAAAATAACTTTGCTTTTAGCCAATGTTTTTCTTTTTAGATTCGTGGGGGCTGACAGATTCCCCAACAATAACATTGTTCAATCAAAAACCAGGACAAAAGAAAACAATCATTGACAAAGCTAAAAGGCTGGCAGTGAGGACTTTGCCAATGCTTGTTTTGACTGTAGTGCCTCCTTTGGACGGTGGGCGCGATTGGGCACATAGTGCCATTTTGAGGAGCTTCCCTGGAGTCAACGTCCTGATAATGATTCTGAATGAGAAGAGTACTTAAGAGTAATCGATAGCAGGTGTTAACGAATTTGTGAAGTTATTTTGATTGTAATCTTCCTGAAGCTCGAAAGAAAAAATTCACCACGTCATGAAATTGTGATGTTTTTTGCTTTCTGCACATTTGCATGAAAATCAAGACTTTTGCAACAATTTATTTCCCCTAAGGTTGCCTTACAAAGAAAACTTCTGCAACCATTAGAAACCGTCTAAAAAGTTAAATTGGCAAAGAAAAAGTATGTGTTCATTCCTACCATACTGGGTTTGATTAGAGTTAAAACTGTACTGCAAAGCCAGAAGTACTTTGCAGAGCCAAATGTAAATTTAAGACAGAAGAATTAGCAAGCATTAGAAATTCGGAAGGTCGAGAACTTTCGAAAACTTCCTTGGTGTAAAAAAAAACTTCACACGCCGTAATCATTACACATTATCTCCCTTCCTTATTTAATCTTGAGTATTAAAGCTTGAGCCTGTTTTCCAAAACTAAAAGCCACATCTCAGATCATTAACTTTCCATTAGCTTTCTCAGGAGCAATCCCTGGCCTCATTTTGATTCCATATAAAAGCTCATCCACCTTCATGTCTGAGCCACTGAGTGAGTGAGAGGGATGTCAGCAATGTGTCAAGGAAGAGATTTAGCATAATGTAGATTATCAGTAAGAAATGTAGGCATTAACTCCAGATCACATTGCTTCTTCTTGATGACAAACTGAAGCTGATCAGCCCTAAGTTGAGATAAGAGCACTGGAACATAAGGAAAGGGCATCACACCGAACTTTGATATGGCAGCCTAAAAGTATTCATAAGAAAACAAAAATTATAATGATTTTTGTAAGAAATATTTGAATAATCGAGATTCTTGAATAAACCATCACCCAGGCTGTTCATATGCCTATCCCTTACATCAGAACACCCCGCCCCCCCCCCCCCAACCATGGCTCTACACGCAACCCCTGCATCCATCTATACGCATTACTTATGACCTTGCACATGATGACTCAAATGAAATCACAAGTGACATATTTAAAATCATCACAAGATAATATAGTATTTGTTTATTTATGTATTTGTTGTTATTAACGGATGTGTTGTTATAGACTGCGATTTATTATGAAATATTTTTTCTTTTTAAATTGTGCTTTGTTTTAATTTTTTTATGTATTTTTATATTTAAGATAAATTAATTTTAGTAACATATTTTTTACATGTATTTTCAACGTCTAATATTTTTTAAAGAATTAATAATTATACAGGGTTGTTTGGATTTGTAATTCAATACATAATATAAATGTTGCATCTTATCTGTTTATTTAGACAATATTTATTAATGTAACAAATGTATATTAATTTCTATTTTAATTTTAAATTGTATTTATATAATTTTTAAAGTTATTTTTAAGTTACATGCATTTGTATGAATTGTGTTTTTAGATTATTTAATTAATGTCACTTTTTTATATAATATATATATTTTTTATTAATGTATTACTTTTTAAACAACATTTTTTATACTTTTTAAAAAGTTTCAATAGGTCGAAGTACATTGAAATACATATACTTACCTTTGCAATTTCGATATTTTGGTCCACAATATTTTTGTGGTTAGTGTTCCTATACTGTACATTGCAAGTATGCAAAATTGATATTTTGGTACTCAATATTTTTGCTCTGCAATATCTTTTTATTGCAATATTTGTAAGTCGAGATTTTGTCATGCATCGGAGCATAAGTACACAAATATAGCAAAATTCAACTTTACTTTTCTATTGCTTTGTTTGAACCAAGGTTTGTCAGATAAGTAAATCCCGCTGGAATTCTAGAAATTAAGCAGCGGCATTGTTAGTATATTTAAACTAAGGAAGGAACCATTGTTTACAAGAAGCAGGAGATCTGGTTTATTTTAAACGGTAGGTAAATCAAAAGTGACCTATTGCATTCTATTAAAATCAAACTGAGGGAACCTGAGACTACAGCAGCAGATAGGGATGGATCTGAACTGCATCCAAGAGGTGAAGTTGGTGTGGAGAGGGAAATCATGGGATGATTTGGTCGAAGCATGTGGGGATAGTAGGGTATTCTGAAATATAGTAGAAATGGGAAGCAGGTGCCTAAATTTAAATGTTATAAACATTTTAGCAATCTGCACGATAGCAAAGTGCTGGCAAACTTGTGTAATGTATATTCCATTGAGGCCCTAGAGATAGTCCAAATTCCTACATAGGACGTATTAAAGTCAGTCGAAGACAGCTAAACCAACATGAGTCCTGGCTGATGGAGTTGTGGTTGATATTTATAAGCACAACCAATCTCTTTAAACCCCACTCTTGACCAATGTTTTGAATGTAATTCAGGCAATTGCCAGATCTAGGGGCTTCTCCATCATTATGCCCAGATTTAAACAAGCATTTACAATGCAATGGTTTTGCCTTTGTTAAAGTTAGAGCTATTGGCATTGCTCTTGAATTTTTTTTTATTTATGTTTTTTTTAACATAAATAAATGGCATTGTCATTTACAATAGCAGGGCAGGGCACAGGGAAGGGGGACGAAGGAGAGCTGCGGGCTCAGGGAAGGGGGGGGCGAGGAGAGACGAAGGAGAGCTGCGTGCTCTTGTTGTAATGCTTGCATGGATGAGTTGGTGGATGCATGGATGGGTGCATGCATGGATGGGTGTATGGATGGGTGTATGGATAGATGCATGGATGGGTGGATGGATAGATGCATATATACAGCCAATCCCTCAACAATTTATGCAATCCACCAACCCATCCAACCAACAACCCATCCATGCATCCACCCATACATCCATGCATACATCCATCCATCATGCATCCATTCACCCACTGTGTCCCACTCCGACCCCTCTAAATAGAACTCATTTTTTCTGTATATAGAGATGACTGTATTCACTAGTATATGCAGTAGAGGGGGGATGATTGTAACGGAGGGCAGATTGGCAGAAAACACGAGGCCCAGGGAACCACATGGCACTTCAATGTGGCAGCATCTAACGCAGGCCATGGACAAATGAAGCATCGCTGTCCACGTGTGACCGCTTCAATAACTGGCCTTAAATTATAGAAAATGAACGTTTGTGTTAACCAATGAATCCTACTGCTTTTCAGTTTATAGGCAATGACGACAAAATAAGTTCCATGCTCCTTTGTACATACTATGTGCATCAAAACCTAACTCGGTACCTTTTAAAAGCCAATCACGCGGAGCCACAATACATCTGGCAGCCAATGAGAAACAGACACCACCCACACTTACACCTCATCCAGCATTCCGATCCATTTCATTAGCATCACGGAAAGGGTTGGGAGGTTGGTCCTTGCGAGCAACTGAAACTACAAACTGCCCATTCACCCCCATCTCGACCCTTCACCACCTCAACACACCGCTCTAAGCAAAATGCGAATAACACCTCAACAAACAAACAAATGAAGAACGCGGATTGAAAGTCCCTCTATTTAGGAAAACGTAAAAAGTGCATTGGAAAGCACTACACACATATGGTGCGGCTGATAGCGGGAGCTGGCATGGGAGGCGAGGCCGCAGTCTAAACAAACCCTGGAGGAGCCCGTGGCCTCACGGACAGCGGGAGGGGGGGACGGGCTCACGGACAGCGGGAGGGGGGGTGGGAATGGGAAAAGATGGAAAAAGGACATGACAAAGGGACGGAAAAAGGACATGAGAAAGGGAAAAGACAAATATAAACAAAATGCTGCTTACCTGATCGCTGAGCCCGGCGCCTTGGCCGACCCATCACCAGAGCAGTCTGCAATATTCACTAGCTCGGGGCCAAATGTGTGCTTTAATTAGAGGGCTTACTGAAGCAGAGGATAAACCACGTCTACAAGTCCACCTGGGGCTCTTCCTTCTCTCCACGCCAAAGCGATCCATCGAGGCAGGCTCAGGTGGGACGAGCCTGCTCAAACGTAGAGGGAGAAAATACCAAAATGTTCTTTCTAGAAGAATGAAAGGCCATGCAGCTGGCAGGTGTAAACAACGCAGATCCTTTGTGGAGCTTCTCAGCTTGCAGGCTGCAAGGATGGCCAAGCAGACCGTGTTCGGGGTTTATCTGCAACAAAGGCATGCTATGCTGGCAGACCGGAAGCTCCGAGAAAGGTCACTTCACATTCCAGATAGGGATGGAACAGAACGCTGCAGATATGACACATCATTCTATCTCGGGACAAGCTGGGAACCAGTGCCAGGCCCGTGAGAAGAGCCTTTCAGGTCAGTATTTCCACAGTTGGAGCCTGTGTCATAATCCTGTGACGGGAAGGCAGCAAAGAAACCCAATTTACTCATAAAGGAAAATGCGTATACATCCATAACACAGCCTGGAAGGTCTGCACGTTGTTTGTGTACCAAAAGATGTTTTAAATATTTACAGCAGAAAACTGCAGATTTCTTATTTTAAACAACGGATTCCACGTGTTGTCACCATAGAAAACAAGCACTTGTGAGTGACATTCGACAAAACAACAAAATGTTAATGGAGACATCAAGACGAAGGCAAACATTGGCAAATCCAGTAAGTCTGCTCTTGGCAAACCTGCAGTTTTTAAGCAAACATTTGCAATAGACATATGCACGGTGCACATTTTGTGAAACTCTAGGACAATGGGCCCGGACAAAGCATTCACACCAGCTAATCTCCCTGATCCCGTTGTTAGCAGAATGACATAAACATATACTTTGCCTCTGTGAGAGGCCCTGGCCTTAGGCCCCCTCCCTGGACGAGGGAGCGCGGAGGACCGCCGGCTGCATGACAGAACAACGCCCGGAGCCAAAGGATATGTGCAGAGCGTCAGCGCGGCCCCGCAGTGTAATATGTAAACAAGGGGGCGGGGCTACACATAAAAAGGTGCACACTCGATATTCTAAAACAAAAGTAAAGCAATACACTTTCAGACATGACGAATTGTGCTGAGGCCTGCCTGACTTCCGGTTCGGCAGGGCGGCGACGGGGACAGCTTTAGCAGTACGACCCTGAGCAGGAAGGCGGGTGCTTTCAATGCCGGTGTTCAGATTCGGGGGCGTTCCCGAGACTGACGTAGCCAAAAGCCAAAAATTCTCGGGAACGCCCCCGAATCTGGTCCGGCATTGACGGACAGAGCCCTCTCCCAATGGCTAGCCTCCATTTATGGAGCTAGCCAATGGGAGAGTGGGGACTGACCATGCCCCACAGAGAGAAATCATCAGGTTTTTCCTAGCGCATGCGTACTTCCTACACATTGGCTAGGCAAAACTTAAAAAGGTACTGTGTTTGTGCTGTGGAGCAGCCACAGAAATCCATGAGGGAGGCTAGGTAGCAGAGTTTTCTCCGGTGGATGGTTGTGTGAGATAATATTCTATTTCGAATCATATGCTGAGCTCCAGTGGAAGCCAGTTTAGACTGTAGAATTGGCATAATGTAGTCAAACATATTTTTGTCCAGGATTAATCTTGCATGGAATAGTGTTCTGAAGGGAGCAAGGTCGCTGGCAAAAATTTCCACTAGGAGTTTGTAGCCAAAATCGATTCTTGAACCTATTAGGGCATGCGATTACAGTTTTGGCTGGTTAGAAGAGAATATATTTTCCTATTTCTCAAGCACATGGAAATTGCAGTTTGAGCTTTTTTTCCTGTGTTAACTTAAAGGCTGGGTCAATAGTGACTCTGCAGATTGTGTTGGCAAATACATGAAATGTTTCAAATAGAGTTATTGCACTACTTCTTAAGACACACTGACCTTCATGTTGGATGTGAGGATTTTAACTATAGCTCAGGCAGGCTCTATGGCTCATATCTCTTTCAATCTTGGTTAAAGTCTATTTTGCAACCCAAAGAAAACTGATCAAATAGATCAGCAGGGACTGTCATTGCAATGCCTAAGGAGGCCATATGCAGAAGACTGGTCTGTTTTTTTGGGGGGAGGGGTAGGGGGGGGGGGTATCAGAGCACTTTATAGAGCATTAGTTGCATTACAGACTGAACACATTCATTTTTTTTTGTCAGACACAGGGAGATTAATTGATCTGCCCGGAATCACAGGATGTTGAGCGTCTCTACGGAGACTCGAGCCCGGTTCCCCAGCTTCGAGATCGACAGCCCTAGCAGTTAGGTCACATTCTCTCCTGTTGGCATGCACAAAGGGTTACCTTAATATAGGGTGTGACCAGTAAGCCTTTAACCAATATTAGAACACTGAAATATTGAGCACTCCCATTGAGAACAATGCAGGGGCACAGGGCAAAGAATACAGACTGAGGTGCCGGGTTTTTAGAGACCCGGTGGTGCCAGGGGACCACACCCGAAGACCTCTGAGTTCTCCCTGTTCTGGACTTACAGAAACACAGAGTCTTCTAGTTGAAGTCAGTGATCGAGTTTTATTGGCTGCAACCAAGTAACATGCGTCCTAGAAATACGACAACACGGGCCGTAAGTTCTCAGGAGACTGTTCGTTTTTACAGAACCAGCCTTCTCCTTATATACATAAATAACAGCTGCAGGCAAGAATTCTTGAGTTTATGATATGGCTATACAAATATTTCTACAATAATACAAAGAGCGAAGTCATGCTGGTCAGCACATATTTTAGATGTCCAGTTTGTGATGGATTTCCCCGCCAGATCCAGAATTCCCATCAGATATCGATGAAACACCAATAAGGTCGGGCACCCTCCCATCATAAAACGGGTCATAAACAAGAATCATGGACAGGTGTATGTGTATGGAAAACAGGGTCTGTATGTAGTGGATGGTTTATGACATGTTGTGCCTTGATGATATCTTGCTCGGCCACTGGGCGAGGAGCTGCCCAAACAGGCTTGGCTGGGGGCAGTGGAGTCAGCTTCGGCCAGGTCATGGGGAAGTCAGCTACGGCGGACGTGTCCTTTTAGATCAAGCTCGTCTTTAATCAATTGACTTATATGAGGGCAAGTCATAAGATGGATGCCGTTTAAAAAATGGAGTCGGAGGGTTCGGGATGGAAACTACGATTTAAGGGTGTTAGCATCACTCAATCATGACGCAAATGCATAGGGATAATGTCCTAATCATTACCGGTTCGTAGATACCAAATTCGTCATGGTACGACGATGTTTTGTGACACGAGTGTTGGACCTCGATATCTGTGAAACAGCAGGGTCCGGATTTGCAGTACCACAGACCCTCCTTTTGCCCTCATATTAGGCAATAACTCACGCTAATCTGAGTCCAAATCTGTATTGATGAATTCAGGGAGATGCTGCTGTAGCATCATTCTGTTGCTCAATTCGTCCCTTGACACAGGCTTCCTTACACATGAAGTGGCGCAGAGGCCACATATTGCAGGAGCGCACTGCACAAACAGGCAGAACATAAACAGAACGGCTAAGATCATCCCGATGAAGATCAGAGTTTTCCATCCCCAGGCAGAGATCAATTTCCAGAACCACCCTAGCAGAGACCAATCTCCTTTCTCCATGTGAAGGGAATCAGAGATTTTGTGTAATTTGGAGATGGCCTGGTACACCGTCGGAGCATTATCGGGGATGAAAATGCAGCAACTAGATTGGATCACTCTACATACACCACCACGGTCTGCAAGTATGACATCTAGGGCAACCCTGTTCTGAAGGGTCATAAGTCGATCCGACTGAAGCTCAGCTGTCAAGTTGCTAAGGGCACCGGCCGTTTCAGTCACGGCGGATTCAACTATTCCCGTCAATTGTCGAATGTTCCTGCTGTTCACCATGGGCCCCCAAAATGGCAGAAAACCCTTTGCGAAGTCTCCAAACCCGCAGTGTCGTCTTGACTCACGACACCCCTAACTGTCCTTGTCCGATGGTAATCTGCCCCGGCCGTGTAGGTGGGTGGCAGCAGAAACGAGATGAAACATGTGCCCGAGAAGTCAGGGGGCAACCATGTGTAGGCTTTGTCATGGCAGACGAAATAGGTGCCTTTAGCCGCCAAGAATGGAGGGGAAGTTCAGGAGGCAAACACATACGTCTCCGTGCATATGCTCTTCCCCAACTGCGCTTTGGGATCCCTGCCAATACCTTGCAGACATAAGTGACCTCGGTGGGGCACTATCCAAACTGGGGAGGATTTCTTTGATTTCTGGCTTTCACTTAAGGAAATCCCATACTTGGTGATGTTCCACCTGCTGTATGGGGTAAACTCATCTTTGGGAGTTGCTCTAACCGTGTCAATATCTCTACTCATGTTTCGGATCCCTGCCACTAGTGCCTTATTGTTTGAGTTCTCCCCTCGAACGTATGGTTCAAGGGAATACAGGAACATGGTCTGAAAAGCCCACAGAGAACCAAAGTAACTAAATGGCAGGGCAAAGTAAGGGATGCCCTTATCTGTAGTGTGTGGCATGAGTCCGCATATCCAACAATTCGATGTGTTCATTATAGACTGGTGCTGGTGTAGGAGCTGGATAAAGGAGTTATTTACGAATTCTAGTCTTCTGGCAGACTCGTGTTCAGGTAGAGGGTGAAAGGAGTGTGTGGGAACAGTAGGAGGAGGTGCGAGCTGTGTGTTGTGTATGAATGGAACTCGAAAAATGGACAGAGCATAGCCAGTTAAAAACATTATTATACTACACAACATTGAGATGCTTAACACTAGAGTTCGTCTTCTTGCCATTACAGTACATATTTTCTTTTCAAAGGTCATGTGTCTAGCAGGTCTCTCAACCCCTGGAAACTCCATCCTCTGGTTGCTGCCCGCGGTGGGAGGTTGCTTCTGCCAAGATGTGCGCTCTGTCCAGTCCGGGGTAATTCCCTCAGACTGACCAGAACCGTTGACCTAGGCGTCCCCGGCTGCACTCCTCAGACTTCAACCGCGGCCCTAGCAGCAGAACCGGATGGCGGTTTGAAAATCAAAAATGAGCTAGTTCCCTGGGCGAGAGAGCTGTGAAATCAAAAATAGTTCATGGAAAAAGGGGGGGAAATCGCACAAATTCGATTATGTCAGTTCCTTGGTTTTGACCTCAAATTATATCGTTCCTTTCCAGGCACGGTCTGATCTTCAAACAATGTTTCAGGTTCTGTAGTGTCCAACTGCATCGACGGAGGCACAGATCCTTGCAAAATACAATCGCTCTCTTTGTCGGTACCAGTTCCTTTTAATCGTGCATCGCTGAAGGGGACAAAACGAGGTGTAAACTCAGTTTCGGAGTCAGCGACTCCTTGCCGGACCCATCGGTCATATGGAAGGGGGAGCGGGACCCTTTTGCAGTGGGCGCCGTGCACCCAGTGTTTCTTCCCGAGGACACGTACTGCAGAGCGGGTGGACAGCAAAACCTGGAAAGGTCCGGTCCAGCGAGGCTCCTCGTTCTTGGTTCGTCTGAAATTCCGAATCAGGATCCAGGAGCCGGGTTCGATGGCGTGGCCTGGATCGTCAGACGCCGGTGGAGAGGACTGTGGACCTGTTGATGTAAAGCATGCAGTTTAGTTGTCAGTTCGTGCAAATAGTCAAACAGTGCAGGGTACTCTATTTCACTGAGCCTCCTGGGTCTCGGTACTCCCCATATATTTGCGGGGCGTCCGAACACGATCTCGTGTGGGCTAAGTCCTAATCTGGAATGGACAATCATTCTGGTAGACAGGAGTGCTAAAGGCAGGGCGTCTGGCCACTTGAGACCTGTGCTGGCTTGGATCTTGGCCAGTTTCAATTTCAACGTGCCATTATAGCACTCTACCAATCCTGCCGATTGGGGATGATTTGCAGCATGGAACTTTTGGTGGATGCCTAGACACTCACACACTCTCTTCATCACTCGTCCCACGAATTCACTTCCGTTATCACTCCAGACAATTCTAGGCATGCCAAATCTAGGAAAGAATTCCTTGACAAGGGCTTTGGCAGTTGACAATGCAGTGTTGTTCTTAAGGGGGTACGCTTCTACCCACCTGGAGAAGGCGCAAACGACAACAAGGACATATTTCAGGTTATTGCCCCTCTCCATGTGAATGAAATCAAGTTGCAAGACCTCGAACGGGTACGTTGGAGGTGCAAAATGACCAGCTGGGGTTGGGGTTCCCCTACCGGGATTGTGCTTCAAACACACCATACAATTTCTGACCAGATTCTCTGCACATTTTGGGATGCCACTATTCTGCCATACTGGGGCCAACAGCTTACATATTCCTTTCACACTGATGTGTGCCATTCCATGGGCCATCGTTACCACTGCGAGCACATAGGCGTTAGGTAACAACCATCGCTGATGTTCTGACAGTTCGACCCAACAACCATTCGCGTCTAACCTACCCTTGCTTTCTCTCCATTCATTCACCTCTTTCTCGGTAGCATCAGCTTGTATAGACTTTACGCTTTCGATGGTGTCCTCACACATACCCACATCAGGGGTCCATCTAGCAGGACCTACAACATACATCCGACTCATTGTGTTCCTTGCAGTCTCTTTCGCGACCTCATCGGCAAATGCATTCCCTCGGCCAACATCATCTCGGATTTTCCTATGCGCGCTGCACTTCACAATCGCAACCTGTAGGGGCAAGGTCAGTGACTCGAGAAGGTCGTGTACTAGCTGGCTGTGTTGTATTTTCGCACAATGTGACGTCAGGAACCCACGTTCACGCCACAATCTTCCAAAGCTGTGGGCTACGCCAAAGGCGTACTGACTATCAGTGTACACATTCACTCGTTTTCCTTTCTCCAACACACATGCTCTTGTGAGTGCGACTAACTCTGCTGCTTGTGCAGAATTCTGGGGGATGCGAGCAGTCTCTACAATCGTGTGTAATGTTGTCACGGCATATGCTGCAGTCGTATCACCATTTGGCAACTTGAAACATGAACCATCAACCCATAAATTATCATTACATTCAGGGAAGGGAGTGTCCTGTAAGTCTACTCTCCCTTTTGTCTCTTCCTCTGTCCTAAAGCAGCAATCATGTTTGTCGACCTCTTCTGTCTCTGCTGGTGGAATGGGTAGTAACGTAGCAGGGTTGAGTGTATCACACCTCTTTATGTGAATGTGACTTGCTAACAGGGTCAATTCATAGCTGGATAGTCGAGCACTAGTTAGATGTTGTGTTTTCGTCCTGTTTAGTAGGATATCTACTGTATGTGGGACCATAACGGTCTGGGTATTATTCATGACTAACCCAGCCGACTGTCGAATACAGACAGCCGCTGCGGCAGTGGCCCTCAAGCAACTTGGTAATGCCTTAGATTCAGGATCTAGAGTCGCGGAGAAATATGCAAATGGGCGTTGTTTGTCCCCAAAGTGCTGCGTCAAGACTGATAATGCGCAACCTTCCTTCTCATGGACGTATAATGTAAAAGGCTTGCTGTAGTCGGGGTTGCCCAACACAGGAGCCGAACATAATGCCTCACGCAACTCATGGAAACTCGCCTGACAATCTTCAGACCAAGGCAAAGGATTGGGTGTGTCTTTACGCATTAATGCCAGCAAGGGCTTGGCCAACAGTGAGAAATTCGGTATCCATTGTCTACAGTATGATGTAATGCCCAAGAAACGTTTTCTCACAGGGGAGACCCAATAAACCCTTGTAGGCTTGGGCGATTAATGTTTCACAACATGAAGTGCTACAAGGGACTTGTTTAGATTGCGTTGGCTCTTAGTTCACGAGTGGTTTATCAAAATCCACCCTATTGTATCAACAAGATATCAAATTAGTTACAAAGCAACATATATGCAGGGAAGGGCAGGTTTAAAAAGAGAGCTAGAGAAGGTAAAATTTGTTCAGAAATAAATTTTACTTGGTAAAAATGACAAGGGATGCAAACATAAATCAATTCAAGCAAAAGGGATCAAGAACTAAGAAAGACAATCAATTTCTCTATAATTCTGAACCCGAAATATCAACTCCAAATGAGTCAAACAAAACAACCCAGATTCAACAATCAAACATGGTTGTGAGGTGGCGTCAAACAACTGCCTTAGAGGAGATGATAATCAGATGTCGACGTTTCGGTCTTGGTTGTTTTCATCAAAAAGACCATCATCAGGACGAAGTTTTGTTTCTATGCTGTAAACAACTCCCTATATTAAAAATAAATCAATTGTTATTATAAACATATTAAAAAATAACTTAAATCATAATTTTGAACAACCTACCAAAAGCTCTGTTACTATATTACAAGAACAATTAAAATTGCAAGGGAAAGTATCAACCCCTTCCTAGTGATACCTCCCAACAATTAAAATTAAGATCAACAGTCAATGTGACCCAAAACAGAATAAATCAGATTTGTAGGTGTAGTAACCTCAGTACACCTAGTGAAGCAAACAACTTTATCTTAAGGATCATTTCTCATGTTTGATCTTTCATTTGTTAAAAAACTACTGTTAGGACATTAACACAGTCAATTACATGATATATTGTCTTAAATGCAGTTCTAATCAAGTGCAATCATCTCTCAGATTCATTTCGAATTCTTGGCTCAGAAAATGCTCTGTGTTCAAGAGGAATATTTATATTTATACTTTGACAACAAATTGGTAACAAATTACAAGTCAAAAACATTCGATTTTGTCAACTTAAATCATATTCCACTGTCTCTGTATTGGGCATGCACTCTGGACATCGATAATTAAATGTGTCATACCAGAGGGATAATAAGTAAGGGCCGCAATGAGTTAGTCCGGCGGTCTGATGAAAAATCTATAGAGAGACAAACGTGAACCCCGTCAATTGCTGTGTGTTAAATCAATAATTCTAGAATAAAAGTGAAAGAAATAACTATTACCTTATCACTGGGTAGGTAAAGTTAAGGTGATTCCGGTAGTCCAGATCAGCTAATGTACTGGTTTTATCTGGAACCAATAGATATTTGGTCATTAGAAACGCATGGGAGTTCTTTCTCACGCTGGTCTTTGATCGAAAAATAGTGGTTTAGACACCAGGCAGATAATTAACAATACTATGGATTCTGGTGGTAAGACTCAACAATTCTAATCAAAATAGTAAACTAACTAAGTCTCAGAACTGCCCTAGCAGGGACTTAGAGAAGCTACATTGAAGCGCTAAGCCTGACGCCTGGTTACTGTGTGTACTTACTTGGTTCAAAAATCCGGTAACTCCGCACGATCAGCTTCGGTTTGTAGCAATACACCGAATGCTCTGATGGTCGAGGATGTTTATACCCGCCGACCCGGAAGTACTAAGATTGCGGTAAAAGTCAAAAAATGAAAAAATCGAAAAGATGTTCTCTGGTTGGAACAAAAGGTTTAAAGGAGCCGGCAAGTTGACTCAAGAGTTAATCTAATAAATGGCTTATATGCGTAGTAAATTGGAAAAACGCGTGAAAATCGCGTTCAGGGTGGCCGCCATGTTGGAACTGGAAAGATACCTAGAAACTGACAATGGACAATTCACGCAAAAATGGGGGCCATCTTAGAGTGGAAATCAAAAAAATGCACTCTAGTTGGAACAGAAGGTTTAGTTGACTCAAAGGTCAATCTAATAAACCGCTTATATGTGCAGTGAATTAGAAAAACGCGTGAAAATCGCGTTCAGGGTGGTCGCCATTTTGGAACTGAAAAGTACCCAGTAACTAACCATGGAAAATTCACACAGAAATGGGGCCATCTTTGAGTGGAAATATGGCTTGATAAATCAGAGACAGAAGAAACAGTTGATTTACTGATGACAAAAGCGATCACACAAAATACATGTTAGAACAATAAAAAGCATTTATTATACAGACATCTCTACTTAACCTGACTATACGAATCCTAAATCTAAAGTTTGTTTCCTGATTTTAGCTAAGGCATGCTAGCGCATGCCATTCTGTATAAGAATTGAGACCCTTTTTAACTGAATCAGCAAGACAAATCCAGCGTTGTTCCTTTATGGTTAAGAGGTGATCCACATTCGGTTGACGAATATTGGGTTTAATGACTTCAACAACCCACCAATGCAAATCATTCTCTGTGTGATTTGCAAGAGAAAAGTGCTCAACCAAAGGGGCATTCTCTGTGTGGCAGCGAATCCTAGATTGATGTTGAAGGATTCTTTTTTTGATAGGTTGTGTTGTTTTTCCAAAGTATCTCTTACCACACGGGCATTCAATGCAATACACGACGTTGGTCGTGTTGCAATTCGAGAAATTCATGAGCTTATAGCATTTGTTATTAAGCTCAAATTGCTTGATGTTAGAGGTGGTGTTACATGCCAGACAGTGTTGACATTTGTAATGACCCTGTAAGGGGCTTAGTTGTCGCATGTTGTCAACAAGGTTAGAGTCTTTCTTGTATTTGTATGCATGGACTAAGCGGTCTCTAAGATTTTTTGCTCTCTTAAAGGCAAAGAGTGGCTTCTCTGAAAACTCAGGTAGGTCCGAAAGTAAGGACCAATTCTTAGAAATCACTTTTTTAATGGAGTTTGTGGAAGTCCCAAAAGTTGTGACACACACTAGCTTTGGTTCTGTAGTTTTGGATTTGACTTGTAGCAGTGATTCACGGTTATTGTACCAGGCTCGTTTTAGCGAATGTTTCAGAAGCCTGTTGGGATAACCCCGGGCAAAAAGTTTCTGTTTCAGTATAGCTGCTTCCTTGAAATAATCTGCTCTTCTTGTGCAATTCCTACGAAGGCGTAAAAACTGCCCAAAGGGCAAACCATCCCGTAAAGCCTTAGGGTGGCAGCTATCATATTTCAGCAGCGTATTTTTTGCTGTAGGTTTGGTAAACAGGGTCGTGAACAGGGTCTTTTCTTCAGTCACTTTAATGGTGATATCTAGAAAGTCAATACTCGAGTTATCAGAAACTAGAGTGAATTTGAGATTGGGGTTTTGTATATTGATCCAGTTATGAAAATTCTTCAATTCTGTAATAGTCCCATGCCAAATGAAAAAAATATCATCTATATAACGTAACCAACATCTAAGGTTGGTTACGTATGGGTTGTTCAGACTATAAACAAATGCGTCCTCAAAACTAGAAACATAAATGTTCGCTATATCAGGCGCGAAAACTGCGCCCATGGCTACTCCTTTCTGTTGCTGAAAGAAGGTCTTTTTATGAATGAAGAAGTTTTCACAGAGGGGTATTCGTAGGCAGTCAATTATAAAATCGGAGGGAACCTGATGTGGTCTTTCCCTACTCTCCAAGAGTGTGAATAAGATGTTAAGCACTTCCTCCTGGGGGATATTAGTGTATAAACTTTCAATGTCCATACTGACCAAAAGTTCATTTTCACTATCGAAGTGGATACCTGATGACTGCCATAGTGTCCCTTATATAGGTCTCTTTTTCTGTGGCAAATTTTAATTGTTGGGAGGTATCACTAGGAAGGGGTTGATACTTTCCCTTGCAATTTTAATTGTTCTTGTAATATAGTAACAGAGCTTTTGGTAGGTTGTTCAAAATTATGATTTAAGTTATTTTTTAATATGTTTATAATAACAATTGATTTATTTTTAATATAGGGAGTTGTTTACAGCATAGAAACAAAACTTCGTCCTGATGATGGTCTTTTTGATGAAAACAACCAAGACCGAAACGTCGACATCTGATTATCATCTCCTCTAAGGCAGTTGTTTGACGCCACCTCACAACCATGTTTGATTGTTGAATCTGGGTTGTTTTGTTTGACTCATTTGGAGTTGATATTTCGGGTTCAGAATTATAGAGAAATTGATTGTCTTTCTTAGTTCTTGATCCCTTTTGCTTGAATTGATTTATGTTTGCATCCCTTGTCATTTTTACCAAGTAAAATTTATTTCTGAACAAATTTTACCTTCTCTAGCTCTCTTTTTAAACCTGCCCTTCCCTGCATATATGTTGCTTTGTAACTAATTTGATATCTTGTTGATACAATAGGGTGGATTTTGATAAACCACTCGTGAACTAAGAGCCAACGCAATCTAAACAAGTCCCTTGTAGCACTTCATGTTGTGAAACAGTAATGCCCAAGAAGGCACGCACTTCTCTTTGTGTCCTTGGGACACTCAGTTCTGCGATTGCCTGTATTCTTTCTGGGGTTAGTCTCCTTCCCTCCTTCGATAAGATGTGATCTAAGTAGGTTACTTCTTGTCGGCAAAATTGTAATTTGGAAAGCGAGACCTTGTGCTTCATGTCACATAAATGACGCAACAATGACAACGTAGCTTGCTTGCAAACCTCTTCAGTATCTGCAGCGATCAGTAAATCGTCTACATACTGAATCAGAATCGCGCCACCAGGTAGAACAATCGTATCTAGTTGTGTTTTCAGAGCCTGACTGAATATTGATGGACTCTCACAGTAGCCCTGAGGAGCGCGTCTGAAGCGGAAGCTTCGTCCTCCTAAATTGAAGCCAAAGATATCTCTGTTCTCCTCGGCAATCGGGATGCTGAAGAAGGCATTCTTCAGGTCAATCACTGAAAACCAATTGGCTGAGGCTGGGACCATTGTCAATAAGGCAGTAATGTCGGGGACGACTGGAAACTGTGGTACAACGATCTTATTCACTTCCCTTAGATCGATCACAAATCGGTACACAGGGGGCTGTGAAGCATCGGTACGCTTTAAAACAGGCAAAACAGGACTGTTACAAATGTTGCCTGTAGTCTCTTCGATGACATCTTTCGCAATCAGATCGTGCACTATCTCTAGCAAAGCCTTTTCACATTCTTTTGACATTCTATATTGGGGAATACGTGGCAACCTGACATTAGCTTTCAATGTTATGACATACGGTGCTATCTCCAAACGACCTACATCATTTGAACCATTCGCCCAAAGTACATCTGGAAGAGATGACAACTCAGTCGGAATTCTTTCTTTTGACAAATACATCGGGGAAATCACTTTCTTACCAAGGGTGAGTTGTACTCCCGAAGGAGAACAATACAAAGTCGCATGTAATCTCTTCAGCAAATCCAAACCTAACAAATTTTCGCCACAACCTGTTATAAGAATGAGGGGTGCTTCTAATTCGCATGGGCCAACAGAAAGGGGCATGGGACTGGAGATCGGGTTTCTAACAGGGGCGCCAGAAAAACCTACTGAAACATTCATTTCGCCTGACAAAGGTGCGCCAGGAAGTTTTGAGTGCATAATAGAACTTTTTGTAGCACCAGTATCCAGCAGAAATGGCTCCGACACTCCGGATGTAATCACCTCGACATAAGGTCCATTCTGATCTACTGGAACTGAAACAACTCCCTCTCTTTGTCCACGGCTGTCCTAGCAATTATTACCCTCATTCTCGTTTTCTGCGTAATAGTCATCTGCATAGTACTGGGCTGACCTGGAAGATGCATTATTCTGTTGGTCAAAGCTATTCATAGAATTCTGAGGCGGAAAAGAAATGGTATTCTGGGAGAAATTTCCACGATCCCTACCTCGAGGAGTCTGTTGAACACCTCTACCTCTTGCGCCGGAGACACCGTTTAAACGTCGTGCAAGAGCTTGGCAATTACTTTTGAAATTACCCTCTTCTTTGCAATATGCACATTGATTCGGGCCATACGGAGAACGCTGGTGGGAAAACTCGTTTCCTTGCGCGTTTCTCGAATACTGCTGTGGCTGTTGATAATTGGGCTGACTAGGAGTGCGAGGTGGATAAGCTTGTTGGAGAAGGACTTTAGTTTTTAGTTCTTTAGTCTTCTTGTCTGATTTATCTAGCTCGTCTTTGCGTCTATTTTCATAGTACTGGGCTGTGGCTAAAATCTGCGCTGACGTGGAAACAGCCCAAGCACTCTCTGAATCTTTCAATTTATTGCACAGTTCAGGAAGCAGATTATGTACAAATTTGTCTACAAACAATCTTTGGCCACCCTCGGTAGCCATTTCCTGACCACTATGATCAGTGAAAGTCTCCTCAAACCTCGTGAAAAAGTCAGACACATTCTCATCTTTCTTTTGCTTGCACGCAGATAGCTTGTCCCAATTTACACGTAATTCAGGCATTAACGTTTTCATGTACGCGATAATCCTACCAGGAAGATCTGCTATTAAAGGCTCAGGTTTAGAACCACCTACTTGTCTAGCATCTGTAGCAGTGATATTAGCCCATGAGTCACCTAGTTCTTGATCATGATCTACATGACGAATTTTACTCCATAAAGGATGCGGAACAACATTCCTAAACAACATGTCTATATCTGCTAAATTCATTATACATGAGCTGGCAGTCTGTGATAATTCCTTGTAATATCCTGCTGGGTTTTTACGGGGATCGGGTAGTGTCTGTTTGAGTGCTAAAACTTCGGATCTTTTCCAGGGGACATGTACCCATACACGCTGGAAATGCGGTGGAACAGGTGGTTGTGCATTCGCATCACCTTCCCTCCATACCGGAGGAACCTCTCTCATGGGGTACTGTCGCGCCTTTTTCCTACCAGACACATCATCCTCATCAAACGATCTAGAGCTGTTTCCCTTACTCCTATAAGATAACAACAGATCCATGGCTTTTTCAACATTTGCGCCTATGATCATGCATGCGGGCTAGTTCCTGCATTCTGCGTTTTGGGTCATTGTCTTGTAAATCTTCCCAGAGGTACACACACATTTCTTCAAACACGTATCTTTGAGTGGATGAATCCCACTGACGGAAGGCTTCCATAACAGACTGAACATCATATCTTACAGTAGCAGTAACCCATTTGCGTGCTAACTCATTCAGTACTTCTCTTTCCTCGTAGTCGGGTAGTTGACTACGCAATTGTCTACGTTCTGTTTTAGGGGTCGTTTTAGGCGACCCAAAGAAGGGCGAGAATAGACCAGTGACAGTACTTGCCACTCTCTGTCTGACAGAAGGAGAAGCTTGCGGCGAGGCAGATGCGCCAGAAAAGACAGGCTGATGTAAAGAGGAAGTCGAAGCAACAGCAGAGGAAGTCGAGGCAGTAGCAGACGTAGTATCGTAGTGAATAGTTGGAGCAGTAGGCAAAGTTGTAGAAGTAGATGGAGTATGTAGCAAAGGCGGCGGCCCTTGAGAGGGCTGCGCCGGAGAAGTAGGAACCAGCTGAAGAGGAGCTGGTGTTTGTGCAAGAGCTGCTTTTCGTGCGCCAGGGCGCGGTATAACAGTACGCCTCGGGGGTCCAACAATACTCTATGTATATGGGGGTGGTGAGTTCAATAAATGGGACATTAATGGATCTTTCTCGGATGTTCCCTTTGAGTCTTGTCCCCCATGTGGTAACATCGGGTAGCATTTATCTATTGCTAGTTTCTTGCTTCTGAGCATTTGTTCACTTTCCTGCTCTTCCTCATTATCCCTGTATGCGATGGCAGCTTGTACCATCGACATGCCTCTTTTATTCTTCTTTGCTGATTTTATTTCTTTCTGTTTGGCTTCTTTGCGCCATAAGCGAAAAGAGTCAAACATCGCCGGCCGGGCTTTCTTCTTGAACAATTTGACTTTGAGCTTATCTAATATTTCTGAGTCAAAACTACCATATTGGGGCCATTTTAATACACCATCCTTGCGGGTGTATTTTATCCATACCTCATTATACGTGATAGGACCTACTCCGTGCTTTATATATAACTCATATGTTGGAGTTCCAATCGGAGGAACCGGACACGAATCCTCTAATCGGGAGTCCTTACTACAACCAAGACAAAACAAGTTTCCAAGTCTGCTGAGACCAGGCATCTTCGCTCACTAGTCTAGCTTCAAACTTCAAGGGATTATCTAATTATGATATTATCGTGAATACACGAATCCCTCGGTTTTGGTGCTTGCAAGAACCAATACAAACCGTATCTCTGGGATACCAAAGCTAAGAACCAAACTAAGAACTGGGAGACGCTCCACTTATACTTAACTGAATATTGAAGATCGGTGACGTCACTAGAAGACTCGTCTATCGTTTTGCTCTACCAAGGATCACTGGGTCCAAAACAGGGCGATAGTCAGGGCAGCAGTCCTTCGTAGCCGTCGGGACGCGGGGAACCTCGCAGCAAAGACCTTCGGAACCACGTCGACATGCAGGGGTCGCTGAAGTGGCTGGCCGTCCTCCGGAATTTTCACACGAAGCTCCTCACGAACATCTGGCTTGGACCGTCACTGCTTGATATCGCCACGAGTTGGGAGCCAACTGAGGTGCCAGGTTTTTAGAGACCCGGTGGTGCCAGGGGACCACACCCGAAGACCTCTGAGTTCTCCCTGTTCTGGACTTACAGAAACACAGAGTCTTCTAGTTGAAGTCAGTGATCGAATTTTATTGGCTGCAACTAAGTAACATGCGTCCTAGAAATACGACAACACGGGCCGTAAGTTCTCAGGAGACTGTTCGTTTTTACAGAACCAGCCTTCTCCTTATATACATAAATAACAGCTGCAGGCAAGAATTCTTGAGTTTATGATATGGCTATACAAATATTTCTACAATAATACAAAGAGCGAAGTCATGCTGGTCAGCACATATTTTAGATGTCCAGTTTGTGATGGATTACCCCGCCAGATCCAGAATTCCCATCAGATATCGATGAAACACCAATAAGGTCGGGCACCCTCCCATCATAAAACGGGTCATAAACAAGAATCATGGACAGGTGTATGTGTATGGAAAACAGGGTCTGTATGTAGTGGATGGTTTATGACATGTTGTGCCTTGATGATATCTTGCTCGGCCACTGGGCGAGGAGCTGCCCAAACAGGCTTGGCTGGAGGCAGTGGAGTCAGCTTCGGCCAGGTCATGGGGAAGTCAGCTACGGCGGACGTGTCCTTTTAGATCAAGCTCGGCTTTAATCAATTGACTTATATGAGGGCAAGTCATAAGATGGATGCCGTTTACAAAATGGAGTCGGAGGGTTCGGGACGGAAACTACGATTTAAGGGTGTTAGCATCACTCAATCATGACGCAAATGCATAGGGATAATGTCCTAATCATTACCGGTTCGTAGATACCAAATTCGTCATGGTACGACGATGTTTTGTGACACGAGTGTTGGACCTCGATATCTGTGAAACAGCAGGGTCCGGATTTGCAGTACCACAAGACCTTTTATGCCAACATTCTGATGATGGTTTTTCTTTTCCTTGTTATTTTAAAACACTCAACTCTTGGTAGCAGTAATGTTCTAAAAGCATTAGAACCCTCCGGCCTTGAACCATACTATTGTGAAAGGCTCTTGCAATTTGTAGGGTGATCAAGGTCTTTCATAACTAGTACATAGCCTTCAGCAGAGGGCCATAATGCTACAGTAGCACACTTGGAGGTCTACTGAAGACAAAGGAGCGGCACACCACCAATAATGGCTGATGCGGACCTGCTCAGACATACCAATGTTTCTCTATCCATTTGTCCCTTTTTATTTTAGAACATTAAACCCTCATTTGATACACTGTTTTATAGACCCTGTATCTTGGGTTACACCAGCAGTTAAAGGCCATCCACTTCATTATAGTAGATCCAGGGCCTTTAACAACAAGTACAGCCCTGTCTGTGGGCAATTAATGCTACATAAACGCTAGTGAGTGAAACTTCAAGACTGGTTTGGGGTGACATTCCTTTGTCAGAGGACAGTTGAAGGCGTGTGTTTTAAGATCATAAGGCTGAAGGTACTCTGCCCATTGATGTAGTTGGAGCCCACTTTGCTGACACCTTAAATCCAACCTTAAGTTATAAATGTTTCTATTTTCGTCTGTTTGCATTAAATATTCTGACAATCGCTGGCAGCTCCTCGCAAAGGAGTTGAGCCATGCATCCGTGCCCACTAATCCTGCAGTCGCAACCAGAAAGGAAGCAGTAAATGGAACACGGCGGTGGAAGAGGTGGCAGACAGACCATCAGATACGAGCATGTGCAAGGCCTCCTGTAGGCTGCAAACACTGCTTCTCTGATATTTAGTGGTGTGCCTTCAATCTTACACCATAGACTACAGCCCAACTTTAAGAGGAACTTGGTGTCCAAATGGAGAGTAGTCGAGTCGGGGGTCCCAGGGCAATCTCGGGTCTCTTCCTGACAAGTCTCTTTATGTACATGTGTATGTTTAAGAGTGAGGTGGTGATTGTGTTTCCAGGTTTCTGGTGGCCCAGCCTGTGACTTTGAGACTCTCCGTGGAGCAGCTCATTATGGCGTACATGTTAATAGACCCGATCCAGGCAGGAGGCTCACGATTTCCCAAGCCAAAATGGTTTTACTTTACCCGTGATATATGCTCAAACATTGCCACAATGAAACATCAATCTGATTGATGTTTCATTGTGGCAATATCGGAGCATAGATCACTTTCCGACGTGAACTGCAATTAAAGAAAAGCTCTTGTGCAGAGCTGCTGCTGTGGGAACAGCGGTGCGAGTGATACAGGCCTCGGGGCAAGGCCTGGACTCAGTGTAAAGGGGAATACGGTTTCCACCCGGCTGCGGCTCAGTAGAGACGTCACTTCCCCTCATACCCTGCTTGCCCGGTAGTAGTATTGGGGCCGCAGGATTCACACCATTCTTTTGAAATCCCTTCAGCTCAATTACATAACATTATCCGAAAGCAGAACATTTATTTTGACAGAAGCAGGATGCAAAACAGTTTCCATGGTTAGTCAATGGCTACCAGCATATCTTCCTCCCCACCCGCCCCCCTACCTACAAGATTGAACCCCCCGTGTCCCCCTCCCCGCCCCCTTTCTGCATTCTCTGGCAAAAAGTCGAAACGTCTGAAATAGGATATGTTTTCTCTGATGAAAGTGCACCATATTCCGTGCTTTGTGCAGGTCTGGACGAGCAGAAACCGCCACCGACTCCTATAATTTACGAAAGTAGACCTGCCATTATAAGGGGCGTGCCCGTTCACGACGCTGGCGCGCACACGAGGTCGAGCCTTAATACGGAATTAAACACAGAAAGCGCAAAAAGCGCTACAAATAACCAGGCATGGCTTTCCCAGGCAGCCAGAAATGCGGGCTGTCGTTATCCAGCGCCACGCGAGGAGAGAGCGCATTAACAGTCAATTAAGGGGCCTGTATTAGGGTTTTGGAAAAACACAGACAGGAGTTTGGGTGCATTGTGGTGCAAACGCTGCCTTCATGACATTAATTCTGCTCGTCAGATAATCATCGATTTTGGAGCTGGGATGGTCATGCTTAGCATGGCAACCCTCTACACGGCCACCTAGGCCAACAGCGCACCTTAATTTCAATGAATGTTGTTACGGGGATCAGGAGCATCTCCATTGGGTACCCTTTGGTCAATAGCTATCATTGCTAAGCCCTGTAACCCACCCACCCTCTCACTGCCACGCCATACTCCCACGGTCATAAGCCACCAGGAGTCTCACTGGTCTGCACCACCACCACCATACTGCCTTGCAAGAAGGCACAACTGGCAAACTGTCCAGCAGCCCCGGTCGCCATACGCCATGCTGCCTGGTCATTGCAAGCCACAACTGAACTGCTTGCTCGCCAATATCCACCAATGATCTGCAGTGTTCACATAGAATGCTGTGTCTTCTACAGTGGAAGCTGCAGAAGCAGCTAGTGGTGGCTCTCAGCGGCTGGAAGGTTACGCACTCTTCTCAAACCTAGAATTCCAAGGCTTATAGCGTGACGTTACGGTCCCAAACCTATTTACTAGACTGCATCCCCGGCATATCTTCTCTTCCTAATTGAAGCATTTACAAACTCTTCTGCGCTGCCAGCTTCCATCTTCTAAAGCAAGCGATGAAAGCCCAGGCAGCAGAGATGAGTCACCAAAGTGAAAGCAAAGAATCAATGCCTCACAGGCACATTTGCTCACGCAGGTGAAACGCATCCTTGCAACGGCCCGTCGTTAGCAGAATGACATAAGCATATACTTTGCCTCTGTGAGAGGCCCTGGCCACAGGCCCCCTCCCTGGACGAGGGCGCGCGGAGGAACGCCGGCTGCATGACAGAACGGCGCCTGGAGCCAAAGGATATGTGCAGAGCGTCAGCGCGGCCCCGCAGTGTAATATGTAAACAAGGGGGCGGGGCTACACATAAAAAGGTGCACACTCGATATTCTAAAACAAAAGTAAAGCAATACACTTTCAGACATGACGAATTGTGCTGAGGCCTGCCTGACTTCCGGTTCGGCCGGGCGGCGACGGGGACAGCTTTAGCAGTACGACCCTGAGCAGAAAGGCGGGTGCCTTCAATGCCGGTGTTCAGATTCGGGGTCGTTCCCGAGACTGACGTAGCCAAAAGCAAAAATTCTCGGGAACGCCCCCGAATCTGGTCCAGCATTGACGGACAGAGCCCTCTCCCAATGGCTAGCCTCCATTTATGGAGCTAGCCAATGGGAGGAGGGGGCAGATACCCGACCCCACACAGAAATCATAACGTTTTTTGGCGCATGCGCACTACGTGCGCATCGCCAGTCAAAACCTAAAAATGGTGATGGGGCTACCCCTATTTGTTATCATTTTATTTTCCTCCTGGGTTCTTCTGTTACCATTGTGGATAGAATATTGTTAAGTAGGCTACAGGCTTGGGCAGAAAAGCTGTAATTGCTGTCAAGAGTGCAGCCACGATGTTGTGGGGTTCCCGAAACGAGAAATTTGCACTAACAGGGACATATGTTAAAATCAATAGAGGGAAAAGACACCTCACATTCATGGATCTGTTGACTGTGTTCAATGCTGTTTAGCGCCCGGAGCTATGGGTTAATGAGAGATAACGGTGTAGAACTAGCACTGCTGACTTTGTTCCGTATAGTACACTTCTGTTTGTGGCCAACCATCCCATATGGTTAAATGGAGAATGACCTAGATCATCCAATTCAGAAGAGGGCACACAACAGGGGTGTATGCTTGCTCCTTTTCTTTGTTCACTGTATAATAATGACTCAGAAAACAATCTTCCTGGGGTCTGTTCTTACTCTCTCATAGGATTGCAAAACAAATCTGTCTTCTATTGCTTATGTGGACAATACAGTATTGATATCAAAGACAGACCTGGGTGTTGAGGGGTTAGTGATCAAATATAAGGCATACCTGGAACAACTTGGGCCGAAAACATAACACAGCTAAATTTAAGATCATTTCTCTCCTAGGAAATAATATAAAAATTAAGAGTTTAATAAAAGTATACAGTAATTTCTTTTCTCCTATTTGACTCTAACCAAACTGGACCTACTCGTATCTTCCAAACATAGTTCCCTAGTGGTATATCATGATTGTGTATTGAGGTTTGACGGGTATAGAGGGGATATGTACCTACCAGTTATGCTCAAGATTTATCATGCCAGGAGTGTGGTGATAACTATGTATAAGGCTGAGCTCTGGGGTCATACAAAAATGAAACTCCTCCAGAATGGAGAAAATAAGCTCCTGAGGCAGATTTCTAGGTTTGCCCCAGGCGTTTGGCACTTTTTGAGTGCTAAGGTTTGAGAAAGAAAGAGGGTGGGACCAGGAGCCAATCTTTAAGCAGGTCCTGCACACATGGCTCCAAGGAGAATGTATTAAACACAGGGAGTGCAGTTCCTAGGGGGTAGATGGAAGGGGAAAAGACAAAGCTTTTGTCATGTTGCCCTCACACACCTCGAGAGGTGTCATGCTTCATCATTGGGCCTTGCTCCTCGTCGGGCCGGCGCTGCAATGCTGGACGGGCTCACGGTTTCCGGGGCTCTTTGTCAGAGATCTATCAGTCATGCACTATACTTCACTTAGGTCCTGAAGAAGTGCCAACCGATTCCTTTGGAACAACTAGGCACAAAACATGTCGACCCCATTTTAGAGACCGCCTGGTAATAACATTACATTCCCATAGGGCATCCAGTTTATTTTATTTAGGCAGGATCTACCTTTACCATTAAACTTATTGAGCTTAGGATTGACCCTGACCTATTTTAGATCACCTTAAACATGCACATTACCTCACATTGCCCCCATTCCCCTGCACCCTACGACTTCTCCAAAAAAGTTCTCCGACAAAGAGCCCTGGAAACCGTGAGCCCGTCGAGCATTGCAGCGCCGGCCCGACGAGGAGCAAGGCCCAATGATGAAGCATGACACCTCTCGGGGTGTGTGAGGGCAACATGACAAAAGCTTTGTCTTTTCCGCTTCCCCTTCCATCTACCCCCTCGGAACTGCACTCCCCGTGTTTAGTACACTTTTTGAGTGCACCAGGAACTTGACATGGTGTACCTGTAAGATATGATAAAAATGTGTGTTGGACTTGACCCTCTCTGCAGGGTCACCCCAAGCTTTCTGCTTTAATCCCTCCTGTATTCTGAATTTGTTTTTCTTGGCATTAGGACAATTTGCACGTTATCACTGCTAACCAGTGCTAAAATGCTTGTGCTCTCTCATTATTACATGGCAAAATTGTCCTACACCCAATTGGCACATTTAATTAACTTATAAGCCCTTATTATATGGTAAAACAAGGTACCCAGGGCCTGTAAATGAAATACTATTAGTGGGCCTACAGCACTCATTACGCCGTCAATGAAAGTAGCACTTTAAAATGTATATCAGGTTTGCCATTGCAGCTTGTGAGTAGTTTAAACTGCCAATTTGACCTGGCAAAATAAACCATGTGCCAGGCCTACGACTCCCTTATAATACATATAAGTCACCCCTAAAGGGAGACTGTAAACAGCCCTTAGGGCACAGTGAAGTTTATTTAATTTTTTTTACATGTGCTGGTAGTGAAAACTCACAAATTCGTTTTTCACTACTGAGGTATTCCTCTCTCATAGGATAATATAGGGTTAGCTTATTACATTTTATACGTGCTAACATTTGATTGGGAGTAGGAGAAATGTCATGTTTAGACTCAAATGAATTGCAATTTTAAATCCTCTTTAATTGTAAACTCTGATTTTAACTCACAATTCTGAAAATATGACTCTCAGAAGGTTGACATATTTCTGCCCTAAACATTTTTGTGCCTCTGCCAGTGTCCCTGGTCACATGACTGTGAATGACTCTGGTATTGGTTTGTTTGGGGTTCCTCCGAGACAGTGACACAAAAGGTATTGTGGACAGGATGGGCCATCCTGCCAGGATGGGCTGGGGGCAGAGCTGTTCTTTGACCCACTTACATTACCTCCAGCACACACAAAGAAACCTGACATTAGTACTTCTGTCACCCCAGGCATCAAGGGGCCTTGACAGGGGAAGGGACATACTTTCCTGAATCAGATATGGGGGTAGTATAGAGAAGCCCCCACTTCAAAGGCTGGTGCCAGGTATAAATATTGGACCCTCAGTACGCTTGTTTGTTAATACTCCTGGACCTGTGGAAGACTTCGGCAATACTGCCTTAACCCCTAAAGGACTGCCCTGCCGCTAGAGACCTGCCTTGCTGCTTGAAGGAGAACTGGACCATCACCTTGAACCCAGGACCACCAAAGTGACTACAAGGACTGATTGGCTGGACTTCTGTGTCAGCTACAGTGACAAAAACAAGCTTCTAGGGCCTTGAACCCTTCATCTGGCCACGCTGAAGTGAGTGCCAACTCCCCAAGTAGTGCCCCCCAGGTTCTGAACCCTTGGTTGTGGTGCTGGTGGTACCTCTTTAAGAATCAGGGGCTTCGACTAATGTACACCAATAAATTGCCTGAGACCCTTCAGAAGACCGAAACCTCCCTGCATTGCAGGTCGGCCTGACTTTGCTGACAGCTCCCACTCCATTCTTCTCTGCAGCAGCAAATCCTGTTCACAGGGACCTCTCAGCAAATGTATCCGGCCTCATGGAGCCCATGTCATCTACAGCCTACAGCTTCATGTTACTGGAAATTTTCAACTTCAAAGAAAGTGGCTAAGTCCAAAGGTAGAAATTGTCACAGCTATTTCGTCCAGTGGCCCTCCCCGACCATGACGCCCCCTCCTCAGACACATCTGCTGCCTTGCCCCACTTAACTTCTACCTTCTCAGAAAACTTTCTTTAGAACTTCTTCTATGTCCGAAAGTTAGACAAGACCGGGCCAAATTCTCCCTGTGTATAGACCCACTCTCAATCTTGTTTGGCCTTAACTTTTGGCTTTGCCCTGGTTTCACACGACCAGACACCCTCGGCTGGCGCTTTGATCTTTAGGCACTATTTTGCACTAAAAACGTTTAAAATTCCTTACTCTGGTTCTACTAATTATATTTAATTTGTTTTGGTGTCATTGTATTCAGTACAATTTAATATATTTTTCAAAATTGCTTTGCGATTTTTCTTGTGTTGTGTTTTTGCTCTATCACTGTTTGTGTGCTGCATAAATACTTTACACGTTGCCTCTAATTTAAGCCTGACTACTTTTGTGCCATGCTCCCGGAGGTTTAAGCACATGTTAATTTAGTGACGTTTCCTGTTCACTTTGAAAAAGAGTGTGGTTGTGGCCTGAGGTGGCCTTCCACCTCCACCTCCCTCAACCAGTGACCCAATTTCTTACTATGTGCCTTTTAAATGCTGTGGATTTCAGTGTGCAATAATCATTTTCTTGCCATTACAAGAGCAACCCTGATTGGCATGTTTACCATAGATAGCCATTTTGTAATTTAAGGCTGGATTATGTCAGTGTCACACTGGAGAAAATAGATCCTGGAGAGATAGTCAAGCACTTTCATAAGATCTTGCCTTTTATAAAAGGAAACAAGATGCCTTGTTCCATACTGTTATTTCATGAAACCAGGAGATGACTGAGCTGTGTAACCCATCTTTGAACTCCCATAGATTCCCAGGTCTTGTATGGAGCAGTACTTGGAGCAGGTCTCTAAATCCTGTGAAAAGGACAATCTTGCTCATTTGAGATTTTCTTTTCCAAATGTTTATTCTCTCTAAGGGAAGAGATGTGGCGACATGTTGTATGCTTTTGCCATTTGATGAAATTTCTATTCAATCATGTAATCCCTTTTCCTTGTTTTGGAAATTTTATAATGACCTCCTGAAGGAGTCAATGGCTACCAGCATATCTTCCTCCCCACCCGCCCCCCTACCTACAAGATTGAACCTCCCGCGTCCCCCTCCCCGCCCCCTTTCTGCATTCTCTGGCAAAAAGTCGAAACGTCTGAAATAGGATATGTTTTCTCTGATGAAAGTGCACCATATTCCGTGCTTTGTGCATGTCTGGACGAGCAGAAACCGCCACCGACTCTTATAATTTACGAAAGCAGACCTGCCATTATAAGGGGCGTGCCCGTCCACGACGCTGGCGCGCACACGAGGTCGAGCCTTAATAGGGAATTAAACACAGAAAGCGCAAAAAGCGCTACAAATAACCAGGCATGGCTTTCCCAGGCAGCCAGCAATGCGGGCTGTCGTTATCCAGCGCCACGCGAGGAGAGAGCGTATTAACAGCCAATTAAGGGGCCTGTATTAGGGTTTTGGAAAAACACAGACAGGAGTTTGGGTGCATTGTGGTGCAAACGCTGCCTTCATGACATTAATTCTGCTCGTCAGATAATCATCGATTTTGGAGCTGGGATGGTCATGCTTAGCATGGCAACCCTCTACACGGCCACCTAGGTCAACAGCGCACCTTAATTTCAATGAATGTTGTTACGGGGATCAGGAGAATCTCCATTGGGTACCCTTTGGTCAATAGCTATCATTGCTAAGCCCCGTAACCAACCCACCCTCTCACTGCCACGCCATACTCCCACGGTCATAAGCCACCAGGAGTCTCACTGGTCTGCACCACCACACCCATACTGCCTTGCAAGAAGGCACAACTGGCAAACTGTCCAGCAGCCCCGGTCGCTATACGCCATGCTGCCTGGTCATTGTAAGCCACAACTGAACTGCTTGCTCACCAATATCCACCAATGATCTGCAGTGTTCACATAGAATGCTGTGTCTTCTACAGTGGAAGCTGCAGAAGCAGCTAGTGGTGGCTCTCAGCGGCTGGAAGGTTACGCACTCTTCTCAAACCTAGAATTCCAAGGCTTCTAGCGTGACGTTACGGTCCCAAACGTATTTACTAGACTGCATCCCCGGCATTTCTTCTCTTCCTAATTGAAGCATTTACAAACTCTTCTGCGCTGCCAGCTTCCATCTTCTAAAGCAAGCGATGAAAGCCCAGGCAGCAGAGATGAGTCACCAAAGTGAAAGCAAAGAATCAATGCCTCACAGGCACATTTGCTCACGCAGGTGAAACGCATCCTTGCAACGGCCCGTCGTTAGCAGAATGACATAAACATATACTTTGCTTCTGTGAGAGGCCCTGGCCACAGGCCCCCTCCCTGGACGAGGGCGCGCGGAGGAACGCCGGCTGCATGACAGAACGGCGCCCGGAGCCCAAGGATATGTGCAGAGCGTCAGCACGGCCCCGCAGTGTAATATGTAAACAAGGGGGCGGGGCTACACATAAAAAGGTGCACACTCAATATTCTAAAACAAAAGTAAAGCAATACACTTTCAGACATGACGAATTGTGCTGAGGCCTGCCTGACTTCCGGTTCGGCCGGGCGGCGATGGGGACAGCTTCAGCAGTACGACCCTGAGCAGGAAGGCGGGTGCCTTCAATGCCGGTGTTCAGATTCGGGGGCGTTCCCGAGACTGACGTAGCCAAAAGCCAAAAATTCTCGGGAACGCCCCCGAATCTGGTCCGGCATTGACGGACAGAGCCCTCTCCCAATGGCTAGCCTCCATTTATGGAGCTAGCCAATGGGAGGAGGGGGCGGATACCCGACCACACACAGAAATCATAACGTTTTTTGGCGCATGCGCACTACGTGCGCATCGCCAGTCAAAACCTAAAAATGGTGATGGGGCTAGCCCTATTTGTTATCATTCTATTTTCCTCCTGGGTTCTTCTGTTAACATTGTGGATAGAATATTGTTAAGTAGGCTACAGGCTTGGGCAGAAAAGCTGTAATTGCTGTCAAGAGTGCAGCCACGATGTTGGGGGGGTTGCCGAAACGAGAAATTTGCACTAACAGGGACATGTGTTAAAATCAATAGAGGGAGAAGACACCTCACATTCATGGATCTGTTGACTGTGTTCAATGCTGTTTAGCGCCCGAAGCTATGGGTTCATGAGAGATAACGGTGTAGAACTAGCACTGCTGACTTTGTTCCGTATAGTACACTTCTGTTTGTGGCCAACCATCCCATATGGTTAAATGGAGAATGACCTAGATCATCCAATTCAGAAGAGGGCACACAGCAGGGTTGTATGCTTGCTCCTTTTCTTTGTTCACTGTATAATAATGACTCAAAAAACAATCTTCCTGGGGTCTGTTCTTACTCTCTCATAGGATTGGCAAACAAATCTTTCCTCTATTGCTTATGTGGACAATACAGTATTGATATCAAAGACAGACCTGGGTGTTGAGGGGTTAGTGATCAAATATAAGGCATACCTGGAACAACTTGGGCCGAAAACATAACACAGCTAAATTTAAGATCATTTCTTTCCTAGGAAATAATATAAAAATTAAGAGTTTAATAAAAGTATACAGTAATTTCTTTTCTCCTATTTGACTCTAACCAAACTGGACCTACTCGTATCTTCCAAACATAGTTCCCTAGTGGAATATAATGATTGTGTATTGAGGTTTGACGGGTATAGAGGGGATATGTACCTACCAGTTATGCTCAAGATTTATCATGCCAGGAGTGTGGTGATAACTATGTATAAGGCTGAGCTCTGGGGTCATACAAAAATGAAACTCCTCCAGAATGGAGAAAATAAGCTCCTGAGGCAGATTTCTAGGTTTGCCCCAGGCGTTTGGCACTTTTTGAGTGCTAAGGTTTGAGAAAGAAAGAGTGTGGGACCAGGAGCCAATCTTTAAGCAGGTCCTGCACACATGGCTCCAAGGAGAATGTATTAAACACGGGGAGTGCAGTTCCTAGGGGGTAGATGGAAGGGGAAAAGACAAAGCTTTTGTCATGTTGCCCTCACACACCTCGAGAGGTGTCATGCTTCATCATTGGGCCTTGCTCCTCGTCGGGCCGGCGCTGCAATGCTGGACGGGCTCACGGTTTCCGGGGCTCTTTGTCAGAGATCTATCAGTCATGCACTATACTTCACTTAGGTCCTGAAGAAGTGCCAACCGATTCCTTTGGAACAACTAGGCACAAAACATGTTGACCCCATTTTAGAGACCGCCTGGTAATAACATTACATTCCCATAGGGCATCCAGTTTATTTTATTTAGGCAGGATCTACCTTTACCATTAAACTTATTGAGCTTAGGATTGACCCTGACCTATTTTAGATCACCTTACACATGCACATTACCTCACACTGCCCCCATTCCCCTGCACCCTACGACTTCTCCAAAAAAGATCTCCGACAAAGAGCCCTGGAAACCGTGAGCCCGTCGAGCATTGCAGCGCCGGCCCGACGAGGAGCAAGGCCCAATGATGAAGCATGACACCTCTCGGGGTGTGTGAGGGCAACATGACAAAAGCTTTGTCTTTTCCGCTTCCCCTTCCATCTACCCCCTAGGAACTGCACTCCCCGTGTTTAGTACACTTTTTAAGTGCACCAGGAACTTGACATGGTGTACCTGTAAGATATGATAAAAATGTGTGTTGGACTTGACCCTCTCTGCAGGGTCACCCCAAGCTTTCTGCTTTAATCCCTCCTGTATTCTGAATTTGTTTTTCTTGGCATTAGGACAATTTGCACGTTATCACTGCTAACCAGTGCTAAAATGCTTGTGCTCTCTCATTATTACATGGCAAAATTGTCCTACACCCAATTGGCACATTTAATTAACTTATAAGCCCTTATTATATGGTAAAACAAGGTACCCAGGGCCTGTAAATGAAATACTATTAGTGGGCCTACAGCACTCATTACGCCGTCAATGAAAGTAGCACTTTAAAATGTATATCAGGTTTGCCATTGCAGCTTGTGAGTAGTTTAAACTGCCAATTTGACCTGGCAAAATAAACCATGTGCCAGGCCTACGACTCCCTTATAATACATATAAGTCACCCCTAAAGGGAGACTGTAAACAGCCCTTAGGGCACAGTGAAGTTTATTTAATTTTTTTTACATGTGCTGGTAGTGAAAACTCACAAATTCGTTTTTCACTACTGAGGTATTCCTCTCTCATAGGATAATATAGGGTTAGCTTATTACATTTTATACGTGCTAACATTTGATTGGGAGTAGGAGAAATGTCATGTTTAGACTCAAATGAATTGCAATTTTAAATCCTCTTTAATTGTAAACTCTGATTTTAACTCACAATTCTGAAAATATGACTCTCAGAAGGTTGACATATTTCTGCCCTAAACATTTTTGTGCCTCTGCCAGTGTCCCTGGTCACATGACTGTGAATGACTCTGGTATTGGTTTGTTTGGGGTTCCTCCCAGACAGTGACACAAAAGGTATTGTGGACAGGATGGGCCATCCTGCCAGGATGGGCTGGGGGCAGAGCTGTTCTTTGACCCACTTACATTACCTCCAGCACACACAAAGAAACCTGACATTAGTACTTTTGTCACCCCAGGCATCAAGGGGCCTTGACAGGGGAAGGGACATACTTTCCTGAATCAGATATGGGGGTAGTATAGAGAAGCCCCCACTTCAAAGGCTGGTGCCAGGTATAAATATTGGACCCTCAGTACGCTTGTTTGTTAATACTCCTGGACCTGTGGAAGACTTCGGCAATACTGCCTTAACCCCTAAAGGACTGCCCTGCCGCTAGAGACCTGCCTTGCTGCTTGAAGGAGAACTGGACCATCACCTTGAACCCAGGACCACCAAAGTGACTACAAGGACTGATTGGCTGGACTTCTGTGTCAGCTACAGTGACAAAAACAAGCTTCTAGGGCCTTGAACCCTTCATCTGGCCACGCTGAAGTGAGTGCCAACTCCCCAAGTAGTGCCCCCCAGGTTCTGAACCCTTGGTTGTGGTGCTGGTGGTACCTCTTTAAGAATCAGGGGCTTCGACTAATGTACACCAATAAATTGCCTGAGACCCTTCAGAAGACCGAAACCTCCCTGCATTGCAGGTCGGCCTGACTTTGCTGACAGCTCCCACTCCATTCTTCTCTGCAGCAGCAAATCCTGTTCACAGGGACCTCTCAGCAAATGTATCCGGCCTCATGGAGCCCATGTCATCTACAGCCTACAGCTTCATGTTACTGGAAATTTTCAACTTCAAAGAAAGTGGCTAAGTCCAAAGGTAGAAATTGTCACAGATATTTCGTCCAGTGGCCCTCCCCGACCATGACGCCCCCTCCTCAGACACATCTGCTGCCTTGCCCCACTTAACTTCTACCTTCTCAGAAAACTTTCTTTAGAACTTCTTCTATGTCCGAAAGTTAGACAAGACCGGGCCAAATTCTCCCTGTGTATAGACCCACTCTCAATCTTGTTTGGCCTTAACTTTTGGCTTTGCCCTGGTTTCACACGACCAGACACCCTCGGCTGGCGCTTTGATCTTTAGGCACTATTTTGCACTAAAAACGTTTAAAATTCCTTACTCTGGTTCTACTAATTATATTTAATTTGTTTTGGTGTCATTGTATTCAGTACAATTTAATATATTTTTCAAAATTGCTTTGCGATTTTTCTTGTGTTGTGTTTTTGCTCTATCACTGTTTGTGTGCTGCATAAATACTTTACACGTTGCCTCTAATTTAAGCCTGACTACTTTTGTGCCATGCTCCCGGAGGTTTAAGCACATGTTAATTTAGTGACGTTTCCTGTTCACTTTGAAAAAGAGTGTGGTTGTGGCCTGAGGTGGCCTTCCACCTCCACCTCCCTCAACCAGTGACCCAATTTCTTACTATGTGCCTTTTAAATGCTGTGGATTTCAGTGTGCAATAATCATTTTCTTGCCATTACAAGAGCAACCCTGATTGGCATGTTTACCATAGATAGCCATTTTGTAATTTAAGGCTGGATTATGTCAGTGTCACACTGGAGAAAATAGATCCTGGAGAGATAGTCAAGCGCTTTCATAAGATCTTGCCTTTTATAAAAGGAAACAAGCTGCCTTGTTCCATACTATTATTTCATGAAACCAGGAGATGACTGAGCTGTGTAACCCACCTGGGAACTCCCATAGATTCCCAGGTCTTGGGATGGAGCAGTACTTGGAGCAGGTCTCTAATTCCTGTGAAAAGTACAATCTTGCTCATTTGAGATTTCATTTTCCAAATGTTTATTCTCTCCAAGGGAAGAGATGTGGCGACATTTTGTATTCTTTTGCCATTTGATGAAATTTCTATTCAATCATGTAATCCCTTTTCCTTGTTTTGGAAATTTTATAATGACCTCCTGAAGGAGTCAATGGCTACCAGCATATCTTCCTCCCCACCCGCCCCCCTACCTACAAGATTGAACCTCCCGCGTCCCCCTCCCCGCCCCCTTTCTGCATTCTCTGGCAAAAAGTCGAAACGTCTGAAATAGGATATGTTTTCTCTGATGAAAGTGCACCATATTCCGTGCTTTGTGCATGTCTGGACGAGCAGAAACCGCCACCGACTCCTATAATTTACGAAAGCAGACCTGCCATTATAAGGGGCGTGCCCGTCCACGACGCTGGCGCGCACACGAGGTCGAGCCTTAATAGGGAATTAAACACAGAAAGCGCAAAAAGCGCTACAAATAACCAGGCATGGCTTTCCCAGGCAGCCAGCAATGCGGGCTGTCGTTATCCAGCGCCACGCGAGGAGAGAGCGTATTAACAGCCAATTAAGGGGCCTGTATTAGGGTTTTGGAAAAACACAGACAGGAGTTTGGGTGCATTGTGGTGCAAACGCTGCCTTCATGACATTAATTCTGCTCGTCAGATAATCATCGATTTTGGAGCTGGGATGGTCATGCTTAGCATGGCAACCCTCTACACGGCCACCTAGGTCAACAGCGCACCTTAATTTCAATGAATGTTGTTACGGGGATCAGGAGAATCTCCATTGGGTACCCTTTGGTCAATAGCTATCATTGCTAAGCCCCGTAACCAACCCACCCTCTCACTGCCACGCCATACTCCCACGGTCATAAGCCACCAGGAGTCTCACTGGTCTGCACCACCACCACCATACTGCCTTGCAAGAAGGCACAACTGGCAAACTGTCCAGCAGCCCCGGTCGCTATACGCCATGCTGCCTGGTCATTGTAAGCCACAACTGAACTGCTTGCTCGCCAATATCCACCAATGATCTGCAGTGTTCACATAGAATGCTGTGTCTTCTACAGTGGAAGCTGCAGAAGCAGCTAGTGGTGGCTCTCAGCGGCTGGAAGGTTACGCACTCTTCTCAAACCTAGAATTCCAAGGCTTCTAGCGTGACGTTACGGTCCCAAACGTATTTACTAGACTGCATCCCCGGCATTTCTTCTCTTCCTAATTGAAGCATTTACAAACTCTTCTGCGCTGCCAGCTTCCATCTTCTAAAGCAAGCGATGAAAGCCCAGGCAGCAGAGATGAGTCACCAAAGTGAAAGCAAAGAATCAATGCCTCACAGGCACATTTGCTCACGCAGGTGAAACGCATCCTTGCAACGGCCCGTCGTTAGCAGAATGACATAAACATATACTTTGCTTCTGTGAGAGGCCCTGGCCACAGGCCCCCTCCCTGGACGAGGGCGCGCGGAGGAACGCCGGCTGCATGACAGAACGGCGCCCGGAGCCCAAGGATATGTGCAGAGCGTCAGCACGGCCCCGCAGTGTAATATGTAAACAAGGGGGCGGGGCTACACATAAAAAGGTGCACACTCAATATTCTAAAACAAAAGTAAAGCAATACACTTTCAGACATGACGAATTGTGCTGAGGCCTGCCTGACTTCCGGTTCGGCCGGGCGGCGATGGGGACAGCTTCAGCAGTACGACCCTGAGCAGGAAGGCGGGTGCCTTCAATGCCGGTGTTCAGATTCGGGGGCGTTCCCGAGACTGACGTAGCCAAAAGCCAAAAATTCTCGGGAACGCCCCCGAATCTGGTCCGGCATTGACGGACAGAGCCCTCTCCCAATGGCTAGCCTCCATTTATGGAGCTAGCCAATGGGAGGAGGGGGCGGATACCCGACCACACACAGAAATCATAACGTTTTTTGGCGCATGCGCACTACGTGCGCATCGCCAGTCAAAACCTAAAAATGGTGATGGGGCTAGCCCTATTTGTTATCATTCTATTTTCCTCCTGGGTTCTTCTGTTAACATTGTGGATAGAATATTGTTAAGTAGGCTACAGGCTTGGGCAGAAAAGCTGTAATTGCTGTCAAGAGTGCAGCCACGATGTTGGGGGGGTTGCCGAAACGAGAAATTTGCACTAACAGGGACATGTGTTAAAATCAATAGAGGGAGAAGACACCTCACATTCATGGATCTGTTGACTGTGTTCAATGCTGTTTAGCGCCCGAAGCTATGGGTTCATGAGAGATAACGGTGTAGAACTAGCACTGCTGACTTTGTTCCGTATAGTACACTTCTGTTTGTGGCCAACCATCCCATATGGTTAAATGGAGAATGACCTAGATCATCCAATTCAGAAGAGGGCACACAGCAGGGTTGTATGCTTGCTCCTTTTCTTTGTTCACTGTATAATAATGACTCAAAAAACAATCTTCCTGGGGTCTGTTCTTACTCTCTCATAGGATTGGCAAACAAATCTTTCCTCTATTGCTTATGTGGACAATACAGTATTGATATCAAAGACAGACCTGGGTGTTGAGGGGTTAGTGATCAAATATAAGGCATACCTGGAACAACTTGGGCCGAAAACATAACACAGCTAAATTTAAGATCATTTCTTTCCTAGGAAATAATATAAAAATTAAGAGTTTAATAAAAGTATACAGTAATTTCTTTTCTCCTATTTGACTCTAACCAAACTGGACCTACTCGTATCTTCCAAACATAGTTCCCTAGTGGAATATAATGATTGTGTATTGAGGTTTGACGGGTATAGAGGGGATATGTACCTACCAGTTATGCTCAAGATTTATCATGCCAGGAGTGTGGTGATAACTATGTATAAGGCTGAGCTCTGGGGTCATACAAAAATGAAACTCCTCCAGAATGGAGAAAATAAGCTCCTGAGGCAGATTTCTAGGTTTGCCCCAGGCGTTTGGCACTTTTTGAGTGCTAAGGTTTGAGAAAGAAAGAGTGTGGGACCAGGAGCCAATCTTTAAGCAGGTCCTGCACACATGGCTCCAAGGAGAATGTATTAAACACGGGGAGTGCAGTTCCTAGGGGGTAGATGGAAGGGGAAAAGACAAAGCTTTTGTCATGTTGCCCTCACACACCTCGAGAGGTGTCATGCTTCATCATTGGGCCTTGCTCCTCGTCGGGCCGGCGCTGCAATGCTGGACGGGCTCACGGTTTCCGGGGCTCTTTGTCAGAGATCTATCAGTCATGCACTATACTTCACTTAGGTCCTGAAGAAGTGCCAACCGATTCCTTTGGAACAACTAGGCACAAAACATGTTGACCCCATTTTAGAGACCGCCTGGTAATAACATTACATTCCCATAGGGCATCCAGTTTATTTTATTTAGGCAGGATCTACCTTTACCATTAAACTTATTGAGCTTAGGATTGACCCTGACCTATTTTAGATCACCTTACACATGCACATTACCTCACACTGCCCCCATTCCCCTGCACCCTACGACTTCTCCAAAAAAGATCTCCGACAAAGAGCCCTGGAAACCGTGAGCCCGTCGAGCATTGCAGCGCCGGCCCGACGAGGAGCAAGGCCCAATGATGAAGCATGACACCTCTCGGGGTGTGTGAGGGCAACATGACAAAAGCTTTGTCTTTTCCGCTTCCCCTTCCATCTACCCCCTAGGAACTGCACTCCCCGTGTTTAGTACACTTTTTAAGTGCACCAGGAACTTGACATGGTGTACCTGTAAGATATGATAAAAATGTGTGTTGGACTTGACCCTCTCTGCAGGGTCACCCCAAGCTTTCTGCTTTAATCCCTCCTGTATTCTGAATTTGTTTTTCTTGGCATTAGGACAATTTGCACGTTATCACTGCTAACCAGTGCTAAAATGCTTGTGCTCTCTCATTATTACATGGCAAAATTGTCCTACACCCAATTGGCACATTTAATTAACTTATAAGCCCTTATTATATGGTAAAACAAGGTACCCAGGGCCTGTAAATGAAATACTATTAGTGGGCCTACAGCACTCATTACGCCGTCAATGAAAGTAGCACTTTAAAATGTATATCAGGTTTGCCATTGCAGCTTGTGAGTAGTTTAAACTGCCAATTTGACCTGGCAAAATAAACCATGTGCCAGGCCTACGACTCTCTTATAATACATATAAGTCACCCCTAAAGGGAGACTGTAAACAGCCCTTAGGGCACAGTGAAGTTTATTTAATTTTTTTTACATGTGCTGGTAGTGAAAACTCACAAATTCGTTTTTCACTACTGAGGTATTCCTCTCTCATAGGATAATATAGGGTTAGCTTATTACATTTTATACGTGCTAACATTTGATTGGGAGTAGGAGAAATGTCATGTTTAGACTCAAATGAATTGCAATTTTAAATCCTCTTTAATTGTAAACTCTGATTTTAACTCACAATTCTGAAAATATGACTCTCAGAAGGTTGACATATTTCTGCCCTAAACATTTTTGTGCCTCTGTCAGTGTCCCTGGTCACATGACTGTGAATGACTCTGGTATTGGTTTGTTTGGGGTTCCTCCCAGACAGTGACACAAAAGGTATTGTGGACAGGATGGGCCATCCTGCCAGGATGGGCTGGGGGCAGAGCTGTTCTTTGACCCACTTACATTACCTCCAGCACACACAAAGAAACCTGACATTAGTACTTTTGTCACCCCAGGCATCAAGGGGCCTTGACAGGGGAAGGGACATACTTTCCTGAATCAGATATGGGGGTAGTATAGAGAAGCCCCCACTTCAAAGGCTGGTGCCAGGTATAAATATTGGACCCTCAGTACGCTTGTTTGTTAATACTCCTGGACCTGTGGAAGACTTCGGCAATACTGCCTTAACCCCTAAAGGACTGCCCTGCCGCTAGAGACCTGCCTTGCTGCTTGAAGGAGAACTGGACCATCACCTTGAACCCAGGACCACCAAAGTGACTACAAGGACTGATTGGCTGGACTTCTGTGTCAGCTACAGTGACAAAAACAAGCTTCTAGGGCCTTGAACCCTTCATCTGGCCACGCTGAAGTGAGTGCCAACTCCCCAAGTAGTGCCCCCCAGGTTCTGAACCCTTGGTTGTGGTGCTGGTGGTACCTCTTTAAGAATCAGGGGCTTCGACTAATGTACACCAATAAATTGCCTGAGACCCTTCAGAAGACCGAAACCTCCCTGCATTGCAGGTCGGCCTGACTTTGCTGACAGCTCCCACTCCATTCTTCTCTGCAGCAGCAAATCCTGTTCACAGGGACCTCTCAGCAAATGTATCCGGCCTCATGGAGCCCATGTCATCTACAGCCTACAGCTTCATGTTACTGGAAATTTTCAACTTCAAAGAAAGTGGCTAAGTCCAAAGGTAGAAATTGTCACAGATATTTCGTCCAGTGGCCCTCCCCGACCATGACGCCCCCTCCTCAGACACATCTGCTGCCTTGCCCCACTTAACTTCTACCTTCTCAGAAAACTTTCTTTAGAACTTCTTCTATGTCCGAAAGTTAGACAAGACCGGGCCAAATTCTCCCTGTGTATAGACCCACTCTCAATCTTGTTTGGCCTTAACTTTTGGCTTTGCCCTGGTTTCACACGACCAGACACCCTCGGCTGGCGCTTTGATCTTTAGGCACTATTTTGCACTAAAAACGTTTAAAATTCCTTACTCTGGTTCTACTAATTATATTTAATTTGTTTTGGTGTCATTGTATTCAGTACAATTTAATATATTTTTCAAAATTGCTTTGCGATTTTTCTTGTGTTGTGTTTTTGCTCTATCACTTTTTGTGTGCTGCATAAATACTTTACACGTTGCCTCTAATTTAAGCCTGACTACTTTTGTGCCATGCTCCCGGAGGTTTAAGCACATGTTAATTTAGTGACGTTTCCTGTTCACTTTGAAAAAGAGTGTGGTTGTGGCCTGAGGTGGCCTTCCACCTCCACCTCCCTCAACCAGTGACCCAATTTCTTACTATGTGCCTTTTAAATGCTGTGGATTTCAGTGTGCAATAATCATTTTCTTGCCATTACAAGAGCAACCCTGATTGGCATGTTTACCATAGATAGCCATTTTGTAATTTAAGGCTGGATTATGTCAGTGTCACACTGGAGAAAATAGATCCTGGAGAGATAGTCAAGCACTTTCATAAGATCTTGCCTTTTATAAAAGGAAACAAGATGCCTTGTTCCATACTGTTATTTCATGAAACCAGGAGATGACTGAGCTGTGTAACCCACCTGTGAACTCCCATAGATTCCCAGGTCTTGTATGGAGCAGTACTTGGAGCAGGTCTCTAAATCCTGTGAAAAGGACAATCTTGCTCATTTGAGATTTTCTTTTCCAAATGTTTATTCTCTCTAAGGGAAGAGATGTGGCGACATGTTGTATGCTTTTGCCATTTGATGAAATTTCTATTCAATCATGTAATCCCTTTTCCTTGTTTTGGAAATTTTATAATGACCTCCTGAAGGAGTCAATGGCTACCAGCATATCTTCCTCCCCACCCGCCCCCCTACCTACAAGATTGAACCTCCCGCGTCCCCCTCCCCGCCCCCTTTCTGCATTCTCTGGCAAAAAGTCGAAACGTCTGAAATAGGATATGTTTTCTCTGATGAAAGTGCACCATATTCCGTGCTTTGTGCATGTCTGGACGAGCAGAAACCGCCACCGACTCCTATAATTTACGAAAGCAGACCTGCCATTATAAGGGGCGTGCCCGTCCACGACGCTGGCGCGCACACGAGGTCGAGCCTTAATAGGGAATTAAACACAGAAAGCGCAAAAAGCGCTACAAATAACCAGGCATGGCTTTCCCAGGCAGCCAGCAATGCGGGCTGTCGTTATCCAGCGCCACGCGAGGAGAGAGCGTATTAACAGCCAATTAAGGGGCCTGTATTAGGGTTTTGGAAAAACACAGACAGGAGTTTGGGTGCATTGTGGTGCAAACGCTGCCTTCATGACATTAATTCTGCTCGTCAGATAATCATCGATTTTGGAGCTGGGATGGTCATGCTTAGCATGGCAACCCTCTACACGGCCACCTAGGTCAACAGCGCACCTTAATTTCAATGAATGTTGTTACGGGGATCAGGAGAATCTCCATTGGGTACCCTTTGGTCAATAGCTATCATTGCTAAGCCCCGTAACCAACCCACCCTCTCACTGCCACGCCATACTCCCACGGTCATAAGCCACCAGGAGTCTCACTGGTCTGCACCACCACCACCATACTGCCTTGCAAGAAGGCACAACTGGCAAACTGTCCAGCAGCCCCGGTCGCTATACGCCATGCTGCCTGGTCATTGTAAGCCACAACTGAACTGCTTGCTCGCCAATATCCACCAATGATCTGCAGTGTTCACATAGAATGCTGTGTCTTCTACAGTGGAAGCTGCAGAAGCAGCTAGTGGTGGCTCTCAGCGGCTGGAAGGTTACGCACTCTTCTCAAACCTAGAATTCCAAGGCTTCTAGCGTGACGTTACGGTCCCAAACGTATTTACTAGACTGCATCCCCGGCATTTCTTCTCTTCCTAATTGAAGCATTTACAAACTCTTCTGCGCTGCCAGCTTCCATCTTCTAAAGCAAGCGATGAAAGCCCAGGCAGCAGAGATGAGTCACCAAAGTGAAAGCAAAGAATCAATGCCTCACAGGCACATTTGCTCACGCAGGTGAAACGCATCCTTGCAACGGCCCGTCGTTAGCAGAATGACATAAACATATACTTTGCTTCTGTGAGAGGCCCTGGCCACAGGCCCCCTCCCTGGACGAGGGCGCGCGGAGGAACGCCGGCTGCATGACAGAACGGCGCCCGGAGCCCAAGGATATGTGCAGAGCGTCAGCGCGGCCCCGCAGTGTAATATGTAAACAAGGGGGCGGGGCTACACATAAAAAGGTGCACACTCAATATTCTAAAACAAAAGTAAAGCAATACACTTTCAGACATGACGAATTGTGCTGAGGCCTGCCTGACTTCCGGTTCGGCCGGGCGGCGATGGGGACAGCTTCAGCAGTACGACCCTGAGCAGGAAGGCGGGTGCCTTCAATGCCGGTGTTCAGATTCGGGGGCGTTCCCGAGACTGACGTAGCCAAAAGCCAAAAATTCTCGGGAACGCCCCCGAATCTGGTCCGGCATTGACGGACAGAGCCCTCTCCCAATGGCTAGCCTCCATTTATGGAGCTAGCCAATGGGAGGAGGGGGCGGATACCTGACCACACACAGAAATCATAACGTTTTTTGGCGCATGCGCACTACGTGCGCATCGCCAGTCAAAACCTAAAAATGGTGATGGGCTAGCCCTATTTGTTATCATTCTATTTTCCTCCTGGGTTCTTCTGTTAACATTGTGGATAGAATATTGTTAAGTAGGCTACAGGCTTGGGCAGAAAAGCTGTAATTGCTGTCAAGAGTGCAGCCACGATGTTGGGGGGGTTGCCGAAACGAGAAATTTGCACTAACAGGGACATGTGTTAAAATCAATAGAGGGAGAAGACACCTCACATTCATGGATCTGTTGACTGTGTTCAATGCTGTTTAGCGCCCGAAGCTATGGGTTCATGAGAGATAACGGTGTAGAACTAGCACTGCTGACTTTGTTCCGTATAGTACACTTCTGTTTGTGGCCAACCATCCCATATGGTTAAATGGAGAATGACCTAGATCATCCAATTCAGAAGAGGGCACACAGCAGGGTTGTATGCTTGCTCCTTTTCTTTGTTCACTGTATAATAATGACTCAAAAAACAATCTTCCTGGGGTCTGTTCTTACTCTCTCATAGGATTGGCAAACAAATCTTTCCTCTATTGCTTATGTGGACAATACAGTATTGATATCAAAGACAGACCTGGGTGTTGAGGGGTTAGTGATCAAATATAAGGCATACCTGGAACAACTTGGGCCGAAAACATAACACAGCTAAATTTAAGATCATTTCTTTCCTAGGAAATAATATAAAAATTAAGAGTTTAATAAAAGTATACAGTAATTTCTTTTCTCCTATTTGACTCTAACCAAACTGGACCTACTCGTATCTTCCAAACATAGTTCCCTAGTGGAATATAATGATTGTGTATTGAGGTTTGACGGGTATAGAGGGGATATGTACCTACCAGTTATGCTCAAGATTTATCATGCCAGGAGTGTGGTGATAACTATGTATAAGGCTGAGCTCTGGGGTCATACAAAAATGAAATTCCTCCAGAATGGAGAAAATAAGCTCCTGAGGCAGATTTCTAGGTTTGCCCCAGGCGTTTGGCACTTTTTGAGTGCTAAGGTTTGAGAAAGAAAGAGTGTGGGACCAGGAGCCAATCTTTAAGCAGGTCCTGCACACATGGCTCCAAGGAGAATGTATTAAACACGGGGAGTGCAGTTCCTAGGGGGTAGATGGAAGGGGAAAAGACAAAGCTTTTGTCATGTTGCCCTCACACACCTCGAGAGGTGTCATGCTTCATCATTGGGCCTTGCTCCTCGTCGGGCCGGCGCTGCAATGCTGGACGGGCTCACGGTTTCCGGGGCTCTTTGTCAGAGATCTATCAGTCATGCACTATACTTCACTTAGGTCCTGAAGAAGTGCCAACCGATTCCTTTGGAACAACTAGGCACAAAACATGTTGACCCCATTTTAGAGACCGCCTGGTAATAACATTACATTCCCATAGGGCATCCAGTTTATTTTATTTAGGCAGGATCTACCTTTACCATTAAACTTATTGAGCTTAGGATTGACCCTGACCTATTTTAGATCACCTTACACATGCACATTACCTCACACTGCCCCCATTCCCCTGCACCCTACGACTTCTCCAAAAAAGATCTCCGACAAAGAGCCCTGGAAACCGTGAGCCCGTCGAGCATTGCAGCGCCGGCCCGACGAGGAGCAAGGCCCAATGATGAAGCATGACACCTCTCGGGGTGTGTGAGGGCAACATGACAAAAGCTTTGTCTTTTCCGCTTCCCCTTCCATCTACCCCCTAGGAACTGCACTCCCCGTGTTTAGTACACTTTTTAAGTGCACCAGGAACTTGACATGGTGTACCTGTAAGATATGATAAAAATGTGTGTTGGACTTGACCCTCTCTGCAGGGTCACCCCAAGCTTTCTGCTTTAATCCCTCCTGTATTCTGAATTTGTTTTTCTTGGCATTAGGACAATTTGCACGTTATCACTGCTAACCAGTGCTAAAATGCTTGTGCTCTCTCATTATTACATGGCAAAATTGTCCTACACCCAATTGGCACATTTAATTAACTTATAAGCCCTTATTATATGGTAAAACAAGGTACCCAGGGCCTGTAAATGAAATGCTATTAGTGGGCCTACAGCACTCATTACGCCGTCAATGAAAGTAGCACTTTAAAATGTATATCAGGTTTGCCATTGCAGCTTGTGAGTAGTTTAAACTGCCAATTTGACCTGGCAAAATAAACCATGTGCCAGACCTACGACTCCCTTATAATACATATAAGTCACCCCTAAAGGGAGACTGTAAACAGCCCTTAGGGCACAGTGAAGTTTATTTAAATTTTTTTACATGTGCTGGTAGTGAAAACTCACAAATTCGTTTTTCACTACTGAGGTATTCCTCTCTCATAGGATAATATAGGGTTAGCTTATTACATTTTATACGTGCTAACATTTGATTGGGAGTAGGAGAAATGTCATGTTTAGACTCAAATGAATTGCAATTTTAAATCCTCTTTAATTGTAAACTCTGATTTTAACTCACAATTCTGAAAATATGATTCTTAGAAGGTTGACATATTTCTGCCCTAAACATTTTTGTGCCTCTGCCAGTGTCCCTGGTCACATGACTGTGAATGACTCTGGTATTGGTTTGTTTGGGGTTCCTCCCAGACAGTGACACAAAAGGTAATGTGGACAGGATGGGCCATCCTGCCAGGATGGGCTGGGGCAGAGCTGTTCTTTGACCCACTTACATTACCTCCAGCACACACAAAGAAACCTGACATTAGGACTTTTGTCACCCCAGGCTTCAAGGGGCCTTGACAGGGGAAGGGACATACTTTCCTGAATCAGATATGGGGGTAGTATAGAGAAGCCCCCACTTCAAAGGCTGGTGCCAGGTATAAATATTGGACCCTCAGTACGCTTGTTTGTTAATACTCCTGGACCTGTGGAAGACTTCGGCAATACTGCCTTAACCCCTAAAGGACTGCCCTGCCGCTAGAGACCTGCCTTGCTGCTTGAAGGAGAACTGGCCCATCACCTTGAACCCAGGACCACCAAAAGTGACTACAAGGACTGATTGGCTGGACTTCTGTGTCAGCTACAGTGACAAAAACAAGCTTCTAGGGCCTTGAACCCTTCATCTGGCCACGCTGAAGTGAGTGCCAACTCCCCAAGTAGTGCCCCCAGGTTCTGAACCCTTGGTTGTGGTGCTGGTGGTACCTCTTTAAGAATCAGGGGCTTCGACTAATGTACACCAATAAATTGCCTGAGACCCTTCAGAAGACCGAAACCTCCCTGCATTGCAGGTATGCCTGACTTTGCTGACAGCTCCCACTCCATTCTTCTCTGCAGCAGCAAATCCTGTTCACAGGGACCTCTCAGCAAATGTATCCGGCCTCATGGAGCCCATGTCATCTACAGCCTACAGCTTCATGTTACTGGAAATTTTCAACTTCAAAGAAAGTGGCTAAGTCCAAAGGTAGAAATTGTCACCGCTAATTCGTCCAGTGGCCCTCCCCGACCATGACGCCCCCTCCTCAGACACATCTGCTGCCTTGCCCCACTTCACTTCTACCTTCTCAGAAAACTTTCTTCAGAACTTCTTCTATGTCCGAAAGTTAGACAAGACCGGGCCAAATTCTCCCTGTGTATAGACCCACTCTCAATCTTGTTTGGCCTTAACTTTTGGCTTTGCCCTGGTTTCACACGACCAGACACCCTCGGCTGGCGCTTTGATCTTTAGGCACTATTTTGCACTAAAAACGTTTAAAATTCCTTACTCTGGTTCTACTAATTATATTTAATTTGTTTTGGTGTCATTGTATTCAGTACAATTTAATATATTTTTCAAAATTGCTTTGCGATTTTTCTTGTGTTGTGTTTTTGCTCTATCACTGTTTGTGTGCTGCATAAATACTTTACACGTTGCCTCTAATTTAAGCCTGACTACTTTTGTGCCAGGCTCCCTGAGGTTTAAGCACATGTTAATTTAGTGACTTTTCCTGTTCACTTTGAAAAGGAGTGTGGTTGTGGCCTGAGGGGGCCTTCCACCTCCACCTCCCTCAAACAGGGACCCAATTTCTTACTATGTGCCTTTTAAATGCTGTGGATTTCAGTGTGCACTAATCATTTTTTTGCCATTACAAGAGCAACCCTGATTGGCATGTTTACCATAGATAGCCATTTTGTAATTTAAGGCTGGATTATGTCAGTGTCACACTGGAGAAAATAGATCCTGGCGAGATAGTCAAGCGCTTTCATAAGATCTTGCCTTTTATAAAAGGAAACAAGCTGCCTTGTTCCATACTATTATTTCATGAAACCAGGAGATGACTGAGCTGTGTAACCCACCTGGGAACTCCCATAGATTCCCAGGTCTTGGGATGGAGCAGTACTTGGAGCAGGTCTCTAATTCCTGTGAAAAGTACAATCTTGCTCATTTGAGATTTCATTTTCCAAATGTTTATTCTCTCCAAGGGAAGAGATGTGGCGACATTTTGTATTCTTTTGCCATTTGATGAAATTTCTATTCAATCATGTAATCCCTTTTCCTTGTTTTAGAAATTTTATAATGACCCCCTGAAGGAAGTACTTATTGTTAGTGTGATTCACACTGGGTTGCCATTACTGTAGAGCAGCCTTTTTGCACTTTCTACTGATTATTTTCCCCTTGATTACTTTTGCAGTATATAGATTTATATCAGTAACACTTAAGTTCTTAATCACTTTGGAGGAGTAATTTATGTTCAAAAATATTTTGTTTAGTGATTCTATTTTTTAACTTTCATAATATTGTCTACTTATTCTGCATGGATTCGCTGTGTTTTTAAAGTTCTTAAGCAAAATGAACTACTTCTATCCGACAGGTTTGATTTTCCTTTTGTAAATGCAAGACTGCAAGTATCAGAAAGATTACAGAGAACACAACAGGAATGGATAAAAACGTTTCCACCACTTAGTAATTGATTTAAAGTAAAAAAGAGGTGCTATTTATTGAACTGAACAAACAATTGCATTAAAAATGAATAATTATTTAAAATATACCAATGGATATCTGCAGATTTCACCCAAAAATAATTTCCAAGAGTGCAGCAAAGAGAATGCAATTAATTTTTCAAAATATAACTGTTCATCTTCCACTTGTTGATTTGCTGTATTCAGGCCCTAAAGAAAAGTGTTAGCAATCATAATCGCGTACAGCAGGAAAGAAAAACATTAAGGACCAGATGTACGACCCCTTTTTGCGGCCGCAAACCGGAGAGCCCCCCGTTTACGACCACAAAAAAGGGTAATGGCATGTACAAATACAATTTTGCGAGTCACTGTACAATTGTTTTATTACCACATTTGCAGCCGCAAAAAACTCACAGTTTACCACCTACTTCCAGTAGGTGGTAAACCACTAGCAAACAGGAAGGGGTCCCCAGGGGACCCCTTCCCCTTTATGAGTATGTGAGGAAATATTTTTATGAGCAGGCAGTGGTCCCAGGGACCACTGCCTGCCCTTAAAAGAATGAAACTGAAAAGTTTGATTTTTCTTTTTAAATGCACCCTGTTTTCCTTTAGGAAAACAGAAAGCATTTTTTTTTAAAAAAGACTGCTTTATTTAAAAGCAGTCCCAGACATGGAGGTCTGCTGACCCCAGCAGGTCACCATCCCTGGGAGTGCTACCCATTCCTAATGGGGTCACAAATCGTGCCTGCCTCATTAATATTTATGAGGCATGCAATTTGCAACCCCATTAGGAATCGCAAACAGTGTCTGAGACAGTGTTGTACATCCCAATTTGCAAGTCGCAAATTGCAAGTCGCAAATGCAACGCAATTTGCGAGTTGCAAATTGGTGAGTCGTACATCTGACCCTAAATGCTTAAATATATTTTAAACATGGTAAAAGAATGATTTAATCTTTGTTATGACAATTTGTGTATTTGTAAGGATATATTCCAAATTAGTATTTATTTGAAGATTGTGCTAACAATTTCAAAGCGTCACAATCAAAGTGCATTTAATTTTAGGCCAGAAGACTTCAATTACAAAGTTTTTCCATTTTGACACTAACAGAATAGATTTTTAATGTGTAGTATGGCCCGGCAGCTCTGTTTCATGTTGAAAAGGGGTGCTTCCAGAAGTAGCTATAGTGTGCTCAGAGAATAAACCTTGCTCAGAGATGCAAGAGGCGTGTTTAAAAACATAGTTGAAATGCTCACAATAAAAAAAAAACTTTTGGTAGGCAAGTTGTGTAATTGTACAGGTCTGTGTTCTGCTCGTTATAGCAGTGTATATCTTTTAAACAACATTTTTCACTGAATTAGGAAGCCATAATGAAAGGCCACTTCTGCGAACTAGCATGGTCGCGTCACAATGAGAAATGGGCTGGTATCCCCAAGAATGACGTTTATATGACTCAAGTACTTCTAGCCAGAGATGAAAAGAATTGTAGCTTCTCATGGACAGTTTAAAGGTCATAGTTGCAACACGGTATGATAACCCTTATATAAGCACCAAGAGACGATGTGGTATTTGTGTGCTATACAAGTGTTATTCACATAACATAACAATAGCTGCCAACTGCCAAGTTTCCCAGGTCCATGCGGAATGTACTGCTCCAGTCCATGTTTTTTCCTCTGACTTACAAGATGTTTAGTCCTGTTTTATAATGAAAGAAACAGGACTACAAGTCCTAGAATTCAAGGAAAAAACGTGGACTGGAGCAGCACATCACGGACGGACCTGGAAAATTTAAAGAATAACACTTGAGTGTGAGTGTCTTCGCATGTGTTTGTATGGGTGTGCGTGTGCACGCAAGTTGTGACAATCGGCAGTAGGCCCGCGCCTTCCCAGCAGCACCAGCAGCAGAATCCTGTGGATGGAACACCTATGACAGGCAAGGGCTCCAATGTGATGTCAGGAGGCCTGCACTAAGTGCAGAGAGAGGGGAGGCCTCCCCCGCAGCAGAGACAAGGAGAGGCCGTTGGGGGGAAAGAATGTCGGGTAGGATGGAATCTTCTTCGAGGTTCATTGCAGGATAATTTTTGCGACTAAATAGTTTATTGTTTTTTTTAAGGAAATTGAATTAAACCCGTGTCTCGCCTGCGCCCTCCCCTTACACTCAATGCCTGTCATTGACCGTAAACCGGTGATGTATGATGACACGTTGAAAAGTCTTTATTGTGACGTGTCCTTGGTGTAAACGGCTGGTAGCCAGGCAGCCGCAGCGTTGCACTCATGGGCACCAGACGGAGAGGACCACTACTGGCGGCTGGAGCTGAGACCCGCGAGTGGCGGAAGCAGCCAGGGCCTATCAGGCTCTAAATAAGAGGTGGGGGAGGTGGGTCAAAAGGGACAAGGTGAGCATATAAACCTAACGAAAAGTGAACTGAAAACCGAACTTTAAAGCAAACTGAAACCAAACTTGAAGCGGACTTGAAACTGGCTTGAAACTCAATTTCCCTTTTCTTCTCTTCCTATAAAGATCCCATCAACTTCCCTTCTCTTCCTTCCCTCATCTTCCCCCATGACATTCTCTTCCCCTCTCCCTTCTTCCTCTTCCCTTACCCCATCCTTCCCCTTCCTCCCCTTCTCTTTTTTCTACCTTTCCCCAACCCATCCACTCCCTGCACTTCCCTTCACTTCCCCTCTCCCTCCACCTCCACCTTTCCCTCGCTCTTCCCTTACCAATCCCCTCACCTTACCCTAATCATCCCTCCCCATTTTACCTTCCATTCTCTTCCCCTTCCATTTCCCCTTCCCTTCTTTCCTCTCCTTCCTGCTTTTCCTCCCCTTTACCTCTTCCTCCCACTAATCCTCTCCCTCCCTTTAACCCTCCCCCTTCCCTCCCCACTTCCCCTCACCCTTCTTCTCCTTCACCCTTCTCCTCACCCTTCCCTTCCCCCTCCCTTCCCATGCCCTCCCCATTCCCTTACCTTCCCTTCTCCAACTCCACCCTCCACTTATATCCTCTTCCCTCCCTTTCCCATCACCCTACCCTTACCCTCCCCTTCTCATCACTTCCCTTTTCACCTCTCACTCCATCTTCCCTTCCTCTTCACTTCTTTTCCCTCCCCATTCCCTTTCCATGTATCCCTGGACCCTCACCTTCCTCTCACCCTCTTCTTACTCTTCTTACTCTTGCCTTTTTACTTTACTTTCCATTCCCTTGACCTTCCATTCCACTCACCCATCTCTCCCCTTTCTCCCTGCATTCCCTTCTCCTCATCCCAGCCCTCCTCACTCCCCTTCCTCTCTCTTCCCCTTCCCCTTCCCCTCCCTCTCCCCCTTCCCTTTACAACTCCACCCTATCCTTCCCATCCTATCCCACATTCCTCATACCCTCACCTTCCCCTCGCCCTCCCTGTCCACTTTTTACAGTCCTTTCTATTCCCTTCCCCTTCCATTTACACTTCATCTTCCCCCCTCCACTTTCCCCTTCACCACTCCCTTTTGCTTACCCTCTACCTCCTGTTTCCCCCTCACCTTTCCCTTCCGTTCACTTCCTCATACCTTCACCTTCCCCTCGCTCTACCCGTCAGCTTATTTCAGTCCCTTCGCTCCCTCCACCCCCCACTTCAATTCACTTCCCATCTCTCCCTCCTTCACCTTCCCTTACTCTTCCCTCCTGGCGCTTCCTTCCCCTTCTCCTCACCCTTTTCTTCCCCCATCCCACCCCACCTTTCCCATTCCCTCACAATTCACTGCCCTTCTCCAACCCACCCCTCCATTTCTATCCCATCCCTTCCCTTTCCTTAACTCCCCTTCCCCTCTCCCTCTCATACTCCCTCTCCCTATCCCTCTACCTTCCCTTGCTTCCTTTTTGCCACCATTCCCTTCCCTCCCGTTCCCGTTCCCTTTACCTCACCCTACTCCTCCCCTTCCATTATCCTTCCCATCTTTTTCCCTCCTACTTTCTCCCTGTCACCTCTCCCTCCCCTTTCCCCTTCCCCTTCCATCCCCTTTCCCCCACCCTTCCCATCCCCTCTTCACCCCATCCCACATTTCCCTCCCCTTCCCCTTCCTCTTCCCCTCTCCCCTCCCACTCCCTTTCCCTCTGTTTCACCTTTCACTACCCTTCCCCTCTGTCTCCTTCCCCCACCTTTCCCTCACTCACCTTCCCCTAACCCCTTGACCTTTTTCCTGGCCCTTCCCTACCAGTCCTTGTTCCACCCCACCCCCCACTCGCCTAACACTTGCCCCATACAAGCACCCTTTCTTTCCCTTCCCTTCCTCAAACCACACTTCCACTCCTATTACCTCAATTTCTCTCCCTTTACCATCTCCTTCCTGCTCTTTCACTCCCCCTTCCCCTCACCCTTCCCTCCTCATCCCTTCACCATTCCTGTTCCTTCTCCATCCCACCTCCACATCTATCCTGTACCCTTCCCTTCCCTTCTCTCCCCCAACCTCTCCCTCTCCCTTTCCTTCTCCCTCCTCCACTTACTCTTACCCTTCCCTTCCCTTTTTGCCACCCTTCCTCCCCTTTCCCTTCCCCTTCCCACCCGTCACTTCCCTTCTTTTCACCTCTCCTTTGTACTTTTCCTTCTATTTCCTTCTGTTCCCCTCTCCCTCCCACTTTCTCTCTCCTTCACCTGTTCGTTCTACTTCCCTCTCCCTCCATTCTCCCCTCACCCCTCCCTTCCCCTCCTCAAGCCATTCTTCCACTCTCCCTCCCCCTTCCTCTCCCCCTTTTGTTCCCATGCCATGCGTCCCATTGCTTCTCTCTACCCCTTTCTTTCACCCTTCACTTCCCTTCTCTTTCCCCCTCCATATCTTGCCCCACCTTCCCGCGCCCTTCCATTCTCTTCCCTCCCCTCATCTACCCTCCCTTTCTTTTGCTTCCTCAAACCACCACTCCCCTGCCCTTCCCTTTTCCTAGCTGCTGGCCTTCACCATACCTTCCCCTCATTTTTGTCCCACCCCTCCCCATTCTTCACCACACTCCTACCCTCCCCTCCTCTTCCTGCCCTTCCCACCCCTTCCCTTCACCTCTCCCTCCCACACTCCCTCCTCTTCACCCTCACCTTTCTCCTTCCTCTCACCATTCCCCCACCCCACCCTTCCCTCCTCATCCCCTCACCACTCCCAAGCCACCTCCACATGTATACCCTTCCCTCCACTCCACTCCCCTTCACCTCTCCCTCCCCTTTCCTCCACACTCTTCCCTTCCCCTCCTCATCCCATTCTCCCCTCTCCCCCTCACCCCTCCCTTTCCCCCTTCCATACCCATCCCATCCCCTCTCCCTGTCCCTTTCTTTCACCCTTCACTTCCCCCTCTGTATCCTTTGCCTATCTTCATTCCCCTTATCTATCCCTTTTCCTTTCTCTTCCTCAAACCGCCCCTCTCCTGCCCTTCTCTTTCCCCTGCCATTCCCTTCCCTTCACTATCCCTTCCCCTCACTTCTGTCCTATCCCCCTTCCTTCCCCACCACACCCCTACACTCCCCTCCTCTTCCTGACCTTCTCTTTCATGTCCCTTCCCCTCTGTTCCATCCCATAACCCCTTGCTTCCCCACCACACCCATACACTCCCCTCCTCTTCCTGCCCTTCCCTTCACCTGTCCCTCCCACACTCCCTCCTCCTTCTCCTCATGCTTTCCTTCCTCATACACTCATCTTTCCCTCTCCTTCGCCTTCACCTTTTTCCGGTCCCTCCCATTCTCTCCCCTTCCCTTCCTTTATACCTTTCTTTCACCCTTCACTTCCATTCTCTTCCTCTCCGTCTCCTTTCCCTCCCTCTTCCCTATCATTCCCTTATTTATCATCCCTTTCCTTTCCCTTCCTCAAACAACCCCTCCAGACCTCTTCTTTCCCTTCTGTTCCCTTCCCCTCCTTTCCCTCTTATCCCTTCTCCAGCCCTTGAGCTTCCCAACCACATTCCTTCCCTCCTCTTCCCTTCTCCTTCACCTCCCCTTCCCCTCCCCTTCCCCTCCCTAACCCTTGCCTCCACAGACCCTGCTCCCCTCTTTCCTTCTCTACTCTTCCCTTCCCCCTCTACCTCTCCTCCCCTCCATCTCATTCTCTCTCCCCCTCACACCTCCTTTGCCTTCCTCCCCTCCTTCCCCACTCCTCACCCCTCAACTTCCTTCCCCTCCTTTTCCTTTTCTCCTACCCACCCTCCCCTTACCTTATATCCCTCCCTTTCTTCCCTTCTCTTCCCTCTGCCTCTCTAAACTTTCTCCACATCCTCATCCATTTCTTTCCTCACCTGTCCCTGACCTTCACCCTCCTTCCCTTCCCTGGCCCTCATCCTTCTCTTTCTGTCCCTGCCCTTCCTCTCGCTTACTTCCTCACCTTTGCCTCCCCACTCCCTCACTTTTCCCTCACCTCCCCTCCCTTCATTCCCTTCAGCCTTCTCCTTCACATTCCACTTTCCTTCTCCTCCCCTCTTTCTTCCCTACCACCACCCTTCCCCTCACCTTGCCTTCATCCTTTTGCCTCTACATCACACCCCGCTCCTCTTCCCTTCCATTACCTCCCTTTCTCCTCCCTACCCCTCACCTTTGCCTTTCCTCCACTAGTTTACTCACCACACCCTCTTTCCTTCCCCTCCCTCCCCCTTTCTTCTCTTCACCCTTTCCTTAACCTTCCCTCCCTCTTCCCTCAACCTTTGCATTCCAGCATCACTCACTTATGCCTTCCCCTACCCCTCCCCTTTGAAGGGAAGGGTAAGGGGGAGGGATGGTACCGGAATGAATGTGGAAGAGGAGGACAGGAAGGGAAAGGAGAGGGGTAGAGGAAGATGGAGTGAGGATGGGGAAGGGAAGGAAGGGAGGGAGGGGAAGATAATTGAAGGGGAAAGGATGTGGTAGGGGAAGAGAAGGGAAAGAACGAGTTGAGGGAAAAGAGGAGGAGGAGTGTGGGGAAGCAAAAGGTAGAAATGTAGGGAAGGGGAGAAAATGGGAAGGGTGAAGGATGGAACAGGAAGGGATGGGAAGAGGGAGGGATGGAGTTGAGGGGAAGTGGAAGAGGAAGGGAGGGGAATAGAGAGGATGGAGGAGGGAGAGGGGAAGAGAGGAGAAGAGAATGGAAGAGGAAAGAAGATTTGAAGGGAAGGGGGAGGGTAAAGCAGGAGGGGAGGGGAAAGTGGAAAGAAGGCTGAGGGGAACGCAGGGATAGGGGAAGAGAGTGGAAGGAAAGGGATGGGAGGAGAAGGAAAGGAAAGGAAAGGATGGAGAGGCAAGGTGAGGAAAGGGAAGTGGGAGGGAAAGGGAAGGGTGAGGGGTGTGGAAGGCAAGGCAAGGAGAGGGGAGGGGAGTGAAGGTTAGGGAAAAGAAAGGGAAACGGAAAGGAGAATGGGAAGGGATGTGGAAGGGGAGGAAGTGAGAGGGGTACAGGAAGAAGTAGAGGGGATGGGGAGGGGAAAGTAGGGAGGGGAGGGTGAGGGGTAGGGAGATGAGGGGAAGGACATATAGGGAAGTAGAGATGAGGAGGGGAAAAAGGAAGGGAGAAAGGGGAGAGGATAAGGAAGGGTGAGGGGAGGAGAAGGGAAGAGGTTGGGTTGGATGAGCAAGGGAGAAGGGAAGGGAAGGAAAAGGGAAGGAAAAGGGAAGAGAAGGGAAGGGAAGGGAAAAGTGAGAGTGAGCAGGGGAGGGGGAGAGAGTATAGGGAAGGAAAGAAAATGGGAAGGGAGTATGGGGAGGCAAGAGTGTAAAGTGGTTAGGGGAAGAGGTAGTGAAAGGGGGAGGGAAGGCTGAGGGGGAAGGGAAGAGGAGGGGTGTGGTGGGGAAGCTAAGTGAATGGTAAGGGAAAAAGAAGGATGAGGGATGGGACTGGAAGGGAAGGGATACAGATAGAGAGGTGAGGGGAAGGAAATATAAGGAAGAAGGGAAGAGTGAGGTGAAGGGTGATTGAAGAGTGAGGAGGGGTGGGAAAGGGGAAGAGAATGGGAGGGTGGGGGCTAGGGATGGGTCAGGTAAGGAAAGGAGAGTGGAAGGGAAGGAAGGGATGGGGATGGTAGGGAGGCAAGGAGGAGGAGAGGAAAATAAGTCAAGGGAAGGGTAGGGAAGAAGGGAATAGAGAGGGAAGGGAAGGGTGAAGGTAATGTGGGGTGGACGTAAGAGGTTTGGGAAGGATGAGCGTAAGGGAGAGGGGGAGAGGAGAGAGTGAGGGAGAGGGGAAGGTGAGGGAGGCAAGGGGTAGGGAGATGTGGGGAAGGAAGAAGGGAAGAGGGGAAGGGACTGGTGAGGGGAAGGGGTGGGAAAAGAAGAGGGGAAGAGCGGTGTGGTGGGGAGGCAAAGGGTGAGGAAGTGAAGGGAACATGTAGGGAAGGGATGAGATTGGAGAGCAAGGATGAGGGAGATGGTAAGAAAACGGAAGAGGAAAGAAGGTGGAACGTGAAGTGAAGAGCGGGAGAGGAGAGAGAGGGAAAGGGAGAGGTAAAGGGATGGGAATAGATGTGTGGTTGGTAGGCAAGGGGAGGGGATGGAAAGGGGGAAGGGAAGGGTGAGAGAAACAAGAGTAGGGGAAAGAGGAGGAAAGGGATGGGGAAGAGGAAAAATGGATGGGTGAAGGATGGAATGGGGAAGAGTAGGCAAGGGGAAGTAAGAGAAAGAAATGGAAAAGGGAGGGAAGAATAGGGAGGGGAAGAGAAGGGGATGGAAGGAGGGGAATGGAGAGGAAGGCGTTGGGAGAGGGTAAGAGAATGGAAGAGGAAATAAGATGAGATGGGGACGGGGAGTAGAAAGGGGTAGGAGGAGGGGGAGGGGACACAGCCAGACTGGGAACTGAAACCAGTCCTGGCAATCAGCTCACCTGTCCCCCGAAGGGGGAGGGAGCTGGGGTGTGCTAGTGGGAAGCATCACTCCCACTGCTGCTTTTGTTACACGGGGCAGATATTACAGCACTGCTGCAAAACTGCCCACCCATAACAAAACCAGCCCCCAGGGCTCAAAACCGGCCCCCACCCGTCCGGCCCTGGGAGGGGATGGGAAGAGGGAAGTGGAAGGAAGAATGAGGGCAAGGGGAGGGTTAGCAATAGAGTGAAAGGAAAGGATTGGAAAGGGTGAGGGGAAGAGGGAGGTTAGGGAGATGAGAGGGAAGGGAGGGAGGGGAGGGAAAGGAAGGAAGGGTGGAGAGGGTGGTGAAGTGAGGGCAAGAATGTATAGGGAAGTAGCGAAGGGGAGGAAAAGGGGGAGGGGAGGGAAAATGAAGGGGAGGGAAAGAGGAAGGGTGTGGTGGGGAGGTGAAGGAAAGGGAATGAGGAAGGGGTTGGGTGAACGAGGGGCAGGAAAGGAATGGATGGGGATGGGAGAAGAAGGGGAAGGAAAGGCATAGGAAGGGGAAGGGTGATGGTGATTTGGGAGAGGGAGTAGAGGGAGAGATGTACAGGGAAGGGATGGGAAGGGAAGGGGGGCAAAGGGGAAGGGAGAAATTGAAGAAAATGGGAAGGGAGGGTGGGGAGGCAAGGGGAAATTTGGTTAGGGGAAGTAATGGGAAGTTAAGGGTAGGCTAGAAGGGAAGGATGAGGTAAAGGGTGAAGGGGAGGGAAGGTTGAGGGGGAAGGGAAGAGGGGAAGAAGAGAAGTGTGAGGAAGCAAGGATAGGGGAAAGGTAAAGCTGAGGGTGAGGGAAAGGGAAGGGTGAGGGATGAGACAGGAAGGGATGGGGAAGGGAAGGGAAGAAGGGCAGGGTGAGCAAATTGGGAAGGAAGGGGAAGGGGAGGAGAAGGGAGGGAATGGTTAAAGAGGGTAGTCAGGTAAGGGGCAGGGAGGTGAGGGAAAAGAAGTATAGGGACGAAGGGAAGGACTGTGGTTGGAAAGTGAGGGGAAGAGAAGGGGATAGTGAGGAATGAGAAAGGAAGGGATGGGGACGGGAATGGGAGGGGAAGGTCAGGGAAGGGGTGGGAATAAGAGGGGAGGGGAAGGGGAAGAGAAGGTGATAGTGAGGGATGGGAGCGGAAGGAAGAGAAAGGGTAAAGGAAGTTCAGGGGAGTGGAGGGGAGGGGTGGGGTGGGAGGAATGGAGGAAAGGGGTAGGGAGGTAAGAGGAAGTCAAGGGATGGGTAGGCATGAAGGGAGGCCTGGGGGAAGGGTGAGGAAAGGAAAGGGTGAGGAGAAGAGAGGGGAGTGGAGAGAGTGAGGGTGAGTTGAAGGGAAGGGTAGGGGAAGAATGAGGAAGTAGGGAAGGATGCGGTGGGAAGGAGAGAGGTAGGGAGGTGAGGGGAAGGACGTTTAGGGAAGGGACGGGTGATGGGGAGGGGGAGGGGAAGGGAAGAAAAGAGGGGAAGGGTGCGTTGCAGAGGCAAGGGAATGGTATGGGACGGGAAGTGATGGAACGAGATTGGTGAAGGGAAGGTGGAAAGGAAGGTCAGGGCAGGGAAGGTGATGGAGGGGAAAGGAAAGGAGTGGGAAGGGTGGGGGAGTCAAGGGGAAGAGAGGTGAGGGGAAGGGAAAGGGAAGGGTGAAGGGAAGGGACATGAGGAAAAGAAGGAAGAGTAAAGAGCATGGGAAGGAATGTATGATGTTACAACGCATACATTCACAACGCATACCATCACAACACAACTTTTACAACGCAGGATGCATTACAACGCATGCCATTACAATGCAGATGCTATTACAACGCATGGCATTACAACGTAAGTATAGTTAATTATATAATTTAATGAATATTAATTTATTTTTAATTTAATTACAATTTTTTAAAATAATTAATTTAAAATATTTTTAAAAAATTAAATAAAATTTAATTTACTATTCTAAATCCAGGGGGGTGTAATAGTAGGGTAAGTTTTGGATAGTGTATGGGTAAAAATGACTATTCTAACTCCAGGGGGGTGTAATAGTAGGGTAAGTGCTGGATAGTGTAGGGGTAAAAATTACTATTCTAACTCCAGGGGGGTGTAATAGTAGGGTAAGTGCTGGATAGTGTAGGGGTAAAAATTACTATTCTAACTCCAGGAGGGTGTAATAGTAGGATAAGTGCTGGATAGTGTAGGGGTAAAAATTACTATTCTAACTCCAGGGGGGTGTAATAGTAAGGTAAGTGCTGGATAGTGTAGGGGTAAAAATTACTTTTCTAACTCCAGGGGGTGTAATAGTAGGGTAAGTGTTGGGTAGTGTAGGGGTTAAAATTACTATTTTAACTCCAGGGGGGAGTAATAGTAGTGTAAGTGTTGGATAGTGTAAGGGTAAAAATTACTATTCTAACTCCAGGGTGGTGTAATAGTAGGGTAAGTGCTGGATAGTGTAGGAGTAAAAATTACTATTCTAACTCCAGGGGGATGTAATAGTAGGGTAAGGGGTTACATTAAAATACATTTATTTTTAATTATTTAATTTAAATAACATTACATTAAATTATTTTTTTAAATTAAATTAACATTTTCAAATTTATTATAATAAATTCAATTATAATTTTTTACGAAAATTAATTTAAAAATAAAGTAATATTATTTTAATTAAATACTTACCCATACTTACATTGTAATGGCATGCGTTGTAATGGATCTTGGGTTGTAAAAGTTGTGTTGTGATGGTTGTTGTTAGAAATGGGATCCCTGGCTGGCCAGGGCTTTCGCCAAAGTCAGTCAGAGACCACCACTCCTAAGTCAGGGCAAGGGAGTTACACGCCAAGATAACCCCTACTCGCCCTCTAGGTAACGTGGCGCGAGCAGCAAGGCTAAACTTGGAGGCGATATGAGTTAAGCATTTGCGCACGCACCCCAGAAACAACACCCAAGGCCCACCACAAAGGAAACTCCACACAAGGTTATATATGAAAATAGCCTTTGTATTACACCAAAACACATTAGATAAAACACACACTTTACAATGTGCCAGGGGCACGGGCAGAATTTACAGGGGATATTTACAAGACAGGGCCACCTGGACCACTGTCAGGAATCAGCACTTTTAGAACTTAGAATACAACACTTGTAGGCCTAGAACTTAGAACATAGAGCCTAACGGATAGTACCTCCCGACCTGGTTGCAGGGATAATGCGAGTGACCTCCTTAGTAAACTTGAGCGGGCGGCCCAGCGAAGCGGCACGACTCAGGGGAGAGTGGTGCGGCTCGAGGCTTGAGCGGGCCACCGGCAAGGTACAAGCATTTCTCTGGGGCGACCAATGTGTGCGGCTCAGAAGAGGAGGGGAAGGCAGGATGCAGGCGACCCAGCGAAGCGGCGCGGCTCAGGGGAGAGCGGTGCTGCTCGAGGCTTGGACGGGCTGCCGTGCACGAGCTGCCGAGGGGAATGAGCGAGGCACATTTCAACGAGGCCCCAGGGGCCCAAGAGAGATCAGACAAGTCCCAGCAATTTGTCAGGGCAGGCACAATAGAGTCCACTGGTCCTGGGACTCTGGTCAGGGGGCAAGCTCAGTATCAAGCCCTTGGAATATCACTTAGCCCATAACAGAAAATCACTGTAGCACAACACAAGTAACTACTGGTAATCAGGTAAGTACTCCCTACGCAATCCTAACCACCTTAGGAACAGGTCACGCAGGGAACCAGGACCTCACTAGCACCACCTGTACTAGCAAGAACAACCAACTAAATATCAACTTACATTTAGGGGTATAGACCTGGGGACAAAACACATGATGTATCAACAACACATTCAGCGGTGTAAGGAACACATGACGCATCAACACACGTTCAGCGGTGTAAGGAACAAGGCACATGATGCATCAACAACACATTCAGCAGTGCAGGACAACACAATAGCGCAAACATCACATTAGCCACCACCTGTGGCAGTCCCTAGGCCAACTGGCCTCTCTAGGGCTAGGACGCCCTGTGTCCAAAGTCAGGGGCCTAAACGTGGCAGTTGCCCACAAAGTGCTGGGCAACTGGTGCAAGCAAGGATGGGCCAACGTGGGAGCCTCGCAGGCTCTGCATAAACAAATGGCCCCTGAGCCTCTTGTGGGCTCTCAGTAATCAAAGTGCCCCCTTGAGCCTCGTGGGCTCTTTAGAAAGGTAGCCAGCGTTGGAGCCTCGCAGGGCTCGTGAACAATGCGCAAAAGGTGGAGCCTCTCAATGCTCGAGAAACAACTGGGCCCCTTTGAGCCTCTCGGGCTCAGAATTAAATAAACGGAGTCCCTCTCGGGGGACTCTGCATCAGGGGAGGCCTCACGGGCCTCTGAGCACCAAGGGTCTTGCTCTGGAGGGGAGGGGCGGGCACCGGCAATGTGCCACGACTGCCCCCTCCCCTTTGCAGGCACTCACCGGGAGAACAAGGAGACCTTCGGACGGCCCGAGCCTGGCTGGGCTCGAACACCAGCCATGCCCCTGAGCCTCAAGACGCCCATACTCACTGGGCCATGGGGCGGGGGCTCCTCTCACTCTCCAGGCAGCGCAGGCACTTACTCGGCAGACCGGGGCTCTCCTCCCACTCCACATGGGGAGACTTGCTGGCGGTCACACGCAGGAACACGGGGTCGGCTCCCGCTGCTTCCTGCTTCCAGATGTCCAAAAGGTCCTACCACAGCTTGCCTGACTTCCGGGTCGCGCTGCAGCCAATGGCAGCGCGGCGCTGGGGTAATGGAGGCGGGACTTCCGGGTCGCCGTAGGCAGCGCGGCGGCCCGGCAGGGTTTCTGGGCTGCGGCGGTGAGCTCCCGATAATTTAAATAAGGCGAGGTGGGCTCTCGCTATGGCCACGAACATAGCGGCACGGTCCCTGGCGAGGTGGGCACTCGTCAGGGGCTTCAAAAATCGGCAATTACAGCGGGCAAATGCCGGGTGGGCACCGGCTTGGATAAACAGCGCTCCCAAGCGCTGTGGGCATGAAAACCGCGCGCCCAGCGCTATAGGCAGGATAAAGCGCTCCCAAGCGCTAGGAAGGCACAGAAAGCAACACAATCCTTTGGCAATCCAGCATCTCAGCAGTCCAGGGGCTGGGCAGGGCTCAGGGAGGCAAGCCTTCCTCTGAGCCCAAGCAGCAGCAGGCCCCTGGCAGATTCAAGCAGCAAACAAGAACATTTTCATGGGGTCACAGCCCCTCTTTTATACACCTTTTCCTTTGTCTGTAGGTCCAGGGTGGGGGCAGAACCAGTCGCAGCTGGTCTTGGAGCACTGTTGATGGCTCAACCACCCTCTCTAATCACCAGGCAGGCTAGGGTCATCAGTCGCACCACAGGGGGCGGAGCCAGCATTGTGTGGGGGAAACCCAGCCTCATTCAGGACACAGGCGCAGCCCCTCCCTCACATCAGCATGCTAATCTCTCCATTCACCACCGGGGCAGACCCACACAGACTTCCTGGAGCCTGGCATCCCAGCCAGCTCCAGCCAATCACACGCCAGCACCTTCACAGCACATACTCAGCCATGTCTAGAAGTGGCGCTTCCGCACAAGACACATACACGCCGCACATACCATTGCGCAGCATTCACTCTCACGAGTTCGCACATACCAAACTTGACCATGCACGCCTCACGCATCAGGAACTACCAGGGACACAGACATTCCCCATGCATTCCTATGGGAGAGCAGGCCAATCTCACACACGCACTCAGGGAGAGCACGCACTTTACACTGCGCCAGTGTCAAAGTGCGCAAAGACCAGAAATCACTAGGCAAAAAGTTCAGGGGTGAACCTGCCAGAAGGGCCAAGTCCAACAGTTGTTTACCATGGGAAGGGGAGTGGAAGGGGGAGGGAATGGTGGAGGGAAGGGGGGAAGATGAGGAAAGTCGAAAAGAAGCTGAAGAGATGGGAACAGATGGGACTGGAAGAGAATGGGATAGAAGAGGAGGAGGCGGGTGAACAGGAGGGAATGGAGGGGAAGAGAAGAAAATGGGATGGAAGAACAGGAGGAGGTAGGTGAATAGGAGGGAATGGAAGGGAAGAGAAGAAAATGGGATGGAAGAGGAGGGGGTGAATAGGAGGGAATGGAAGTAAAGAGAAGATAAGGGAAGGGGAGGGAGGGAAGGAATGGGGAAGGGAAGTGGAAGAGGGAAGTGGAGGAATAGGAAAATATAATTAAAAAAAGAGTAGAGATGCAAAGGCTGAGGGGAAGGGGAGGGTATGGAGAGGAGAGGAGAGGAGAGGGAGATGTGAAGAAAAAGGAAGGAAAGAGATGGGAGGGAAAGGAGGATTGGATAGGGTGGGGGGGCAAGTGGTAAGGAGGTGAGGGGAAGGAAGTACAGAACAGTAGCAAAGGGAAAGGAAGGAAGAGGGGTGAGAAACGTAGGAAAGGGAAGGATTGGAAGGGGAGGCTAGGGGAAGAGGTGCGGTGTGGTGGGGCAAGGGGAGGGGAGAAGTAGGGAGAAGGGAAGTGGCTAGGTGAGCGATGAGATGGGGAGAGAAGAAATGTGGAAGGGAAGAGGAGGGAAGGGAAGGAGAGGAGAGGGAGGGGTGGAAAATGGGGGTTGGCAAGGGGTTGGGAGGTGAAGGGACGGAAGTATAGGGAAGGGACGGGTGAAGGGAAGGGTGAGGGGGAGGGAAGGTGAAGGGAAGAAAAGAGGGGAGGGTTGCGTGGTGGATGCAAGGGGAAGGGGAGGGCGAGGAATGGAATGAGAAGGGATGGGACAAGATTGGTGAAAGGAAGGTGGAAGGAAATGTCAGGGAAGGCGAGTGGAGGGGAACGGGAAGGAGTGGGGAAGGTGGGGGAGTCAAGGGGAAGGGTAGGGTAAGGGAAGGGTGAGGGGAAGGGGAAAAGGGAGAAGGGTGAAGGGAAGAGAGATGAGGGAAGGAGGAAAGAATAAGGAAGAAGGGAAGGGTGAGTGGAAGGGGAGGGAATTGTGAATGGATGGGGGAGGGAAGATGATGGAAGGGGAAAGGAAGCAGAAGGGATGGGAACAGAACAGAATGTAAGGGAAGAGATTAGAAGAGAAAGGGATAGAAGAGGAGGCGGGTGAATAGGAGGGAATGGAAAGGAAGGGAAGAGAATGGGATGAGATAGAAGAGTAGGAGGCGGGTGAATAGGAGGGAATGGAAGGGAAGAGAAGGGAAGGAGGGAATGGGGAAGGGATGTGGAAGAGGGAAGTAGAGGGATAGGGGAAAGTGAAGGAAAGGATGCAAAGGCTGAGGGGAAGGGGAGGGGAAGGAGAGGGAGTTGTGAAGACAAGGGAAGGAAAGAGAGGGGGAGGGTAAGGAGGGTAGGAGAGGGTGGAGAAGAGGAGGGGAAGGGAAGGAAGGGGTGGAGAGGGTGGGGAAGCAGGGGGTAGGGAGGTAAGGTGAAGTATAGGGAAGAAGGGAAGGGGATGAGAAGGGGAAGGGGAGAAAAGGGGAAGGGAAGAAAAGAGGGGAATGGTAGGAGGAAAGTGATAGGATGGGATTTGTGAAGGGAATCTGGAAGAGAAGGTCAGGAAAGGAATGCATGTCATTACATCGCATTCTAATACCACGCATGCCATTACAATGGGGTATTACTACGTGATGTCAATGACAACGACATGCCACTACATCGCAAACTATTGCCACGACTGTGCCTTTACCACGCATGCCAATGCAACGCAAAGGCATGCGTGGTAAAGCTATACTCCTAGTTAAAGGTAAGTGACTACCCTATCCCTACATAACCCTCCCCCGACCCCTACAATAACACTACACTACAGTGCACGACCACCAACACTACCCTAAAACACTACACTACACACACACTACCCTAAACTCTAATGCACTACACTACTCAAACACTACAACACTACCCTAAACCCTAAAACACTACACTACACAAACACTACAGCACTACCCTAAACCCAAAAACACTACACAAACACTACAACACTACCCTAAACCCTAAAACACTACTCTACACAAACATTACAACACTACCCCAAACCTAAAACACTACAACACTACCCAAAACTCTAATGCACTACACTACTCACACAACAGCACTACCCTAAACCCTAAAACACAACACTATAAAACACTACAACACTTCCCTGAAACCTAAAACACTACACTACACAAACACTACAACACTACCCTAAACCCTAAAACACTGCACAAACACTACAACACTACCCTAAAACACTACACAAACACTACAACACTACCCTAAACCCTAAAACAATGACACTGCCCTAAAAAACTACACTACACAAACACCACAACACTACCCTAAACCCTAAAACACTACACAAACACTACAACACTACCCAAAAACACTACACTAGACAAACACTACAACACTACACTAAACCCTAAGTGCCCGATTCACAGAACTAACTTAAGACAAAATCCTAAACTTACTACCATTTTCATATTCATAAAAGGCACTTACTCATTTTGGTATTCACAGAAGACACTTACTCTTTTCGGTATTCACAGAAGATACTTACTCTTTTCGGTATTCACAGAAGTTAGGAGTCCTAACTTTAGGACTCCTAAATGCCTTCTGTGAATACCGAAAGTCCTAAAGTTAGTATTTTTCTCAGTTTAGGAGTAGTAAAGTTAGGACTACTAACTTTAGGACTCCTAAATGCCTTCTGTGAATACCAAAAGTCTTAAAATTAGGATTTTTCTCAGTTTAGTAGTAGTAAAGTTTAGAAAAATCCAAATTTTAAGACTTTCGGTATTCACAGAAGGCATTTAGGAGTCTGAAAGTTAGGAGTCCTAACTTTACTACTACTAAAGTGAGAAAAATACTAATTGTAAGACTTTCGGTATTCACAGAAGGCATTTAGGAGTCTGAAAGCTAGGAGTCCTAACTTTACTACTACTAAATTGAGAAAAATCCTAAATTTAAGACTTGGTATTCACAGAAGACATTTAGGAGTCCTAAAGTTAGGAGTCCTAACTTTCCTAACTTTAAGACTTTCGGTATTCAGAGAAGGCATTTAGGAGTCCTAAAGTTAGAACTCCTAATTTCTGTGAATACCGAAATGAGTAAGTGCCTTCTGTTAATACCAAAATGAGTAAGGGCCTTCTGTGAATACCAAAATGGTAGTAAGTTTAGGATTTTGTCTTAAGTTAGTTCTGTGAATCAGGCCCTAAAACACTGACACTACCCTAAAACACTACACTACACAAACACTTCAACGCTACACTAAACCCTAACACCCTGACACTACCCTAATACACCACACTACACAAAGACTACAACACAACCCTAAAACCCTAAAACACTACACAAACACTACAACACTACCCTAAAACACTACACTACACAAACCCTAAAACACTACACTAAACCCTAAAACACTGACACTACCCTGAACCACTACACTACACAAACACCACAACACTACACTAAACCCTAACACACTGACACTAACCTAATGCACTACACTACACAAACACTACAACACTACACTAAACCCTAAAACACTGATGCTACCCTAAAACACTACAACAGTACCCTAAACCCTAAAATACTATTCTACACAAACACTACAACACTACACTAAGCCCTAACACACTGACACTACCCTAATGCACTACACTACACAAACCCTACACTAAACCCTAACACACTGACACTACCCTAAAACACTACACTACACTACGCAAACACCCTAAAAATACCCTAAAACGTAAAACACAACCCCACACAACACAAACATTACAACACTACTTTGACACTACCCTAACCCCTACAAAAGTCACCCTCGCCCCAAGCGCAAACCCCTTACCTCTCTTTCCTTGTGGTTCCTCTCCAGCGTCACCGTCTCTGCTCCCGGTTCCTGCTTTCTGCTTCGAGGGGCGGTGCACGTCGTTGTGAGGAAACAGCCCTGGTTTCTTCACAACGACTTGGATAGCCATTACTTTCCATGCGTTAAAAAAGAACATGCGATGTAATGGTATGCGCAGTAAATGCTACGTGTTGTTACATCGCATGTGTTGTAACGCATGCAATGTAATATCATCACATTGTAAAAGTTGGGTTGAAATGGCTTTTTCCCTCAGGAAAGAGAAGGCAAGAGGGGGCAAAGGAAGGAAAGTATGGAGAGTGATGGGATAGGGAGGTGAGTGGAAGGGAAGTAGGGAGGAGTAAGGGGAGGGGAAGAGAAGGAGGAAGGGAAGGGTGAGTGGAAAGGTTAGGGAGAGGGAATAGTGAAGGAATGGGAACAGAAGGGAACAGAAGGAAAGGGAAGAAAAGAGAATGGAATGGAAGAGGAAGAGGTGGGTGAATGAGAGGGAATGGAGGATAAAAGAAGGGGAGCGGTGGGGAGGAAAAAGGAGAGATAAGAGAGTGTGGGAAGGGACCACACTGGATGGATGGAGGGGAGGGGAGGGGAGGGGGGAAGGGGAGGGAAGGGGAGGGAAGGGCAAGAGGAAGGGGAAGGGGAAGAGGAAGAAGAAGAGAGGAAGAGGAAAGGGAAGAGGAAAGGGAAAAGGAAAGTGAAGAGGATTGTAGAGGTAAGGAAGAAAAAGTAATGAGGGAAAGGGAAATGTAAAGAAAGGGGGAGAAGGGGATAGGAGAGGAGATAGGAATGTAGGGCAGAGAAGGAAAAAAGGGAATAGGAGGGAGTAGAAAGGAAGAGGGAAGGGAACTTGGTCAGAAGGGAAGTTTCAAGTCCGTTTTAAGTTTGGTTTCAGTTTGATTTTCAGTTCACTTTTTGTTAGGTTTATGTACTCACCTTGTCCCTTTTGAGCCATCCCCACCCACCTCTTATTTGGAGCATGATAGGCCCTGGCTGCTTCCGCCTCTCGCGGGCCTCAGCACCAGCCGCCAGCAGTGGGTTCTCTCCGTCTGGTGCCCTTGAATGCAATGCTGCGGCTACCTGGTTACAAGCCTTGTATACCAAGGACATGTCACAGTAGAGTCTTTTCAATATGTCATCATACATAACCGGCTTGCAGGTGATGACAGATGTTGCAGAGTTAGGGGGAGGGAGCAGGTGCGACACGGGTTTAATTCAATTTCCTGAAAAAAATCAAAAAACAATTTAGTCATAAAAATGATCCTGCAATGAAACTCATCCTACCCAACATTTTCCCCCTCAATGGCCTCTCCTTGCTTTGCTTTGAGGAGGCCTTTCCTCTGCACATAGCGCGGACCTCGTGACATCACATTGTAGGGCCTGGCCTCTCATAGGTGTTCTATTCACTGGGAAAGCGCTGACTTTGAATATGAATTTTAAATGTGGAGTTTTCACATCCTTCAGTTGAACATAAATATTTTCAACATGGCGTAGGCTGGACTCTCTTGGCTGGGGCTGCATGTCTTGGGGGGCTACCTCACCGGAAGTGTTCCCCTATGCAGACAGTAGTGCTGGTTTCCACAGCGATGAAGAGAGGTCTCTCAGATGGTCACAGACAGGGAATTGTAATGGATAGGCCCTGTAATGAGGTGAGCGACTCTGGGGAGATCAAAAGGGAAAGACTGAAACCAGGAGATGACAGAGAAAAAGGTTGTCAGATGAGGGGGGACCTCGGAGGAGAGTCAAAAGATGGGTAGAGGCTGGGGAGTCTGATGTAGGAAGACCTTGTGGGAGAGTCAAGGGATTGGTAGATACTGGGGAGTCAGATAAAGAGAGACCTCAGGGGAGAGTCAAGCGATGGGTAGAGGCTGGGGAGTCAGAGGAAGGGAGACCTTGGAGGAGAGTCAAGGGATGGGGAGAAGCTGGGGAGTCTGATGAAGGGAGACCTCTGGGAGAGTCAAGGGATGGGGAGAAGCTGGGGAGTCTGATGAAGGGAGACCTCAGGGGAGAGTCAAGCGATGGGTAGAGGCTGGGGAGTCAGAGGAAGGGAGACCTTGGGGGAGAGTTAAGGGATGGGTACAGGCTGGGGAGTCTGATAAAGGGAAACCTCGGGGAGAGTCAAGGGATGGGTAGAGGCTGGGGAGTCAGAGGAAGGGAGACCTCTGGGGAGAGTCAAGGGATGGGTAGAGGCTGGAGAGTCTGATGAAGGGAGACCTCGGGGAGAGTCAAGGGATGAGTAGAGGCTGGAGAGGCAGAGGAAGGGAGACCTTGCAGGAGAGTCAAGGGATGGGAGAAGCTGGGGAGTCTGATGAAGGGAGACCTCAGCGGAGAGTTAAAGGATGGGTAGAGGCTGGGGAGTCTGATGAAGGGAGACCTTGAGGGAGAGTCAAGGGATAGGTAGAGGCTGGGAAGTCAGAGGAAGGGAGACCTCAGGGGAGAGTTAAGGGAAGGCTAGAGGCTGAGGAGTGTGATGAAGGGAGACCTCGGGGGAGAGTCAAGGGATGGGTAGAGGCTGGGGAGTCGAAGAAGGGAGACCTAGGGGGAGAGTCAAGGGATGGGTATAGGCTGGGGAGTCAATGAAGGGTGACCTCGGTGGAGAGTAAAGGGATGGGGAAGAGGCTGAGAAGTCTGATGAATGGAAACTTTGGGGGAGAGTCATGGGCAGGGCAGGACTGGAAACTGAAACCGGCCCTGGCAAATTACTCAGCCAACCCCATGGAGGGAGTTGGGTTGCGATGCAGCCGAGCTGTTTGCTAGGGCCTGTTTCAGCTGATTTTGTTACGGGGGCTGATATTGCCAGCCCCGATAACAAAAATGGCACCCTGGGGGGCCAAAACAAGCTCCCACCCTGGCAGCTCATTGGGGAAATGTCCGGTGCCTGCTACGGCCAGTCCATCCCTAGTCAAGGGATGGGTAGAGACCTAGGAGTCTGACGAGGGAAGACCTCGGTGAGTAAAGGGATGGGTGGAGGCTGAGGAACCTGATGAAGGGAGACCTCGGCGGAGAGTCAAGGGATGGATAGAGGATGGCAAGTCATAGGAAGGTGTTGTGGGTTTAGGGAGAAAGTAATGGCATACATTGTTAGTGAGAGTGGAAGAGCAAGGCATGTTGGGACTAATGAAACCACAAGTAAGCATTGGCATAAACTTTGTTCCGCTCACGGAATTTGCAGATTTTTAGCAATTTCACGATCCGCTAATCGTGCAAAATTTGCAAACAATCCGCAATTCGCAAGTTGGCACATTTTTTTTGCCTGGTCGTGCTTCAAAAATACAATCTTGCGAGCGGGGCGTTGACTTACCGTGATTCTGAGTTCGCCAAGTTGTTTTCCTCCCGGTTTGCGTGCGCTGCGCCGTTTTGGATCTGGTGCGTGATCGGGCAAGACTTTTCGACCGCGAGTACGTCATAGCGTCCCACCATCTTGCACCGCAAGACTTTGAGAATGCGATTACATCATAAGGGCCCGCGATCACGCATCGCAAGAGTAAACAATAGCGAATATGTTGATGCGAAGCGCAGCTGACATCCGGCGGGAGATTTGAACAGCTCGCTTTCCCGAAATTGCAAAAATTGCAATTCTGCACAAGAAATCTATCACTGGCAGCATAAACCTTCTGAAAATAATGATTTGGATCAGAATAACTCCTCAGATTGACATCTGGCTGCACTTTTTTTATGGAAGGAGTCCATTTTTTTGAAGGGGGGTGGGAGGATGGAAGTGCCCCACAGTCTCCAACTTCCTGTTCCTGTCCAGCAGGCTCCTTCCAGTGCTTTGTCCATGTCCTGGTCACTTTTCATTTGGATTTGGATCTGAAGCTGGAAGGATTACTCTTTGTGGCTGCTGCTGGATATTTGTATTTGAGGACTTTTTTTGGGGATCACTTTTGGATTTGATATTTTACAAGTAAGTTGGTGTTGTTTGTTTGGGCATTGCAGTTGCTGCAACTACAATTTATAAACTTTTTCCCAACTTAAAAAAAATGTATTGTGGGTAGCCACAGTATCCAGTAGGCCCAGTGTTAGTCATGGGTGCATGATAAACTGTTTATGTGAGTTTTGTTTAACTAAAATATCATTTACGGCATGGATGGCATGTTATTGAGTAGCTCACTGTTATATGTGGACGTTTTTTAATTTTGGGGTGTGTTTTAAAGCCACACTAGCCAGTAGACCCAGGGGTAGTCAGTGGTGCATGGACCAAGTCTTTCTGTGGGGTCTCTTGAATGTAAACATCATTTAGGGCATGGATGGCAATGGGCTGGGGTGATTTTTGAGTGTATTTCGATTTTTTGGGTGTTGTTGGGATCTTGCCCATGGCCAGGCCATGTGGGTGGGGGCCAATTTGATGCCTGGTCCAGGGCCTGGCCATGTGGGTAGGGGTCTAGGGGCCATTTTGAAGCCAGGAAGTGTGCTTTGTGCCATAGGCCTGCACCCAGTCTGCCTTGCTTTCATCCATTATGCCCAGGGGTAGCCAGTGGTGCATGGACCAAGTCTTTCTGTGTTGTCTCTTGAATTTAAACATCATTTAGGGCATGGATGGCATTGGATTGGGGAGATTTTTGTGTGTATTTCGATTTTTTTGGCTGTTGTTGGGGCCTGGTCATGTGGTTGGGGCCATTTTGAGGCCTGGTCCAGGGCCTGTCCATGTGGGTGGGGTTCTAGGGGCCATTTTGAAGCCAGGCAGTGTGTTTTGTGCCCTAGGCCTGCACCCAGTCTGCCTTGCTTTCATCCATTATGCCTTGGGGTACTCAGTGGTGCATGGACCAAGTCTGTCTGTGGGGTCTCTTGAATTTAAACATAATTTAGGGCATGGATTGGCATTGGATTGGGGTGATTTTTTGTGTTTTTCTATTTTTTTGGGTGTTGTTGGGGTCTGGTCCAGGGCCTAGCCATGTGGATGCGGGCCATTTTGAGGCCTGGTCCAGGGCCTGGCCATGTGGGTGGGGGTCTAGGGGCCATTTTGAAGCCTAGCAGTGTGCTTTGTGCCATAGGCCTGCACCCAGTCTGCAATGCTTTCATCCATTATGCCCAGGGGTACTCAGTGGTGCATGGACAAAGTCTTTCTGTGTGGTCTCTTGAATTTAACCATCATTTAGGGCACGGATGGCATTGGATTGGGGTGATTTTTGTGTGTATTTTGATTTTTGTTTGTGTTGGGGCCTGGTCCAGGGCCTGGCCATGAGGGTGGGGGCCATTTTGAGGCCTGGACCAGGGCCTGGCCATGTGGGTGGGGGTCTAGGGGCCATTTTGAAGCCTGGCAGTGTGCTTTGTGCCACAGGCCTGCACCCAGTCTTCCTTGCTTTCACCCATTATGTCCAGGGGTAGTCAGTGGTGCATAGACAAAGTCTTTCTGTGGGGGCTCTTGAATTTAAACTTCATTTAGGGCATGGATTGGCTTTGGATTGGGGTGATATTTGTGTGGTTTTTGATTTTTTGGCTGTTTTTGGGGCCTGGTCCAGGGCCTGGCCATCTGGGTGGGGGGGCATATTGAGGCCAGGCAGTTTTTGACATAGTGTCAAAAAGAAATTCCCTTTGGGCACCTGTTGGACCCAGCCCGTTGGGCAGGTTCACCCCTAGACTTTTTGCTTTTTCCTAGCCTTTTTATGGAACCTGGTGTTGGTGATTTTAGGCCTCTGCGCACTTGTTCACTGTGGTACCGTGTAAAGTGCTTGAGCTCTCTGTGAATGAGTGGTGAGTGACCTGCCCTCCCATAGGAATGAATGGGGAATATGTATGCCCATGGTAGTTCCTGATGTGTGGGGAGTGCAGGGGCGAGTTTGGTATGTATGAACTCGTGAGAATGAATGCTGAAAAATGATATATGCAGCATGACTGTGTCTAGTCTAGAAGTACTACTTTTGGAAGTTGGCATATTTGTGTAAGTTGGTGCTGGCGTGTGATTGGCTGGTGAGCCTGGCCCAGAGTGCCTGGGCCTGCTTGTGGATTGACTGTCTGGTTTGAGGATGACAGGGGCTGGAGAGCCCTGGAGGTTGTCTGAAGTCAGCCCATGGATGAAAGGCAGCATCTGCTGCCAGGGAAGTGGGAGGAGATGGCACCTTATAGTGAAGGGCTGTGCCGCCTAACTACAAAGCTGGCTCCACCTCCCGCTGGGCGACTGTCATCTCTGTCCCTGATACTGAAGGGACTTCCCTGTAACCAGTTCTGGCTGGTTCTCACACTGCCTGCTTCAAAGGACTTCAAAGGACTTCAAAGACTTTTCTGTGTATAAGAAGGGGCTGTGTCCCCTTCCAAGATGTTCTTGTTTCTGACTTGAATCTACCAGGGGCGGGCGCTGCCCAGCCCCTGGATGCCTGGAGGACTTCTGGGGGACCCCTCTGCCTTGCCTGGGCTGAGGGGGGGACTTTGCTTTGCCCCTTGGAATCTCTGGATCTTTAGCAGCATGGAGAAGCTGCATTTTCCTGCAGAAAGCGCTTGATTTACCTTCTAGCGCTTGGGAGCGCTGCTTTTCCTGTCCTAAGCACCTGGGAGTGCTTTCTGCTGTTATAGCGCTTGGGAGCGCTTTATTTTTGACTTTCTGGCAGAGCTCTGTGATTATCCCATGTGGGAAGCACTCCTGCCCGTTGTGTGGCATCGAGTGCTTCGTGGGCACTTTATTTTATAATCACGGGCATTCTCCTGTTCAGGGGCCCCTTTGCGAGTGCCTACCTCGCTACTACAATTTCTTTGGAATTCGAGGGTGCCACCCCTCATTATTGCCCCGTGTCTTCACCGCCGCGGCACTCGCGCCGCAGAAACCGGAAGTCAGGCACTTTTGGCCAGGACGGGGGCGGGGCCTGCAATCCGGCAGGAAGTACCGCCCGCCACCGCCGCCGGCCGAAGGAGTGGAGTGAAGCTGCCCGAAAAGGAGAGCGGGGAGGAAGATGGCGCCTGCCGCGGTGGGGCTCCCGTGACCAAGAGGGAGCCCCTCACCCAGAGAAGAGGCGGCTGGAGGTACCAGTGGGGCTCCGTTCCTGAAGAGGAGCCCCGCGCCGGGAGAGAAGCCTCGCCGCCTATGCCGCCAGCCCGAGGAAGAGTGGAGTCCCTAGCGAGAGCGGCCCGGTGAGTAAAAAGGGCCGGGGGGGGCTCCAGTGGGGCTGCTGCTGGTGCCGGGAGACGGCACCTCGACGAGAATGGAAGTAGGGCGGCCCCAGATGGCAGTGGGCCGCCCCAACATTTCAACGGAGCCCCAGTGCTCCAACCCGGGCCCATATTTTTGCTGTAGAGCTGAGAGGCTCTGGGGGCATGTTACGAACCGTGAATGCGAGTCAGGGCGCCCCGGATGGCAGTGGGTCGCCCCAACACTGAATAGAGCCTGTAAGGCTCCCACGAAGGGCATTGTTTGTGTTAAGCCCTGCGTGGGCTCAGGGGGCATTTCGTGAATGCAGAGTCAGGGCGGCCCCGATTGGCAGCGGGTCGCCCCAACGTTCTAGAGCCCCGAGAGGCTCCCTGGGGGGCCATTTTAAGTGGAGGGGGGCGCCGGGGCACATTGTCGGTGCCCGCCCCCTCCTACCAAGGAGCACATTGGTTTTAGAGCCTGTGTGGCTCAGGTGGCGCAGATTTGTTCTAGGGGCTACTGAGAGCTCTGCCACAGCTTTTTGATCCCAGCTGCCCAGCACTTTGTGGGCAGCTGCCACGTTTAGGTTTTGGTACTTTTGGACTGGCGCTGCATGGCAGCGCGCCCTGTCATTGGACACAGGGCATCTGAGCCCCAACAAGGCCAGTTGGCCTAGGGACTGCCACAGGTGGTGGCTTATGTAAGTCATGCGCAATGTGATTTCTATGGTTTTAATAGTAATTGCCTACTGTGTGTTTTGTTTGCGCTATTGACTTCTGTTCTGGCACCTCTGAATGTGTAGGTTTATGCATTATGTGTCTTTCTTAGTCATCACGTGTCTTCTTGCGCTGCACCCCTGAATGTATTTTATTGCATCATGTGCTTGATTCTTAACACCTCTGAATGCTTTAGGCATCATGTGTTCTCTTTATTACTCCTCTGAATGTATTACATGTCAAGTCAAGTCAAGTCAAGTCAAGAAATTTGTATAGCGCACTACATACCCAGAGGGTTTCAAGGCGCTTAGGAGGGGAGGAGGATTGCTTGTCAAATATCCACGTTTTAAGTTGCTTCCTGAATGCTAGGTGGTTCTGGGTGAGGCGAAGGTAAGCGGGGAGTGAGTTCCATGTTTTGGCAGCCAGGTACGAAAAGGATCTGCCTCCCATGGTGGTCTTGTTGATGCGAGGTACAGTGGCGAGCGCTTGGCTGGAAGAGCGTAGTTGGCGGGAGGGGGTGTAGAAGGACAGTCGTGAGTTGAGGCAATCTGGTCCGATGTCGTAGAGTGATTTGTGTGCATGGGTGAGCAGTCGGAAAGTGATCCTCTTATTGACGGGTAGCCAGTGGAGGTCTTTGAGGTGCCCAGAGATGTGTTCGTTGCGTGGGATGTCTAATATGAGCCTGGCTGAGGCGTTTTGGATTCGTTGGAGTTTCTTCTGGAGTTTTGCGGTAGTACCTGCGTAGAGGGTGTTTCCGTAGTCCAGTCGGCTCGTGACCAGAGCGTGGGTGACTGTTTTCCTTGTGTCGGAGGGGATCCAGCGAAATGTTTTTCTGAGCATGCGAAGAATGTTGAAGCATGAAGAGGATACGGCGCTGACTTGTCTGTTCATTGAGAGTGAAGAATCCAGGATGACGCCTAGGTTCCGTGCGTGGTCTGTCGGGATGGGTGCTTTTCCGAGGGCTTCCGGCCACCAGGAGTCGTCCCATGCAGAGGGGGATGTACCTAAGATGAGGACTTCAGTTTTGTCTGAGTTCAGTTTCAGACGGCTTTGTTTCATCCACTCGGCAACTTCTTTCATTCCTTCGTGTAGGTTAGTTTTGGCGGTGCTGGGGTCGTTGGTGAGAGAAAGGATCAGTTGAGTGTCGTCCGCGTAAGAGATGATGTTGAGGTTGTGTTGGCGTGCGATGGCCGCGAGGGGGATCATGTATACGTTGAAGAGGGTGGGGCTGAGTGAGGAACCTTGTGGAACGCCGCAGATGACTTCAGAGGCCTCGGACTTGAATGGTGGTAGGCGGACTCTTTGGGTTCTTCCGGTGAGGAACGAGGTGATCCATTCAAGAGCTTTTCCTTGGATTCCGATGTTATTGAGGCGTTGTAAAAGGGTGCTGTGGCAGACTGTGTCGAAAGCTGCAGAGAGGTCGAGGAGGATGAGGGCGACTGTGTCTCCATTGTCCAGTAGAGTTCGAATGTCGTCTGTTGCTGCGATGAGGGCGGTCTCAGTGCTGTGTTTTGCTCGGAATCCAGATTGTGAGGGGTCGAGGGATTTGTTGGCTTCGAGGAAGGCGGCGAGCTGGTTGTTGACAGCTTTCTCGATGACTTTGGCCGGGAATGGAAGAAGCGAGATGGAGCGGTAATTTTTGAGTTCGGTGGGGTCCGCTGTTGGTTTTTTCAGAAGGGCGGTGAGTTCAGCGTGTTTCCAGCTTACCGGGAAGGTGGCGGAGTTGAAGGAGCAGTTGATGACGTCTCGGAGGTGCGGTGCTATGACGGAGTCTGCTTTGTTGAAGATGTGGTTAGGGCATGGGTCTGTGGGGGATCCTGAGTGGATGGAGTTCATCAGTCGGATGGTGTCCTCAGTGGAGATTGGGTTCCAGTCGTTAAGGGTGTTCAAGGGGGGAAGATGATCAGCAGATGGTAGGGTGGGTTGGTTTCCGGGTTGGTTGTCAAAGCTGTTGTGGATGTCTGCGATCTTGTTGTGGAAAAATGAGGCTAGGGAGTCGCAGAGGGTTTGAGAGGGGGTGATGTCGTTGGAGTTGGCCGAGGGATTGGAAAATTCCTTGACGATGTTGAAAAGTTCCTTGCTGTTGTGTGCGTTGTTGTCAAGTCGATCCTTGAATGCTGTTTTCTTGGCTTTTCGGATCAGTTGGTGGTGAGTGCGGGTGGCGCTTTTGAAGGCGTCCTTGGTGCTAGTGGTTGGGTCTTTTTTCCAGGCCTTTTCAAGGGAGCGGCAGAGTTTCTTGGACTTCTTGAGATCATCGTTGAACCATGAGGTCTTTTTGCTGCCAGGTTTGCTTTGACGTTTTTTCAGAGGTGCTAAGGTGTCGGCGGTGTTGGATAACCATAGGGTGAGGTTGGCAGCGGCTTCGTTGGCGTTAGAAGAGAGGGCTGGGGAGTTTCGAAGAAGTGATGTGGAGATTTGGTCCGCGGTGATTTTGTTCCAGTTTCTTTGCAGAGTTGGTTGGAGGTGGTTGGTGGGTTTTGGCTTGTTGTAGGTGAAGTGAACGCAGCTATGGTCGGTCCAGAGGAGATTCGTAGTGTGGCTGAAGGAGACATGGTTGCTGGAGGTGAAGATGGGGTCGAGTGTGTGACCTGCGATGTGGGTGGGGGAAGTGACCAGTTGTTTAAGTCCGAGGTTGGCGAGGTTGTCCACGAGGGTGGCGGTGTTGCGGTCGTTGATCTTTTCAAGGTGAAAGTTGAGGTCTCCCAGAAGGATGTATTCTTTGGAGGGGAGTGCGTGTGGAGTGATGAAGTCCGTGAGGTCCTCACTGAATTTAGCGCGGGGTCCTGGTGGTCTGTAGAGGAGGGTGCCTCTGAGTGTGGTTTTGGGGTCGGTGTGGATCTGGAAGTGAAGGTGTTCGGAGTTGGCGAGGTTGGCGTCAGAGCTGGTTGAGATGCGGATTGATTTCTTATGGACGATAGCGATTCCTCCTCCTGTGTGGTCGGCGCGGTCTTTGCGAGTGATCTTGTAGTCTTCAGGGATGGCAATGGTGATGTCTGGTGCGGAGGAAGCATTCATCCATGTTTCCGTAAGGAAGGCGATGTCAGGAGAAATGGTGTCTAGTAGATTCCATAGGTCAATGGCGTGCCTGTGGACTGATCGGGTGTTGAGAAGGATGCATTGTAGGTGGTTGGGGTCGGGAATCTGTGGAGTGGTCGTAGCGGAGATGTTGACGGTGCTGATGAATTTGCAGGAGTAGCAGGAGAAAGGTCCATGGGTGTGTCCAGGAGCAACTTGGACGCAGTTGGGGGCGCGACCGGGGTTAAGGGCTAGGAGGGAAGCGGCATCGTAGGTAATGCGGGAGGGCTGGGCAGCGCGAGGGGCAGGGGGTCTGGCGCTGGGCGCGGGCCAGGCGCGGACGGGCGTAGACGGGCTTACCTTTGGCGCACCTTCGGCGTGTACGTAGCGCGTGGACGCTGCGCGTTGGTACATCTGACATAAATGGAGAGTGGAGGGGGCGGAGCGTGGGAGGGTCAGGTGGGAGGCGGGGTCTGGGAGGAGGAGACACGGGTGAAACTACAAGCAAAACCAAATGGCCGCCCAGAAAGGAATCGAAAGTGGGGCACAGCCGGAGCTTCAGTCCAAGACACAGGCACAGAGTTAATGAACAAATGAATGCACGCTACGCTGGCAAAAACATATGCCACTACACACAGATCAATGCAGTGCGAGCGCAGACAATAACAAGCGCTCGGCGTTATGCAAATGCTTAGGCAGGCAGTGCGAGTAGAAACGATACCCAGCGCAGTCAAGTGGTCTATGCGCTCTCGCAGGGCGGCAGTCAGCAGGTCAATGCAGGCCGGAGGCAAGGCATGGGTAATGTGTTCTGGTATACCCCTAAATGTGTTCATTCTTAGGTGGTTGTCCTTTTTAGTACAGGTGGTCCTAGTAAGGTCCTGGTTCCTGTTACCAGTGGATACTGGTTGTGATCTTTGTGATTACCATTTTAGGTTTATTATTTCTTATTCTAGAAGTGCTATATCTGAATATGACAGTGGCCCATGTGGCCCTGTCTTGTGAATAATCCAATGTGAATATTGCCCGTGCCAGTTGGCACAATGTATATGTGTGATTTTATCTGATGTGTTTTTACAATACAAAAGTTATTTTTATAATAACCTTGTGTGGAGTCTCTTTTGTGGTGTGCCTAGTATGTTGTTGCTGTTGTGCGCTGGCGCAAATGCTTTACACATTGCCTCCGAGTTTAGCCTTACTGCTTGTGCCAAGCTACCAAGGGGGTGAGCAGGGGTTATCTTGGCGTGTGACTTCCTTGCCCTGACTAGAATGGTGGTTTCTGCCTGGCTTTGGCGTCAGCCTTAGCCTACCAGAAATAGCCAGTTCTAACAGCACCTTAATGTAAACACCAGCTAATACAGACCAAATAAACATCAATTATTCAGACATAAAGACCTATCACTCGGAGCAATGCAGTAAGTAACACAAATTCTGTAAGAACACATAAATTCAGTATGCACAGTTTATTTATGTATTTAAGAACAGGAAAAGCACTTGGTGTGATAATTATATTTATTCCTGTCTGTACATGTATGACATCTTTCATAGCTTTTTAGCCCTGTTTTACATTTCTAATTATATATTGTTGTCCAGTGTAAGTCAGTATATGTTCCCTTCTTTTTTATGTACTACTCCCGAGTATATTTTGAATCACTTTTTTCTATATATGCAATGAATTGTTTTTAGATGTTTTGCTTGTATGATTTGTATTTCTCAAATCGAATAAAAGCTTATGACTTGACTTGTATTTAAGAACAATTAAAAACACATTAAAAAAGTATATAAAACTAGGAAACACAGACAATATACAAAGGAACAAATCATATACATTAATTCATCCAATCCTTTTCCTAAAGCTAAGGAGGGAGGTACAAATAAGGTATATTCAGCAGCAATCAGAATACTCCTTGGTCAATGTGTATCGTACTTTTCCCTTAGTTTCAACGCGTTTCGACGGACAGTTAACATATAGCCGCCTTCATCAGGAAAATATTAGCTGTCTTCCCAAAATTTCTTAAAAGAAAGCCTGCCTTCTAGGTGGGGGAGTAACGCCTCCTTCCTCCTGAACAAAGTCGTATATTCTAGAGCTGACGGTGTCTACATGGACCACAGCTTGATCAATCCCTTTTGTTTCTTGATATCCCTCATACGAATCAGATAGTTCTTTATGAGCAGTTTAAAAGAATGAACCTAAAAGCCGTTGTTTTTTAGTTCAAATTGCACGCGGTACAGAACCGAGGTCTCAGGCACAAGTAAGGAATCCATACACTTTTCAATACTCGTAGCGCAAATTTCCTTTATTATAGCGCACTAAGGGCCTGAGAGCTATGTCCAGTCTCTTCAGTCTCTTGTATGTCCAGCCTCTTAAATTAACGTGCACCGAGCGTCACGCGTGCAGTTCCGGTCGTCTTCTTACGGCTTTTAGGTTCGTTCTTTTAAACTGCTCATAAAGAACTATCTGATTCGTATGAGTGTATATTGTCTGTGTTCCCTAGTTTTATATACTTTTTTAATGTGTTTTTTAATTGTTCTTAAATACATAAAGAAACTGTGCATACTGAATTTATTTGTTCTTACAGAATTTGTGTTACTTACTGCATTGCTCCGAGTGATAGGTCTTTATGTCTGAATAATTGATGTTTATTTGGTCTGTATTAGCTGGTGTTTACATTAAGGTGCCCAAAGGGAATTTCTTTTTGACACAAAGTCAGTTGTTGGTACCCTATCCCTTTGGTATTGGGTTCCTCTCTCTTTTATTAGAGTTTTTGACATCGGCCGGCAAGCTTGCGGGCCAGTAGGCCTAGGGTTATGAATGGGTGCATGAAACAACCCTCTCTGTGTGGTCTCTCTTCTATTAATTTAAACATCCATTTTTGATTAGAATTGCAATTTTAATTTTGGGTCTCTTTCCGTTTTTGGGTGTGTTGTGTTAATATTAATAATAATAAATGCCTAGTTGAAATAGCATTAATTGAAGCACGACATATGCAACATTTATTTAACTGATGTTCCTCTGGTTTCTTTGCTTCTAGGTGCACAAAGACTGAGAACCAGGAATCATCCTCATCATCATCACTTGTTGTAGTACAACAAAATTAGGTAGTAGTGTTCACAAAGGAAACATCCGCACCATTGATTCAGAAACAATATTATTGTATAGACAGGGACCAAAAAGCGTGATATGTTAGTCAAAGTAGAACAAAGTTTACACAAGATGGGTGCTAAAGAAACTCAAGGCACCTACTACCTCAAGGTGCTATAGGTACACACGAATGTGAAACCAAAATAGAACTGTTAAGGAATGAGGTTCTGATTACAGCACACCTGACAATCCGGAATATTTTAGTCTTGGCTTAGATAATACGCCCTCAGAAAAAAACTCTATCTATCATAGAGAGCAGAATTAAGAACATAGCACAATGTTTAAGCAAAAGGGATCCAGACAGTCCAAGGTAAATTCAGAGAGATTCCTCTTCAGATTTCATCAATTCTTTCTTTATTAATATTCAAAATATCATAAAAAGATCTCCCAGCACGTAAATCACCAACACGTGTTTCGTCCCACACAGAGACTTCATCAAGGCTGGAAATATTAAACAATATAAATATAATTACAATTCAAAATCTCTAACATCTCAAAAATAGCACATACATTAATAATACATATAATCATTACTGACAAATAAACATACTACATCAGGTACAAAACAATTGTGATAATGTATCCCTATAATACACCTAATAAAAACAGTGTATATATAAACATCCCTAATAGAAGTGGTGAGAACATAATTTAGACAGGCAAATATTAAAAACAAACTTGAACTAAGCAGATCCAGAACAAAACACGAGGTATCATATTTTAGATCGACTCTCTATATCCATGTGAATCAATTTCTATTTACAATTAAAAGGGCACCCACCATAAATATGGTTGAATAATTTCTATTGATCCGCCAAATCATTACTACAAGCAGCATGTGCAGTATATTGGAAACAGAGCACCTAGAGAAATGATGAAGAGCATTCAAAATTGAGATCTAGTGGCCTATATGTACATTCTACCTAAGGTCCACAAAAGCACCACCATGCCCCCAGGAAGACCGATAATATCGGATATAGGTGGTACAATAGAGCATATCTCGGAATACATAGATATCACCCTGCAACCAGTTGTGCGTAACCTCCCTTCTTTTATAGAAGACACTAAAGATCTTAGCAAATTGGAAAATCTAGCTTGGATGGATGATGCTCTATTAGTGACGTTAGATGTCTGTGCCCTATATACGAGTATTCCAGTGAAGAAGGGCATGGAGGCCTTGACTTATTTCCTATCTAAGCGTGTTGCCACTTTATATCATCACACTGAGATGGTTCTGGAATGTACCCGTTTTGCTCTGAAAAACAACTTTTTCATACATAACAATACATGGTATCACCAACATTCGGGTGTAGCGATGGGGGCGAACTTTTCGCCTTCCTTCACCAACATCTACATGGGATTTTTTGAGGAGTTTCATATATGGAGACACGGTCCTCCCCAGTTATCTAACCACATCATATTTTGGTGTTGGTTTATAGATGACATTTTTTTAATATGGGGAGGAGATGAGACTTCACTCAATGAATTTGTAACATATATGAATAAGAACTCATATAACCTGAGTTTCACTTCTAATTACAGTAAAAATAGTGTTGATTTTTTGGACATCACTCTGTTCGTCAATAATGGACGACTTGAGAGCAGACTATTTAGAAAGGCCACCGCATGCAACTCAGTGTTGCATGCGAGCAGTGCTCACCCTATTTCCCAAAAACTAGCCATTCCATTTGGAGAAATGACCAGGCTACGCCGTAATTGCAGCTCTGAGAATGATTTTCAGCAGGAGATAACTAACCTAAAAGAACGCTTTTTAGCAAGAGGCGATAACAAATCAATACTGAACCAAGCCCATAATCGCATCAACAAAATATCTAGAACGGAAACTCTAAAACGTAAAAAAAGACAATTTAAAAAAGATGATAAGATATCGTTTATCACTCAATTCAACTCACACAGTAACCAAGTTTATAGTACTATAAACAAGCATTGGAAGATCCTTAAATTGGATCCTGATCTGGATGCATATCTAGCCAACAAACCTAAAATTACCAACAGGAGGGGAAGAACTCTTAGAAACATCGTAAGTCCCTCCATAGTAAGTAATAATGTCAGAACTAATACCACAAATATGTGGCTCCCAAACAAACCCAAGGGTTTTTTTAAATGCACCCAATGCTGTGTGTGTCAGTTTGCTGAGGATAAAAAGAAGACTTTCAAATATAACACTCAACAAACTCATCACATAAATCAATTCATAAATTGCAACACTAAGTTTACAGTGTACTGTATCGTATGTCAGTGTGGTCAGATATATGTCGGGAGCACCACTAGACCCCTGAAAGAGAGAATACGAGAACACATACGAGCAATTCGCAACTGCAATAAAAGTTATCCGTTGGCAATACATTATAATACGGCACATACAGAGTCTGAGATACTTGCTATTAAATTTCATGGTATTGCTGAAGTTAAAGCCAACCCCCGAGGAGGTGTCAGAGTGGCTGCATTAAGGAAGTTGGAATCACAGTGGTTAATTAAGCTGAGAGCAGTAGATAGGGGATTAAACACTGATCAAGAACTACATGTATCCCTTAAAGAATGAAACCCCAATGTATATCTATGTATGCAGCCATCTAGATGCTTTGACATCCTTTTCAATGTAATGCATTTAAGTACTTTATTCATGTGTTTTTGTCTACTGATACTTCCTAAGATCTTACCGATATTTACACTTACTCTATAATCATGGGTTTTTCTACTGACATCTCCCTCACTGTAGACAACATCTGACCCATATCAATACTAATATGTCTTCTGTCCTATGCGTATGTTAATTCGCATTTCGAGTCCCCTACTAGAGGATCCGTGCTGTGTTGGGAACATTTATACATTTCAGGGGAGTTCACAATTTTGCGTAGATTTGGACACCTTTAGCATGGCTATATAACTTTATCACGGATTTACAGTGGTTACTGTGTATTCGACCGATCATTTCCTCTGTTTGTTCTTGGATACTATATATATACGGACATTTGTCTAATATAGCCAATATTCTGGCGTGGTTTGTCATGTCTTATTTTTTTTTAGCTTATAGGCTATTTCATCTAGTTTGTTTTACTAGTTTTGGACACTATAAGATGGCTGCCGTTGTTTTTTTCGACTACTATAAACACTGCAGCCTAGTCCGTTATTCATTTCTATGTCAGACGAGTGTTGCTTCAGTGTCACATGGTACCCAGTAGCTTTTACTAACCAGTATATATAATGGCGCGTTTGTATATTTCTCCTTTGTTGCTGTAGGTGACTGAGCATTTACGGTACTCGTTCTTTATTTTGCGGGTAAGCAACTTAGGCATTTTTGTGCCTGCGATATTTGTCCCTTTAATCGTGGCAGTGATATCCTCTAATGTTTGGTGTGCCTCTCTTTCCCTTGTTTCTCTTTAGAACGCAACTTATCATGGTTGCGAACTTGGATAGACTTTAATTAGTGGATGGTCTTTTGCTACAATAGGGACCTTTTGACACACTGGCTATTTACTATATGGAGCCCGTATACTATATTTTTTGTTAAGGTGAGCCCTTTCACTCGCCGTGCCCGTGATGATTTCATAGTGTGCTTGTGCTGATTTATTATACTTGGCACATACTCTGTATACTAAGAATTTTATATTGTGGACTCACTTTAACACTATTAGTCTACATTTCACCGTATATTTCCACCATGCGAGAGCTCTTAAAATCATGATAGTTAGGAATACAATATTGTAACGTGTTTATTCTGTTACTTAACATCTTGTTCCTACGTACTATGGAATCATGACATTTATAGTTCAGTATGTTTCATTTCATATATTAGACAATTTCACGGGTTTCCTAGTTTTGCCCTTTACTGTTGGGAATGTTACTACAGAATGTCTTTATTTTACTGAGGTACATGATATACCAACCTCATGGTCCATTTATTCTTTTCCCTTTTTACTTTTTTAGTCACATCTTCTTATACATGGTTGATGCTGCTGCTTCCTTACAATTTATACTCCGACCAACCAGTGATGTTTTGATATATTTTCTATGCTCATCCACTTATACATATTGTGGTGAATATACTCTGTTTGTTCTATTTTGGATATACATGACTATGCGCCCTATACATAGTCTGGTATATCCTACTCAAACTAAGAGTCATGTTGCCAATCCTTTATTTGATATTTGGATGTATGTAGCCCATGTCTATAACCCTTATATATACACTTTTTCAGTTTGCACTAGACCTCCGCTTTTTTCTATAGTGGCGCTAGTATCAATTTCGATGCCATTTGTTGTCCTTTTGGACGTTCATGTCTACTATATCAACAAATTGGATATTGCTTCTGTATATCTTGTTTTGCAGTGATTCATTGTCGGGATCCAGCTGAGGCGCCTGCCTAGATCCAGAAACAAGACGAACGAACAACTGAGGACTACGGTTCCCAGAAGGCTTAGGGGCAGGAGGAGGTTATTTAATAAACACGTGTGCACGTAGCCGTGCGCGTAATTCTTGGAATTGGAATCACTCGTCGGTCGGTGAGGAGAACGCCGACATCAGGGAAACCCCGTTGGCTCAACTGGAGTAGAAGAATCGAATCTCGGCGGTTCCGGTTTACTACTCGCCTTCAGGTGTGAGCCGCTGGGGATTCATGGTCCATGGAGAACTTATCGAAGGAGAAAACGGCTTCAGATAAGAGAGGGAGCGGCTGCTCTGACTCTCTGTGACTTGACCTCAGCCGTGCGCTTCGTAGAAGCAGTCTGACCGCTTAGTGCTGCAACGAAGGGTCAGAGCTGCAACCTAAGCGTAAACCGAGCCGAAAGCGGACAAGGAAGAAACGTCTTCGTGAACTCAACGGAGGGTTTCGGAGTTTATGTTTTCCTAGCTTCAGTACTCGGACAATATAGTAAGCGTGTTGATCCCCAGGAGAGGAGGAGCGCTTGGAATTAGTATTCAGCAAACTCCCTTGGAATGCGTGTTGATTCCCGGTGAGGAGGAGCGCCCACGTAGTGTACTTCAAAAGATTGCAACCTTGGAAAACTTTGTACTCTGGCAAATGCTAATGGAGAAAGACCATTGGGGCAATTGATTGCGCTATTACTTGGGAGCTTTTGATTTAAAACAATAAGGAGGGATAAACTATTGGGGTTTCTGATGAAGTAATCAAAAGACTAAGCAGGTTGATTCAAAGCACGGAGAGTGCTGATTTTGGAGTTGTTTGTGTGCAGAGGGTCTGCAATTAAGGTACCTGATACTAGTGAGAAATTACTGAGAGTAGCTATTATAGGGAGAATGTGAGAAGATTGCTAATCGTACTGTGCTTGTGTTTTTCAGATCCTTTGTCCCTGCAGTCCCCGTCCCTTCCTTTGTCCCCTGTCCGATCTGACCGGAACTCAGTGTTATTCATAGTGAGTTCGGAACGATCGGGAAGCGGAACCCTTATAGCACCACACCGATCCTGAGGAGCATAACAGAATTACGCGCCTACAAATAAGCAGCTCCTCCTGGTCAGGTGGTGTCTATAATGACGACACTTGATGATGTCCTACAGGCCTTAGATTTAATGCAACAAGAACTAGCGTCCTCCAGGTTAGAGACAGCGGCCTTACGCGAGAGAGTGGATAGAACCGCTCGTAACCCTTTTGATGTTAGTTCAGCGGCCATACCCCCTATACAGGTTTCTGTAGCACCCCCTATACCCCTGGTGGCGACCCCTGAAAGGTATACGGGTGATCCCCATAAAGTACAGGTGTTTCTCACCCAACTGTTGATGCACTTCTCATGTCGGCCTTCCTCCTTCCCAACCAATCACTCTAGGGTGGTCTTCGCGATCTCGTACCTCAGCGGGGATGCCGCTAACTGGGCGGTGCCCTTGGTGCGAAATAACGATTCAGTGTTGTCGGATTGGGATGAGTTTAGAACCGCTTTTGAAGGGGTATTCGATCGGAGAACCACTTCATTCAGTGCAGACAAAGAACTGTTATCCTTACGTCAAGGGAGGGGGGATTTGGTCACGTATCTAACACACTTTAACAGATTGGTAGCGGAGGCCGCTTGGCCTGAAGAGAAGCGTATGTCACTCCTCTATCAGGGTCTATGTGGAGAACTCAAGGACGTGATAGCCAGAATAGATCCCCAACCTCGAACGTGTGCTGACTTGGTCAGTTTAGCGTTGCGTCTAGATGGACGCATTCATGATCGAGGTACCGATAGAGGGGCTAAGAAGGAGACAACTACTAGCAAAGCGGGACCTGAACCCATGGAGTTAAGCGTGATTAGGGCTCCGCTGTCGCGCACAGAAAGGGAGAATAGACGAGCACAGGGTCTGTGCATGTATTGCGGCAAACGAGGACACTATGTGCGTGAATGCCCACAGAACCCTTCAGTGAGACCGAAACGAGCGGCAGTTTCCAGTGTGGGAATAGAGGGAGAGAGCCAGGAGAAAGCCGGTTCGGATGACAGGACAGGCATGAAGATACCCTCTCTTTCGTCTGAACTTACGTCACCCAATGAGGCCCACATAGTGTTACACGGAAGTCTGGTGGTGGGGTCTATGGTCCATGAAGTATCAGCGATGCTAGATTCAGGGGCTACCAGCAATTTTATAGACAGTCGGTTAGTCAGAGAGTTGGCTTTGGGGATAGTGGATAGACAGATCCCGGAAGAGGTAGTGGCGGTAGACGGAAAGCCCCTTAAATCAGGACTGATCACTACACAGACCGAAGTGTTAGAATTGACGCTAGTAGATGGAAAGAGCGCCCATGTGGAAGCAATTTCCCTGAATATAATAGACGCCCCCCAATACGAACTGATTCTGGGCATGCCCTGGTTTTGTAAGCATAACCCGGAAATTAACTGGGCAGAAAGAACAGTGAGATTTAAGTCCGAGCTCTGTGGAACGCAGTGTCTTAGAGAAGGTGGAACCATAGCGATTGCACTGGCTTCTTCTTGGTGTGTAGCAACGGTGGTAGAACAGGAGGTGAAGCTACCAGAGGAGTACCGGAGATTTACAGAGGTCTTTAGTAAGACCAAGGCAGAGGTTCTTCCCCCACATCGGAGATACGATTGTAGAATAGACCTGATAGACGACAGCATGCTTTCTTCGTGTCGAGTGTACGCTCTATCTGAACCCGAAACGCAACACCTCAGAGCATACTTGGAGAAATACGTTAAATTAGGGTTCATCCGTCCCTCAAGGTCCCCGGCAGCCTCCCCTTTGTTTTTTATTTCAAAAGCAAATGGTGATCTTAGGGCGTGCTGTGACTACAGGATGTTAAACAAGAATACCGTCAGGAACAGATACCCTCTGCCCCTCATCAGTGTGTTTTTAGATCAGGTCAGGGAAGCGGTAATCTATACCAGATTAGATCTAAGGGGAGCATACCACTTGGTAAGGATAAGGCAGGGGGATGAGTGGAAGACAGCCTTCAAGACCAGGTATGGACTGTATGAACACCTGGTCATGCCGTTCGGGCTGTGTAACGCCCCCGCAGCATTCCAGTTTTTTTTTAATGAGGTGTTGGCTGAGCTGGTGGATATCTCGGTTATTGTGTATCTAGACGATATACTTATCTATTCTCACAGAAAGCAAGACCATTATCAGCATGTGTGTGAGGTACTTGAGAGGCTTCAACAACATGCCCTTTTTTGCAAGTTGAGCAAGTGTGAATTTGGGGTGCAGGAAGTAGAATTCCTAGGGGTCAACTTGAGTCCATCTGGTCTGTGTATGACAGGCCGCAAGGTTACCGCTGTGCTGGACTGGCCTGTTCCAAAAAACGTCTGGGAGGTACAGAGCTTCCTGGGGTTTGCGAATTTTTATCGCAGGTTAATTGGGGGGTTTTCCTTAAAGGCAGTCCCTATCACGCGACTGTTGAGAAAAGGAGTAAGGTTCAACTGGGACTCCGAGGCCGACAAGGCATTCAGTGCTCTGAAGGAAGCGTTCACCTCGGCTCCGATTCTAAGACATCCAGATTTGGAAGCACCGTTTGTGGTGGAAGCCGACGCGTCTGATACGGCTATCGGAGCGGTTCTCTCTCAGAGGGACAAAGACACTGGACGTCTTCACCCAGTAGCCTATCTGTCAAGGAAATTGGATTCTGCCGAATGCAACTACACTGTAGCGGAGAAGGAGCTCCTTTCCATCAAAAAGGCATTCCAGGAATGGAGGCCTTATCTGTTGGGGGCCCGCCATAAGATAACGGTATATACGGACCATCGGAATCTCCAATATATGCAGTCTACTAGGCATCTCACACAGCGACAGGTGCGTTGGACCTTGTTTTTTGCGGAATATGACTTCTTGATAACATTCCGTCCAGGAGTAGACAATCGCAAAGCAGATGCCCTTTCTCGTCTCGACAGAAAACCCGGAACGACATGCGCCCATGTCCATCATCCCTACTGACAGAGTGGTCAGTGTGGTGAGAAGCGAAGAATTCCTCACAGACATTCAAAAGGACCGTTCACCGAAACAGTGGGCAAGATGGGTAACGGCAGGAGAAGGGAGAAAGATTCGAGACGGGTTACCGTTTGTCAATAACAAGTTGTACGTTCCATCTGTGGGGTTACGAAAGAAGGCGTTTGGGTGGTGCCACCATTCCCCGTTATCAGGTCATCCGGGGATAAAAAAGACCACCGAACTGTTACAAAGACATTTCTGGTGGGAAGCCATGACGGTAACAGTCAAGAAATGGGTATCGGAGTGCGAGACGTGTGCACGTGGTAAGACGGATCACACGAGAGCTAGAGGAAAGCTTGTCCCTCCTCCTACTCCCCCGAGTCCGTGGCACACCATCAGTCTTGACTTTATCACGGGTTTACCCGTAGATAAAGGGAATTCGGCTATACTGGTAGTAGTGGACAGCCTGACAAAGATGGGCCACTTCGTACCTTGCCGGAACCTACCCACCGCTGGTCAGACGGCTCAGATACTGTTGGAAGAAATAGTTCGTCTTCATGGATTGCCTGAAAGGATCGTTTCGGACAGGGGTCCTCAGTTTGTGGCAAGCTTTTGGAAAACCTGGTGCAAGGCCTTGCAGATCGAGGCGGTCACTTCCACGGCGTTCCATCCTCAAACGGATGGGCAAACCGAGAGGCTAAATCAATCTCTTAAAAAGTACTTGAGATGTTATTCGGAGGATGCTCAAGAGTCATGGTCGTCGATGCTGTGGCTGGCAGAGTTATCATATAACAACGCAGTGCATAGCTCCATCGGGGTGCCTCCTTTTATGGCCAATTACGGATACGCCGCAAAGACCCTTCCGATATCCATGCCGGAAGAGGTGAAGAATCAGCCCACGGTACAGGAACGCATCTCCTCTCTGTTTCGGTTACACAAGAAGGTGGCTACCAACTTGAGGAAAGCTAAGGAGGTGTACAAACTCTGGGCGGATCGAAAGAGAGTGGATGGGCCGGATTATAAAGTAGGAGACCGTGTTTGGCTGTCAACCAAGAACATTAAGTTCAAGCTCAGAAGCGTTTTCCATCCGAGGTTTATTGGACCGTACTAGGTGGTGAGGAAAGTGAACCCCGTGTCCTACAAGCTTCGGCTGCCTGGTAGCTTGAGGATTCACCCGGTCTTCCACTGTGGGTTGCTGAAACCAGCGGGAAAGATGAGAAGAGGGTCAGTCCCTCCGTTGCACACGCCGGAGGGCTGGAATATGAGGTGCAGAAGATCAAAGACTCGCAGTTTCGCCGTGGAAAGCTGTGGTTCCTGATATCATGGAAGGGATACACCGAGGAGGAGGATTCATCGGAACCGTGCAGTGGTGTCCACGCCCCTAGGGCGGTTCATGCCTTTTAAAAGAGGTGTCCGGAGAAGCCTGGATGTAAGAAGGCGCTGGGAAGGGGGGCCTACTGTCGGGATCCAGCTGAGGCGCCTGCCTAGATCCAGAAACAAGACGAACAAAAAACTGAGGACTACGGGTCCCAGAAGGCTTAGGGGCAGGAAGAGGTTATTTAATAAACATGTGTGCACGTAGCCGTGCGCGTAATTCTTGGAATTGGAATCACTCGTCGGTCGGTGAGGAGAACGCTGACATCAGGGAAATCCCGTTGGCTCAACTGGAGTAGAAGAATCGAATCTCGGCGGTTCCGGTTTACTACTCGCCTTCAGGTGTGAGCCGCTGGGGATTCATGGTCCGTGGAGAACTTATCGAAGGAGAAAACCGCTTCAGATAAGAGAGGGAGCGGCTGCTCTGACTCTCTGTGACTTGACCTCAGCCGTGCGCTTCGTAGAAGCAGTCTGACCGCTTAGTGCTGCAACGAAGGGTCAGAGCTGCAACCTAAGCGTAAACCGAGCCGAAAGCGGACAAGAAAGAAACGTCTTCGTGAACTCAACGGAGGGTTTCGGAGTTTATGTTTTCCTAGCTTCAGTACTCGGACAATATAGTAAGCGTGTTGATCCCCAGGAGAGGAGGAGTGCTTGGAATTAGTATTCAGCAAACTCCCTTGGAATGCGTGTTGATTCCCGGTGAGGAGGAGCGCCCACGTAGTGTACTTCAAAAGATTGCAACCTTGGAAAACTTTGTACTCTGGCAAATGCTAATGGAGAAAGACCATTGGGGCAATTGATTGCGCTATAACTTGGGAGCTTTTGATTTAAAACAATAAGGAGGGATAAACTATTGGGGTTTCTGATGAAGTAATCAGAAGACTAAGCAGGTTGATTCAAAGCACGGAGAGTGCTGATTTCGGAGTTGTTTGTGTGCAGAGGGTCTGCAATTAAGGTACCTGATACTAGTGAGAAATTACTGAGAGTAGCTATTATAGGGAGAATGTGAGAAGATTGCTAATCGTACTGTGCTTGTGTTTTTCAGATCCTTTGTCCCTGCAGTCCCCGTCCCTTCCTTTGTCCCCTGTCCGATCTGACTGGAACTCAGTGTTATTCATAGTGAGTTCGGAACGATCAGGAAGCGGAACCCTTATAGCATCACACCGATCCTGAGGAGCAAGAGGAGCATAACATTCATACCTTTTATAACAATTTGTTCTTTCCGGTTGTTTTCTCCTCTGTGATCTATATTGCATACAATTGCCCTCCACACTAGATCTCAATTTTGAATGCTCTTCATCATTTCTCTAGGTGCTCCGTTTCCAATATACTGCACATGCTGCTTGTAGTAATGATTTGGCGGATCAATAGAAATTATTCAACCATATTTATGGTGGGTGCCCTTTTAATTGTAAATAGAAATTGATTCACATGGATATAGGGAGTCGATCTAAAATATGATACCTCATGTTTTGTTCTGGATCTGCTTAGTTCAAGTTTGTTTTTAATATTTGCCTGTCTAAATTATGTTCTCACCACTTCTATTAGGGATGTTTATATATACACTGTTTTTATTAGGTGTATTATTGGGATACATTATCACAATTGTTTTGTACCTGATGTAGTATGTTTATTTGTCAATATGTATTATATGTATTATTAATGTATGTGCTATTTTTGAGATGTTAGAGATCTTGAATTGTAATTATATTTATATTGTTTAATATTTCCAGCCTTGATGAAGTCTCTGTGTGGGACAAAACACTTGTTGGCGATTTATGTGCTGGGAGATCTTTTTATGAAATTTTGAATATTAATAAAGAAAGAATTGATGAAATCTGAAGAGGACTCTCTCTGAATTTACCTTGGACTGCCTGGATCCCTTTTGCTTAAACATTGTGCTATGTTCCTAATTCTGCTCTCTATGATAGAGTTTTTTTCTGAGGGCGTATTATCTAAGCCAAGACTAAAATACTCCGGATTGTCAGGTGTGCTGTAATCAGAACCTCATTCCTTAACATCACTTGTTGTAGTGCCAGGTAGAAGTCCTGCTAGGGTGTGTGCACAACGTCAAGTGACGTCACTTGTGGCCACAAACAACTCTGCAACTCGTACAACTGCGTCCTGCTGTTCTGACATCTGAAGAAGATGGGCCCAAAGAAAGGTAGCCGTGGCTCCTCTAGCAAGAAAGTTGCCAGTGCCACTGCCAGTAAGAAGGAGTAGAAGAAGCAAGTGGCACCACTTACCAAGGAGACTGGTGTGCCGACCGCCACTTTTATTGGGAAAAAATAAACTATGCCTGCAGCAACGGTGTCCGCCGGGGACCAAGCTGGGAGCAGCACCTCAGCTTCATTGATCTCAGTGCCACCACGCCAAGTTAGGCCCAAGCCCATGAGTCCCGCAGAGGCAGCCACTTTAATTGGTCTTTCACTATCGACCAGTGATGTTGGCTTTGACTCATCGCAAAGTAGCATCCAATCAACGCAGGGTGTAACTCATCTGACGAATGTTCAACCACAGCCACAACGACAACCACAGGTGCAACAAGGATAGGGGCATGGAGAGGTGCAAGGAGAGGCGCAAGGAGAGGCGCAAGGAGAGGCGTAAGGAGAGGCGCTAGGAGAGTCGCAAGGAGAGTTACAAGGAAAGGCGAAATGAGAGTTGCAAGAAAAATCGCAAGGAGAGTTGCAAGGAGAGTTGCAAGGATAGGCGCAAGGAGAGGCGCACGGAGAGGCGCAAGGAGAGGCACAACTGCCCCCAATGCTTGTTCCTTCAGAAGTAGCGGCACATTAGGAAATTGAGATTCATGCGGGGGTATCAGCCGAGCAAGCCACTCCTGATGATCCATTGTCTTCCAGATCCCCAGCAAGGAAAAGGAGGGCTAGTACAAGTTCTTCTTCAAGCCCCCTTCCTTCTGATGCCCCCTTACTTCTGATGATCTAGATCTTGATTGGCACCCACCAATTCAGTCTGAGAGGGAGGCACGCCATGAGCCGACAAAGCTAGGTAAAAGGAAGGTTCCCGCAAGGCTTTCACTTATGGGCAATGACGAAGAAGAAGTAGAAGTGGTGTATTCTGCTGCTGATGAAGAGTCTGACGATGACGACCCAGTCATCGCAGTCGTCACTCCAGCCCCAGCTGGCATGCAGCAGACAGACATTTTTACCCTATTCTGAAATGCTACGCGGGATATGGGCGACGTGGCACTGGTACCACCACCAACACAGGTAACTACTATACCAACACGACCCACAGCTTCCATATATTCTCTACAGAAGGGCTGGCAGGGACCTCCATCCAGCTCGACCTCCGTTACCTCAAGTAGTGGTGCAGTAAGTGCACAACAGAGTCAAATTCCACCACGCCCATCCTCCACTTCATCTGGCATTGAAAGTGGTACCTCCACCACCACCAGAAATCTCAACTCGCCAGTTTGGGACTTCTTCAGTATTAGCAAAAAGGCGGAAAACCTAGTTATTTGTTCTATTTGTAAACAAGTAGTTAGTCTGGGTAAGCTTGGTACCAACTATGGTACTGGAGGCCAGAGAGGTGTTTTCCAAAAACACCACATTATCCAGTGGGAGGCGCACCTAAGTAACATCCGGAAGGCCAGAAGTACAAATCCAAATGTAGCCATTGATATTGCATCTGATAACGAGGAGCTGATCGTGCAGGGGGGAGGTGAAGAAGCGAGAGACTTTTTTTAGGTACACACAGTACCCCTGGCAGCAGCACTGCAGTGGTAGCGCCCACACCCTCTACCCCAGCAACATCTAGGAGGCACAGTAAGAGTCTGGTAGCGACACCAATGCGAAAAAGTACATCAATGAGCCTAACTGGGTTGAAGAAGTCTGGATCATCATCACATATGAAAACGGTCTAGACCACCATTAAAAGCCTGTTTTGGTCGGAGGCGCCATTTGAACGCAACCACCCAATGGCACGTCTGTATAATGCCATGCTGGCTAAAATGTTAGCACTGGACCTTCTGCCTTTTTCTTTTGTGGAAGGTTAGGTTTTCTAGAATTTGTGGCAACAGTCTGCCCTAAATGGAAGGTTCCTAGCCGGTCCTATTTTGCCAGAGTTGCGGTTCCAGCACTACATCAATATGTGCTGGACGTGATTGGGGCAGCTTTGCAGAAGAGTGCTGTTCACACTATCCAACTGACAACAGACATTTGGACCAGTTGCCAAGCCGTTGATTACATGTGCATCACTGCACACTGGGTCTCTTTTGCGGGGGTTAGAGTTAAGATTGCTGCAGGTGTTGACAGTGTCACAATTTTTGCAGCTACTCTGAAACATGCAACAGTATCCATGTTTGCCATGGAGAAATCTCATACTGCAGTAAACATTTTGGAGGAGTGTAACAGTAAGGTCTTTCAATGGCTGCTGCCAAGAAAGCTCATGATTGGTTATGTTTCCACGGACAATGGCAGTAATATAGTTAAGGCCATGTATGATGGTGGCTATTTGAGAGTGCCATGTTTGGCGCACAGCATTGACATTATTGTTCAAGATTTCTTGAAAAAAGAAAACACAGTCAGCAAGTTACTGACCACTTGCCGAAGAATCTGCACACATTTCAGCAATTCTTTGAAGGCCATGAAGCAGCTGAGGATCATTCAACATGACCGTAGAGTGCCAGTCAGAGGACTCATCCAGGAGGTGGCAACACGTTGGAACTCAATCTTCTACATACTTGAGCGTCTGTTTGAGCAGTACTTGGTAATCAATGAGTATGTCTTTAACGCATGGGCTGCTTCTATGAAAGACATGAGGCTAGAGGTGGAGGAATGGGACCTAGTTAAAAGCCTGACAGACATGCTTCATCCTTTTGAGGTCTTCACCCGTGAAGTCAGCAGGGAGGACTGTACTTTGGGCAAAGCTATCCCATTGTTGCGCATGCTAGAGCACCAACTGAAGGCGGTGTCTTCAACGTTCCAAGTCGATGCTGAAAAACAAGACGCATATCGGTTGGCGGGGAGCTTATTAAGCCGCCTAGTTGACAATGCATGGCTTAAAGCAATACATTCAGAACAACATTACATTTGTGCCACTATTCTGGATCCACGTTACAAAAAGGCACTGGCCAGCAATACATTCATTCCTTTTTTCTGAATAAGATGTTTCCAAGTACAAACATTGGCTATCTCTGTCAGCCACTCGGTTCGAAAAAGAGCTGCAGGAAATTGAAGGAACCACCACAAGTACTACTGAAGCAGTAGGCTATCCAGCGTCAAGGTCCACTTCTGTGGCCGAAGGCAGTCATGTTCCCTCAGAGCCGTTACCGACACCAGCAACCGTATAATCACCTGCACCAGGCCCAGCCATAATATTGTCGGAAGCGGATTGGATAACTCATCAAGGGTTTGCTCATTCCAGTGTTGATGCAAAGGCAACAGATGTTACGCAAAGTGGAGCACCCCTGGAGGACCTTGAGTGGATGGTGCAGGCCTATCTGGATGACCCACCAGAGGTCTTCTTTGATCAGAACCCATTGGTGTATTGGTATGGGAAAAGGCCTCAATGGCCACTGATCACCAAGCTGGCTATAAATTATTTGGCTTGCCCACTTGGAAGCGTGTCTTCGGAACGTGTTTTCAGTGCTGCTGGTGCCATTGTAACTTCAAAAAGGACCCGCCTCTCGCCCAAAAATGTGGAGAGGTTAACAATGATCAAGATGAATCAGCACTTCATACCACCAGATTATAAAATACGTGAATCCACACAGGAAGAAGAGGACACCAACTTAGGTGACGGAAGTTCTTCTCTGTTAGCTGACCTATTCCAGGTTCAATTCAGTTTGAGGACGAGCTCTACTTCCCTGACAACTAGGCTTGAAATACCTTCTTTTTTTCCCGTCCTTATTGACTTTTATTTCTGTGTGTCTTTCTTTGATTTGCAACTTTTAGCACAACAAAACTTTAATCACAACAAATCCATCAGCAGCACTGTCTTCGTCTTATTTCCATATTGAAGGTGCTGCTGTCTGCATTCCTGAAGTTCACAACTCAGTCATGCTCCACTATCCTCCTCCTCCAGACTCCCCTTATCCATTTCCCTCAAGGCAGATGGCCAGATTACGCAGAATTAAGAAACTGTCGCTTCGTAGACGAGTCCCCTCAAAAGAAGTGGGACTGGAATGACTGACTATGCTGACTGTTACTTCTGAAATTGACACGAGAGGCTGCCCTGTGGCCCTTCACTTAAGAATAAGATGATGAGTAAGTGGAACAGATAATGAATGATGAGATGGCATGCAGTGGACAACACTGGCTGTCTGGCTCTGATGAAAGCAATTGCTGTTTGTTTGTTTGTTTGTTGTGCATGAAATGAATCCTAGCTATGTGTTCTGTTATTATTTAATCTTTTACACACTAAATGTAACTCAAGTCTACTCTGTTTACCTTGTTTAATACTAATTGTACTTCTACTGTAGGGGCCACTACATTGCATTTTTTAATATGGAAAATGTCCTTGGACTCACTGTGTGTATACTGTGACTGCATGAACACTATTGAGTTTGCCAACACTATGATGATGATGATGATGAGTCATGATGACCAAAGTTATATAATATCTTTACAGTCACTCACTGGGATGGATCATCATCGTCGATTTACGGAAGAACTATGGCAATTTCATGAGTGGCAAACAGGTAAACAAGTCAACAGCAACCACAGCAGAACTACATGTCTGTCTAGTCGTGGTATGGAGTGGTCAAGCCAGTGTAGTGTTATGCCAGAGTCCAGACAGCGGTTTAGGTAAAATTGTGGCTATGTGGCTTGCTCTATAAAATTAGATCTGCTTTGTCTGTCTGTGTCAAAGAGGTATGCTACATCGAGGTTGGTTCACTCAGTGGTGCCTGCCTTGACCGTCTGCATGGCCCTGGCCTGCTGTGTGCTAATTATTATCCTGGAAACTGAGACTCAGAGTAGGCACTTTAGAAATGATGCATGTATGTAATACTGTCGCCTCTGAAAGTGAAAGTGTTATTTTTGCACTACACACCATACCTTATATTTTTCCTCCGGGGTGTTATAATATCCCTTCCTGTTTTTCCTTCGACAATTACAGGCCGGCACTTACCCTGTGCGATGGGAAAAACATTAACTCAGGCTTACCACCATAGCAATTCCGCATCCACCAGGCAGGCAGTGGACAGTGTGGTCACCAAGATTGATCGGCGGAGCGCCCGATGGAATGGAGAATACCGTGACTCTGATCTGACTTGGCTTCTCGATAAAACTTTCACAGCTAAGTTGAAGTCAAATTTAGAGGAGGCCATTGGTTACTCATCAACTCCCCCCGCTAATGCTATTGCGAAGTCAAGGGTGACTGTCTTCTACCTGGTTGACAAAAACTTAGTTCTAAATTTGTAAGTCTTATTGACAGTAAAGTGTACTTGTACTGTACAACATATACACCCCTGCAGCGAGCCTACTCTGCAATCTCAATAAGTAAGGAATATAATAGCTTACCGCTGCCCGCCACTACCGTGGCATCTCCCACAGCAGTTCCTGCTGGCACCGCATGCGCCTCTGGAGTGACCACCTTTGCACTGGCCCCGGCACTGGTGGTGGGCTGTGCCGATGGTGTTACGCCTAGAAAATACATTTAATATTTTTAGATGCCATATACACCACTCCCTGTTTTGTCAAAGAATAAAAAAATATGTTACTACTTATTCAAATTTAATTATTTGTGACTCTCTAGTCTAAACTAAAAATTCCCCTTTCGTAAGGGGAGGGTGTTTTTTATTTATACTTAGCCATAACATGCTACACTTTTTGGCACAACTGATTAATGCTTGCTTTTTAACACGCACCACTTTTCTCATAACAGACAGAAGCTTCCTTCTACGAACAAGACCAATATGTTACTCGGAGTCATCATCATCACCACCAAGACTTTAAGTTCTCCCACAATTATTGTGTAAAATCAGCCACTGTTCAGTTTTCAAGAGTTCACTGTTTATCTTATATGAAGTTGATTTTATTGAATGTTTTTATATAATGCTCAATTGAAATTTAATATACAAAGTACACACAAAGCTAGTTGTTTAACTTTTAATAAAGCTTTAAAACTTACATAGACTCTGTGGTTTTTGGTCATGAGCGAGTGAGCGAAAGGGTTTGCAATTTGCAAGCATGAGTCTGTGACTCTGAGAGGTCGGGACTCTGACTCCGTATTCTTATGTTCTGGGTTGTATAATCATTGGGGATCATCACTGTATTCGGGAGCAAATTAATGACTCTGACTCACTAGCTAGTCAGTAAGGAGATTGGGGGTTCAACTTCTGTTATGACTGAGGTATGTGGAAAGTCTGACTGCGCCTATTATCACCAATGCCCTATTTCTTGTCAATAGTTCTGTATGTGCAGAATAGTCACTGCAACAGTAGTAGTATGTCCTCCTATCCAATCAAAAAGTAAACTAGTATCTTATTCTTGGCGGCCATTGACATTTTATTGTTGGGAATTGTCAAAGCATAAACATTAAGAAGACTTCAATAGACATTATGGACAACCCAGAGGACTGTACTCAGTGCCTAGAGCTATTGCTGAATATCTATATATTCTAATATATATGAGAGTCATAGTAGAGGCAGGATAAGAATTTAGAACCAATCTACAAGAAGATCAAAGACGATTTAGGAAAAAATAGAATTATGATGAACGTTATGATTAAATAGGTGCTGTTAAAGTTAGGGAAGTTAAATTATTAATATTAAAAGGAAAACTTACGGGGGCCAGCAAAAGAGCCCTTAGTGGACCGATCCTGGCCTTCCTGATCCGCCGGCGCCGCCACTGCCACCTCTGTCCTCTTACCCCTGGGAGGAGCTGATGTACATGAAAGAAAGACACAAACATGGATGATTGTTATCAACAAAATCAAACATTTCAAAAAAACAATAACACATTTTTTCGAGGAAATAAACAACAATTGCACTAAATGTATTGACCTATCTGATGTGGTCTACAAGGATATTAGTATTGCTGGATTTGCGGACCGTCTACTTGGAAAGTTATGTAGCTCACTAAACCAACTACAAAAAGGTTCTACTAGGACTGGAAGCACTCAGCAGCACGCGAAGTGACAGACACAGTCCGTCATGATTGCAGACCACTAAAAAATGTCCTACTAAATAACATGTCATAATATATTCAACCTATCAATCCACCACCACTATCTCTTCTTAGTGGCAGGAGTACAAAGGAAGGACTGGACTTGAGTGGCTAGTCTCTCTAGCATTACACAGTTCTGTAAAGTACATTTCATACATATTTACTCAAGCCAAATGAGCACAAAATTGAAAACAAGTAAGCATAGTAGCACCGCCACTGACTGAGCAGGCGAGCACCTGCAAACACAGAAGCTTTTGAAACATAATTTACCTGCAATGTAATCTGCGGAATTCCTGCTCTTCGGAAAAAAATTATATTTGCAATATAACACAGAGCAGAAGAAAACAAAGTAGTTATTTAGCTACTAGTAATCACCAAGCCCAGGGATCTCAACGCCAAGCAGGTCGAGCAGGTCTTGTTTCCGGTCCAGGATGTCGGACCGCCGGTGTGTCACCTGGTTGTAGGTGCGCCGGACCCCAGACTCCCGATACATAGCCCATCACACTTTAGCCCATAGCTGGCGATGCTCCCGGAGGCCATACCCGGTACCGGGCCTGCAGAGACGGTCTTGGGCACGTGGCGCTGTACAAAGAAGACCAGTGTGGCCACCTCCACCGCGCTAAAGATCTCCCTAGGACTTTCTGACTCCCCCCTTAACCGCACGTAAGGAAGCCGGCTACGGGGTGCGGGACTCTTCCCCTTCGACTTGCCGACTCCCTTTGCCATGGTCCTGGGTCAAAGAAAGGAAAAATAGGAAAGAATAGGGAAAAAAGTAAAGAAAAGAAAAGAGAGAGCTAAAAAATAAATAGTTATTAAAGTAACAAAAAGTTGAAAAAACACAAAATATAGATCTAGAAAAATAGAGATAGATAATGAGTAAAAAAGATAAAAAAAGTTCAAATAAACAAAGGATTACAAAGATTAAAGCTAGATAGAAAAAGCATGCCCAGAACCATAGCAATGAATGAAAAACAAGATGGCCGCGCCCATTGCAACCACGTGGGTAAGTTCGCGCGATATTTCCCCCGTGAGCAAGCAAAAATGGACGCGAACACGCAATCGCGCCCCGCAAGTAGGAAATGCACAACGCGAGCATGCAACTAGCACCCGGAAACGGAAATACGCAGCGCGAACACTGAAAACAAGATGGCCGCGCCCATGTACGACCGCATGGGTAACTTCGCGGTAGCAGCGCTGAAAAAAATCCAGAGAACACGCAAACATAAAAAATCCACAATCTCGCAAAAGTTCGCAGATTTTGAGGTCCGCGAGTACGCTTTCGCACGAATTCGCGTACTGCGAATTCTCAAAATTCGCCCATACTTAACCACAAGAGGCTGTAGTGTCAAACAAACGTGGTCATGAGGAGAGATTAGGGTAGATGACTAGCTTTGGGGGAGGTGAGAGAGGCAGTGAAGTCAGAAGATGTCATCAGGTTGATGATTGCGAAAAGAAATAGTGGCTGTGGTGCTGGGGGAGAATAATTGGAGGCTGGAGTAAATGACCAGGGAATTGGGCACCGGCAGGGGCAAGGCGAGGGACAGACTGGCTGCCACTCAGTTCCAGACTGACAGGCCAGGGTGGGTCAGTTCTAACTGGCTGCATTGGCCACTGTTGGTTGTCATTGTTGGGTCTGGTGGTACATAAAGGAGGAGCGATGGTGGAAGAACCGGGTTCAAGCCCCCCCATATTCAAATACTAACACCTTTGGAGTGGGCCAGACTCACTTAGGTATTCCCATTCCCATTGGGTGTGTTGCCTAGCAGTAGGCAGATTTTCTCAACCCTTTTCCTGCCAACCTCTGCCTATCCACCACATATCTATCTACCCTTCTGCTAATGCCCCAGCTTCTCAGTATGGGGTGCATTCATTCCATAGACTGTGCTTTTGTACTGTTTGCCTGTTTATGTGCACCTGCCTGGGTGTTACAGTGAATCTAGTTGCCTCTGTATATGTGTGCATATCTGTTACACAAACACACTTCAGTATGTCAATGAATTGTGCTACATTGTGATAAATAGGTGAATTGTTGTGGCATTGTGGAAACGGGGCAAACTAGTACATTTCTGTTGGGTTGTGGAAAATGAGCAAATATGTACAGTGCTGAATTAGTAGTTTATGCCAAGGGGCATTAAACCGAGCAGTAAAGGGTTACTGTGTGGGTGTCAGGATTTCTAAAGTAATGTTATATTGTCATGTTATCTGCTCTGAATAGGCTGGTACCATTAGTATAGTATTGTAGTGCTTTTATGTGTGTGCCCTTTCATACATTGGGAGATTTCCATTAATCAGTTGTTAATTGTTTGGTTGTGTTTTGTAGTGATGGTTAGTAGTGATTTTCTAAAGGTATGGTATAGTAAAGTTTATTGTTACTTAATGTTAAACTAAAATGAGCTGATTCTAGTAAAGACCTTTCTCGTGGACAGAGTCTGTGGTGTGCTGAAGCACTTTAGTTTTTTTCATTGAGCTCTGTGGTCAGTTGTCCATTGGGCCGGCCTAGGGAGATTGTTTTCTGGGCAGCATCACTAGTCTGGTAAAAGTTATTGATGCAATGTGTGAAATAAATTTAGGTTAAGATTATCTGAATGCCCCTAAGACGTATGTTGATGTATTGCTTAAGTAGAGCTGTTGAGCTTGCAGCACTTTGCCAACTATATGCAGTGCCTGGATACCCCCAGGTGATAAACCGCGCTGTACAAATACCGACCGACTGATTGATTGATTGAGTAATATGATTTTCATGTTCTTGTGTGCAGTCAGGGAAGCTATCTGTTGTCTTTGAGAAAAGAAGATAATGAATCTAGTTAGTAAGGTGTTGTGTAGTGGGTATTGTTGCAAAAAACTAAGGGCCATATGTATCATAGTTCCGTTTTGCGAATTCTAAATAGCGATTTTTAAGGAATCGCTATTTAGAAATCGCAAAGCGGTATGTATGAAAAAAATCGAATTTTTTTGTGATTCCTTAATCTTCCTTATTTACGAATTCGCAAGTTGCGAATTCGCAAATAAGGAATAATTTCCCATTTATTCCTATGGGCCAGGAGGCCCTTAGGAATGATTGTGAAATGCATTTCATTTTGCGATTCGCAATTTGCTAATCGCAAAATGAGATTGATTTCAAGGGTGCAGGGGTGTCTCAAGGACACCCTGCTGCACCCCTGAAATCAGCATGTGTGTGCATATGGCGCACATACATGTCCTATGGGCATGTATGTGCTTCACAGGCCACCTTCAAAAATGCCAATTAGTGTATTTTGAAAAGAAATCGCAATTTACCACCAACTGAAAGTTGGTGGTAAATTGCGATTTCTTAAGCTAAATTCGCTACAGTAAAATGCTTCATACATAGCATTTAAGGAATCGCAAAATTGCGATTCCTTAAATGCTATAGCAAAATAAGGAATCGCAAATATTTGTCATTCCTTAAGATGCGATTTTTTGATACATATCAATAAATACAAAACAGACTTTTACGATTCGCAAAGGCCGAAATTCGGCGAATTTCGGCCTTTGCAAATCAAAAAAGGCTTGATACATATGGCCCTAAGTTCTTGTGTGATGGGAGGTAGGATCAAAGGAGCAAAGCAGGAGAGAGGGAGTGACATAAATAAATTCAATGTGTGTGTATGTGCACGTGTGTGTGTGTGTCTGTAAATGTACGTGTACACATATGTTCCTCTTTGCATGAGTGATTTTGAATTGGTGCCCCAATAGGTTATAGTTGCAAGTATTATTAAGATAAATTGATTATGCAGTGATATTTAAATATGTTAGATGCATTTGAAAATTAAAACAAATATGTGTAATTATCTGCCTAAATTGTTCGCATTCACATAACAATCACATATACATACTTTTGCAACAATGATGTTATACATGACATACTCACGGGGTACTCCCCATACACTATGTTGGGGTTTTATTTTGCGTCATATTTCCACGTTTGTCTGGGTGACGTACACATAAACCTTGTGGACAACATGTGCTCTCCAGTTACTGTCACTCCATACCTTGTTTACAGGCCATTATTGATTTCATTCTCAGCCCTGAAGAGCTGGGGCACTACTTTTTCGCTGACGAAACACGTGTTGGCTGGCTGCGTTTTTCCATCAGAATAAAGAAATTACGACATCACTCAAGAATTCTGTACAATTTGCTTTTGAATAACACTTGTATTTCTTGCTAATTTTGTATGTGTGTACGGGATTTAGCTATACTTGTCTGCTGTAGGTTTCCCCTACAGATATCAAGGGGTTACAAGGGTCTCCCCTTCCAAGGTAGCACCATATGCACTATTGCGATCCATATACACTGGCGTAATTCTTCTGAGCGCCATTGCTTCCTACACACTAACACACTAAAACCTTGAACCTTTAGTATCAGAATCTGAGTTTTGCTGGAAGGGCAATAGTAGTTGAGTGTCATCCACATAAGACGCCATCTGCACACCTCAAGACTCAATCAACTGGGCCAGTGGTGCTAGATGAAGATTTAACAAAGAAGTGCCCAAAGCTGAGCCCTGAGGAACTCCAAATAGAAGAGGCTCAGAGTGAGATGAGAAAGGATGAGGATAAACTTGCTGAGATCTAGCCTCTAAAAAACAACTTCATCCAACAGAAGGCTGTGCCTTGTATGTCAGCCGAACTAAGGGGCATATTATCAAGGGGGTTACTTCCGCTTTTTTTGGCTTTAAAATCCAAGAAAGCAGAGATAAAATTATCTCCCTATTACCTAGCTGTCGCTAACACCAGTTAGCGACAGCTAGTAGGAGATAGCGACCATCTTGGGCCCCACTTTGCATGTCAGAGAAATTTATCACTAATGACATGCAAAGTGGGCGTTTCAAGATGTTAGCGACTGTAAACAGTCGCTAAAATCACTATCTCCTATTACCAATTTATGGAGATATTCACGCTAAGCGCGAATATCTCCAAAAGCTAACACCTGCCCTGAGCAGTTCTTAGCCATGTTATCCAATGGGAGGTGGATAACATGGCTAAGAGCATTAGCTCGGTAATGCATGAATATCGCTGATTTTTCAGCGATATTCATGCATTGCGGCCGATTTTTATCGCATTTGCGATAAACCTTGGTAATACCAAGGTTTATCTGCGATAAAAATCGCCGCAGGTCGGCGATAAATTTTTGTCTCTAACCAAGCAATAGCGATAATTATAACTATTGCTTGGTAATATGCCCCTAAATCTATCCAAAAGGATGGCATGTGAAACTGTATCAAATGCTGCCGATAGTTCCAACATAATCACCATCATAGAGCCAAAATGTTCTTTAATATATTCATATTAGCAACAACAAGGGGCCCCAATTCAGTCAGCAGGGGACCTCGGGGAACATAATCATTCAAACAACAGTGGTCCCATGCATTCCATAAATCTATATTTAGAGTGACATGTCCATATGTCACTCTAAATATAGATTTGACTTTGTCTATATTTATTGGTCATACATTATGGAATGCATGGGACCACTTTAATATATTCAGTCAATTCCAATAAGGCTGTTTTAGTACTCGTACCTTGTCGGAAGCCAGCCTATGAGTCGTGCAACTGGCTATTATATTCTAGAAATTGGGATAGCTGGCCATTTACCAATTCCTCCCAAATTTTGGCTGCTGCTGGTAAAACGGAGATGGGTTACAGTCCTTTTTTTACCACCTTCCTGACCGGTGTTTGGAATTGATTATATATATATGGGTATCTGTTTGCATTATTTGAGCTTATGAGGAAAATTAAATTTTGGCCATGTTGTGTTCCCTAGCGCGTACCCCACCGACTCCATGTACCAGCTTAAAGTGCATGTAACTTCCCTCCTGTGCCAGCTATGAAGACGCAAATACATTTGCGTCCACCGTTAACTTGTCCTCTTTCAGATCCACCATGAATGGATTATGTAGTCCGTTCCTAAGTATGCTATGTCACCGTCTTTTTGTAGTACACTTCTCATATTCTTCCTGCTCTAGCAAGAGTAGGCCCTGAATTCCTGCCATCTGAACCTCTTTTGTGGCTCCTGACTCTGCCCAGGCTACCTCTGTACCCGTGAACTCTGTCCTACTTTCAGCGCGGCCCCTCGCGCTCAGCTCAGCCTGCTTTCTGCCAAGACTGACTATAACCTTCGAGTTATCTGTTCCGCTCCCCGAGAATACATTCCTGCCTACTAGATCCTGTAAACATCCTCCCCAGCTGCAGAGCCAAAGGGCCGACCTGTCTTAATGCAAGTAATTCATAGCCTCTGTTGCCATGCTTCCATGGAAGGCCCCGTGCCCCACGCTTCACATGTAGACACTCAGGCGCTTATACACGCATCCACAGTTAGCATAGAATAGCTTCTGCCCTAGAGACCTTTCCGCCCAGATAGTATAAGTTCCTAAACATCAGATATCAGATATGATAGAAGTACAAGTTGATCTGACATGCCAGACTTCTGTCTCTTTCCGTCAGTATAAATATCAAGTCCCCTGCACCCCGTCAATCACACGTCATGCAGCTGCGCGCGCATCCAAGCTTCCGATTTCTGCTGACATTGCAACATTCTGTTAGCACCACTCCTTGGTGCCACCCACTTGCGTCACTTATCAGTGACGTTTCTAGCACACACCTCTGGTTCACGCCTAGTTTACGCCTCTTGATGATGTACTAGTACCACGTGTATACTGTTATCTTGTCTTCTCTCAGCTGTTACGCCTCTTACATTGATTCTTATGGTATAAATCAAGTATATAAGCTATGTATTGTCAATGATCGAGAGCGCTCTATCCCTTCTGACACCCCTGTGGTGGTCAGAACATGATATCCTGATTCCTTTATGAGGAATAAAACCCTTAGAAACTCTAACACCACGGACTCTGTCTTTTTTCATTCCGATTGAGTTATTATTGATTAAGTACTTACCTGCATAGAAATTAAGAGAGTAAATTAATTATTTACGTCATTTTGGCGCCCGAATAGGGACCCCTCCCCCACCTCACGCGCCGGTTGGCGCGTTGCAAGCTGTGTCCCCTGCCATCAGTTAGATGGAACACACGTGTACTGGCAGGATTTCCTGCATCTCCCTCTGACCCACGGAGGTGACGAAGACTGCGATCAGTGCCCAGACGAGGCGGTGAGGAGTGCGGAGGATCCCGACCAGAGCCTAGCCGAAAGAAGCAAGGTCCGAGGTGTGAAGAGGCCCACCAGTTTTCCGAAGTTTTCCGAAATTTTCCGAAGTTTTCCGAAGTTCCGAGTCGAGTCCAGTCGAGTTTTCCGAGGCCTTCTGTTTCCGTGCTTCCCGGTGAGTACCATTGCTGGGTCGTATCTAGACGGGTTTGGGTACGCAAGTCCGGTCTGCACTGTTTTTAGGCAGTGTATCTGTACTGTTTAGCAGTATATCTAGCATTCCGAATTTCTGCACTGTTACACCAGTGTATCCGTACTGTTGAGCAGTACATCCAGTATAGGGGGGTAGTCATCTATGTCTTCAATGTTTTTATGTGATTAATGTTGTGGTATGAATGTGACTGTTTAAACGTGTATTATTGTGCTTCTCGTATAATCTAGCTGTCAAGAGTATTAAGGAATAAGGATCTAGCATTCAGTAATAAGTAAGCAAGATGCCGTTTTTCAACAAGTTAAAACAGATAGGAACTAGGAAAGGGTTACTGGAGGAAGAAATTCCTATCCCCCCTAGGGACACTCCAGGCAATTTTATGTACCAGAAGCATGGCATAGATGCCATATTATATCTAGATTTATGGGCCGATTACACCAAACACCTAGACGAAAGACACAGATGGCCTGTCACCGGAACATGGGATGCCGAGTGCATCATGAGGGTAGAAGAAGCATTATGGAAAAAGAAAGCTAGACAATCTCAGAAGGACGCCATAGAATTTTGGCGTAAGGAATCGCGTAAGCGTGCTGGCAAAGCACTCCGTAGAGAAGACAGACTTAAAGAATCAGAGAAAGACCAAGAAAACGAATTAGTTACTGAAGGGATCCGAGTAAAAACAGAACAAATAGACCGTGCCCGAAATAATCTTGTAAACGGTATGTATCTTGCAGCAGATGGCACATCTGAAGCCCAATCAGAAACACCGAAAAACTTACCGACATCATTAGTTCCAACTAAAGTAATGCATAAAACTACTAAAGACATATTCCTAAATTCATATCTAGAGGATGTAGCACCAGCTTACACCAATCTGCCTGTTCGTGCCCTGCCTACAGACAGGGATGGGGGTGGCACTGTGCCCCCAGATAATGTTCCGCCAGTATCACGACAGACCTCCCCTGTTCCGCCAGCTCCGCCACTTCCCGCACTCAAAACAGACCTACCGAAACCAGTCCTACCTGATCTCACTAAACGACAAATTCAGACTCAGATCCAGACTCCGCGGAGAGATAATGCTCAAGCATCCGCCTCAGGAGGTGCGACAGCGGGTCTACAGACCCCGCCACCGACACACAGATTGCATTTAAGGGGCACGCAGAATCCTTTCCAGTCTCCCCACTTATCCCGGCTTGACGCATTTAAAGAGAAGATGTCAGTTTGCAGATATGATCCAGTACCCGGAAAAGACGATTTAATGATATTAGCATCACTACGATTAAGATCTGCCACCGATAGCTTGCTATGCTATGTAGGAATGCAGGAACGTCTCGACAGACTATATGAGTTCATACAGACAGGGAAAGACCCTGACAGTGTCAAAGATGCCATGCATAAACAGAAAGTTGACATTCAAGCACAGATATTACGATTTTTCATAAATTGTGTAATAAGAGAACGAGACAGGCCCGGGACAGATCAAAGTGAACTAGACGCATTAAACAAGTGGGGTCAAAATATAGCCGAAGGAAAGCATGATAGAGGGAATTGCATAGCCAGTATGTCCCAGAAAATTAGAAAGGCAGTATTGACTGCACACCAGGAAGGGAATGATAAAGCTTCCTCCGAGGAGGAAGAAGACCATGAAGCACCAGGAAGGTCTACAGATACTATAGCGTACGTAGGTAAGGGAAATTACCTTAGGAAAGGCATCCGTCCGGAAAGCAAGAGAGTTCTTTTCTCTGCTTTAACAAATCCGAATTCTTCTGAACATCAGTTCCAGGAAACTGATAAAAGGCTTCGAGACCGAGTGGGGTACCATGTACTCAATTCTATGGATGAACAAGAACTAGCCCGGTCAGCCGTGTTATGGGCCGAAAACGCAGACATGTATAATGATGACACATTAGTACAGACATTCTTGAACCTTTCCCCGGAAGAGCAGAAAATAGCAGGTGTATACATGATTCAGCACCTCCTCATCAAGTTCAGAAACCATCATTCTGATCCAGGTCCCTTACACGAGACATTAGAAGCCCTACTCATGGATAGATGGAGAGGTTTTAGTACCAAATTAATACAAATAATTCTAGAACAACGATGTAAGTATAACACCTTCATAAGTCCTGAATATGTTCCCGCCCCGCCTCCAGAAAGGAAAACGTACCACATGCAATGCGGTGGTGGCATTGAAAGTCAGAACCCCTTACGAGAAGTACACCCAGTTATGGGTACGGACCAACGCTTGAAGCGTGTGTATGTTCACACACCACTGACTAAGTTAGAACTGTTAGAAATGAAGAAATTAGTTCCGTGCCATGATAAAGACCCTGCAGGTTTTCACAGAGAGCTTAAAGACATGTTACTGATGGGAGATTACACGTATGATGATGTAATGAAAATGTTAAAAGTACTGTTGCCCACGGGCATTTACGAGAAATTAAAGGAAAAGGATTGGGAGGTGGGAGAGTTAAAGATAGCATGGGCAGAAATGGAAGACGAAGAAAGCAAACGAGTCCCAGGGGTAGGCCTTGGGGACAAGACTAAAGCATTACCAGGTTTAATTGTACAGGTTTTGCCAAGATTATTGACAACTAGAAAGGAAGATTGGGACGCAATCTCGTCCTGTAAACAGAAACAAGATGAAGATACTAGTGACTTTTATTCAAGATTCGAGAAATGTTTCATCATAAATAGTGGCCTAAAGGTTAGCAGTGAGTCATATCCACACCTTTTTGTAACAAAATTAGTAGAGAATGCCCTACCATTAGTCAAAAATAGAGTGTACAAAGTTGAAAGTACTTGGCAAGCAAATACGCCATCCCAAATGTTACAAATGTTACAATACCACCAGAACAGAATTAGGGAAGAACAAGATCAGGAACAGAAACGTATGAAAGACACGAAAATGAAAATGTTAGTAGCTCAGACGATCCCAGCCGACGGTCATAGGAAAGGTGGGGCCCAGACCAATCATTCTGCCGCTCCTGTTAAAGGGACATGTAATTATTGCAAGCAGCCAGGTCACTACGTACATGAATGTCCAGTCCTGAAACACAACATCGAGACAGGTAAAACTAAAGAAAGACCGCGTCCGCCTAGACATGAACAGGGTCATCAACAGACCTCACAGAACGAACAGCCAATGCAGAATACACAGCCTATGCATGATCAGTCCCACACAGTACAGACAGTAGCAGTACTGCAGCCACAACATGCCCAGACACAGCCCATTGCCGCAACTCGGCAAGTATCACAACAGATGTACCAGTATGCCCAGTCGGCATATCCAGATTATCCCCGTTATACATGAAACAGCCTAGGGAGGGAAAGTGATTTGCCTCTTATTGAAATTCCTGTAGATCAAGAAGGTCCTTATGTACACAGTCATGTATTAGGAAAAGACAGAAAATTTTTAATTGACACAGGGGCAAGTCGCACTACAATCAGTCACAATGAAGTCCCAGGGGCACCCCTCTCAGGCTCGCAGAATGTTTCCCTTGGTTTTTCAGGACAGCCTATTGTAAATGAAGTATCAGAACCAGTACCACTAGCTGTAGGTCCATTATCTCGAGTTACAGATTTGTTACTTACGAAATCATGTCCAGAAAATCTGTTAGGAATTAAAACACTGAAGGCTCTAGGAGCTATAATATGCTGTTCCCCGGAGGGAGTCAGACTCTTTCTACGGGATTTCAAGGGTCATTATGTGTTACGTGATTTTGATGTTAGATTGAAAAATGTACCAGATCACTTATGGGCAAAAGGCCCAGCTGATGTAGGTTGTATGCATATCACTCCATATCGTGTCACACTCAAGACAGGAGTTGTCCTACCCAGAATCAGACAATACAAGTTACCACCCGATGCTGTAGTGGCTTTACTGAAAATAATTGAAGAGCTTATTGCCCAGGGAGTGGTCGTAGAGACCGACTCCAATATCTGTAATTCACCCATCATTCCAATTCTTAAACGTACAGACCGCAATGCACCGCCAGTATATCGGCTGGTGATTGATCTTCGAGAACTGAATAAATGCATTGTACCACAGTACCCTGTGGTCCCCGATATCTCTTCCCTATTGACTACTATTGATTCAGAAGCAGCGTTCTTTACTGTAATCGATCTCAAGAACGCTTTCTTCAGTGTACCTATTGACCCGGAGAGCCAATATCTCTTCGGATTCAGTTTAAATGGACGAAGTTTCAAATTTTCCCGCGCACCTCAAGGATTTACAGAAAGCCCCAGCATCTATAGTCAAGCACTGAAAAGACAACTAGATTGTATCCAAATGCCAGTTAATACAGCTTTACTACAATACGTCGATGATCTACTGATCACCGCACGAAGTGAGCCCGAATGTGAACAAGCATCTCTGACAGTTTTGCATTTCCTGGCCGACAAGGGACACAAGGTGTCCCCTTCGAAGCTACAATTCTGTGTTCAGCAAGTTGTGTACTTGGGTCACTTGCTGTCCAAAGTGGGGAGACAGCTCACTCCCGATCGCATTCAGTTAATTATAAATATGCCGCGACCCCAGACACAAAAGGAAGTGCGGGCCTTCATAGGCCTCACCTCGTACTGCAGACAATGGATTCCTCAATATGCATTTCTAGCTAAACCACTCATCCAGTTAACGACGCAGGAGGCTGCAACTTCCATTGCCCTCCCTTGGACTCAGGAACACACACAAGCCTTTGAGGAATTAAAGAAAGCTTTATGCCAAGCACCAGTTTTAGCGACACCATGTTACAGCAAACCGTTTACACTTTTTGTTACAGAACGTGATGGTACAGCATTGTCTGTCCTCACTCAAGATCAAGCAGGTTCACATAAGCCTTGCGCTTATTTTTCAAGTACATTGGATTCAGTAGCACAGGCACTCCCTGCATGTTTAAAGTCAGTAGCAGCAACAGCGTTAGCAATCAGACAAAGCGACTCAATTGTTTTAGGTCATCAGTTAACAGTACAAGTTCCACATTCTGTAGAGGTTCTGTTAAACAGAACCCAGACTCAACACTTGACTATAGCACGACTGACAGGTTACGAATTGACACTATTCCAGCCACACATAGAAATCAGACGCTGCAGTATCCTGAACCCAGCAACACTGTTACCTACAGTTATGACAGATCCAGCTCCACATGATTGTATAGAGATCATTAATGCAGTAACAAAGCCCAGACGAGATTTAACAGATGTTCCATTGACAAATCCAGACCTGACACTTTATGTGGATGGTTCATGCATGAGAACAAGTACAGGAGAGTTAGTGGCCGCGTATGCTGTGACCACTGAAACTGAAGTTAAAGAAACACACCGTATTGATACACTGTCTGCTCAAGCAGCAGAGCTCATCGCTCTGACCCGAGCCTGTATTCTAGCCAAGAACAGAAATGTTAACATATACACAGATTCCCGCTATGCGTTCGGAGTCGTACACGACTTCGGCATGCTGTGGCAAGAAAGAGGTTTTCTGACCTCTCATGGTACAAAGATACAGCATGGTCCTCTCATTCAAGCACTGTTAGAAGCAATACATCTGCCTTCAGCCATATCCGTCATGAAGTGTAAAGCACATACTAAAGCCACAGATTCTGTTTCCCAGGGTAACGACCTGGCAGATGAGACAGCAAAACATAAAGCACTGACCGACACTCAGATAAATGATACGACAAAAACAACAGATCCGATAAACTGTATGACAGTCAGGGATCCCACACTAGATGTTATCGACATTCAGACACATGCTACTCCAGAAGAAATAAAGAAATGGATTGAACTAGGAGGGATCCAGACAGATCAAGGTTGGATGACGAAGGGAAAATCGACATGGTTTCTCCCTGACTCTATGGTTCAAGTCATGATAAATACAGCACATAGTCCTGCACATCTAGGAGAGAAAGCAATGCTAGACAGTTTACAAAATCTCTGGAACAATAAACACTTACGAGCAGCAGCAAAACAGAAAGTGCGTACTTGCATGATCTGTTGTCAGTTCAATCCAGGTAAAAGCGTCCCTGTAGAGCAAGGTGGATTTCATCCTCCCGATCACCCTTTTGAAGTCCTCCAGATGGATTATATCCAGATGGACCGTTGTCGAGGATTTAAATATGTTCTCGTAGTTGTCTGTGCTCTGTCCCGCTGGACCGAAGCATACCCAGTCTCAGATTACACTGCTCCGACCACTGCCAAACAGTTGGTTCGTGAATTTTTCCCACGATACGGCCTGCCTCGTGTCGTGTACTCAGATAACGGTCAGCCATTCTCGTCTGCCTTAATGAAAGAAGTTTCCTTATTACTAGGATACCAGTGGAAGTTCCATTGTGTCCGACACCCAGAAGCCGCAGGCCTTGTTGAGAGGCATAACCAGACACTAAAGATCCGCCTTGCCAAAATATGTCAGGATAAAGGGGTCGACTGGATAGTCGCCCTGCCGGTGGCACTATTCTATATGAGAATGGTCGCCCATTCGAGATCAGGGCTATCTCCGTACGAGGTGGTCTTTGGAAGACCACCGAATATGTGGGGGACGCCCATTCCCAAAAAGATTACTGATGTTGATTCTAATATGTTGACAGATTACCTTGCCTCCTTGATGTCTGCACTCCAATCATGTCGTTCACAGGTTGCCGCAGCCTTCCCTGACAACACTGATGTAAAGCCACATGACGTCCGTCCCGGTGATACTGTCCTCGTCCGCAACTTCGACAGGAAAAGTCCGTTGGAGCCCCGCTGGAAGTCTCCGAAGACCGTTCTTCTAACAACAAGGACGGCGGTGAAAATCGAGGGAAGAAAGGGGTGGGTACACACGAGCCATATCAAGAAATTCGCTGGACTGAAACCTGACCCAGACTCGTCCACCCCCACCAAAGACTGTGTTACCAAAGACTTTACCGAATCGCAACGAGAAAAGACTCCTCAAGAACAATATCGCATGAAATTACGATCTAGCAAGTCAGACAGTTTAATTGTTTAAGTCCTCCCCTAGGTGAATCGGTTAAATAGTTTCTGACATGTATCCCCTAGATCGAGATAGAGAGAGAGAAGCAAAGAAACGTACATATTGCAAATCACTTCGTAGTCACTGCATAGTGACACTAATAATCATGTTTATTCTCAGTATTTTAATTATTATTGCTAGTATCTTGTTACCTATCTACTATCCTATTTTCAAGCGTGAACAATCTGCTTACAATGTCTCTGCTGAACACACTTTTAGTGAGTTACCTCCTCATGAGCTTTCCTACAGACTTGCGCTGCGCAACAATACATTCATTAGTATGTTACATCATTCTCATCAAACTAACAATGCTACAAACTGCTGGATATGTGGCCGACTCCCTCCCTACCAGAATTACAAGGGAGCTCTGCCCCTCTTTCCGTACCCGTTCTCTCACAATGGCTCCTGCGGAGCATGGTTCAGAATAATTAATTCTTTAGATCCCGATATTGCTGTTTTCGATGGGGGTTGGGTTTGGGGAAACCTGAACTTGGTTCTGCTAGACATCTGTTATCCAGATAAGGAGGGACTTCCCACTAGAATAGGAACTGATCTAGAAAATGAAGTATATGGATTAGGTAATTACACAATCAGCCTTATGATTCTTACTGTCGAATCCGAAGCTACACCAGTTCTACCTATTATGTCAGTACTGCCAGTCACTGGTGAATTATGTATCAAGAAGAAAGGTTCAGTACACTTAGGTCATAGTAAATGCACTACTGTGGTCGAATTCAGTGATCATGGAAAGTCATCTTTCAAAGCTATCAGTCATTCTTACTTTGTTTGTGGTCATACCGCATACATACGTCTACCTCCAGATTGGGATGGTACCTGTTACATTGCATTCCTTCTGCCACCTGTTTTTCTAGCTCCTCCTGATTACCATAGAAATAGCAATCTAGTAAAGAATAGACCCAGAAGAGATGTCCCACTTGTCGACTACACAGAAACGGCATGGGAACAGTACACTGATTTTAATAAAGGATTCTTTTTCTTTTTAGGACCTGTCCAGAATAGTAAATTAATACGCAGATTAACTAGAACACTTGAAGCAGTAGTAAATGAAACTGCCTCCGCCTTAGGTAACTTAACAGAAGAGCAGTCCGCTATGCGGGTTGTTGTCCTTCAGAATCGTCTTGTAATTGACGTCATCTTGGCAGATAGAGCTGGAGCCTGTAAGGTCATCGGGTCAAGTTGCTGTGTTTTCATTCCACAAAACGCACCATCTGTATATCAAGCTATCACCCGTCTTCATAATATTGCAAATCAGATACATCAGAATCCAGGCACCTGGACTTGGTCCGGTTGGTTCTGGACAACGTTAACAGCTTGGGGATGGAAGATCCTATCCTTCCTAGGCATTGGCCTAGTCCTAGTATTCAGTTGCTGCCTGTGCCTACAATGTGGGCCAGCGATTTGTGGACTGTGTGCCACTTCTTGTATTGAACATTCCAGTTTTCACTCAAAACGTAACCGAAAGAAAGAAGAACAAATGATGTTACAAGAACAGACTGATCGATTCATGAGGATCGATATTTCATGAAGGGTCCGTAGGGAACAAGGAGGGAATGAGGAAAATTAAATTTTGGCCATGTTGTGTTCCCTAGCGCGTACCCCACCGACTCCATGTACCAGCTTAAAGTGCATGTAACTTCCCTCCTGTGCCAGCTATGAAGACGCAAATACATTTGCGTCCACCGTTAACTTGTCCTCTTTCAGATCCACCATGAATGGATTATGTAGTCCGTTCCTAAGTATGCTATGTCACCGTCTTTTTGTAGTACACTTCTCATATTCTTCCTGCTCTAGCAAGAGTAGGCCCTGAATTCCTGCCATCTGAACCTCTTTTGTGGCTCCTGACTCTGCCCAGGCTACCTCTGTACCCGTGAACTCTGTCCTACTTTCAGCGCGGCCCCTCGCGCTCAGCTCAGCCTGCTTTCTGCCAAGACTGACTATAACCTTCGAGTTATCTGTTCCGCTCCCCGAGAATACATTCCTGCCTACTAGATCCTGTAAACATCCTCCCCAGCTGCAGAGCCAAAGGGCCGACCTGTCTTAATGCAAGTAATTCATAGCCTCTGTTGCCATGCTTCCATGGAAGGCCCCGTGCCCCACGCTTCACATGTAGACACTCAGGCGCTTATACACGCATCCACAGTTAGCATAGAATAGCTTCTGCCCTAGAGACCTTTCCGCCCAGATAGTATAAGTTCCTAAACATCAGATATCAGATATGATAGAAGTACAAGTTGATCTGACATGCCAGACTTCTGTCTCTTTCCGTCAGTATAAATATCAAGTCCCCTGCACCCCGTCAATCACACGTCATGCAGCTGCGCGCGCATCCAAGCTTCCGATTTCTGCTGACATTGCAACATTCTGTTAGCACCACCCCTTGGTGCCACCCACTTGCGTCACTTATCAGTGACGTTTCTAGCACACACCTCTGGTTCACGCCTAGTTTACGCCTCTTGATGATGTACTAGTACCACGTGTATACTGTTATCTTGTCTTCTCTCAGCTGTTACGCCTCTTACATTGATTCTTATGGTATAAATCAAGTATATAAGCTATGTATTGTCAATGATCGAGAGCGCTCTATCCCTTCTGACACCCCTGTGGTGGTCAGAACATGATATCCTGATTCCTTTATGAGGAATAAAACCCTTAGAAACTCTAACACCACGGACTCTGTCTTTTTTCATTCCGATTGAGTTATTATTGATTAAGTACTTACCTGCATAGAAATTAAGAGAGTAAATTAATTATTTACGTCACTTATACAAATGACAAGAAGTGATGTTGGTGTTCCTCCCCTATCTACTGGCTGCTGGATAGTGATGGCCATGTTGGGAGAATTTTACAGGTCAGCTAGTTGGGGAGCAGGTTCTGCAGGAAGGAAATGAAGTCTTGCAGGTAAGGAGTGGATTATGGAAGATAGACGAGAAGGTAATTTGCCTTTGCTGCTACCAAATTTAGTCAACCCTGCTGCATAATTTGCCCTCCATTGCTGCATAGCTTCATTGTCCACATGATAGGATGCCTGGTGTAGATCTGAGATGCCAGTCTCCTCCTAATTAGCATTACAGTGAATTATAGCTTTGTAATGCCCAGTTTTCATGTAAAATGTGTATGTGCCGTAAAGGTGCCTTCTCTGTGGATAATGCACATCTAGAGTATGGGGATATATATGGTGGTCGTGAGCATGCTGGGTGGGTGTGCACACTAAATATTGAACAGGTGATTTTATTAATTTGGCCTGGCACTGTCTATTTTTTGAACCATCAGTAACATTACAGCCTATCAAATGGATACATCCCATCTTGTAGCACAGGTGTGGGGTATGTGGGTAAGATTCCCACGTCGCAGATGAAAGCTAATTGGCAATGGCATGGACATGTGGGCCTTCCTCTACGATAACGAAATGGCGGACTGACACAGATTAATATGATGACCTTACTGACACATTGATGCCCATCAACGGCGTCTATAAAAAATAGACCAAAACAGATGGGGGTCCTTTTATGTCATATGTACACAGTAGATCCTGTGCCTTTCCTGATATTGCTAGCCCTAATATTAAAGATGACCAACATAATATACAGTCATTATTCTTGATTGGAACTGAGCCAAACGTAGGTAAATATGTGATTACAAAATGCTTACCTAACCTTCAGACTTAATCTATAGTTGCAGTCTCATGCCTGGAGGGGAGACTGCAACATGCTTGACTAACCTTCAAATGGAGAATTATATATATTCTTTATATGTTGCTGCTTGCATATTGTGTAAATTGCTTATGCGTAAAGTATGACTGTGTATTGCTGTGTTATAAGTATATATAAAATATATTTTTTTATCACCCTGGATACAACTTATCCTGAAATGGTACGACTCGCAGTTCTATTTAAACCCACTTAAATACAGTCCGCCAGATTCATCATTCTCCCGTTTTGCGAGGCCCTAATAGCGATTCATAGCGAATCGCTATTAAGGACTCGCAAAACGGGATTCATGTAGGAATCGCAATATTTTTTGCGATTCCTACACATTCTTTATTTGCGATTAGCAAATTGCTAATCGCAAATAAGGAAAAACTCCCCATGCATTCCTATGGGCCAAAAGGCCCATAGGAATGAATGGTGAGTATTCCTTATTTGCGATTAGCAATTTGCTAATCGCAAATAAGATAGCGATTTGAAGGGTGCCAGGGGTGTCCAAAGGACACCCTGTAGCACCCCTCAAATGATCTGTGACACAGGTGTTGCACACACACATGTCCAAAGGACATGTGTGTGTGTAACATGCAACTCAGAAAAATGCATTGAAATGCATTTTTCTGAGTTTTCGCAATTTACCGCGAGGTCTGACCTCGCGGTAAATTGCGCCTAGAAATTGCGAATTCGCAAATTTAAATAGGATGTTGAATTGCATTTAAGGAATCTCAAATAGAGATTCCTTAAATGTCATTCCTCGCAAAATTGCGAGATCGCAATTAGCGATTTTTACATTTGGGATGCTGAATCCCAAATGCAAAAATCGCTCTCGCAAAGGGCCGGATTCTCAGAATCTGGCCCTTTGCGAGCGCAAAAAAGCTTGATGAATCAGGCTGAGTATTACAAACAGAGTGATGCTTGGAGGAATGCAGACTCTTGTTTGAAGGAATGCTGTCCCATGTTTGGTGGGGATGCCATCCTATGATTGATGGGATGATGTCTCGTGTTTGGTAGGATGATGTCTCTTGTTTGGTGGGATGATGTCTCTTCTTTGTTGAAGTGTCTGGTGTTTGGTGGGATGATGTCTTGTGTTTGGTGGAATGATGCCTCCTCATATTTGATTATATGATGTCTCTTATTTGGTGGGATGTCTCATGTTTGGTGGGATGATGCCTCATGTTTGGTGGGATGAATCCGCATGTTTGGTGGGATGATTCCTCGCTCGTGTTTGAGGGGATGATGTCTCTTCTTTGGTGGGATGTCTGATGTTTGGTGGGATGATGTCTCATGTTTTATGGGATGATGTCTCGTGTTTTGTGTAATGATTTCTCATGTTTGGTGGGATGATGTCTCTTCTTTGGTGAGATGTCTGATGTTTGGTTGGATGATGTCTTGTATTCGGTGGGATGATGTCTCTTGTTTGGTGTGATGATACCCCATGTTTGGTGGTATGATGTCTCGTGTTTGGGGGGGATGATGTCTCATGTTTGGTGGGACAATGTCTCTTCTTTGGTGGGATGCATGATGTTTGGTGGGATGATGCCCCATATTTGGTGGGATGACGCCTCATGATTGGTGGGATAACGTTTCATGTTTGGTGGGCTGAGTCTCGTGTTTGGGGGGATGATGTCTCGTGTTTGGTGGGATGATGTCTCTTGGTTGGTGAGATGATGTCTCATGTTTGGTGGGATGATGTCTCATGTTTGCAAGGATGATGTCTCATGTTTGGTGGGCTGATATCTTATGGTAGGTGGGATGATGCCTCATGATTGGTGGAATAACGTGTCATGTTTGGTGGGATGATGCCTCATGTTTTGTGGGTTGATGGCTCATGTTTGGTGGGATGATGTTTCATGATTGGTAGGATAACTTCTCATGTTTGGGGGATGGTATCTCTTGTATGAAGGGATGCTGTCTCATGTCTGGTGGGTTGACATCTTATCTTTGGTGAGATGATCTCTAATTTTTTAAGCGATGATGTCTCATGTTTGGTGGGCTGGTGTCTCATGTTTGGTGGGATGATGCCCCATTATTGGTAGGATGATGTCTCATGTTTGGTGGGATGACGTTTCATATGTGGTGGGATGACGTCTCTACTTTGGTGGGATGCGCCTCATGTTTGGAGGGATGATGTCTCATGTTTGGTGGGATGATGTCTCATGTTTGGTGGGATGACGTCTCATGTTTGGTGGGCTGATGTCTTATGTTTGGTGGGATGACTTCTTATGTTTGGTGGGAGGACGTCTCATGATTGGTAGGATGTTATCTCATGTTTAGTAGGTTGATGTCGCCTGTTTGGTGTGAAGAGGTCTCATGCTTGGTGGGATGACATCTCATGTTTGGAGGATGACATCTCTTTTTTTTGTTGTTAAATCTGTTTATTGTTATTTGTAAATTCAACAATACAATAGGCACATCTTTACAATCAAAATAGCTCTTCAATTATTCACGGGTGGTATTACATCAACAGTGCGATTCATCGAGGGCGCTATGACAGTACATGTAATTAGTTCGTGGACAGGATACAAGCGCCCAGGTGTGCCTTCCGATTGGTTAACAGGAGTTAACACGCTTCACCCCTCTACAAGGGAGGGGACAAACTTTGCATATTCATCCCAACCCCAAATGATAAGCATGTGCAATAGAACAGAAACAACTAACTGTGACACTGTCACCAAATTACATTACCGTTTGCCCCAATTCTCGGCCCCTCCAGCCCAAACCCCCCCCCGCTCCCACTCATTTGACTCGCATGGCTCCTCATCAGGTGTTGCCTCGCCGCTGCTTCGCGTAGTGCACCGAAGTAAGTGTCTGGTGTGGCGTTCGCTGCGCCCCCACCCCTCTCGCCTGTAGTGTCAGCCTAGTGCCCTGTCACCCCCTCTTCCATAGCGTCCCCTGTCTCCTGCAGATTGTTTAGCATATGTTCCCATCTCTCTACCATAGGCTCCTTACGGAGTCCCATAGTTTCCTCCCTCCGAATGGCTGTCCACTCTGTACTAGCCCATGACGAGAGCGACAGAATCCACGCCCTTGTACTAGGTGAGTCCCTTGCCTTCCATCTCCTAGTGAGGAGTCGTACTGCCGTCACCATCCCCAGGTCGAGGAATCGAGACGATGCTTTGTCCTTAGGTGGCCTTTTGAAATGGTGCAGGAGATACTCGGGCCAATTACTAGGGATGATGCGGCCGGCGCTCCGTGTAAGTAGTTTATGAATGTCCCTCTAATAGGTGCTGAGGCCCGGACAGTGCCACAGGATATGAAGGAGATCTGCTTTCACTTCTCCGCATCTGGGGCAAGACGCGTCCGGTCTGTGAAAGTATTTATTTATTAAGTCGGGGGTTAGATAGGCCCTTTTCACTATGTATACTTGAATTTGGCGGAACCTCTTATTTCTGGGGATGCGTACCGGGCTTTTTAGGATCTTTTCCCATTCTCTGTCTGCCAGCTCTCGCCCCATGTCTCTCTCCCATTTCACCCGCAGCGGAGTTAAGTCCTGTTCCGTATGCCTCCGTAGGGATGCCGCAAACCACTTGACTAAGTGCCTGCCTCTGCCCATAACGTGTAGGTACTGTACCGTCAAATGCTGCGCCGGCTCTTCTGCAACATCACCCCATTTAGCCGCCATATGTGCCGTTAGGGATCTGTGCATTAGGAAGCCCCCTGGGGAAAGCCCAGCGTCCTCTTGGTGGATGACATCTCTTGTAGGAAGGAATGCTGTCTCAATTTTGTTGGGATGCTATCCCATGTTTGGAGGGATGATGTCCGATATTTGGTGGGATGATCCCCATGTTTGGTGGATTGATGTCTCATATTTGATTGGATGCTATCCCATGTTTGGAGGGATGATGTTCTATGTTTGGTGGGATGATGCCCATGTTTGTTTGGTTGATTGATGTCTCATATTTGATGATATCTCATGTTTGGAGGAATGATGTCTCATGTTTGGTGGGATGACATCTCATGTTTGGTGGGTTGATGCCTCATGCTTGGTGAAATGATGTATAATGTTTGGTGAGATGATGTATCATGTTTGGAGGGATGATGTCTCATGCTTGGTGAGATAATGTCTCACGTTTGGTGGAATGATGTCTCATGTTTATTGGAATGACATCTCATGTTTGGTGGCATGATGTCTAATATTTGGTGGGACGATGCCCCATGATGGTTTGATGAAGCTTCATGTTTGGTGTGATGATGCCTATGTTTGGTGGGATGATGCCTCATGTTTGGTGAGAGGATGTCTTTTCTTTGATTGGATATCTGATGTTTGGTTTGATGATGTTTCGTGTTGGTGGGATTAATCCTCGTGTTTGGTGAGATGATTCCTTGTGTTTGGTGGGATGATGTCTCTTCTTTGGTGGGATGTTTGATGTTTGGTGGGATGATGTCTCGTGTTTTGTGGGATGAAGTCTCATGTTTTTTGGGATGATGTCTCATGTTTGGTGGGATGATGTCTCTTCTTTTGTGAGATGTCTGATGTTTGGTTGGATGATGTCTTGTGTTTGGTGGGATGATATCTCTTGTTTGGTGGGATGATGCCCAGTGTTTGGTGGGATGATGCCCCGTGTTTGGTGGGTTGATGTCTCTTGTCTGGTGGGATGATGTCTCATGTTTGGTGGGACAATGTCTCATGTTTGGTGGGCTGATATCTCATGTTAGGTGGGGTGACACCTCATGATTGGTGGGATAACGTCTCATGTTTGGTGGGATGACACCTCATCTTTTGTGGGATGGTGTTTCATATTTGGTGGGATAACATCTCATGTTTGGGGGATGACATCTATTTTATGAAGCGATGCTGTCTCATGTCTGGTGGGATGCCATCTTATGTTTAGTGGGATGATGTCTCATGTTATGTAATGATGTCTCATGTTTGGTGGGCTAATGTCTCATGTTTGGTGGGATGATGACCTACTATTGGTATGATGACGCCTCATGTTTGGTGTGATAACATCTTTACTTTGGTGGGATGACGCCTCATGTTTGGAGGAATGACGTCTCATGTTTGGTGGGATGATGTCTCATGTTTCATGGGCTGACGTCTCATGTTTGGGGGGATGACCTCTCATGATTGGTGGGTTAACGTCTCATGTTGTAGGATGACCTCTCATGTTTCGTGGGTTGATGTCTCGTGTATGGTAGGATGACGTCTCATGTTTGGTGGGTTGATGTCTTGTGTTTGGTGGGAAGACGTCTCATGCTTGGTGGGATGACATCTGACGTTTGGGGGATGACATCTGGAAGGAATGCTGTCTCAGTTTTGGTGGGATGATGCCCATGTTTGGTGGAATGATGTCTCATGTTTGATTGAATGATATCTCATGCTTGGTGGGATGAAGACTCATGTTTGGAGGATGACATCTCCTGTATGAAGGAATGCTGTCTCTGTTTTAGAGGAATGACGTCTCATTTTTGGTGGGATGACATCTCATCTTTGGTGGGTTGATGCCTCATGCTTGGTGGAATGATGTCTAATGTTTGGTGAGATGATGTGTCATGTTTGGAGGGATGACGTCTCATGCTTGATGAGATAATGTCTCATGTTTGGTGGGATGATGTCTCATGTTTATTGGGATGAGATCTCATGTTGGGTGGCATGATGGCTGATGTTTGGTGGGATGATGCCCCATGTTTGGTGGGATGAAACTTCATGTTTGGTGTGATGATGCCCATGTTTGATAGGATGATGCCTCATATTTGGTGGGAGGATGTCTTTTCTTTGGTGGTATATCTGATGTTTGGTGAGATGATGTCTCGTGTTTGGTGGGTACAGAGCAGGAATATCGTCGTAAAAATATCGACTAACCTAAATATCGCCGCAAAAATATCTACAGGAAGAAATATCGATGACAAAAATATAGTTCGACCAGAATATCGACAAGACAGGTAAGTAATATCGATAACATTAATATAGTTGTAATAAATATCGTTTACAAAAACATAGTTTACAAAAATATCGTTTTTTAAATAATTATAAGTAATGTAGTGTTTTTAATGAGTATTTGTTGTCAAAGTAGTATTTTTTGTAATATTTTATTAGTTAATAATGTATTTTATGTAGAATTTAGTGTTAATAGTTCTGTAGCGGGTTGTGGGTTTATAGGGGAGTAGGGTGGGAAGTAATTTAAATATAATAAAATAATAGATTAATTAATGTTTTAAATGATTATAAATAGTGTAATAAATAATAGTTAATTAATTTCAATTAGTTAATTGATTAATAATTATGTAATTAATTATGTTAATTGTTTAATTAATTTTAGGTGTGTGTACTGGAATTTTTTTGTGAAAATGTAGTGAATTAATTACATTTTAATTGAATAATTATTTAATTAATGAATAATTAAATAAAAAAACGATTTGTTATTTTATAAATGAGTAAATACATTTAGTAATGTTTACACCTACACTATCCAATGCTTTCCCTACTGTTGCACCTTCTGGAGTGGGAATAGTAATTTTTACCCCTATGCTATCCAACGCTTTCCCTACTGTTGCACCCTCTGGAGTGGGAATAGTCATTTTTACCCCTACGCTATCCAACGCTTTCCCTACTGTTGCACCCTCTGGAGTGGGAATAGTAATTTTTACCCCTACGCTATCCAACGCTTTCCCTACTGTTGCACCCTCTGGAGTGGGAATAGTAATTTTTACCCCTACGCTATCCAACGCTTTCCCTACTGTTGCACCCTCTGGAGTGGGAATAGTAATTTTTACCCCTACGCTATCCAACGCTTTCCCTACTGTTGCACCCTCTGGAGTGGGAATAGTAATTTTTCCCCCTACGCTATCCAACACTTTCCCTACTGTTGCACCCTCTGGAGTGGGAATAGTAATTTTTACCCCTACGCTATCCAACGCTTTCCCTACTGTTGCACCCTCTGGAGTGGGAATAGTAATTTTTACCCCTACGCTATCCAACGCTTTCCCTACTGTTGCACCCTCTGGAGTGGGAATAGTAATTTTTACCCCTACGCTATCCAACGCTTTCCCTACTGTTGCACCCTCTGGAGTGAGAATAGTAATTTTTACTCCTACGCTATCCAACGCTTTCCCTACTGTTGCACCCTCTGGAGTGGGAATAGTAATTTTTACCCCTACGCTATCCAACGCTTTCCCTACTGTTGCACCCTCTGGAGTGGGAATAGTAATTTTTACACCTACGCTATCAAATGTTTTAACTAATAATATATTGTATATTTTAATTATATGTATGTATTATTGTTGTTATATAAAGTAATGTGTTAAATATAGGTATATGTACACATTTATTAAGTTTATAATGAAAAAGTGTAGTTAATTTGTTTTCAATAGTTTAAAAATAAAAGTAATGTAATGTATTTTGTTAATACTACTCATATTTATTAATTATTTAATGTAAATTTAATTAATTTAAAAAGTCGATATTTTTTACATCTATATTTATTACAACAATATTTTTGAGTAGATATTTATGTACTTACCTGTTTAAGTATAGGGTGTCGATATTTTTGTAAACGATATTTTTACAACTATATTTATGTCAACTATGTTTTGTAATCGATATTTCAACACCCTACCATTTGGTGGGATGAATCCTCATGTTTGGTGGGATGATTCCTCGTGCTTGGTGGGATGATGACTCTTCTTTAGTGGGGTGTATGATGTTTGGTGGGATGATGTCTTGTGTTTTGTGGGATGATGTCTCATGTTTTGTGGGATGATGTCTGATATTATGTTATGTTATTTACATTTATACCGCGCGCAGCTACTCAGAGAGTGCCCCGGCGTGAACCAAGCTGGGGTAGAGGTCGGCGGATCGTTAGATGAAGAGAAAGGGTTTCAGCCATTTCCTGAAGAGCTTCAGGTCCTGGATACAATGAAGGTACAAAGGAAAATAATTCCAGGCCACCGCTGCCGCATAAGCCAGGGAGATGCAGCTAAAGCGAAGAATGATAGTCAAAAGCTGTGTGGCTGAATGCAGCTGTCTCGTGGGAGCATAGAACTTGAAACGCTTCCTGAGGTGTGTAGGGCCAAGTTCATACAGGACTGAGTGAGCCAGAGTGAGGGCTTTAAATTGAACTCTTTCAACCACTGGGAGCAAGTGAAGATCATGCAGGTGTTGCTTTATGCTAGATCTCCCCGGAATGTTGAGAAGAGATCTTGCTGCAGCATTCTGCACCACCTGCAACCTCCTCAACAGTTACCCTGGCAGGCCAATAGACAGGGCATTCGCATAATCAATGCGAGAAAGGATCAAGGCCAGAGTAACCATTTCCTTGGCTGCCCTAGGGAGGAGGGGTAGGAATTTCCTGAGTGATTTAAGAGTGCCAAATCATTGCCCTGCAAGCCTCTTAATCTGTAGAAAACTGGAGTTTTTCGTCAAACCAAAATCCATGGTTTTTGGTGGGCTGCCCCACGGAACTGGGCAGTTGGTAGTCCACCCGCCAAAGCAATTCCCTAAACTCAGGGGGAAAAGTCCCAAACAGGAGGATCTCTGATTTGTCCTCGTTGCATTCGAGCTGTGCAGAGGAGCCATTGGAAAACAGCTGTAAGGCATGTTCTAGCTTCAGAAGTTGATGAGTCATTGTTGTTCTAAGTGGAGAGAAGCTGGGTATCATCAGCATGTGTGATGATCTTAGCACCCAGCTCCTCCGCCAGCTGTATCAACGGGGTGACGTAAATATTAAAAAGGACGGGATTCAAGGTACATCCCTGAGGCACTCATGTAGTCACATTTTGAGGGGCAGATGACGACGGGGAGCCAAACCTGCTGCGATCTGTCCTCCAGGAATGATTTGAGCCAACTCCACACAGATCCAGAGATACCCATATCAGAAAGACGAGTCAGTAGCAGAGAATGAGGCTCAGTATCGAACGCAGCAAAGAGGTCCAACAGAATTAGATCCGCTCTGCCACCAGCATCCAGGCAGTCACGGATTGCTTCAGTGATTTCGACAAGGGCCGTTTCTGTACTATATAAGGATCTGAAGCCCGATTGGATTGGATGAAGCAGATCAGAACTTTCAACAAAGTTGGTAAGCTGTTTAATAACAGCTTTCTCACAGACTTTCTCCAAGGCCGGGAGGAGAGAGATAGGGTGGTAGCTGGCCGGCATAGAAGGATCAAAGGAACGTGTTTTCATCAGAGGTAAAAGTTTGACCTGTTTCCGAGCAAGAGGAACTGTGGCGGCCTGTAAGGACATGTTAATCAAACTATTAACTTCCAGGTTTACTACTTCTACCAGATACACCAGCAGCCTGGCTAGAGAGGGATCAGACGGGGGAGACAAATTTTTGGCAGGACAATGTGTGCAAAGTCCGCCAGAGATGGGGAAGGAGAGGAGACAGATGTAAGCCCTTTGGAAAATGAGATCCCTGCCATAGAGTTAGTGCCAATATTAAAATTCACCTGGAGCACCTGAATCTTGTCAATTAAGAAACTAGAGAGCTTCTCGCACCAGACGACTAATGTGGGAAGAGTAATGGTGGCCAGGAAGCTCTGTACAATGGAGAAGATTTCCTTGGCATTATTTTTGGAAAGAGCAATAAATTCAGCGTAATAGAGGCTCTTGGCGTGCCGTACGGCTGCATAATATGATTTCAGGGATTTCCTTAATACCTGCTTGGCTAAAGGGCAGTATGCCAGTCTCCAGCAGCGCTTAAGTTTTTTGCAATGGTGTTTCAAGGCTTTAAGCCCACCAGAGAACCATGGTTTTGAAGGGGAGTCTCTGGATCGTTTATGCGTTGCAGAAGATAAGCGCTCAACTGCCTGCGATATCCGTCTTGTAAAACTCTCCAGGGCACCTCCCAGATCATTAGTGAGTGCTGACCAAGTCTCCGCCAACATCAGGCTAAAGGTTGCAGGATCAATTTTATGAGAGGTCTCCCTAGGCAAGGAGGATGTTTGGTGGGATGATGTCTCTTCTTTGGTGAAATGTCTGATGTTTGGTTGGATGATGTCTTGTGTTTGGTAGGATGATGTCTCTTGTTTGGTAGGATGATGCCCCGTGTTTGGGGGGGGATGATGTCTCGTGTTTGGTGGGATGATGCCCAATGTTTGGGTAGATGTGAGTGGGTTTGTTTGCCTGGGGTTGATTGGGTAGGATTGAGCGGAGTGGGGTAGATTGGAGTGGAGTGGACTAGATTGGAGTGCAGTGGGGTAGATTAGAGTGGAGTAGGGTAGTGTGAAGTGGGGTAGATTGGAGTGGTGTGGGGTAGATTGGGTTAGAGTGGGATAGATTGGGTTAGAGTGGATTAGATTTTAGTGGGGTAAATTGGGGTGGGTGGAGTGGGCTGGGTATATTGCGGTGGGTGGAGTGGGGTGGGTATATTGGGGTGGGGTGGGGTGAGGTAGATTGGGTGGAGTAGTGTAGATTGCAGCAACCTTTGTGTGGGGTAAAATAGAGTGGGATAGATTGGAGTGGGGTAGAGAGGAGCGGGGTAAGTGATGTGGAGTGGAGGAGCATAGAGTGGAGGGTTGTGTTCTGGTGTGAGTGGCATAACTTGGATTCGTGTTAAGTTGAGTGGCATAGAGCGTCTTACATGGAGGGGTGTAAAGTGGATTGGCGTGTAGTAGAGTGGAATGGAGTGCCATAGAATGGAGTGGCGTGGCGTGGCGTGGCGTGGCGTGGCGTGGCTTAGGGTGAAAAGGCATAGTGTGGAGTGGAGTATGCATGGTGCTGTAGCGGCTGCCATTACAGAATAGATATTTTCAGTTGAAATGAAAAATATCTTTTCACTGAAATAGAGTTTTATTGCACACAAAGGTTAATGTGTATAATGTGTACAAATGTCATCACCTAGTGTATTGATGTGTTTTAATTATATTCAAATATTTGTTTCCACCACACTTCGGAATTACAAAAAAATGTACTTCATTTGTACTAATTCTGATATATTCTGCAACATCAGCACTGACCTTTTTTTGTGCTTGAAAAAAAAACATTCAACACACTCTCCTTTACATGGATGCTCAGCAGGATTGTCACATAAATTCTCTCACTTTGAAGTCAGAGGAAGAAAAGTAAACACCAAGCTCCCTCAGAAGAGAGAGCTTGACATTTGACTTCTGTCTTTGAATGTATAGCAAATGTGCCTTGACAAGACAAAAGGTAAAGGCCTGTTTACAGAAATCGAGTTTGTGAAAGAATATAGTAAACAAGGTTTGGTCAACTTGAGGGACAAAATCAAGCTAGACATCCTAAAGCAAATGAAGTCAGCAAATAGCCTGAAAATGTGAGTTACGAACACAAAATCAATGGTAAGCAACGGGCCAAATGCATTCCTAGGTCAGCTTTCTGAATGTCTTCAAGATATCTTTAGCAAACAAGCCGTCTTGTAGGCTTCGAACTAAAAACAGCAGGTAGGTTTGGAACAGGTGAAGAAACTGGAGTTATAGATAATAGTGATAGTTCAAACCTTCATACTTCTGCATCAAAGGCCGTGATTCTGCCAGTACTGGAGCAATCTTGCAGCTAGGCTGACCTCTTTAGATACCTTTGGCTTGCCCTTTTTCAGGTCAGAGCCACGATCAAGGCACAGAGGAGTCATTGCCACTGGCTGCCGTAGAATGGATGCAGAAACAGGTGAGATTTCTCCGAGTGTGTGTTTCTCTTGTGTGCAAAAAGTGTACCTACAGGTTTGCGTGTATGTAGCTGTATGCCTGAGTGAATATGCCTGTGTGGACCTCAGTGCGCCTAAATGTATCTCCTGTATCACTTAGTGTGTAAGTGAAAGAGTGCGTTGCTTACCTTGTGTGATTTTGCTTTAATGTGGGAATTGACCATGTGGCAAAATGGAAAGTGGAAACCTGACAAGACTTGCTTTACTGAGGCAACATGGAAATTGGCATCAAGACAAATTCGTATTGTGATTTGGAAGAAAGTTTTCCTGGAATCTTGCAGTTACATCCTGCCAAGAAAATGCTTGAATTTTCCTGGAGAAGATTCAGAAAAGAATTTTGATGAATTCCCTTCCTGTTTCAAATCTGTTTTTATTCTTAGCCTCTTTATAGAAGGGGCAGAAGTGAAAATCTGTAGGAATCTAGTGCGCAAATGGTAAAAAATTGGTTAGAGTAGTGTCACATTTACGGAGAATCATATATTCATCAGCCACATTGTTGCAACATATGTTGCTTCAGCGTGATACTAACTAAGCATTGCACCGCAGAATATAGGCACGACAGTGGTGACCTGCGTCAAATTTTTATATGAAGCACAAATTTGTAGCAATGACAACCGACTGAGGGTAAACTGTATAACTTTGAAATATTACAAAAATTACACATTATGTGCGGGATTCCACTTGCCCATTGTTTGCGCCTAGTTTCATTCAGCACTAGCATTCCACGCAAAACCAGGCCTTCGCATAGAATCCTAGGGTTATTTGAACAGTTCCTGGCCCATTATGCCTACTTTCTCCTTTGCATGTATATCAGTGGTCTGACACTAGGCAGTGTTTGGTGTTGCAATTGCATCAACTTTTCTGGCAGAATATATTTTGTAAAGGAAAGTTGTTCAATGTTGTGTAGTGTAGTTCTTATATTCCCAATAGGCACTGCACATTGGAATAATATATCCTATAGTTTAGACGTAGGACTGAGGTTGACTAGGTCTCTATCGAATGTATTAAACTTAATAGTGAGTGCCAGCTAGCTCAGAGGTCACTAGAAACTTTCTCAAATGCACAAGAAGGGATTAGTTTCTGACAACCGCATAAAAATGACAACTTTGTTCCCCAAGAATAAGAAATGTATCTCTAGAGTCACGGAAACAATAGAAAAGTATTTCACTCAGTCAATCGTGCATGCTTCGATTCTACAGAGTTGCAGAGAAATAGAGAGACAGGCGTTTTCAATAAAAGGTTTTATTGAACAGTCTTCTTTCTCATGCAAGTAAAGTGAACTGCTACAATCGTAATGCAGGCTGCAAAGCATAATGCGTACAGCAAGAACAATATTATAAAATAATACTGTAAGAGCATTGTATTGTTCCTAAGCCATATAAAAATACATACATAAATAACAATGACTAAAAATACTCAACTGGTGCTTCCAAAATACGCCTACCCCAATGTACCTAACCTAAGTCTAGTACGCGGGAGGGACTAAGTATTGTGTAGCATAGGTTTGGTTTTCTTTGCCAAGAATCTATCCAAGATTTCTCTTAGGTTCTAATCAGCTCCATACCTCAATTTAGAATGAAGGAGGTCTGGTATCTCTGTCTCAGGACTCGATTTCCCAACACCCCGCAAGGGGAGCTTGGAAACACTGGAGCTGTATTCTCATCGAGTGAAAGGACAGCTTCTCGATCAGTGCGTCAGCTGGAGGGTCGGCTTCCTTCGGCACTTGCTGTAGCGAGCTGCGTCTGGCAAGTAGATAGTCAAACTGCTCCGAACCACTGTGTCTTGCCAGAGCAAAGGAAAGGCATATCTATACCTTGAAGGTGTCTAGTATGACATAAAGTCAGGCATAATAACATCAGTAAAGACCCCAACGGAATAGTAGTTCTTTGTAAAGTACCTGAGTTCTTGAGCAAATCAATATTCAAGCCAGGGGAGGTCCCTGACTGCTTAAGCCGATTTTCCAAGAAATCGTTGTGACGTTTTGGTGCGGGTTGAAGTAGCCATGCCTGTATTTGGACTGCATGGGCTATGTCTAAATAAGGGAATGATTTCTATGCCTATATTAGGGCAATGTGAATTGTACCTATATAAGGGCATGAATTGGGAAAATTTGCTAGGATCCTAAAATGCCATACAACACCCACTCCACTTTATTAGGCACAACATTACTAAGTTCTAGGCACATAAAACATATTTAAAGCATGATTTATTAACACCCCACCCAAAATACAAAAAAAATGCATTGGTATTTGTTGTACACGAAAAAAAGCATTTGTGCTGTGCGCATTTTAAAAGCAATGTTTCATTCAAAGCATATAGTATGACATTGGAAATGCTATCCGAATGAATCACTAAAATATATTTATGAAATGGCTCTTAAATACAGAAGAAAAAAAGGTCGAGACCATTCCATAACAGAATTTATCATTTGTTTGGTTGTGGACAAGGTCAAATATTGTCTCAAAGAATTCTTGTTCTCTAAGCAGATTACTTTGTGCCAAATTACATTTTGGAAAAAAATCAAATCATGGAAAAATAGAGTTCCAAAGTTAGAAGTTTGTTATGGAAATTGAAGGTCGAATTCAGAGTACCACAGAACACTGTGTGCTAACTTCTAAAGCCAGTCTCATTGTTTGGAGAAAACATCAAATATTCTAAGCTGGTAAAGAATTTGTCTACTACAGCAGGTGAAAGTTGGACTACCTCATTAAGCAGATCGATCGCACAAAGATGAGAAGCATTGCCGTCAGCGTCAGCCGCATTAGCAATGTTCGAAGTAGATGGTACCTGTTGGCCTGTTGCAACTCGTATCTCACCGTCTGCAGTTTGCGTCTGTGAGATTTCAACGAATGCCGTCATCAGGATTGGGGACAACAGAGTGCATGAGCCGTTACCGGTCCAAGCAAAGTATCAACATCCGTTGGCAGGACTGATGGGAGTGTCAGACAGATGTCTAGTCAGACAGATGTCTAGCTCGCATTCTTCTCCATATAGCAGGCATCTTAGAACAGATAAGATGCAATCTTGCCAGATTGTTGGGAATGATAGAAACCACGAGGTATTTAGATCTCTTAAACAAGCCAAGCCCAGAATCTGTATCATGCGCTCACAACACTTCATTGCCTGGAGAGTGTTCTCTAAGGTAATCTGGGTTTCGATGGTGACTTGGCTTGCCATATCGGAGCAGAAGGAACAAAAATAGTATCCCTGCTATGAGTCCCAAAATGAGAGGCAGGCCGCCGAACACAGAGTGCACGAAGTTCAGAAATATGACGAGGATTGCTTCAAGGGGTGCTAACAGTCCCGAAAAAACTGTCTTAAATACGTGTACAATACCACTGGTATCAGACATGTTTAAGATACGACCTAACATCTCTGAGAAATGTATAGGGCAGTTTGTGGATAAAAGGGCATGTATCTCTGCAGAAGTCCTCGCAACTTGCAGATCATACGTCTCTTTGGAGGAGGTCAGTGGCATAGTTTTTCGTAAAAGAATGGCTTTCATTCTGCTTAGATATCAATTCGTATAGAAGAGATGTTCGGTGAAGGCCATAACGGTGAGTCTCCGTCTGTCTTGGTTTTAGGAAACAATACTTGAATACAGCAAGTGACCCTGGCTAATACATTTATGACATAGGCTATTCCTGGCAACATGCCACACCAGCTAAGAACATTCAACATAATATAGCCTCCATTAGAAAGCTGCCTAAAAATTGGATCTATCACTGCAGCTGAAGAACCTTGCAGGTGGCAGGATAAGTTGGTCGAAGAACCATTGCAGTCCCTGTGTAAGTGAATACCCTGACATAAAAGTGTCACGCTCAGTGCGTTTTTTTCAGTTTGTACCACTAAGAAACATTCTTTTCCCCCACTCCAACATCTGTGTGTATATGGTAAATCTCAGGATGTCTTGATGTATTCTTTACCCAACCTTTCATATACCCCTGCTGGTATATGTTTCAAACAATACTGAAAATAGAAAATTGTGGCAGGCAGAGTGATTGTTCTGTGTATTATGATTCTGTTGCTGGCTTTTCAGAAACAGTTAATGGTAATCTTTCCAGTTTTTCAATGCTCAGCACCGTATAGTCTGCTCCTCTTTGTGCAAAAGTGATTTGTTTATCTGTAAGGTTAAATTTAGAAAACAATGACGTGGTGTTGATTAGACGCCATGGCACATACCCAGAATGAAGATTTTATAACATCCACCCTAAAAACATTATAGAACGCAATTGTGACTGTCCATGCTGTAACATGACCAAGTCCTGTTCCATTATGTCTATGGCAGAGGATACTATGCTGTTCAAAGAATAAATTCTGGATGACAGAGTCGTTGACCCATTGTCAACTACAGAGAGAGATTTCTCTAAATTAATACGATCAATTTCTCTCATTTGTTCTGCAGTCTCTGCTTGTGTTGCTTTCCAAGCTTCATTATCAATGGCATATATACCAGCCTATATAAAATGTTTATGATGCGGTTTCATAGGTCCTTTTAAGAAGTCCCTTAAGTCAACGCCATCTTTAAGTAAAGATAAGTGTTGTTTTACCTCTGTTAGTGTGGACTTTTGTATCCACTCAAGGCACAGTTTTCCTACACTGTATGTTGTTACTATCCCTGGATGTTGTCTCTGGACATATCTTGCCTTTGACGCGCCGAAGGCGCACCAAAGGCAAGCCCGTCTACGCCCGTCCACACCTGGACCGCGCCCAGCGCCAGAACCCCTGGACCCCGCCAGAGCCAGCCAACACGAGTGAGCTACGATGCCGCCACCCTCCATGCACTCAACACCGGCTGACATCCAGCCTGCTACCAAGCCACCCCAAAACGCACCCACAGAGCCTTCACCTGCCACGCCTGCTACTTCACCTGCACTCAGTCCTGCACCGCGCCAGCCAAAACAGCCCCAACAACAACCACCGCAAGTGCATCCTGCTCAACACCTGCTCCATCCACAGGCACGCCGTCGAACTAAGGGAGCTCCTGGACAAAACGGCTCCAGATGTCGCCTTCTTCCCGGAAACCTGGATGAACGCCTCCTCAGGCCCCGACATCGCCATTGCCATCCCGGACGGCTACAAGATCATCCGGAGGGACCGTGTCAACCAGACCGGAGGAGGCATCGCCATCGCCCACAGAAACACTATCCCCATCACGACCAACACCGACGACACCCTCGCCACCGCAGAGCACCTGCACTTCCAGACGCACACCGACCCCAAGACCACCCTCAGAGGAACACTCATCTACAGACCCCCGGGACCACGCTCACACTTCAGCGAGGCCATCACAGACTTCATCAGCCCGCTCACCTTCGCCTCCCCCGACTACATCCTCCTAGGAGACCTCAACTTCCACCTGGAGATCGACCAGGACAACAACACCACCGCCCTACTAGACAACCTCGCCAACCTCGGATTTAAGCAACTGGTCAACACCCCCACCCATTACGCCGGCCACACCCTTGACCCTGTCTTCTCCTCCAGCAACTACATCTCCTTCAGCCACACCACCGAGTTCCACTGGACTGACCACAGCTGCGTACACTTCAACTTCAGGAAAACAACGACCCACCACCGCCCGCAACAAACCCCCCCAAAGATGCTGGAGCAAGATCACCGCTGACCAACTCACCACCTCCTTGCGCCTAAACCCTCCAACCAACACCACGGACCCCAACAAAGGAGCCCGCAACCTCACACAGTGGATCACCGACTGCGCCGACACCCTTGCTCCACTGAATACCCCTCCAAGCAACCTCAACAGCAAGAAAGCCGCGTGGTTCACCAACGATCTCAAAGACTCCAAGAAATCCTGCCGTGACCTCGAAAAAGCCTGGCACCACAACCAGTCAACGGATAACATGACAGCCCTCAAGAACGCCACCCGCAAACACCACCAGCTGATCCGCACCACCAAAAGGTCATCCTTCAGAGAACGACTGGACAACAACACCCACAACAGCAAGGAACTCTTCAATGTCGTGAAAGAGCTCTCCAACCCCAACGCCAGCGACAACGACATCACCCCTTCTCAAGACCTCTGCAACTCTCTGGCCACCTTTTTTCACCGTAAGATCGTCGACATACACGACAGCTTCGGCGCTCAGAACACGTACCCCACCAACGAACCTACACCCCCCACCACCACCATGTGCGCCTGGACTCAGGTCAGCATGGAAGATACCACCCACACGATGAACACCATCCACTCGGCTCCTCAGCCAATCCCTGCCCACACCACATCTTCAACAAAGCCGACTCCATCATCGCACCCATACTTCGGGACATCATCAACAACTCCTTCATATCCGCCACCTTCCCGGAGAGCTGGAAGCACGCAGAGATCAGCGCCCTCCTGAAGAAACCCACCGCAGACCCCTCAGACCTCAAGAACTTCCGCCCCATCTCGCTCCTCCCCTTCCCTGCAAAAGTCATAGAGAAAACCGTCAACAAACAGCTGACAGCCTTCCTGGAGACGAACGGCTCCCTCGACCCATCGCAGTCCGGATTCCAGGCGAATCACAGCACCGAGACCGCCCTCTTTGCAGACACCGACGACATCCGGACCCTACTGGACAACGGAGAAACCGCCGCCCTCATCCTGCTTGACCTTTTGGCTGGGTTCGACACGGTCTGCCACCGCACCCTGACAACCCGCCTCCGCCACGCCGGGATCCAAGGAAAAGCCCTGGAATGGATCACCTCCTTCCTCTCCAACAGAACCCAAAGAGTCCGTCTCCTGCCCTTCCTCGCAGAAGCCACCAAGATCATCTGCGGCGTACCTCAAGGCTCCTCGCTCAGCCCCACCCTCTTCAACGTCTACATGAGCCCCCTCGCAGCCATCGCACACAAGCACAACCTCAACATCATATCCTACGCCAACGATACCCAACTGATCCTCTCCCTCACCAACGACCCCACCTCCGCCAGAGCCAGCTTCCAGGACGGAATGAAAGACATTGCAGACTGGATGAAGCTCAGCCACCTGAAACTGAACTCAGACAAGACGGAAGTCCTCATCCTCGGCCCATCCATCTCCGCCTGGAAAGACTCCTGGTGGCCCCCTGCTCTGGGGCCCCCACCCAAGCCTACGGACCACGCACGCAACCTGGGCTTAATCCTTGACTCCTCCCTCAAGATAGCCAGGCAAGTTAACGCCGTTATGTCCTCCTGCTTCAACACACTCAGCATGCTCCGCAAGATCTTCCGCTGGATCCCCACTGGAACCAGGAAAACGGTCACCCAGGCCCTCGTCACCAACCGTCTGGACTACGGGAACCCCCTCTACGCTGGGACCACAGCCAAACTACAGAAAAGACTCCAGCGCATCCAGAACGCCTCAGCACGACTCGTCTTGGACATCCCCCGACACAGCCACATCTCTGCCCACCTGAGGGACCTGCACTGGCTCCCCATCAGCAAAAGGATCACGTTCAGACTCCTCACCCACGCACACAAGGCTCTCCATGACTTGGGCCCGAATACCTCAACAACCGCCTCACGTTCTACACGCCAACCCGCCAGTTCCGCTCCGCCAGCCTCGCCCTCGCCACCGTCCCACGGATCCGCAGAACCACCACTGGAGGAAGATCCTTCACCTACCTGGTGGCCAAGACCTGGAACACCCTCCCCACCCACCTATGACTCACCCAGTTTTTACGTTAACCACCCCCTCTGTAGGGTTCTTACTATCAGGTGTAGGTGTAGGCATGGACGGTTTGTTTAAATCTTTTATCTTAGCTAGGCCAAGACAAGATGTCTGTTGAACAGAGTCATTCAAAAACATTATTTGTTCAGGGATGATGCAGGCTCTAAATAAAGCTTCTAATCCCTGCACCTGCCAGTCTTTTGTGCCCCAGACAGTTTTTGTCTCAATGTTGTCTTCCCAAAAGTCAAAACCTAATGTGGACAGCTAAGCATAAAAGGCCCCAGAATAAATGTGCTTAGTATTAGTCAACATATTTTTAATTCCTGTCTTAATAACATTTTTAAAGAAAAATGTTTCTGGATTTGAGACATTAAAACCTGAGAAGTATGGACATTTTTCATAAAATGTTTTTGAGCTACCCTTTGGTGGCGTTGGACAATGTTCTCATTGATTAAAAGTATAAACATTTCTAGGATTTGCAGATTTGTGCAAAAAATGATGACCATAGTGATTATAACAGTACATTTGTTCATAATCTGATGAACCTTCTAAGTATTCATGATTTGTAAATTTTGCAGACATTTCTAAGTTTGACATCATATTATTAACAGTCTCAAAGTCCCAATCATCAGAAAAGGTACTAGATGAACCAAAGTCACTCAAGGAAACCTTGAATTGGTGTGGAATATATTCAACAGTTCTGCAGGACCAAATATGTCATAATCAGTTCTGTCCCAAGCTATACCACCAGGTATAAGAACGTCTGTGATGTTCACTGATGACAAGTCTCTTTGTTCACGATGAGATGATTTGTGTGGCTTGAGGAGTATGTCAATGTTCTTACTTGCTGTGTCCTTTTTACTATATCTTCCATTTATCAGCATTCCCAAATTTAATACAAGAGTCAACCAAAGTAGTAGAAAAAGTACACCCAATACAATCCAAATTTCAATCATGGTGAAACCAGATAAGTCTTTTCCAGGTGAAAAAGTTCTGGTGCTTGTTCTTGTCAAAGTTAATGAAATAGGTAGAGGCAGTTCTGTCAATTCTAGGTATTGCATCAGGATTATTTAAAATCGCTGGAGCTATTTGATCACTTCTCATATTAGTGTAGTCGGTTGCTATTTCATTGTAGACAGGTGTTTCTTGACAAACTTTTATTTGGATCTCAAGAGGCATAAGTTCCATGGCTTTGTTGCATAGTCCTTCTTTTCTCACTACAGAATCTTCAAAGGTGATGAGTCTCTCAGTTTGAACCTCTTGGATAGTAGCCAGATTTGGTTGTCTGCTACATCTTTGGAGTCCACTTGGCCTACTACTTATGATTGGCCACATGATGTGGTTTTACCAGGTCAATAGATACAAACCTGTTCTCCTTTCTTCCAGCAAGGGGCGGCAGTAACACTGTTCTTGATTACTAGCACAGGTACTGGTTGTCCGTAAGAAGGCCCAAATTCCTTCTTGTCCGCAATCTTTTTTCTGACTAGATTCCCAATCTTTGGAATCCAGGCAGGCCTTGCTGGGAGGGGTGGTTCCCCTTCACTGGTCGTTGGCCTCAGCAATGTGTTGCTTTGACTTCTCCTGTTTCATTTAAGTCCTGTAAAACAGCCAAACAGTCTTTGATATCAAAAGGTTTTTGTTCTATCACTAAAGTGTGACGATCAAGGTCCTGGACAATCATTCTAGTTCCAAAAAGGATTTCAGATGGAGTGATTCGACTAAGAGAACTTCTTGGCAGATTGTTCAGACTACGTTGGACACTTATTAGATGTTTAACCTACCCTTCACCCGAGCCTAATACCCTAGCTGTTATAGATTGCTTTATGTCCCGGTTTTTTCTCTCCACAACCGAATTTCCCTCAGGATGGAATGGACTAGAATACTGAAATGCAATGCCCAGATTGGCCATGGCCTCCTTATAAGACTTTGAGCTAAACGCAGGACCCTGGTTAGAATGTAGCGTGCCGACTGCGTAAGTGCAGATAAAGACTCCCAAATCTTCTATAATAGTTTGAGCATCAGCCGAGCGCTGAGGCCACATCCAAATGAATCTTGAGCATGAATCCAATGCGACCATGATATATTTGTAGTTACCATCCCTCTGTAAGGGACAGCAGTGGTCCAGGTAAATGCACGCTAATGGTTTATCTGAAGTTAACAGGGGCGTCTGGGCAGGACGTTTCACGGATGTATGACGTTAGCACGCATACTATTACCACGTATACCTTTACAACGCGGTATTTACAACGAATACCGTTACAACGCATAGCGCTTTGAGGTGCTGGATAGTGGTAAGTATAATTTTATATTCCAACTCCAGTCCCCGTGGACACTAGGGAAGGTGTTGGATATAAAATTAAACTTATTCCCTATCCTAGAGCGCCCCCCAGCGCAATGCGTTGAATTGGTATGCGTGGTAATGCCTGCGTTGTAATGGTAGTGCGTGGTAAAAAATGCGTGCTAAACGTTGTATACCCGTTTCACTGTAGAGACTTTCATCTTTTGGCAGATTTCACATTCCAAAACATAGTTTCTGGTCTGTTTCCTCATGCGCGGCCACCAGTATCTCTGTTTTAATAACGACACTGTGGCGGAAACACCTGCGTGCGCAGAGGCGAGCCCTTCATGTGCTTCTAAGATTAGTCATAATCTATGTTTCATGTTTGGAATTACTCTATCCCCCACTCCAGGGATTCGAGCAAATGGAACATTATTTGCATCAGTTATGTATGAGTATTTGAGTGAAAAGCCTTTCGGAAGTGTTTTACCACTGTCTTTTATTGCAGCATTGACAGCTTGCATTATTTCGCCGTCTGTTTTTGTTATTGAATGAGTGATTACAGCTACAGAAGCCGTTTGCACAGCTGCCTTTGCGACTTCATCAGCCAATGAATTCCCGACTCAGTGTATGGATCACGTGAGTTTTTTGTAGTTCTTTTTGTAACTGAACTACTTGTTCACAAAGCAACTTCGCGATCGATATTTTCAAGCGCCATCTTGATTGCTTGTCGTTCAGCTCGCTGAGCTGTACAATCTCCGAGAGATTGCGGTTTTGTGGCCATAGGTCGGAATTTACCATTGCGCCATCGACCTTTAACAATCGCGCATGCAGCACTATAATCTTGTTTACCCCCAATTGCGGGCTGTGCTGATCCGTCTGTATAAATTATACATTCGTACTGTTCTAGAGGCAGAATCTCAGTGGGCAGAGGACATTCTTGATCATATTGTAGAAATTCTTGTGTTTTCAAGTATGGGTGAAAAAACGAAGTCAACGTCTGTTGCAGCAAGAGAGTTAACCCACTGTATCCATCTCGGATGTAAAGCCTTTGCAGTCAGAATGCTCGCTTTTGTCACTGCCTCTAAGGCAGGTACAGGAGTAATGACCATCATGCGTTTTCGCTGTGCGAGGGCTCTCTCTTTTGCTACTGCAGTTTGAACCGCTGTCAGAATTTTTTCTATAGAGGTGAATTTCATTTCAGCTTGTGTGTACAAGTGTGATTTATAAGCTATTGGTACTTTTTCTCCTTCATTAAAGGTTAAGTACGTGCATCTTCCTTGAATGATTCGGATTACAAGGTTGCGTACTTTTAAGCAAGTCTGTAAATGTGTTGTTGCTAACATGTCTGTTTGCACTGAACGTAAAATTTCTGTGTGTTTTTGAGTCCAATTAACAGTTTTGATTAATTTGTAAAGGAAACGGAAGGAGGGGCAAGATGGCGGCCGTGATCTCGGCCGTGTAAGCTGGTGTTTGACTCCTCTGGTCCGTGGCTATCCTCCTAGCTCAATTAAAAAAGAATTTCCTCTCCCTGAGCATTTTAACGGATATTATGTGCGCCAGAAGAACTTACTAAAAGAGTTTCCTGTATTCTATTATCTACTGACTGACCTGCATGAGATTGGGACTCACCGCTAAGCTGTTCTGGGTGTGGCGGGCAGCTCCTTGCATCTATCGGCGCACACCTGGGTCAACACCCTGCACAACTCCACAGACCCGAAGAAGTAGCTCCTGTTGCGAGCAAGGCACCTCGTCCGACAACATGCCTCCGAAGCTCCAAACAAAAGCGGCTGCTGCAGCGTTGAAAGCCAGTGCCTCGGCTCGGGTGAACACAGAAGCTGAACCTAAGGTGGCTGCCCCAGCAGATGCAAGTGAGAAGGGACGTCCGGCAGTTCCTGTGAAGTCTCTCTCTCCAAACATGATTCCGGCGGCAGCTACGGGGAAAAAAAGTCAGACAGTGCCAGAGCTTTTCGATCGACTCGGAGCAAAGCAGAAAGCCGTGACCTCATTAGGCGGCCTGCAGGATGATGTCGCGAAATTACAGAGCACCTCAAAGGGATCAAAAGGAAGGAAAGTCTTGACCGGTAAGGAGGGGGGGGCTTGCAGCAGCCACTGAACAAAACTGTCGAGTGTACCGCTAGCCTCACAAACAACAACAGCTTCAGATGGTGATGCAACCCTTGCTGATGTTACTTCACAAATAAGCGCCGCAACAACACACGCAGCTTTGCAATCTTTAGCTGGGGGAAATAGAGCACCTTCTGATTCCAAAAACTGCGCTGAGGTACTATCTGTGCAAATGTCGAATTTTGCTCCTGTCAGTATCTCAGACTGCCTCCCCAATGCATTCTGGGAGATGAAGTTCAGTCTAACAATCAAATGACTCTTGAGCCGGGTCTAAGTGATAATTCATTGATATCCCACCTCAACGGTCTTCCAGTTGAACATGTTGCAGATACAAGGGGCTCTGAGATCAGTGAGGCGACTGATACATTTTTATTCAGTCTCAGACCATTCATTATCAGAGGAAGATGAAGATCCGCAGCTCCAATGGTCTGATTACGACAGCGAAGCAGGTGATTGGCACTTGAGTGTGGCTTCAAGGGACTTGGATTTAACCGACCCTATTAATACAAACCGCAAAGCCCCTGGCTTCAAACCACTGACTAATGATTTAAGCTTACAAGAAGAAAACGCGACAAGCAATGGAATGGCGGCCTGGGGGAAAAAATCTTAAGCTGGTTCTATAGAAGCTCCAGAAGAGGTGTCTCTCTCCAAAATCTACAAAACTATTATAATGCACAGAGAGGCGACTAGGCAAGAGAACATGCACACGCAAGGAGCTTGTTGCAAAATGCAAAACTCTCTTCGTCGTGTGATTAAAACATGTATGGATACAGTAGCAAGGGTTGGAGAAGCAGAGGAGCGGATTTCAGCTTTAGAAGATGCTGCAGTCTCCCAGAAAGAACTGACAAAAGAGATTAAAGAACAACGCAATTATATCCTATGGAAACTCTCTGATTTGGAAAATCAAGCAAGAAGAAATAACCTGCATATTTTGGGTATTGACGAAAATAAAGAAGGCGAGTATGTTAGACAATTCATAGTGGAGCTGTTCACTGAAGCCTTCCCAGAAGTCACGCAATGGGATTGGAACTTGGAAATACAGCGTGCACATCGGTTTCCATTCCACAAAAGACAGTCCTCATCCAGTAGCAACAATGCATATCCCCGAGCAATTTTAGTATGCTTTAATAACTTTCTTGCTCGTGAGAAAATATTTGGCCTAGCTAGACCAAATAAAAAGCGGATGGCTAAGAATTGTGAATTCTTTGTTCGGCCCAATTTTTGCTCAGAAACAGTTGAACGTCGATGGCATCTGCGCCAGCTGATTACTTTATTTCAAGCCAAGGGAGCCCAGGCGTTCCTGCTCTTTCCTGCCAAGTTAAAAGTTATTTTTAAGGGCCAAACAAAATATTTTCTCTCGGAAATACCTGCAAAGGAGTTTCTGGACGCTATATAATTTAAGAGTCTTAATTAACTCAGTTAATGGGACAGGAATAATTCTTTCAGTTGAAGTCATGCTCAAGTTCAGAAAATGTACTTTATGTGGTGTTAATTGAGGTATTTCGTAACTCTTTGGCCAGAAAATTAAATTTTTGTTCTAAAAGTGAAGGGGGCTTTGCAGGCTGTTGGTTTTTTCTGATTCTTAATGGGGGGGACAGAATTAGTTGTGCGACCTGGAATATCTGTGGGTTGAACGATCCTAAAAAGCGAAGGATTTTTCATAAAATTCTCCAAATTATGCAGATAGATTTAATCTGTTTGCAAGAAACCTATGTTTCTTGGGCTAATCGTGGATATCTAAGAATTCCTGGGTATGAACTAGCTGCCTGCTCTCGCCAAACAACCACTATTAGGGGCGTCTCTATTTTGCTAAAGACGGGGGTTGGATTGATTAAAAGAGTAAAAGAAGATGATTTTGGAAGGTGGGTAGTTCTGGAATTGGTAGTAAATAACCGTCCTTTATCGATCTGTTCGATATATGCTCCTAATCTGGATGACCCTCAAGTCCTCAGGAATTTAAATATCGAATTAGCTAGCTGGCCTCATCCAATGCTGTTTTGTGGCGATTTTAATATTAATATACCCAGCCAAATCGATATATTAACATACCACGGCTATGCTGATCGAAAACCTCAAGTGTTTAAGGCACTTCAGACCCTTCTTGTAGAACATGGCCTCATTGATGTTTGGCATTATCATTGTCAAAATAAGGATGGCTATACATTTTATTCTAATCCACACAATAAAATGGTCTGCTTGGATTATGCCTTCCTATCCGATCAAATTGTTGGGTCAGCTAAAGTAGAAGTTGCACCCAGGACTAAATCTGATCATAATCCCATAACTGTTAATCTCCTATGGGAGCGTCTTATCAAACAGATCAGGTCATGGACCTTTGAAAGAAAGTTACTCCTGGATGAGCAATATCAGGAACAGATGATTGCTTGGATTATAGAATTCATGAGTATTAATAGAGAGACTGCCCCCAATTGTGTTGTCTGGTACACATTTAAAGCGGCACTGCGAGGTGAAACTAAAAGATTTGCTTCTTATCGTTGGAAACAGGCTCAGGAGAAAATTCATCAGAGACTGGAAGCACTCCAATGAGCAGAAATTAATCTAAGCACTAATATCCGGTATGTCAAGATGTCTCTAGCAGCCAGAAATTAATTGCAGAAGCGAAATCTAATCTGCTTGAACCATTGTATAAAGATCTTGCAGTATAATATATTCAATTCCAAACTTTGATGTACGAATTTGGAGAAAACTCAGGCAAGGTTCTTGAAAAAAGACTACAACAAAGAGCAGTGGCTAACCGAATCGTTCGAGTTAACGACCAATCTGGTTCTATTCAGGAAACCCCTAATGATATTATGCATGTCTTTGTGAATTTTTATTCTAGCTTATATACAGAAGACCCCATTATTATTCAACAGCAACGGACTAGCTTGGATCAATTCATTTATCCCTTAGATACAGTGAGGGTAACAGGGGAACAGAATGAAGCTCTTTCAGCTCCCATCACTTGGGAGGAGGTGGAAACTGCTATAAAATCTCTCTCTAACGGTAAAGCAGCAGGTCCTGATCTTATCCACCTAGAGTTCTATAAGACCTTTTCATCGATATTCAAGCAGGAAATGCTCGATGTTTTTAGATCTGCCCAAGCGGGATTATCCCTGATTCGTGGCGTTGAGCAGTAATAGTTCTTTTTAAGAAAAAAGGTAAGGATGGGCTAAACACTTCGTCATACCGACCTATAGCACTCATTAATACTGATAGTATAATTTATTCAAGAGTTTTAGCTTTTAGATTGGTCCAAGTTATAGTCCCTTTAGTCTCAACTCGTCAACCCGGGTTTATTCCTGGCAGGGACACAACCAATCATATTCGGCGTGTCATTGCTCTCCTTGACTGGGCCAAGGCCACAGGTTCGTCCCTCGGAGTGATCCTGTTGGACGCCGAAAAGGCGTTCGACAGGGTCTCCTGGGGATTCATGTGGGCCGTCATACGCTGGAAAGGATTCTCTGAGAATTTCATTCAGGCTTTACAGGCTCTCTACTTGGTTCCAACAGCTGCAATTCGTATTTCAGGGAAGGAGTCAGAGTATTTTACTATTAGTAGGGGGACTAGACAAGGCTGTCCCTGTTCCCCTCTACTATTTGCTTTGTTTATTGACCCCTTCCTTAGTATGATTGAGAGGTCCCGGGACATCTCCCCAGCCAGGGTTAAGGGAGTAGAGTATAAGGCATTGGCATACACCGATGATATTGTGGTTCTAACTGACAATGTCGGGTTATCGTTTAGTACTTTAGAGACTCTTGCAGGACGATTTGGTGCCATATCTGGCTGCAAGTTAAATATTGCAAAGACACAAATTGTTCAATCAATAACCATGCCTCTGTCACAGGCTTCTGTAGTGCAGGAGGCTACATATTTAGGTGTACAGATTACTGCTGACGTAGATCAAATTCCTCATTTAAATTATCTACCTAATATTGCTTCACTTCATACTAAATTAGAGAGATTGGATCATCTCCATCTCTCTCTTTTTGGATGCTGCAACGTCTTAAAAATGTTAGTCCTCCCGAAATTTCTATATCTCTTCAGGTCTATTCCACTCTTAATCCCTAAGGGAACATTAATAAGGGCAGAAAGGATTTGTTCAAGATTCTTATGGGGTTATCGTAGGCCAAGAAGGGCGGCAAAATGGACCTGTCTACCACGCGAGCGCGGTGGCTGGACAGTTCCGAATTTGCTATATTACTATTGGGCAGACAACATTTTGGCATTCCCTTGTTGGGCGACTCAGTCGATATTCCTGTGCATATATCTCCATCTTTATATGCAATATCACTGGGTGATACAGCTAAAGATGTCTTAACCCGAATCCTTGAACCAAGCTATTATAAAAAAAACAAAGTTCAAGGTCTGTTGGGCCTTATTTTCGGTTTGGCAAAGAATCCGTCATCATTTTCTTATTTCAAAACTTAACTATTACACCCCATTTAATGCTTCAAGACTGCTACCCCTAATATTCCAAGATGGTATGATCATAAAATGGAGTGCCATTGGTCTAAAGGATATTGGGGACTTGGATCAGCTTGGTCAGATGGCCTCATTCTCTTATTTGAAGGAGAAGTTTCACCTGCAGTCTAGCCATTTCTTTAAATATTTACAGCTTAGAAGGTTTCTTGACAAGAACCTCCCTAGAAAGTCCACTATGTTTGACAAGATTACTATTGTCGAATTAATACGGAGAAAATCTAGATTAGGTGTCCTCTACCGATGTTTTCTCTCGCAACTCCCTGATGATTTAGCTGTTCAGAATAGTAAGTGGGCTGTTACATTTGGAGTTCCATCTATAGACTTGAAATACCCATTAGAATTATCAATGTCTGTATTAGTTTCTGGCACGCTTCGTACACAAAGTTAAATGTCAATTTTTAATCTCTATCATACCCCTGCTAAGCTTGCTAACTGGGGAGCTGCCAGAAGTGCCAAAGGGACATCCTGTGCTAGATGTAAATTATTCTGTGCTGATTCTATTCATATGTTCTATGCATGCCCTGATTTATGTTCTTTTCTAAATGAAGTGGAAGGTTTTATTAATCAATTAATTCAAATTCCTGTTAAGATTTCAGCGGAGTAAGTCATAACCGGGTATGAATATTCTATGGCCTCTGATAGAACGATACATATCCAAGCTTTCCTATTTATTTCAATGGCCATGATTAGATTATGTATTACATCACAATGGTTGAGGGTTGAGCCTCCTACTTTTGCTCATTGGATAGCAAGGATGCTTGCATGGTATAAATTAGAATCATCGGTTCAGCTGTTCAGAGGGAAGAAAAGACGTATGTTTGCTTCTAAGAATTGGGCACCGTTTGAGAACTGGCTTTCTAACTAAAAATTGCTTTATGGTTTTTTATAACTACCCTTGCTTTGTTTTTTCTTAAACGTTTATTGCTTTATGATACTCATTGATTCCGCCATATTTATGTATCTGATGTACATTTTTCTGTTTAATTCTATGTTTCACAGTCTCCAACCACCATGTTTATTTTTTTCTGAAAACAATAAAAAAAGATTTTTAAAAAATGTAAAAAAAACTTATTAATTGGTAAAAGGTTTAACCCTTTCTGCGTAATTTAAAATGTATGTTCTTCCGAAATTTAGGAAACCTAGAATTGAGTGTAAGATTTTCAGCATTTTGGGAGGTTGGAGCAGCGCACACTTTTCTAAAAAGTTGGCTGCCAGGCTTTTGCCTTCACTTGATAACTCATATCCCAGAAAAAGGACGTTGAGGCGGGTAATTCTCGATTTCCTAATATTGAATTTATACCCTTCAGAGGCGAATCCAAGTATAATGGTATTCCCTCTGTTCAAATGCCTGTCCAAGTCATCGTCTGTTAGATAGATGTCATCGACATAAAATAATGCCTCATCATCATACGTTTGTAGTAACTCTGTTACTCTAGCTGAAAATAACCCCAGACTATTCTTGAATCCCTGGGGGAGACAACATAAGTGACGCTGTGTCCCCATAATTGAGAAAGCGGTAAAGTACCTACTTTCTGGTGCAATGTTTTGACAGAAGAAACCGTTAGAAATAGTGTAAAACAGCAACCCTATGCACACATGTAAAGTACAAGTGACAGTATATTGTAGGATCCACGCGAAGTAACAACAAGGTAAAGTAGCAGACAGACGAAGAAGTCTTGTGTATGTGGAGGTCTTCAATTCTTTATTTTCATGATAGAGATACAGCAGCCAGCCGACACATGTTTCATCGCTCACGCGATTCTTCAGGGCTGGGAATAATAACAAATTCTTCTTAGCACATATCCCTACTAAGAGTATGTATCTTACCATACACCGTATTTTAAAAATTGACAAGTTCCACATCCTGGTGAGACTTTTTGTGGGAAAAATTGATACAACACCGTGACCGTTCAAAATATCACACATCGCTGAGTGCCAGTGATTCTTTGTGAGCATGCATCTTTTTAAGGTGACACACGTGAACCCTCTGGTTCAGAAGGTTGTGCCAGAATCATGTAGATTAGATAAAGATAATGTCACCATTGGACTGTTTGTATTTAAGATTCAAGAGAAAGTTCCATGAGAAGCTAGTGCCAGAACAAGGTGTTACCTAAAAACTCGTGATATGCAAAAGATAAAAACATACCTCTGTTGCTACTGAAAAATACTGAGGGGGTCTGAGGATACAGAAATTGAAAATATGGAGAAAGGAAGAAAGACAAAGGGAACGAAAGAAAAGGGGGAACAAAAAATAGGAGGTTGTATGAAATATCTCAACGGGTATATTGTTGTCACACCTCATAATGAAAAGAGAATAAAAGTGATTGCTCACCGCTCTGCCGGTGATACTTCCGACCCGGAAGGGCCCTAGACCAACATGTTTGAAGTCCACAAATATATATATGTTTATATAGTAGGTCACTGGAAGATAAGTTGAGGGACATATCAAAATTGCGTAAATCCCGATTTTAGATTAGGCTAAATTCAAGTAGCGATAGAAGTATTAACCATGTACTACGAAAATTCTGAAAGTATACTTATAGTTGTATGTTTAAATATCACAGCAATTATTATATATAGAAGTTTACAATGGCAATGAGAAACACTTGAAGTGATTTCACTGCGGAGACCTTATATGCTAGGACAAACTGTATTTCTAAGGGATAGGAGTAATGCAGATCCTTCATAACCTATGTAGGTATTACCAATTATACTCTCGATATTTTGCTCTTAAGGCCTTAGGGATCCCTGGGCTATAAGGTGCATAGGACCATCCCTAGCAATCATCATGCCCTTGAGAAATGATTCGAGTTCCAACATCGTCATATGATCACAAGTAGTCCCATATATATGATACGTAATTTAGGAAAGAAACCCTTCACTCGTGTACATTTTGTTGCCCACTAAATACAAAATTAAAGCTTACCCTCCTGTCGTGTGACGTACAAGAGAGAATAATGTATCAGGGACTGGGATGTCGCAGGCACTCAAAATCGATCAATATACTGCAAAATAAATGTTTTTGTTTACATTCCAACCAGAACTTATCGTGAACGAATTCTCAACAAGATGTTGTGCTTAGCCCGTAATGCGCGGAAAGGACTCACCCGAGTTCGTGGGTCATCTAATCAGTGCCTGGTATTATCTCAAAATTATGATTCACGCGCCAAAACTAGAAGAAAAAAGGGGGCAGACCCGAAATGCGTGTATCAGTATACACCGTTACAGTTCTAAGTGCTCGTTAAGACGCATATCGAAGCGGCCATTGTTGAGAAAAGACAAATAAAACTTACGGTTGTACCGCGAAATGCGCAGCACACCATAACATCCGGGGTCAGTGTTCCTGGTCTCGGACACCTGACCCGGAAGTGGTGATGTTTAAATAGTATATCCGGTTGGAAGAAACACTGGAACGTTAACTGTGACGGGCTCAAGCAACATGAGGATACCACACTGTAACTTGATTATACGATGTGGATAGCAAAGACTTCACTGTGTTAGGTGCGGCACCACACGAGGAACATAATGATTATCTGGACCAAAGTATTAAAGCTCCAGATATTTTTTGTAATTAAATTTGATAAGAATAATTCGGGAAAGGAGGTTAGTAATGTGGTTCCTGATGAGTGCTATAGAGGCATGGAGCTTCCCTTTAACGAACAGTGTAGATGCATAAAAAAAGGGAGAGTACGTCATCGCTAAGTCTAGAGAGCGATATCACTAGTGTACATCACAATCACATATGAGGACGGTGCAGTGAAAATTGTGGTGGTGAACATGCATTACCGCTGTGTTACATGTCACCAATACAAGTCCCTTGGGGAAAATGATCCATGGTGTGGTTGTACCTTACAGTGCCCATATAAACTTTATATACAGAGAAATTACCCAAAAACATTTCAAGTTGAGCTAACCATATGAAATACAATAATAGCCTATATTACTGCACAGATGGTAAGGCATTAAAACTGGATATCCTGATTAAGACAACTGTAGGTTAATTCTTCATAAGATACCACTCTGTCATTTAGTAGTGCATAAACTCATAAATATCAGAACACTATTAAAGTGATTTGATGGAAAATGTGAATATACGGCCTGTACATGAGTATTCTGGGTAATTACAGATACATTGTTTGTAGAACCCATGTTCGCAAATCAGTTTGGTTTGTAGATATTCCACTTAATCACAACTTCAGACTTAATAGTGATGCAGATACATTATAATAGTTAATGATAAGTCAGAAATCCTTTACTCTTATCGGTGTGATAACATATTCTGACGGGGATATCACATTTGACATGGTCAGTCTCCCAGAAAGAACTGTAATTCTGAGTCATAATTTAGTCCCCGGCCCACAGCATGCAAACGCATAATCCATGTTGCTTCAGCCCTTCTAAGACGTAGTTCCCTATTACCTCCTCTGACATTCATGGAGATCACGTCTATACCAAAGAAACGAACCTTCAGGTCTGCTTCATCTTTTTGGCATTTTGCGACATGTAGAGTTACAGGATACCTAGGATCTTGTTTAATGATCGCCCGCATGTGTTCACTCATTCTGTCTTTTAATGGTCTAATAGTGCTGCCTACGTATTGTTGCCCGCAGTTGCATACTATAATGTAGACCACATATCTTGTCGTACAGTTGATGTTCCTTCTAATCTTATATTGTTCTCCTGTCGGGCTACTAAACATCCTGGTGCCGTGTTTGGCCCATCTGCACATAGTGCACAAGCCACATTTGCAAAAGCCAATGCTATGTTGTGTCATCCATGTAGTTAAGGTAGCGCTGTGAGGTACTGTGGGACTCAGTCTATTCCTTAATGTATTACCTTTTCTGAATGTAATTTGCGGCTTTACAGTGATATTTTCTGGAATACTTTTTTCTGTTGTTAGGATCCCCCAATGTCTGGTAAGGCTCTTCCGTAGAGCCTTATGTAGGGAATTGTAATCTGTGACCATTCTGATCGTATGATCAGCGGTTTGTTTAGGTATTTTTCTAGTAAGTGTAGTGAGTCTCTTTACTGTAGTAATTCTTTTTTCTGCCTTTCTGATGGTATCATTTGTGTAACCTCTCTTCAAGAATCTATCATTCATGCCATGTAGACAACGTTTAAATTCACTGTTTTTGCTACAATTGCGTCTGGCTCTTAAAAACTCCCCATAAGGTATGGAATTAATCTGGTGGGGTGGATGAGAACTGGAGGCATGTAGCACTGCATTGCAGGCAGTGGTTTTCCGAAAACGTTTACTGTGTAGTTTGTCCTGTTTAACATAGAATTCTACATCCAGGAATTCTATGTTGGTCATACTGTATTTCATGGTGAAATTGATTTCCCATGGATTATGGTTCAAATGTTCAAAAAATCTCGCTAGATGTTCCTCAGTACCTGACCATAATAGTATGCAATCGTCTATGTAACGACCCCAAAAAATGATGGAGTCGATTTAGTCGGAGCCTTTCTGTCCCCAGATCATATCTGCCTCAAGCGTGCCCATAAACAGATTTGCAAAAGATGGGGAAAATTTTGACCCCATCGCTACACCTCTTTTCTGGTGGTACCAGGTATTGTCAAAGATGAAAACGTTGTTTCTAAGGACTAGTTCAATCATGGATGACAGCATAGTCGTATATTGCCAAAGTGAGGCCGGTCGATTATGTAAGATCTTATTAATTGCTTCTATGCCAAGGTCCATGTTGATGCTAGTATAGAGGGCCACCACATCCATGGTGACCAAAATGGTACCTGGTTGCCATTGGATATCTGTCAGAGTGATGAGTATATGTTTGGTGTCCTGTATAAACGAAGGAAGATAGACTAAAGATTGGTTTCACAGGTTTTCCATTCACCCAGTTGCACCACCTAATACCTTGATTTGTTATATTCACATGCGCTTAAACCCAAAGCAGTGCGCCCATTCTTCTGACACCCTAAAAACCTCCTGCTTACTCCGTTAGAAATAGTGGTTATATATTTTTTAGGCACAATGTCATTCATTAGTGCTGCACTGTGTGCATTCTTTACTGCAAAGGTTTTGCAGCAAGAGTTTAAATGTCTGTAATCCAAAACTAGACGATATGTATTGTCTGGTTTGGAGACAGGAAACAAAGGATTGTTCATTGACGAGGTGCATGTTTCAATCAACCCTTGGTATTCAAGTTGATCTAATATCTCCCTGACTTGTTTTTTAGCTTCATGCTTAACTGGTTACTGCCTTTGTGCAGTTGGTTGAGTTTTAAACTGGGTTTTATGGTGAGGGGAATCCTCATCCCATCATACATGATTTTTATATAATGCTGGAGCCTGGGCTACAGCCCATTCTCTGGCATAGGTGTATTTTAAATGAACTGGAATATGATTGGAGAAGGCTGGCATAATGATGTCTTCCATTGTGAGCACTCCCTGACAAATTCATGAGGCCAGTTTTTTTCAGCTAGAAGAATGTCATAACCCTTAGAGAGCTTCTCCCAAAAGATTGCTCTTATTTTTTAGTTATATCCCCCTCTATCCGGAATGTTACGTCATATAACTAAGGGGTACACTAACCCTGGTATCAACAGTTTCAACTTGGATGTATTCATTCAAGTCCACTGTCTCCAGATGATCCTTCAAGATATTGCGAGCTACGGTTACTTCTGTTGCGCTGTCCAGCATTGTCTGAGCCCACTCCCCGTTCTTGAGATGTGTCCTCAAGATCCTCAGCATCTCTGATTTTTAGACTGCTACCTTATTTTTGGTGAATTGGGTTTTCTTGTTTTTTGGAACGTGTTGATCGTCTTTGGACTTCACGCGTTCTTCTTTTTGTTCTAACCGTCCTCTTCTTTCCGATTTCTGAGGATTGTGTATCAGTATCTTGATATCTATCAGGTTTTCTCAAATTATCCCTGTTCCTGAGGTTAGACCTCTTTTCAGAGGGCTCCTTTTGAGGAGACCTACCTCGGAACTGAGAACGCTTCTCTTTAGAAGTTTGTTTAGTGTTCTCCCACTTCTTTTTAGGAACAGTGAGAGTGTTTTTAATAAAGACCCTTTCAGGACTTTCAGGTAGTTGGGGTTTAACTGGGTTCCCACCCAAACTATCTCTACCTAGTTCTTCATAGGATTTTTCAAATATTCTGGCCAGTTCATATGGTTGCTCAGTTACATCAAATTCTCTTAACTTTTGGCGGATCGCCACAAATGCTGCCTCACCTTTAATATTGGCTAATATTATTGTGGAGACCTGTTTGAAATCTTTCAGTAGTTTCATACCCAGATTTAAAGCAGGCTCTTCCCCATATTCAGTTTGAAACTGTTTCAGGACTCTAGTATTACCGCCATAGTCGGAACACCATGTGTTTTTGTGTCGATTGCAGCAAAGACTGTACCCCAAGTGTCACAGTCCCCCAGGTGTGGTGCGATCCCCATTAGTAAACAGATTGTTAGAATCCTTTGTTTCTCATGAGGGGTAGTATCGGAAATACTGCCTTTGTATATATATATATATATATATATATATATATATATATATATATATATATATATATATATATATATATATGTGTGTGTGTATATATATATATATATATGTATATATATATATATATATATATATATATATGTATATATATATATGTATATATATATATATGTATATATATATATATATGTATATATATATGTATATATATATATATATATATATATATATATATATATATATATATATATATATATATATATATATGTCTTTCTAAGCCCTGGCGCCAACGCCTCTTCATCATGAGTTCACAAATGCTTGGAGGACTCGCCTGTTTGTTTTGCTCTTAATTTATTCCAAGAGACTGCCCATAGTGGGTGTGGCTTATCGTAAGTGTCTCTCTTTGCATGCTGGTACTTGCAGTTATTCAGGTGAGTTATCGTCTTAATCCTTTGTAGGTTCCAGGCATCTGCGTGTATTCAACTTGTAAGTGACAGCCTTTAGTAGGTAAGGACTTCAGGGGCTGCGCGCTATCCTGCGCTGATGAACATCGTGCTTCTGGAAAGCAATACTGCCTCCCCCAGCCTTTCAGTTGGAAATGGTGCAACACTGCTTAACACGGCTCGGGCAGCCGCGTGTTTTATGTCTTTCTAAGCCCTGGCGCTTCAGATATGCACTCAACGATGCTCAGACCATTTGGCCAGTGTTAGCCTCGATGCAGCTCGCTTCCCCACTGTCCAAAATTAAAATCTGATACTCGACGCGTTTTGAGGCCAGCGCCTCTTCATCATGAGTTCACAGATGCTTGGAGGACTCGCCTGTTTGTTTTGCTCCTAATTTATTCCAAGAGACTGCCCATAGTGGGTGTGGCTTATCGTAAGTGTCTCTCTTTGCATGCTGGTACTTGCAGTTATTCAGGTGAGTTATCGTCTTAATCCTTTGTAGGTTCCAGGCATCTGTGTGTATTCAACTTGTAAGTGACAGCCTTTAGTAGGTAAGGACTTCAGGGGCTGCGCGCTATCCTGCGCAGATGAACATCGTGCTTCTGGAAAGCAATACTGCCTCCCACAGCCTTTCAGTTCGAAATGGTGCAACACTGCTTAACACGGCTCGGGCAGCCGCGTGTTTTATGTCTTTCTAAGCCCTGGCGCTTCAGATATGCACTCAACGATGCTCAGACCATTTGGCCAGTGTTAGCCTCGATGCAGCTCGCTTCCCCACAGTCCAAAATTAAAATCTGATACTCGACGCGTTTCGAGGCCAACACCTCTACATCAAGAGTTCACAGATGCTTGGAGGACTCGCCTGTTTGTTTTGCTCTTAATTTATTCCAAGAGACTGCCCATAGTGGGTGTGGCTTATCGTAAGTGTCTCTCTTTGCATGCTGGTACTTGCAGTTATTCAGGTGAGTTATCATCTTAATCCTTTGTAGGTTCCAGGCATCTGTGTGTATTCAACTTGTAAGTGACAGCCTTTATTAGGTAGGGCCTTCAGGGGCTGCGCGCTATCCTGCGCAGATGAACATCGTGCTTCTGGAAAGCAATACTGCCTCCCCCAGCCTTTCAGTTCGAAATGGTTCAACACTGCTTTACACGGCTCGGGCAGCCGCGTGTTTTATGTCTTTCTAAGCCCTGGCGCTTCAGATATGCACTCAACGATGCTCTGACCATTTGGCCAGTGTTAGACTCGATGCAGCTCGCTTCCCCACAGTCCAAAATTAAAATCTGATACTCGACGAGTTTCGAGGCCAACGCCTCTTCATCATGAGTTCACAGATGCTTGGAGGACTCGCCTGTTTGTTTTGCTCTTAATTTATTCCAAGAGACTGCCCATAGTGGGTGTGGCTTATCGTAAGTGTCTCTCTTTGCATGCTGGGACTTGCAGTTATTCAGGTGAGTTATATATATATATATATATATATATATATATATATATATATATATATATATATATATATATATATATAATGTCATGTGATCAAGGCACTCTGGTGCCGAAACGCGTAATGGCCAAAAGGAAAGCAACTAAATAAAGATTATACCACGCACTGAATTGGGTCCGTGCTCCATGTTCTTTTGGGAAAGGAATTTGCAAGAGGCCGGCTGGCAGTGGAGTTTTTGGGAGATATATATATGTAGCCCAGGCCACGCCCCTTTTTACACCTCATTGCAATCCAGCTCTGTGGCTCTTACTGGAGGTACCTGGTGGGCTAGTTGGACCCCAGGGACCCTCAGTATTCTAGGGGACTTAATCCCCCAACTAAAAATGCACCACGTGCGCGTTTGCACAGTGGTAAAGGAAGGGGCAGGGCCTGAGGTGACATGTGTGCAATCACGCCATGGGGTGTGTTTTAAGTTGGAAAATGTATTCCTCTTCTATCCTGAGGGTCTCTGGGGGCCAACTAGCCCACCAGGTACCTGCAGTAAGCATCACAGGTCTGCATTGCAGAGAGGTGGTCCAGGCCACGCCCCTTTTTACACCTCTCTGCAACGCAGCTCTGTGCCACTTACTGGAGGTACCTGGTGGGCTAGTTGGACCCCAGGGACCCTCAGGATTCAAGGGGACTTAATCCCCAAACTTAAAACGTGACACGGGCACATTTGCACAGTGGTGAAGAGAGGGGGCGGGGCCTGAGGTGGCATGTGTGCAAACACACCCTGTGGCACGTTTTAAGTTGGGGAATTAATGCCTCTTCAATCCTGAGGGTCCCTGGGGGCAAACTAGCCCACCAGGTACCTCCAGTAAGCGCCACTGTGCTGCGTTGCAGGTAGGTAGCCGAGGCCACGCCCCTTTTTACACCTCTTTGCAATGCAGCTCTGTGGCGCTTACTGGATGTACCTGGTCGGCTAGTTGGACCTCAGGGACCCTCAGGATTCAAGGGGACTGGGGGCCCGATGTAGGTAAAAGGGATTTTCCGATTTCAAAATACCGAGGCGGTCCGATTCGGTATTCTGAAATCGGAAAACGAGATGTAGCAAAAAAAAGGCGAATTAATACCGATTCGGTCGGCATCGGTAATGTGAATCGGTACGTTCCGAATCGGCACGGACCGAATCGGAAAGTACCGAATCGGCGAACACCGATTCGGAAATAGCCGAATTGGCTAACACCGAATCGGAAATAGCCGATTCGGCTAACACAGATTCGGAAATAGCCGAATCGGTAAAATCCGAATCGGCAATGATAGAATCGTAGCTATGAAAACACACCCATGGCCAAAAAGCCCATAGGAATGCATTGAAGAAACCGAATCGGTAAAATCCGATTCGGATATTACCGAATCGGATTTTACCGATTCGGTAATATCCGATTCGGTAAAAGCCGATTCGGCTAAAGCCGATTCTGCCAATGAGGTGGCTCCCTCTCCCCCACCCAAACAGGGAGTGGCAACCCTGGCAGGTGCAGCTAATTAAGAAGTTTCTGGAGAGCCAGCCTGAGCTGAACACTCACAGTTAGCAGCAGTGGGAGTAGGAGGTTGTGAACTGTAGTGAAGAAGATGGCAAACCAGAGCGAGAGCCAGAAGTCCTCCCAGAAGAGGAAGCCTAAGTTCAGCACCACCGAGCTGCAGGTGTTGGTTGAGGAGGTGGTGAGGGTGCACCGCCAGCTATTTGGAAAGCTGTCCCTCAATGTGCCAGACAGCACCAAGAGGAGGATATGGAGCGAAATCGCCCAAAAGGTGAATGCTGTGGGTGTCACCCCCAGGTCCCTGGATGAGCTCAAGAAGCGATTCTATGACATCCGCAGCCTCACAAAAAGGAAGATGGCAGAGATCCAGAGGCTGGCTGGAGTCACTGGTGGAGGCAGGAACCCGGCGCCACCCCTCACAGACCTCGAGGAAATGGTCTCCACCACCATTGAGAGGGAGAGTGTTACTGGAATTGGGACCCTGGACAGCTCAGCCAGAGCTACAGCTACAGGTAAGAAGCATGCGCATCATGACACACCCTACCAGACACCTCCCCATTAGACACAATGCATAGGCAAACCCCAGCACAGTACTGTAACCAACATACAAGAGACAAGCATCATGGTACATGTAGTCAGCAGAAGTTAGCAAACTATGGCAGTGCAGAATCACAAGACAGGAAACAGTGGAACACAGTCTAAGGAGATGCAAGGACATGTGGAATGCTTTAATTGTAGTGACTGTAATACATCGACACTCAATTTACAAATGCTTCTTTGTACCTAGGGGCACCATCAGGCGGACAAACTATGTCTACAGAGGCAGCAGCACCATCTGACACTGCACTCGCAGGGCCGAGCACCAGCCAGGCTGCCGAGGAGGAGGAGGACGTAAACACCCTAGGGCTTGATATGGAGGGAGACCTGGTGATAGACTTTGAAGCACTGCACTCCCCACAAATGCCCAGCACACCCCCCTTGCAGTTCTCCCCAGAGAACTCCCCGACAAGGGACCTCCTTCCACCTACACCAGCTCCTGCCACAACCATGGCTTTGGCACCAGTACAACCTGTCCTGGGAGCAGGGGCTCAGGGCCCGGCCAGCACCACACCCCCACCAGTGGCACCCCAGCCCACTCAGCAGGCCGGCAGCAGCAGTACCCGGCGCCGTGCCATCACCACCACTGCTGCACCAGCACGGGAGGGCAGTGTCTTCCTGGGCCTCGAGGGAAAGATGGTCAAGATACAAAGGCAGCAGGCAAAATCCATGATGGCCTGCCAACGCCAGCTCCTGCAGCACAACCTGCAGATGGGAGAAATGGTAAAGGGATTTCAGGCCTTCGTGGATTCCAACAAGGAGGTGGCAGCAGGTTTAGGCAGGCTAACCACTGCCATAACCCAGTTGTGTGGCAGAATGGAGGAGCAGGAGCTGGTGCGCAGGCGGGATGCCCGGGTGCAGAACCGCTGCATGAGCCGCCTTGCTGCGGCAACGGCACAACTCTGCCAGCGCAGCGCAAACATGGAGTCCAGCCTCAGTCAAAATACGGCAGAGCTCACAAGGGGAATGGCCCGCATCACGACTGCAATGGAGGCCATGATCATCTCGAACACTGCCACAAATCCTGCCCTGGACCTGGGGGATGCTGGGGACAGCAGCAGCCGCAGCAGCCCGGCCAGCGCTGCGTCTGAGCCACGCAGGAGCACCAGGCGCTCCGCAGATGCCGCTGGTCATTCAGAGGGGGCTGAGGGACACCCCAGTGGGGCTGCCAAGCGGGCAAAGAAATAGCCTTGCAAGGGCGGGTGAGGCAACCTGGACCTTGGACTTTTGTTTTCTTTTCCATTACACCATTTTTTTGTTGCACATCAGTGCAGTAACTGTGTTGCAACAGTATTAAAAATTGTTTTTTCACAACAACCATTTAGCTGTCTTTGCATCTGTACTCACTCAGAAATAGTTTTCAGTAATCTCCTCACGTCTGTATCTGCCATCACTTGGCGTACACACCCCAGCTGGCTGTGTCAGTGGCACAGCTTCGTCGTCGTCATGGTCCTCGTAGTCAGACAACTCCACCTCAGTGCCCTTCTTCACCGCAAGGTTGTGTAACATTGCACATACAGCTATGATCTTGCAGCAGGTGATGGGGGTATACTGCCTTGCACCTCCACTCTTGTGCAGGCATCTGAATCTACTTTTCCAGATGCCAAAGGTCCGTTCGACAACATTCCTTGTGCGTATGTGGGCCCGGTTATACCTCCTTTGGCTGGGTGTGGAGGGGTTGAGGTAGGGGGTGAGTATGAATGAGCGGAGGGCATATGCACTATCGCCTGGAAGAGAAAGGGGTAACATTACACACATGCATACATGTATTCCACCTAGCTACTATGTGTTATGGGGGTCTGATGATGTGTCTCACCTAGGAGGTATCCTTCACCAAATTCGCCAGCCATCAGCCGTGCATAGATGCCGCTCTGTTGGAAAATATAGGAGTCATGGGTACTCCCTGGAAATTTTGCTACCAGGTCTGTGATGGTGCACTTCGCATTGCAGATCACCTGCACGTTGATGGTGTGTGTAGACTTCCGATTGCGGTATATGTATTCTGTGTCCGCTGGTGGGCAAATCGGAATGTGCGTGCCATCTATGCAACCAATGATTTGGGGAAATTGTGCCATCTGGTAGAAGTCAGCTTTAGTTTGTAGCAGTTCTGCGTGGGTTGCAGGGAAAGAGATGTATTGGTCCATCCTGTGTATCATGGCGTCAAGGAATGTGTGGAAGAACCTTGACAGGCTGCTCTGGCTCACCCCTCCTGCCGCTGCAACTCCACTTTGATAGCTGCCAGACGCTAGCAGGTGTAGGCTGCATAGCACCTGGATGTGCGCAGTGATGGCGTGTGCCCTTGGGGTGTGGTGGTCCAAGAATGGTTTGAGATCCCTGATGAGCTCAAGTATGGTGTCAGAGTCCAGCCTGTATCTCTGTAGGATCTCTGCCTCTGTGAGCATGAACAGGGTTATCCTCTGTCTGTAGACCTGTTCATTTCTTAGCCATTCCCTCTGTCCTTCCTGCTGTAGCCGTAGCCGCCTCGCAATGACATAAAAAGCTGCCATCCTGCAAGTTGCAATGCATTTTGGGGCTGTTTATATGGGTTGGAGTTGGTTACCACCTGATTGTAATCCATGGTAAATACCGAGTGAATTCTACCGATTCTGAGCCGATTTCGGTGTTTCTGTGCCTCCCTACATCTCCCCATCTGTCGGAATCGGGGAATTTCCCGATCGGTGATTCATACGAATCGGTATGTTTTCCGATTCGGCTCATGTCCGATTCGGTCTATCTACCGATTCGGTACATGGACCGAATCGGCTTCATTCCGAATCGGTGTGTCTACCGAATCGGTGCATGGGCCGAATCGGATAATTTCCGAATCGGTGTCACTACCGAATCGGTACATGGACCGAATCGATTATTTTCCGATTCGGTGTCACTACCGATTCGGTACATGGACCGAATCGGTTATTTTCCGATTCGGTGTCACTACCGAATCGGTACATTGACCGAATCGGTGTTTGCATCTGATTCGGTGTGTTACCGATTCGTTACATATCCGATTTTCGGTATGTACGTATCGGATTCTTTCCCATTCGGTACTCATTCCGAATCGGTTTTCACTCCGATTATTAATTTTTTTGGTTCCCTACATCTCGATGGCTGTTTACCGATCGGTAAGGGCCAAAAATCGGTATTTTCGGCCGTTACCGATCGGTAACGGCCTACCTACATCGGGCCCTAAATCCCCTAACTAAAAATGCGCCACGGGGCGCGTTTGCACAGTGGTGAAGGGAGGGGGCGGGGCCTGAGGTGACATGTGTGCAAACACCTTATCTTAAGTGTGTACAGCACTTAACCTCTGCGCACTGTTACTATTGGCGGAAAACCGCTACACGTTTATAAGTACTTGAACACTTATGGGATTTCAAAAATAATTGTATTTATAACATATTTCAACAACAAATATATCCTTTCGTTTTACATTGATAATCAAAAAATGTTATCGCATTTCAACACAAATATATACAATATGAACGTAAGTAGATGTCGAGGGGCCTGTGAAACTGAACTGAAAAGGAAATGGAACACAAAAACAAACTCTGCCTTTCTATCGCTATGGAATCAGCTAACCAACGAATGTTCCATTTCCTTTTAGAAGAGGAGATTTCCGGTTCATTGCGACTTCAGTGAGTTTGTTTTCCTTGTTATTTTCCACACACACTGAGGTGTTGGTGAAGGGTATTTTAAATAGGAATGTTACCATATTTTTACTTTTTTTGCATTGTAAAATCATTAAGATTGTGATGCTATGATGAGTTATATGAATTCACTAATTGAAAATCACATTCAGTTTCACAGGCCCCCGACGAAGAGCTCCATTGAGCTCGAAATGCATTGGGCATAAAAAGAAAAAGTCGCCAGAAATCAAAGATTCGACATCTACTTACGTTCATATTGTATATATTTGTGTTGAAATGCGATAACATTTTTTGATTATCAATGTAAAACGAAAGGATATATTTGTTGTTGAAATATGTTATAAATACAATTATTTTTGAAATCCCATAAGTGTTCAAGTATTTATAAACGTGTAGCGGTTTTCCGCCAATAGTAACAGTGCGCAGAGGTTACGTGCTGTACACACTTAAGATAAGGTTTCTATAGTCAGGCACGGTACAGGACAGACGTGCTACCTCAGCTGCACGCTTGGTTTAAATTTGGAGACATTTAAAACTAGTTGAGATCTTCTGAGTTTAAAAGCAGAGTGCTCCTCTCACCCCAATTTATTTTGAGATTCTGTCTACACGGAGTGAGCACCTAAACATGGCATATGAGCAAATTTCAAGCATGACAGACAATAGAGCTAAAACTCTAGCATACACGAGTGAACAAGCAGACAGCATTTAAGCATTAATACAAGATGTCAAATCTTCGAATGTGCAAGGCAACACCATCATTCAGCAATTAAAGCAACTCGAATATTTAGCAAAACGTGAAGTGAATCAGAAGTTGCATGCATCAACCCTGGTGCAGTATCACAGGGTGAAGAGGATTCCACGCGGCCTAAGGATGTCAATCAAACCGATGCTGCATAGATTTCACCTAAACAAGGAGTTTATGGAGAGATGGTTTTCTATTCTCAATAAATGTTCTTTGGACTTGATCCTTCTACTGATTGAGGAATTAGCTAAAGTTATCCACGAACTTTTGAATGAGATCGACGAGATTAAACACAACTTGGAGTCTCGAATGGATAAAACAGACTGGGATAAATCATTGGAGGACTTAAATTCAAAACTTGAGAGATATTCTAAGGAGTTACAAGAAGGCAAGTTGAGAAAATTCAAACGAGATACGTTGGATTATAAATTAAATGACGTCTATACTTGGGCTGAAGTTTATGCCCAACGTAGAACATTTCCAAAGAAAAAAGCAGCTACAACATCAGAAGAGAGTCTAGTCTCTGACAGCGAACTGAACACCAATAGACCTGCAGCCCAGACCCAAATAGTAGAAACAACTTCAAGCCAAACTCCAACTGATTCATCAAAAACACCTGGTACCAGCCAGTCTTTTTTAGCCCAGGGAGGGGATGCAAGTCAACCACCAGGGAAACAACAGAAAAAGCCATCAAAACAAGGAGAGGATGTAGAAGGGGTCCGAACAAGAAGCACGAAATAAATTAGGTATTGAATATATCCAAAACTCAACTAACCAAAGACGAACTAAGAGTGATGAACAAAGGTTTAGGGTTTGTCCCTACGTATGATACCAACAAACTTGAGAGCGAGGTTGCCTTTTACAAATTCATGCGTGTCCTGAAACTTAGACACTTTTTTACCAACGTGGTACCATCTCAAACGGATAAAGAAGAATCAGAATTTCTGGAATTTAAACCAAAATCCAAATTTCAAGCTCCAGTATCTCACAAAATCTTGGATGCGTTTGAAAACTCTGTCATCAATGATTTGGATAGTTTAAATCTGAGAATATCCAAAAGGAAGAATTTATCAGTCTACGACAGGTCAATCATAAAAGGACTTCAAGAAAACCAGAACATCTTCATACAAAAAGCAGATAAGGGAGGTGCTATAATAGTGATGGACAGATCAATGTATAATTCAAAAGTGAATGAACATGTGGCAGACACCACAACCTACTTTGAACTGGAAAGAGATCCCACAGTTGAACTACAAACTGCTCTCAATGAAATTTTGACCAAAGCCTTGGAATCAGGACACATATCGACCACGACTAAACAATTCCTTACAGTACAAAATCCGAGAAGACCGTCCCTCTACATGCTCCCGAAGGTGCATAAAAATCTTCTAGATCCACCAATGCGCCCCATCGTGACCGGATGTGGTACTATTTTTGAACCACTCGGTCAGTACATCGACAAATTTTTGCCGCCATTTGTTCAAAAATGGCCATCGTACATAAAGGACACCAACGATTTTCTCTCGACATTAAAAAGCATCAACATCACCAGTCCTATAATAATGTGTACAATTGACGTTAAGTCATTGTACACCTCTATTCCTCACCAAGCTGGATTGGAAGCCGTGGAGTGGGCTCTGCTACAACAAACATCGGTTAAAGCAGAGAAAGTATTTATTTTGGAACTCCTACATTTTTGTTTGTATCATAGTCATTTTCAATGGTCATCAAAGTTTTTTCTTCAACAAAATGGAACATCGATGGGATTTGCCGGGGCTCCGGCATATGCCAATACTTTTATGGCTAAATTTGAGGTTGACTACATTTACACCAACAAGTTTTGGAATGCTCACGCAACTCTATACAGGAGGTTTATTGACGATATTTTTGTGCTGTGGTCAGGAACTAAGCAAAGCCTCGAATCTGAAATTGAAAGACTAAACCAATGTTCAGAGCATATTGAATTCACACATGTGATCAGTGAAAAGGAACTGCCATTTTTAGATGTTTTGATTAACATTCTAGATTTGCAGATTAAAACCACAGTACACAGAAAAGACACTGATGTAAACAACTCGATATACTAGCAAAGCTTTCATCCGCAAAATCTCAAAAACAACTTACCCCTATCCCAATACATGCGGATTAAAAGAATTTGTTCACATGAGGATGAGCTAAAAAAGAATCTCAATTTGCAACAACAACGATACAAAGAAAGAGGATACCCCGATGACGTCTTGAAGAAAGCAAAAGACAGGATAGAAGTTTACAGTAGGGATAACCTTTTGACGCAGAAACCAAAGAAATCGCAGGACAGACACGAGTTTGTATCTAAATTTTCTACTGCATCACAGAAACTGAAAACCATCATACACAAACATTGGGACCTTTTAAAGAATGAAGTTGACTTCAATGGGATCTTCGCCAACAAGCCCATTTTTGCCTATAAGAGATCAAAAAATTTGAAAGAGTTATTGATGACTCCTACAAGAGACACAGAAGTAACTCACAGAGGTATGAAGAAATGTCAAAACTGCGTCCATTGTTCAAATGTGATTGAAGGTAAAGTGTTACATCATCCTCAAACAGGCAAAGAACTGATCCTACATTACAATGGGGATTGTAATTCCAAGAATTTAATCTATTACATAAAGTGTCCCTGCGGAAAAATTTACACAGGAAAAACGGAAAGAAAACTCAAAACAAGGATCTCTGAACATAAGAGTACAATAAGAAACAAAAACGTAAAGAGTAATTTAGCCAAACACTGGAATGAAAACAATCACAGCATAGCCCAAATCAGGTTCTCCATTCTATAGGTAGTGAAAACATACGAGGGGGTTGATCTAACCAGATCCCTCCTCCAAAGAGAAATTCACTGGATAAAATATCTTGCCACACAAGAACCTAAAGGTTTAAATGAGAAAATTGATTTATCATGTTTTCTATGACTCCTCTTTCGCCTAGATACTGTACGAGATTGATGTCTGCACCTAACTGTATTTAACTGTATTTTGCTGTATTATTCGATTACATGGTAACATTTGCTGTAATTTATTTTCTTCTGTTTTCTTTATTCTTTTCTACATTTTTTTAAATCACGTGTATAGCTATCACTTCAGTGATTTTTTCGGGTCTTATATGTTATTAATGTTATTAATACATGTTATTAATACATTTTTATAGCGCACGGCTACTCAAAAAGAGTGTCCCGGCGCTTTTAAAGGAGAAGGCAAAAAAACTGCAACAAAATAACATAACACCAAATGAAAGACTAAAAGAGCAGAGAGCCAAGAATTAAAGAGAGAACGGCTACTGAGTAAAAAGCCACGTTTTAAGGCCTTGTCGGTTTTTGAAATCCTTTTCTTAAAACATGGCGCTCGTGGTTTGGTTTGTAGCAGTTCGTATTTTAGTCCGTTTTCAGTGTTGAACATTGGTTACGGCTTTAAGATCTGGGAGTGGTTGATTCATGCAGTCAGCTGTTCCCATAGCGAGAGCGTTTGAACGAGAGAGGGAGACGGTTTTCTACACTCAGGAGTTACTAGCGAGGTGAGCTTCCGGCACATTGGTGTTTGGGCCGATAGATTTGTTTTAGGGTTATGGATCCTGGTGTATAGCTGATGTTTTCTATGCATTTACAGGAGAAGAGTGACGATTGGATGTTTTGGAGTTTTTTGGTTTGAGCACGGTGAATAGAGTGTTCAAGGTAAGAGATTCTTTCAGCGTTTTGTGATCTTTCGTTGGTTAGCTGATTCCATAGCGATAAAAAGACAGAGTTTGTTTTTGTGTTCCATTTCCTTTTAGAAGAGGAGATTTCCGGTTCATTGCGACTTCAGTGAGTTTGTTTTCCTTGTTATTTTCCACACACACTGAGGTGTTGGTGAAGGGTATTTTAAATAGGAATGTTACCATATTTTTACTTTTTTTGCATTGTAAAATCATTAAGATTGTGATGCTATGATGAGTTATATGAATTCACTAATTGAAAATCACATTCAGTTTCACAGGCCCCCGATGAAGAGCTCCATTGAGCTCGAAATGCATTGGGCATAAAAAGAAAAAGTCGCCAGAAATCAAAGATTCGACATCTACTTACATTCATCTTGTATATATTTGTGTTGAAATGCGATAACATTTTTTGATTATCAATGTAAAACGAAAGGATATATTTGTTGTTGAAATATGTTATAAATACAATTATTTTTGAAATCCCATAAGTGTTCAAGTATTTATAAACGTGTAGCGGTTTTCCGCCAATAGTAACAGTGCGCAGAGGTTAAGTGCTGTACACACTTAAGATAAGGTTTCTATAGTCAGGCACGGTACAGGACAGACGTGCTACCTCAGCTGCACGCTTGGTTTAAATTTGGAGAAATTTAAAACTAGTTGAGATCTTCTGAGTTTAAAAGCAGAGTGCTCCTCTCACCCCAATTCATGTGTGCAAACACGCCATGTGGTGCGTTTTAAGATGGGAAATGTATTCCCCTTCAATCCTGAGGGGCCCTGGGTGCCAACTAGCCCACCAGGTACCTCCAGTAAGCGCCACAGGTCAGCATTGCAGAGAGATGGTCCAGGCCACGTCCCTTTTTACACCTCTCTGCAACGCAGCTCTCTGGCGCTTACTGGAGGTACCTGGTGGGCTAGTTGGACCCCAGGGACCCTAAGGCTTCAAGGGGACTTAATTACTCCAACTTAAAATGTGCCACAGGGTGTGTTTGCACAGTGGTGAAGAGAGGGGGTGTGGTCAAAGGTGACATGTGTGCAAACACGCCCTGTGGCATGTTTTAAGTTGGGGAATTCATTCCCCTTCAATTCTGAGGGCCCCTGGGGGCCAACTAGCCCACCAGCTACCTCCATTAAGTGCCACAGGTCTGCGTTGCAGAGAGGTGGTCCAGGCCATGCCCCTTTTTACACCTCTCTTCAACGCAGCCCTTTGGCGCTTACTGGAGGTACCTGGTGGGCTAGTTGGATCCCAGGGACCCTCAGGATTCAAGGGGACTTAATCCCCAAATTTGCAATGCACCAGGGAGAGCTTTTGCAGAGTGGTGGAGAAAGGGGCATGGCCTTTATCTACCTCTCACCAATCCTACTGTGTGGGGCTTACTGGATGTAAAAGGTAGACTAGTTGGCCCCTAAAGGACCCCCAGCTGTGAAGGGGACATCAATCGCCATCCAAGAGCGTGCCAGGGAGCGCGTTTGTAGAGTGGTGGGCAATGTGGGCATGGCCTGGTACGAGTACTTACCAATGCTGCTGTGTGGGACTGATTGGAGGTAATAGTTTGGGAAGTTGGACTCTAAGGATGTCCTTGGGGCCCAACTACCCTTCTTGTTACCTCCATTAAGTCCCACACAGTGGTATTGTTAAGACGTCTTCGAAGGCCAGGGCCCACTTTCTCTACCACTCTGCAAATGTGCCTCGTGGCAGACTACTGGATTAGGGATGAAGTCCAATTTAGTCCTGAGGGAGTTTGGGGGCCAAGAATCCCTCCGGCTACCTCCTGTAAGTCCTATGCAGCAGAATTCCTGAGCGTTGGTTGGACGCCCAGCACCCTTTCTCCATCACTCTGCAAACGCGACTACTACTTAAAGTAGCATATTTCTGCACCTCTGACTTAGAGGTAGCTTTAATTCCCATGCCCTATTATGTACTAGGGCCTTACAGAGGGGGTGATGCTAATCATAGGGGTACCCCAATGCATAGTGTTCCCTAGTGTATGTAGATGTTTTCACTGTATTCTAAGTGTATTTTAGCATAGCACTGGCCTTAAGCGTGATTAGTCAGAGTCAGTTACCACCAGTACCCATCTGAAAAAATTGTGGGCACAGGATGATTGGTTCTTTCTGCACATGTCTTGCTTCTTCCTGCACTTTTCTTCGTCTTTGTGGACTTCTGTTGTTTCTTTCTGCATTTCTTTTGCTTCTTTCTGTGCATTTTTTCTTCTTTCTTCACATTTCCTACCTCTGTGGGCATAGTTAGAAACTAGCATTGAAAAAACCTTAGAAATTCACTTAAAAAACCATAGGTTTCAGGCACGTTATAGTTAGAAATTAGCATTTAAAAAACCTTTGAAATTCACTGAAAAAAACATAGGTTTCAAGCATGTTATAGTTAGAAATTAGCATTTAAAAAACCTTAGAAATTCGCTGAAAAAACCATAGGTTTGAGGAGCGTTACAGTTAGTTGGACATTTCACTCGTACAGAACCAGTTAAATTCCCTCTTCATAGTTAGTTCAGCTAACTATAACTCGTGCCCCCGCAATGCACTGCTGATGACGTCACATATTACATCAAACTGACATGGTCAGTGACATCGCTGATGACATCACCGATGACATCTCAAATGACATCACTGATGACATCATCCATGTGATAATTTCATTCTCACACCCTAATATAACTTTTGGTACACCCACTCTAAATTACAGACTGCCATTCTCAAAGCCATAGAGACTCCAACACCAATAACTACACACCCACTCACTGATTCCTACGTCTACACACACATCCACTCACTCACCCGTACAGTCACTCATACTTACGGTCACTCAATACTGGAATATCATATGCACTCATACACCAATATAGACACTCACCCACCAACACTCATCCATAGAGGTACTCACACACCTAGCCAGTCATGCAAATAATTAATCACACTCCCATTTAGTCACCTATACAGCTATACACACACCAGCTCACTTACTCATACAAATACTAGCACATTCTTACTCTCTTATACAATCATTGATGCAAGCACATGCTCTTCCATACAGCCACTCTCACAATCACACACTCTCACTTATAGCCATTTAAATACTCTAACACACTTATATACTGCCTTTCACATATGTAGTTACTCACACATGTACTACTGAGATATACATTCACTCACTAACACACCCATACACACACTCACCCACCCATACAGTCCATCACAGATGCACTCCTGAAACCATGCACCCAGTGAATCACCCACTCACACATCTATGCACAGAGTCACACACACCCCACCCACACACTCAGGCACCATACAGATACTCAGACAACCAATCAATACCTCATATAGACACTCATGTAGCTATTCACAAACCCATGCAGCCGCTTACACACCAACAGACAGACGGATACAGACATTCACACTGTTTAGTCACTAACACATGCATTCAGTAAGATAAGTTTAATCACTCAATTCAATTCAAAATACTTTATTCGGTTTAAAAATTGTCAAACCATAAAAGTTACATTACATTACATTACAGCCATTAAAACTTGTTAAGTTTGTGGGGAACCATGAACATATTTCAAAATCACAATCCATACATGTTCGATACTATAAAGGTAAAAGGGTATATGTACAATAAAATCAATTGGCTATAAGAGACATGTAAACTCTCGGTGGCTAACTACTGGCAACTGTAAGGTGGGGATAACTTAGTTCTCCAGGCAAGATCTGACTTCCAATGAGGATTTCAAGTAACCAGCCACAAATAAAGATCATTCTGGCTTCAGCATTTGTAAAAAGCATAGCGCTGGATGGACCTAAGTAAAATTCAACCTTTTTAAAAGTGGCTTTTTAAAGAACCTCCAGGGAGCTTGATAGAGGCTGCAAAAAAACATAAAGTGCACCAGGTCCTGAGGAGACACTCCGTCGCAGCCACAGGGTGGTAGCACCTGACCTCTATGGCTTCCCTTCGGTACTGCAAGTAAAAAATTGAAGTAATCCAATCAGAACCTAGTTAATAAAAACCGCTCCTGGGCCGACAAGGTCCACAGAAGGTATGGCTCCTTGGTTGGCGTTGTTTTAAGCATCATAAAGCTACGGGTGCTTGGTTTGCACATATCTACCTCATCTCTATTAAATCGTTTGAGTGCAGTAAAAGACTTCTTAATAAACTCCACATCTGAAGCTGTAATGAAATCCGGTCGTAAAAAAAAGGTCCAGTCGCCCCAGCTCCATAAAGCACTCTTTTATATACTTTAGCCATGGGATATTAAGATTATGATCCAGGCACAAGACTTCTTTCAGTATCTGATGGTTAAGGACTAATTCTTTGTTTAACCAGCAGTTGAGCCAAAAAAGCATGGGGCGCATTGCCAGGTTGTCACAAATAAATGGGATCCCTGTTTCTTCATGAACTACTAGATTAGAAGTTCCTTTTGGTACTCCCAAGAGGTGTTTTAAAAAATTATTCTCTGCCACCTGGATACCCTCAGATGGCACATATCCCCATAGCTCGCTATCGTAACTAGCAATTGCAACACTTTTTGCCTGGTATAGTTTCAACATTGCCGTATTGGGCTCTTACCCATTTTTGCGGCAAAGTTGAAAATAGCTGTGTTTGCTCTTTTAATCTCCCCCCTTTTTCTCTGCACTAGGGCATCCCATTTTAAATGGTCGTCAAAAAGGACACCAAAATAAGAAAAAGTTGATGTTATAGGCACTTTCTCATCATTCACACTGAAAGGATACTGCTTCTTGGGGTGCGTCCCGACCTGCATTTTATATGATTCAGAATTGTTTATATCTAGGTCCTGTTCAGCCATAAAACTACGGAAGGTTTTAAGTAAGGTCTGCAGGCCTCTGGCGGTTCTAGCAAGGTGGACCGCGTTGTCCGCATAAAGCAGGACGGGCAGACCCCTGCGCCCCACAAAGGGAAAATCGGCCCCAGTTTCTACCAGGGTCTTGCCCAAATCATTAATATACAAGTTAAAAAGAAACAGGTCCAAGATACATCCCTGCCGTACTCCCTTATCAGTTTTAAAATGCCTGGATACCCTATGGTCCTGGGCGAATCTTATGTTTGTCTTAGTATCCCTATGTAGAGCCCTCAGGAAATCCACTAAGCTAGCCTCCACCCCCATGGCCTTCATGGACTGCCACAGTTTCCCCCTGTTGACACAATCAAAGTGGAGGAAAGATACGTGAACGCCATGTAGATCGTACCCTGGCGGACAGCTGTGTATTTCCCGAGGATCATGTATAAGTTAAGGCATTGTGCTAAGGTGGAATGCCCAGGGCGAAACCCGTATTGAATATCAGAGATAATCCTATTACCTTCTGCCCAGGCTGCCAATCTGTTTAGCACAACTCCGCCCACGACCTTGACCACGGAATCAATAAGAGAGATTGGTCTATATCAAGAGGTGCTATTGCGATCATCCTTCTTGAATACCGGGACAATTGTTGAGGTGCCCCATGACTCTGGGCAACCATCCCCCACCGCTGCATTGAGTACAGCTGCGACGACCGGGGCCCAGAGGGGTGGATTAGATTTAAAAAGGTCCGGCGGGATACCGTCCGGACCTGGGGCCTTATAGCACATCAGCCCAGAGACACCTTTCTCTACCTCACTCTGCGTAAATGGTATCAAAGGTTCGTTTTGGGTTCCAGCATGTGGATGTATACAGGATGTAGCGCTCTCAAATATAGACCCGAAGTGAGACACCCATTCGTCTTCAGTTATATCGGAGCCTATATCTTCGGCCCCCTACCTCTCAAACAAGTGAGGTTCCGTGACAATTGTAAGTGGTGTTTTTAACTCGCACGAATATGGTCGAGTCTAGTATCTATGAACCGCAAATGACGAGTTTTGTAAGTGTGCGCAGTTTCGCTGTGCTAACTTAAACCGTTCGTTTGTTATGTGGGTTTGTCATCTGTACCCACGGGTTCCATCTTAGATACGGCATCCATTTTGTCTCTTGCCCTCAAGTAGCCAGCGAACGGACGCTGTCCGCTTCGCGACCCTGGGACTCCCAAGATATGGCGGAAGACGCATGTTCTTTGTAAGTGTCTTTATGACGAGGGGGATGCTACTGTAAGGCAGATGGCGCCGCTCGAGGCTCATCTTGCCGCACGGGCTTATTGTCTCAGTCGTGCATCTCATTAGGCACGTCCCTTTGATGCCTGTATCTCGTGCTTCTCGACACTCCCCTTTTACACCCTTTCCGATCTCCCTACTGTCTCCGTCTTCCTCTGCACCTGTCTTCGTTCCTATTTCGATCTACTTTACTGCTGATTGGAATTTGCTAATGGTGGGAAGATGGGTTTTTACAGTTGGGAACCGCCAAATGTTTCCGCACTTATGTTCCGGATCTTGTGTGTTTCAAAGTGATCTAAGCGACCCCTCTGAGAGCGACTTGTGGGAACCAGGTTGTAAACTATTGTGTATCATGTTATCCTATGGGTAAAAACTGTATAAAAGGAGCGATCCACAAATACAATTTGAAGCAGTCTCCCCGAACTACACTCGATGTACTTCCTGTGACTTCTGTGTTCCCTGCAGTAAATAAACCTTGACTCTTTGACGCCGAAGGAAGTGTCCCGTGTCTCTGTGACTTGTACGCCGGAGCAGGTTACCCACGAAGGTTTCAGGTGTTGTGCCCTGGCACCGCTGGGTCCAAAGAACCCAGTCCTTCAGTTGGCGCCCGACGTGGGGCTGCATCAGTGGTACCGGTCCAAGCCCGACGATCGTGAGGAACTTCGTGTGAAATCTCCGAGGGAAGGTGCACCCCGCTTCATCGATCCTGTTGTCGAAATAAGTGGCCCGAAGACTTTTCCCGCGAAGATTCCCGCCTCCTAACGGCTGCGACGGACTGCTGCCCTGACTGTAGACCTGTTTTGGCGCCTGGCGTAGACCTTGGTATAGCGAGACGATTGACGGGCCTTCCTGAGGACGCCATTGATCTTTGAGTTAAGTATTTGTGGGTCGCTCCCAGAGTTCTTGGTTGTAGACACTTTAGCGAGTGTCTTTGTTGTAAACACTTTAGCGAGTGTTTTTGTTGTAGACACTTTAGCGGGTGTCTTTGTTGTACACGCTGTGTGAGTGTTTTTGTCGGTGACACTTTGCTAGCGTACTTTGTTGTTGTTGTATTTGTTTGACGACTGCAGCCGCCAAAGACCGAGGGTTTAGTTCTTTGCTGGGACTTGGTAAATCCCGAAATCCCGTAACCCTTGAAGTTTGTGAAACTCGGCTAGTGTGCAAGATGCCTGGTCGCAGTACTTTGTTCAGTTGCTTTAGACCTTGTGGTGCGGATTCCCTGCTGGAGGACTCGTGTCCGATACCTCCGGTTGGAACTCCTACATATGACTTATATAGCAAACATGGGCTAGGCCCGATTGCTTTTAACGATTATTGGATCAAATATACAAAGAAAGACGGCGATCTTCGTTGGCCACCTCACGGTAGCTTCGAAGCGTCGATCTTAGATAATTTGGAAATAAAGTTGTTCGAACGTAAATCAAGGCCGGCCATGTTTGATGCCTTTCGGTTCTGGCGCAAAGAAGCCCGACAGAAAGAGATCAGACAAAATAAACGTAGTCAGCGAGATACTGTTGCTACTATAGTGAAGAAAGCTGAGCAGTTTCAGCGTGATAAGGAGGATAAGGATAAGGAAGTGTTTGAGAGATTACAGCGTATGTCCATAGACAAATGCTATCCTGTTTTGCCTACGGAGTCGGATAAGAAGGAAGAGGCAGTTGAGGATTCTTTAATGTCCTATCTTATGAAGTCGCCACCTCCGTACGTACAGGGTACCGCAGCTCCTGTGGTCCCTGCCGTACCTGTTCTTCCACCTGTTATTCCTCCACCAGTTCCTCAACCTGCACCTGCTCTTCCGACTGTTCCTGCTCCTTTGCCTATTTCTATTCCTACTGCTCCTCCGCTTCCACATACTCCTGTTCCCGCTACTGCTCACGCTACTGCTCCTGTGTTGTTAACCCCTGTTGCTGCTAACGTCTCTACTCCTTCTCTTGTTAGTCCTGTGTCTTACTCTTCTCCCTCTACTCGTAATCGTGATTCTCCCCTTGCGACAAACTTCTTTCAGTCGCTCGGACCTGTTTTTGGGTCTGCAGGTTCTGATGGTCCACAGAGACGTAGCCAGCTTCCTGGTAATAGAGAACGTGTTGCGCTATACAATATGGCGATGGGTTGGATGATAAACCCTGTTAGAAATCCACCTCGTGTTGTCCTCGAAACGTTTGATCAATTCAACATACCTACTCAGAGATATGTGTTTGATGAAATGTGCAAGTTCTTACATGATCAGATAGCGGCCAATGCGCCTGACGAGGTGCTGACCGCCCTGTCTGAACTCCGGCTTCAGTTCGCAACTGGACTGATAGTCGACACTAATGTCCGACGTGCTATTGAGCGGTTGCTATCTCTTCGTCCCGCTCCTATTCCTCATGCATTGTTCGTTGAGGACATTGAACAACGAGATGGGTCTGGCCAATATCCTATGCGTGAAGTTCCGCCAGTTTGGGTACCCGCTGATAATACTAATGCTAATGCTCCAATACCAGCACATTTCCAGAGAGTGTGGATACACCTCCCTTGGAAACGATCGGAAGTGCTTCAGGTGAAACAAACTTTGCCTGATCCTCGCAAAAATCCTGCGGGGTATTACAAAGAATTATCGCAGCTCGTAGACGCTACGATAATGAATCTGGCCGATATCGACATGTTGTTTGGCAATGTCGTACCGCAACCGGTATGGGCCAAGATTCGTCACCAAGATCACGCGAATGAATTAGGTGGTGATTGGGCTGCCATTACAGCGGCAGACGCTGGACAAGTGGCTGCTACTAAACCCGATCAGTTGATTGAACTTCTTCCCCAGCGAATCATTACATTAATGAAAACGCTTATGCCAGCTATGAGGGTAAATTGGGACAAGTTGTCAGCCTGTAAGCAGAAGAAAGATGAGAGTGTTTCAGACTTCTTTACGAGGTTCGAGGAAACATTCGTCGATCATAGTGGGCAGGATATGGGTACTGAGGGTGGACAGAGGTTGTTTGTGGATAAATTCGTATCGAACTTATTGCCCGACTTGAGCCATAAATTGAAAAATTCAGAAAGTTCATGGGCCGTTTCTACCTCAGCTCAGATATTGGCTACGGCACAATATTACGAAAATAGAGAAAAAGAGGAAAATGACCGTGCCGATAAAAAGACGAAAGAGCTGAAAACTAAAGTGTTGTTATAACAAGCATATCCGCCGCGTTCTAATCAGAATGCGCCTCAGCAGAATAGATCGCAGTCGCAATCGAATCGATCGCAGCCGCGTAATGATTCATCTTTTCAGAGATCTTCATTAGGGTACAATCAATGTGCTTATTGTAGACAGGAGGGACACATTAAATTCAATTGTCCTGCTTTAAATGACCGTAGTGGTGGTAATTCGTCTAGAGGAGGTCGTGGTGGTGCACAGCACGCATCACGTGGTAGAGGTCGTGGTGCTCAGAATGATCGCTCTGACCATTCATCAAATTCTAATAACTGTTTCGATCAACGTGGATCATCGCAAGGACGATCTGCGCAGTACAATGTAGACGATTATTACGTCGATCAGGGACCTGACGATAGTAATTACTAGGACAGCCAAAGACAAGGAGAGGGAGTGGTATCAGTTCCGGTTGATCAGAGAGGGCCTTACGTCGCAGTTGCTACATCGGGCGTCGTTGAGCCTTTTCTGTTGGACACTGGTGCAGCGAAAAGTTCTATCATGCATTCGAAACTCCCTGGCGCACCTTTGTCTGGCTTAACAAATGTTTCCGTTGGATTCTCTGGCGCCCCCGTTAGCAATCCAGTTTCGCGCCCTTTGCCCCTTAAAATTGGGCCACGTGAGCTCGAAGCTCCATTGATTTTGTCTACTGGTTGTGGCGAAAATCTTTTGGGTCTGGATTTGCTTAAACGCTTGTATGCGACTTTGTATTGTTCTCCTGCGGGTGTAAAGCTTACGTTCGGAGAGAGGGTAGTCTCTCCCATGTACTTGTCCCTCGATAAGCTTCCACCGGAATTGAGTTCTCTTCCTGCATCTTTGTGGGCGACGGGTCCAAATGACGTGGGCCTACTTGATATCTCCCCTTATGTTGTTCAGTTGAAATCGAATGTGCGATTGCCACGTATTCCCCAATATCGTATCTCCCTTGATGGTGAACGAGCTTTGTTAGCGATCATCTATGATTTGATCGAGAAAGATGTCATTGAAGAAACTCGGGGAAACGTGTGCAATAGTCCTGTACTGCCCATTCTTAAACGTACTGATCCTACCAAACCGCCTGTTTATCGTTTTGTTATCGATTTACGGGAGGTGAATAAAATTGTGGTTCCTCAATTCCCTGTTGTGCCTGACATTACGGCGCTACTGACTCTGATTCCAGCTACAGCTTCATGGTTTTCGGTGATTGATTTGAAAAATGCGTTTTTCAGCATCCCGATTGCCGAAGAGAGCAGGGACCTTTTCGGTTTCTCTCTTGGTGGACGTAGCTTCCGGTTCAAACGCGCTCCTCAGGGCTACTGTGAAAGTCCATCGATTTACAGTCAAGCTTTGAAGGGTCAACTAGATGCGTTTAGGTTGCCGGTTGGTGCGGCTTTAATCCAATACGTCGACGACTTATTGGTGGCTGCTGATACTCAGGACATTTGCAAAATTGCTACAGTGTCGTTGCTGCAACATCTCTGTGAGTTAAATCACAAGGTGTCACCTTCTAAACTCCAATATTGTTGTCAAGAAGTAACCTACCTAGGTCACTTATTGTCAAAGGAGGGAAGGAGATTGACCCCAGAGAGAATTGCAGCGATTGCGCGCATGGCTGTGCCACAAACCCAAAGAGATGTGCGTGCCTTTCTAGGTATCACATCGTACTGCAGGCAGTGGATTCCTAATTTTTCATTGCTAGCGAAACCATTGGTGGCTCTTACGTGCAAGGATGTTTCGACTCCTTTACCATGGACGGAAGAATGTCAGAAAAGTTTTTCTGAATTACGTGATTCATTGTGTTCGGCTCCTGTGTTAGGTACCCCTGATTACAGTAAACCGTTCACGTTATATGTTCACGAGAGGGAAGGTTGTGCTTTAAGCGTCTTAACGCAACCTTTTGGTGGTAAGCAACGTCCATGTGCATATTTTTCCTCGACCTTAGACCCAGTAGCTAGAGCATTGCCGAGTTGTTTGAGAGCAACTGCGGCAGCTGCGGTCTCCATCCGACAATCAGCAGGATTGGTCATGGATAATATGCTTACGGTGATGGTTCCGCATGCAGTCGATACTCTTTTGAACCGTACGAAAACTCAGCACTTGACGAGTGCGAGGTTATCTGGGTACGAATTGACGCTCTTGGCAAGCCACATTCAGATAAAACGTTGTAATGTCCTAAATCCGGCAACTTTGTTACCAATTAGTGCAGAGTCAGATGCAGTAACAGAACATGACTGTTACTTGCGGACAGAGGAGGAAACAAAAGGTCGTGTGGACCTTAAAAACACCCCATTGGAAGACCCGGATGGCATCCTGTATGTGGATGGGTCATGTTTTAAATTGCCGAATGGTGATGTGACTACTGCTTATGCTGTGGTGACATTGAATACTGTTGTTGAGACTGCGAGATTGAGTCAGAATTCTGCCCAAGCTGCAGAGCTGATCGCTCTTACTAGAGCATGTGTATTAGCAAAAGGTAAACGTGTGAATGTGTACACCGATAGTCAGTATGCTTTCGGTGTAGCGCATAGTTTCGGACGATTGTGGCGAGAACGTGGTTTCTTGACGTCACATGGCACGAAAATACAGCATGGCCAGCTTGTGAACGATCTTTTGGATGCATTGACTTTGCCTGCTCAAGTTGAAATTGTTAAATGTAGTGCGCATCGTAAAGTGACGGATGATGTTGGTCGTGGTAATGCGTTTGCAGATGAGATTGCTAAGGAGACTGCCCGGAACCTTAGCACTCGAATGTATGTGACGAATTCGGTTAGGTGGCCTACAGAATCAAGTATGTGTGAGAATACTATAGAGAGTGTGAAAGCAATTCAGAATGAGGCCACCGACACTGAAAAGATGAAGTGGAAAGAAAGTACGGGAAGGTTGGATGTGAATGGTTGCTGGATTGATTTGTCAGATCAGAAAAGATGGATGTTGCCTGATGCGTATGTACTGGCCGTTGTGCAAATGGCACATGGGTTAGCACATATTAGCGCGAAAGGTATTTGCAAGTTGTTGGCTGATGTGTGGAAGAATGATGGAATTACTAAGTGTGCTGAACGTTTGGTGAAGAATTGTATGGTGTGTATAATGTACAATCCTGGCAAAGGAACCCCAACTCCCCCTGGCAGTTTTGCTCCTCCTTTGTATCCCTTTGAGGTGATCCAATTGGACTTCATCCATATGGAGCGATGCAATAACCTGAAATACGTTTTGGTTGTGGTTTGCGCATTCTCCCGATGGATCGAGGCCTATCCCCTCAAAGACAATACTGCTTTGTCTACTGCGAAAATCCTACTGAAGGAATACTTTCCTCGGTATGGAATGCCTAGAGTCGTGTGGTCAGATAACGGAAGTGAGTTTGTTGGAAGTGTGATGAAGAGTGTGTGTAAGGGCCTTGGAATAAATCAGAAATTCCATAGCGCCAATCATCCCCAGTCAGCTGGATTGGTTGAAGGGTACAATGGCACCCTTAAACTAAAATTAGCGAAGATTCAAGCTACGACTGGACTTTCGTGGCCTGATGCTTTGCCTCTAGCATTACTGTCAACTAGGGCGACTGTACACTCCCGAATAGGGCTCAGTCCCTATGAAATAGTGTTCGGCCGTCCTGCGAATGTGTGGGGGGTTCCTAGGCCAGGAATATTCTCTGATCTTGAGTTTCCGATGTTGATTGATTACTTACATGACTTGACTGCTAAACTGAGGTTAATTCATCAACAGGTTTACGACGCCTTGCCGACGCAGACGGAGGGTCCAGGCCACCAGCTCCAGCCCGGAGATTGGGTGGTTACCCGAAATTTTTCACGAAAAAACAATCTGGACCCTCGCTTCACCGGACCTTACCAGGTGCTCCTGGCCACGAGGACTGCCGTTCGTCTTGAGGGGCGGAAAAATTGGGTACATGCTACCCATTGTAAGCGAGTCCCTATTCCTTTGTCGGCAGACCCGTGGGTAAGGAAAGGCATTGCGTCAACAGAAACAGAAACATTGCCGGCGTTTGTACCTTTTAGCGACGCACAGCTTGTTGGAGAACCCTCAGCGCAGCAGAAAGCCACTGTTGAACATTTGTCAGCAAGAGACTCAAGACCAGACCAACGAACTGATCAGCAGGACGCTGTCTCTTCGACAGATCCTTTGTTCGACGTGCAGACACGTCCCGGGAAACATCGATATTCTTTGCGATCTCACACTAAGGACAAATAAAAATTTGCTTGCTTTGCTGAAATTGATAACTGCAATATCTTCGTTTCCCATGATCAACTTTGAACATTCGTATCATTGAAAATTGTTTTGTATATATATATATATCAAGCTTCTTCCTTGTATCTTTTTCTTCCACAGCTGAGAAATATTGTGCTAATATATACATATTGTGTATTGAGGGCCGTAGGGCCGCGCGCGTACTTCCTTCTGGACAGTAGGTCTTGACACTAGGTTAAAGACCGTCGGTTCCTAGGAACTCCTGGGGATTGACTATTGCTGCACAGAACGAAGTGCGTCAAGAAACGTTGCGGACGGTCGTAGGGAAATGGCATTTTCGAAGCTGAATGATTTGGAAGGAGCTCAGGCATATAGAGTCAAGCTGCAGAAACTTAGTCGTACGAAATGTTTTGTATCCCAGTTGTTTGTTTTGTTTTTAACTGCTTCTGCATTTTTGGCGGGTGGGGTGTATTACACTATGTCTTACTTCTTACTTCCTACCCCTACTCCTACTCCTTACCCTAACATTACTTCTACTGCTTCTCCTCATTCCTTTCATATGTTACCAGAACACGAACAGGCTAGACGTGTAGAATTCCGCAACAATTCCTTTATCCAGCTCCTCCATCAGCATCAGTTAGTGGTTAACACTACTAATTGTTGGGTGTGTGGGTTGATGCCACATACTACGGGTAAGGGAATTCCATATCTGGTGTTACCGTATAGTTCCCAAGGGTCAGCTCGAGCATTCCAAACAATGCTTCGAAGCGCACTGGGTTTCCACCCCACTCCAGAACAACGTTCCCCCAACGCTGGTCCTACCTCGTATCAGTGGGTGCTATCGATGGCAATAGAGGAGATGGAAGATGAGATCCATGATCCTTTTCTTATCCCTAAAGAAGAGGTACAAGCCTATAGGGTCCTAAGTAGAGGGGAATATAGTATGTTCATTAATGAAAAGCAGCTTAAAAGCTCGTCTCCAATATGGGTCGTACCCCACACTGGTAATCTTTGTCTTGTGGGTCGTGGCTCGCAAGCCTCACTTGGAGTAAGTGCTTGCACTGAAAGTTACGTTTTGCCAATGTCCCCGTCCCCTGTGTTTCTGGCTGCCAAGGGTACATACTTTATCTGTCATGATCGTGCATACACATGGTTGCCCGCAGACTTCATGGGCTCATGTTTTGTTGCAAATCTGTTGCCTCCGACGTTTACTGTAGATGCCGATTATCATAAGACTAGAGTTGTACGAGGCGTAATTAGCGAAGAGGATACTGCCGGTCAAGAGGCAGGAGACTTTTTCAAGGGTTTCCTCCCGTTTTGGGGACCTATGGTTAATAGTAGGAACCTGAGACATTTGACTCGAGTGGTAGAATCGACAGCTAACATTACTGCCAGTGCCCTTGGTAATATCACCACAGAACTTCAGGCGGAGAGACTTATGACATTACAAAACCGTATGGTTTTAGATGTTGTCTTAGCAGATCGCGGTGGGGTATGTAAAGTGATCCATTCGAGCTGTTGCATTTTCATTCCAGATAATGCTCCTACTGTCTATCAAGCCATCTCGAAGTTGCACAAGATCTCCGAATCCATACACGTGGATGTAGGGGATTGGACGCTACTTGGTTGGTTTTGGGGCCTGGTGTCGACTTGGGGTTGGAAGATTCTGACGATCATCGGGGTTGTGGTAGTGTTCCTGTTCACGTGTTGCCTTTGTGTGCAGTGTGGTCCTGCCTTATGTGGCCTCTGTGCTACAACGTGTATGAGACAACCATCTGTTACCAAGGGGACTCGGTTGGACAGAGCTATGCTACAACGACATCTTGATGGTCTGATGAATATCGAGTATGATTCCGACTAGTGCTTGCCTACATGAGGGCAAAAGGAGCGTCTGAGGTTCCGTGACAATTGTAAGTGGTGTTTTTAACTCGCACGAATATGGTCGAGTCTAGTATCTATGAACCGCAAATGACGAGTTTTGTAAGTGTGCGCAGTTTCGCTGTGCTAACTTAAACCGTTCGTTTGTTATGTGGGTTTGTCATCTGTACCCACGGGTTCCATCTTAGATACGGCATCCATTTTGTCTCTTGCCCTCAAGTAGCCAGCGAACGGACGCTGTCCGCTTCGCGACCCTGGGACTCCCAAGATATGGCGGAAGACGCATGTTCTTTGTAAGTGTCTTTATGACGAGGGGGATGCTACTGTAAGGCAGATGGCGCCGCTCGAGGCTCATCTTGCCGCACGGGCTTATTGTCTCAGTCGTGCATCTCATTAGGCACGTCCCTTTGATGCCTGTATCTCGTGCTTCTCGACACTCCCCTTTTACACCCTTTCCGATCTCCCTACTGTCTCCGTCTTCCTCTGCACCTGTCTTCGTTCCTATTTCGATCTACTTTACTGCTGATTGGAATTTGCTAATGGTGGGAAGATGGGTTTTTACAGTTGGGAACCGCCAAATGTTTCCGCACTTATGTTCCGGATCTTGTGTGTTTCAAAGTGATCTAAGCGACCCCTCTGAGAGCGACTTGTGGGAACCAGGTTGTAAACTATTGTGTATCATGTTATCCTATGGGTAAAAACTGTATAAAAGGAGCGATCCACAAATACAATTTGAAGCAGTCTCCCCGAACTACACTCGATGTACTTCCTGTGACTTCTGTGTTCCCTGCAGTAAATAAACCTTGACTCTTTGACGCCGAAGGAAGTGTCCCGTGTCTCTGTGACTTGTACGCCGGAGCAGGTTACCCACGAAGGTTTCAGGTGTTGTGCCCTGGCACCGCTGGGTCCAAAGAACCCAGTCCTTCACAAGGGTCTATTGATTAGTCCCCAAAATCTCGTACTGCTACAAGCATACTAGGATCTAAAAGTTCTCTCCATGTTGCATCCTTCAATTCAGCTTTGCGTTTTGCCAATATCTTATTATAGCAGTTGCGGAGGGACCTGACACGAGGTTGGTCTCTTGGGCTAGCTTTCAGGGCTGCCTTTAGCTCTCTGGCGTCTTTAGAACATGCAGAGTCAAACCATTTCGGGGCCTTAGACAGCGCTCTTCGAAGAGGGACAGTTAATAAATCCCCCGCCTTTAAAACAATCCCCTCGAAGGCTTTGAGAACACCCGCAGGTAGGGAGACAGGGGCTTCACATAGTGCTAATTCAGAGGCACATGATTCGTATACCTTTCCATAAAATAAATCTGGCGACAGCTGCGACCTCTTATGGCAGCGCCTTCCATCTGTTGGTCTCAACACGCCCGGTACTATCATCCTTGCCTGCCTTTTTAGCAGACAACCCTCCAAGCGAACACATACAGGGTTATGGTCACTAAAAATACTTTCTTAAATAGTGAAACCCCAAAGGATAGATTAGCAACCAGTCGAGCTCAAGCTATGGTCTGGAAAAGTTCCACCATTGCGGCTTTTAAATAATGGAACAGACTGTTTTCTAGATGCAGCAACAGAGGCCATGGAAGAGATCAAATAGAATTTGTTAAGTAAACCAATAATTGCCTCCCCCAGAGTAGAATGCTCAAAGTGGAGTCCCCGCATCCTAGCACAGCCCATTTCGCCCATGCTGGTGGTTGCTGGGTCACCACATGGGTGAATGTTAAAATCTCCTGCTATAATAAGGCTAGCGGTGTGACCACAAGACTGTCTAACAAAGTTACTCAGCTGGGCGATCTTACAGGATCCCGAGAGATTTACTGCATTATAAAAATTGATCTAACATAGGCTCATGTTTCCTCGCTTTAAAATAAGGGCCTGGAAGTCCTTGTGAGCGGAAGGAGGTTCCTTAATTCCACAATTCATAGATAAAGCTGTAAAAATAACCAAGCCACCCCTAGCTCTGCCACTAACTGATGGGGTGGCTGGGGCAAAGAAAGCTTTGTATCCCTCAAGAAACAAATTACAGTTCACCAGCCAAGTCTCCTGGAGGCAAATTACAGGGAATTGTCTGATGAATTGGACCCACATCGGGTCATTAAACTTCCCAGCTAGCCCTGCAATGTTCCATGAAAGGACATTGCAATGAGCTTGCTCCTTGGGCTCCCCCGCTGATACGGTAGATAAAATCTCACTTGGCTCAGGCATAGGTACCCCTAGTGGCGACAACCTGAGTGAACCAGCCCTATAACAAGGCGGCTGAGAGGGCATCGGGGGTTGGACTGGTGGGACAATGATTACTCAATTTGTATTCAGTCAATCGCAATCCTCCAGGCTCGAAAGGGCAGAGAATCTGTTTAGCCCCTGCGGGATGGGTGAAAGGTGGCGATCTCTCAGGGCATTCTACCTTGTTACCAATGGGATAAATTGTCTGGCCCCACGAGCTTCAGCAGAATCTTGGGGCTGCCAGGTACGCGATAGAGTCGAGTTAATACCCCTTGTGAACTCAGGCTTATAAAAGAAGCCAAGGGTCAATATCTGGATACCCGAATCCCCATTAGTCAAACCGCCATAAACCTCCCTAAAGATTCTCTCCACAATCATTGGGTTCTTAAAGTTCACAATTATGCAATCACCCCCCCCCCCCGGTTTTTTGGTTTTACCCAGCCACCCAACACGGCGTACCATGATGATGTTTCTTTCTACTCCTGGTCCCACAGGGGTATTAATGGACAACCAGTGGGTGACCTTATTCTTGAGTTGTGAGAAGTCCTCATTAATACCTGTGAGAGTGGCGGGACATTCCCAAGGATAACCACCAACGGGGTAGATTGAGGCGGTAAGTTAATGACTGCAGTGTTAGACAGGGTGTTGGTGGAATATCCCGGCGGCTTACCCATGTTTTTTCTCAGGTCCTGAATAGCTTGATCATCTTGCCTGGCTGGTCCGGACCTATTCTTTACCAAACCCTCATTTCTTCCAATTGCCAATCCCCATGAGCTACTGTAATCCACGTTTAAACCTAGGGTCGCGGTGAGGCTGTCATATAGCTAATTCTTTTCTACATACTGTGTTAAGTTAGCATGAGCTTATTAAATGTTTAAACGCCTTTTTTTCCTTTCTGCTTCATTTTTGCATACAACACATAATTGTTGTTTTAGCTTTCAACCCAGAAGAGCTTCGTGATTTACTTGAGAAATAATATGTTATTGCTCTGATATCAGTTTTGCTCGGTACTCTGTCTGCACAGTGAGTGCTGAAGGCTACAAGGATAACTTGACACAGTGTTGTTGTAAGGTCTGATCTTCGCACCTCTATAGACATAACACACATGCTGCTGCCAAAATCTGGCTCTAGGCGGGTTTTATATTGTTGTGCTGCACACACACGAATACACTTGATGGTGCTTCGCATGCAGAGAGCTGGTGGAAGATGATGTGATCCTCTGCCACTGAGATTTTGAGGTAGGGGCCCGCCCTGCTAAAACCCAAATGAGACCTTCATAGATATAAAATACTATGCTAAATAGGGAGGGTGAGAATTAGGTATTGTAAATTCCTAATCATTACAGCATCTTAGTATGCTGTCACAGTTTGCTTTCTATGGACTAGTAACTATGCTGATAACTTTGTTTCTTATAATATGTTTGCTAGTGTTATATAAGATACTGCGTTTGAGAACCCTGCATTAGTAAATAAATATTTCAAATATGCGCGTGTCCTCATTTACTCCACGTTCTGGTTTGAAATGATTATATGGCGAAAGAGTGTTCATGTGTTCCACGATACCTGAGGTATTTCAAGTTCATGTTCTGGTTTGTCTAAACATTGGGAGTTTGCAATACTACCCAGTTGTGCTACAGAGTTTACTTTGTTTCTCATTTTCCTGTGCTGTCATGGATGCCATGGACATTCCGCAGCATAGTCGCATTGCGGTGCGAGATCATTTGCGGATGTACAATGTGCCTTTGGAAGGCTTGGCTGTGATCATGGTGGTGAGTGCGGATGCTGCTTACCCTTACAAACTGTTTTATTCGTGGGTGACATTTCTGGCGGTGGACGCAAATTCTAATGTGTTCCACACGTACACTCCCACGGCTGTACCTAATGAGTATACTCCGTACAGGGCACAGGAAGTTCCTATTGACGTTTGGCAGCATCAAGTTTGGTTTGGTGGCACCCTACCCCATACTTTGAATGCTCCGAGGTTAGGTCCTTTGTCCATTCCAGGCGCTAGTTGGCCTGTTTTGGCTGGATTTACTCCTCATCCTCCACACGGCAATTGTAACGTGGCTGAACTCCGACGACTACGTGTAGTTGCAATTGCCGTGATTAGAGCCTTAGTGCATTACATGGGCCGTAATCTTCTGGGTGGAGCCCCGGGGAGGCGGCGCTGGGTGGTTTGAAATCAGTCCTGTCATGGTCAATGCCGTAATGGGCAAGAAGCCCCAGGATAAGGATGATTTTCCTTTCTGGCTTGCCGAGAAATTTGACCAGCTGGAAGTTGTATTTCCTAATACAACTCCTGGTGAAAAACACCGGATTCTTACGCTTAGTTTGCTGAAAGATTTGGACCCTGAACTCGTTGACTGTGAGACCTGGGGTAAGACTTTTGCAGCGGTCTATGCTAGGTGCTACGGCACCCCGTCTATGTCCGTGCTGTCTTCGGTCCTTAAACATGTTCAAGATGATCACGGACCGGAATCTGCGGTTGAGTTGGGCATGCGCCTGTGTGGCACCTTTGATGTAGTTTGCGATCTGATCCTTGCTAATGTCAAGGGGGATGCAGTGAACTTTCAGGTTGCTAACGCGTTAGCGGCACTTCCTGAAGCCGAGAAACCCCGACAGTTAGCGAAAATTATTGTGGCGGCTTATAAGACCGTGGGTCGCAATAGTAAGGGACTTAAGCCTTTTTCTGTTAAGGAGAAAAAGCAGCCCCAGGGACAAGTTTCGGAAACGGAGGTTCAGCCCAAGTCCAAGAAACAAAATTGGCCTAAAAAACAGAAACAGGGTAAGCAACAACAACAAACCTAGGGTCTCGTCCAGCGTCTCCGTTGCCTGCGCAGTCGGAACGAGTTTATGACTTGCGCGATCGCGCGACGATTAAAGCTCCTGATCGATTTCAGGCTTCTGACCAACGCTCTCCTCGTTCCTTTCAGGACTCATCGGCTCCGACAACCGGTGGTGGAGGGGGCGGCAGGGGTCGGGGTGGCCAACAAGGATGTGACCAGCCCCGCCCGAGGAACGGTGCAGAAAAGCCGGACGGCTCTACGCCTAAGAGACCGCAGTTTGCCAAGAGGAAAGTCACAGCCTTAACACCGCATCGATATGCCACAGATAGTGAGAACGCAGCTTCGGAATCTGACGTGGGCTCTGACCTTGCTGGACAGCGCGGCGGAGATTACCATAGTGAGAGAGGCCCTGCGTCCACTACTGAAGGTGACAGCGACTGATACTTATGTTGTCATTGAAACAGCTGATACCAGAGTTGCTCCCCCTGATAGACTTTTTGAAATTGTCCTGTTAATAGAAAGTGACATACAGCGAACCATAAAAGGGGTATTTTGGGAAAATCTTTCGTCTACATATGACATTTTGCTTTCGGTGGCTGATGGCCCTCACCTTTTGTTCTGGCAGCTCCGCGAGGGGAGGAGGTGATCCTCCCCTGTTTCGCGAACACAGTCTCGAAGGAGGATGCACTGCATTTTCCAGAAGAGTGGGCTCTGGCTCTAGCGCCGGGTGTGTACCGCAATCAATGTGGTTGGGATAAATTGTCCCCGTGTCACGAGATTCCTTTACGGTCTCAGCCGCAGCCTCAACCTCAATATCCCAAAGCTTCCGTCGCGGCAATCCTTGAACAATTGGAATATCAAGGAGTAATTGAAACATGTGTGTCACCGATGAATAACCCTCTTTTTACTGTAAACAAGCCTGACGGTTCGTATCGTTTGGTGTTGAATTACCGGCATTTAAACTCGCATTGCCGTAACTGTGCAGTACAGAATACTCACGGCTCTGCTCTAGTGAATAGTCTTGTGCGTAAGCGGTTTAAAACCACGCTTGACATTTCCAATGGTTTTTATGCCCATCGATTGGATGGTCTTAGTTCCCAATGGACCTCCTTTACTTGCGGCGCTGTCAAAAAACAATTTAGTCGTTTGCCTATGGGCCATAAGAATAGTCCTGGGATTTTTACTGCTCGCATAGTCTCTCTTTTGGAGAGAATCGACCCGGATGCTTGTTCGTATGTGGATGACATTTATCTCACAGACGACGATCTTTGGGAGCATCTGTGTCAAGTAAACGGGATTATTTGTACCTTTGCAAACTTAGATTACAAATTCAACTTTGCAAAGTCGCACATTGCAGAGTACACAGTGTTGTTACTGGGCTACGAGCTCAACAATGAGGGAAAGGGATTAGCTCCTCACTTCCTGGAGAAATGCGCACAACTGAGCGCTCCGACAACACTGAAAAAATTACAATCTTTACTGGGCTTCTTGAATTTCGGGAGGACTTACATTCCGGAATATGCCCAGCGTATCAAGCCTTTGTATGCTTTGATACAACCATCATTTTCCAAATCATGCTGGCTGCCTGAGCATTCGGCTATTCTGCAGTCATTGCAAGCTGATCTGCTCGCTTCTAAATTCTTACTGACTCGTGATAATCAGACCAACCTGGTGATAAGAATTATCCCTGGGACGGTAGGTTTCACGTACCTGACTTTTAATGAAGGAGACAAAGTACCTATTGCTTACAAGTCACACTTGTACACTTCGGCTGAGTTGCTCTTTTCCACTGTGGAGAAGGTTTTGACGGCTGTGCAGATGGCAATTCTTAAGGAACGTGCCCTGTCACAGGGAAAGCGCATGTTGGTTGTTACGCCGTGTCCTGCCTTGGAGGCGGTCACGAAAGCCAGTGTACCAAATTCTAAAGCTTTGCACCCTCGGTGGATTCAATGGGCTGCGCCTTGACATCCCAGGATGTCACGTTTATTTTCGATGCCTCATCACGGTCGCAGGAGTACTTACAGTATGAATTCGTTCATCCAGCTCCTTTAGCAATGCGACCCTTGGAGGATTTCCATTGTATCATTTACACTGATGGTTCGGCGCAGGTTGCGCATGGCTCTAAACATGCCTACGTTTCCGCATTCGCCATTGTGGTTGGTGCCATGGTGAACGATGAGTTCAAGTCCAGTGTTGTGCACACGCAGACACTAGGGGACTGCACTGCACAATTAGCAGAGCTTCGTGCGCTGATGCTTGCTTTGGAGTACGCAGATCCTAGTGTGACGACACTTATCGTAAGAGATTCTTACTACTGTGTCCAGTCTTACAATGAGAACTTGTTCTTTTTGATTCAGAATGATTTTCGTGATTCCAAAGGTAGCACAATAAAACATAAAATGATCTGGGTCCGAGTGGCTGAGCTTAAAGAGCAGTTTCCACTTGTGTTTGTGATTCATACTCTCGGCCATCAGCATGTTGGAGTCCACGCTGTCGGTAACTCGCTTGCTGATGAAGCAGCGAAATCTGCGGTAACAAAATATTTAGTTGCAGCAGTTACATGGTCCAAAAGTAAAATAGATGCTGACATCTTGGCGGCAGTAGCTGCCACTGAGAAGGGAGGTAAATATCCTACGGGGTTCCCTTCGAAGTACACATAATCACTTAAGTCCCGACAAGGTTCCTTATGTGAAAATTCTTGATGTTGGGGAACGGCTGATTCCCAACTTGGATCGCAGGGCTACGTTGATTACAGCGGTGCATGAAGGTGTGGCATCTGCGCATGCGGGCGTCTCAGCCACTGTAACTCAGCTACAACAACGATTCTGGTGGCGGGGACTGTACAAACAGACGCGCGATTATGTCCTTCAATGTGACATTTGCCAACAGATTAAGCCTTCAACTGCTGCGCGTCCGCCACAGACACAGTTATACATATCTGATAAACCACTGGGTTGCGTTTATTTAGATCACTGCGGTCCTTTTTCTTCTGATACTGCGTATAAGTACATCTTAGTAGCAGTTGATTCATGCACACGCTTTGTGTGGGTCTGGCCCCATCGCAGCACTGATTCACGGACTGTCATAAGAGATTTGCGTGTCTTTGTAGGGATTTTTGCCTGTGGTACCTTCCATTCGGATCAGGGTCCGGCTTTCGCCTCTAAGGCGTATAAGGATGCTATGGCTTCATTGGGGGTCCAAGTCAAGTTTTCGTCTCCGTACAGACCTGAGGGTAATAGTGTAGTGGAACAAATTAACCGTGACTTAAAGCAATCTTTGACAGCTCGAGCTATAGGCGCTAGCAGAAACTGGTTGGCCCATCTCAATGGCGTGCAGCGTGCTCTTAACAATCTCCCTAGAAGGTCTCTGGGTGGGCGGACCCCATACGAAATGCTCTTTGGTATCAAGATGTATGTCCCTGACCTCGACGGTCTAGACTGCGTGGCTCAAGCCACGGCCTTTGACGTAGATGAATATTGCAATGTTTTACAGGATCTACAAAAGACCAGAGACAGTCTTGCAAAGGAACATTTGCCCTCCACATCGGATGATGTGTTGCAGATCCCGGTAGTTGGCTGGCTACCCAAAGTTGGAGACCTGGTTCGAGAGAAGATCGATAACAAGAAAGAATTTGGTCCTTCCTATCGAGCACCGGTCCCCGTTCTTGGAGTGAAGGGCACAAGAACAGTCATATTACCTCCACTTCCGGGTCGTAAGGAAAACAGGTTTATCTCAATTGACAATGTCAAGATACACAGGGTGCCCGATTATTCATAGCATGACACCGGCGGTCTCCTGTCCTTCGATTTTGGGAAATTCTGTTTTGGCCACTACTTCTAATGCTGAGCCAGAAGTGGCCCTCGAGATGCCTGCTGTTTCCAATCCTTTACTCAATACTTTCCCCGTTAATGACATTGATGACCTAGATTATGCCTATCCTGCTGATTTATCGATGCCTGAATTACAAACACATTTGGCCACAGAATCAAGGTTCTCATTCGACTCTACTTCAGTGACTTCGACAAAACCCTCACGTTGTGCAATTTATGCCTCTTTATTTAAGAAACATTTTTTAATTCCCCCTTGGACATATATTTGGCTTGTACTTTTTTCAGTTTACCTTTTTATGTCATTTGGTTTTGTGTTTTATTTTTTCCGTATCATCGATGGACACTATGTCGATGAGAGAACATGCATTCAGCATCTTAATGGAACATTGGCCCCCTTTTCCTCTTCACATTCTGCACACAGACTGAAAAGAGACTTGAACTTTGTTAACATCACTGCTTGGCCGGTTCTTGATGGGATTGTGTGGGATGCAGGTAAATTTCTAATTCATGGCCCCACTGAAGTGGTTTATGTCCCAAATGTACTGAGAGTGAACATGGGGGATGTGGTAAAACAAAACATACGTTCTGATGATTGGGATGTTCAGGCCGTAGAATCATTATTCTCTGATTTGAAGTATTATGCTGCCTTTAATGCTGAAGATTTATATTTAGAGTCTGCTAATTATGGTGATTTATTTTGCTTTCAACATTTTGGTAACCATTTTCTGCATAAAACAAGTTAAAGAAGGGGTACTGTAAATTACAACACAGTGGGAACATTGCCCAGCACCATTACAAGGCAGCTCCAGTACATTTTTGAAGAAGTCCACTTATTTTACCGACTTTAATCAATCAAGTCCTGAGTCCTTTTATTTTAAGATGACACAGAAGTCCATGTCCAAAGTTAGACTTACCGATACTAAATTGTTGTATTCGAAGTCCTTTCTAGAAAGGTTAGCTGTAGAGGGCTACGAGCTATGGATGGAAACCATTGACCTTAATTCGGTTTGGGGTTCTAATAGTTGGCAGGTACAAGGCACTGAGGCTTTGCACCGTGCATGTCTCATCCCAAATCATATGTTGTTTTTAAATTCTACTATATCCCAGACAACCTGCTTTGGATTGGCTACTTCAAAAAAGTTTAATACCCCTACTATTCCTGATTTGGAAGAATAGTCTGGTTGGGATAATTTCACAAAGTTCTCCATTCGAGATTTGCAAACATTATTACATAATGCATCCTTTAATGTATCCAGTTTGGATCCGAAGGGTTGGCTGATGTGGCACAGAAGCTCTGATTCTTGCCAACGTCGCTTTATGGGTTTAACAGTAGGTTTTACACAAGTCAGGCCTGAACCCCGTTTTGATCCTGACCACACTGTTACAACATACTCAGTTGGCAAATTATGTCAGAATTGGCTACAACATTCTACATTAGCTGCTGTTAAGTTACATCTATCCAAGCTGACTGATGATGTGGATCTAAATGATTTCATAAAGGGCCCTGCTAGTGGTAGATCTAAACGTTGGATTTATGCTGTTTAGAATGAAATCTGGAAACTTTCACAAATTGAGGCTGCTAAGCGCCCAAGGGCTATTGATCAAGCTAATTTGGAAAAGGTGCTTGCGGTTGTCGATAACAGTATTAACATGCTTTCTTCCCACATCTACACGTTGAATAATATTGTATTGTCTGTGGTTGATATTGTAAATGATGACGTATCTGTTTTATACCATGGTCAGAATCAATTGCGTTCTGTAATGCAATTTGCGTGGACCCTGCAGACTCTTAAGGCTGGTCGAGTGCCCTGGAATTACATGAACGTGTCCCCCCTCTTTTCCCCATTTAATTTGACTGAGAAACAGCGCATGCTTTCAATACGCGACGCATCATTTTCCATGTTACATATTGAGAGGTTGGAATCTTTACCGTTCTCTGTAGCTGAGGCCACTGATGCAACGTGGCTTATCCACGGATTAATTACATCACTGTTCGCCTTGTACAAATTTACTAATTGTATGCGATATATTGCGATAGGGCGATATGAACCATTAGGTAGCGCATTCCTCCATGAAGCGTGGTCTCTTCCATTCACATATAGGTGCCTGAAAGACAAAAAAGAAGTGAATCTTAATGGGGAAGAATGCACTGAGTCCCCTGACCATTCGTTGATATGCAGGCACATCCAGTTACATGGTTCCTGCAATCAGGAACGGCCTAATTTAGCCTGTGTTTTAAAAGGAACTCCGGTTCCCGCAATCGTTCCCACGTTCACACTACTGGCGAATGGTTGTTATTTGCTGTTGAGTAACGAAGAGTGTTTTGGTTTAATTATAGGTATCGCTTATGTGGTAACTGTATAAGAACGTGTTGTGTGTTGCAAAAATGTTCTGTATCCCCCTACGTATGGGAATTCAGATGTTTCCATCTGGCCGCGCATCCCAACCTTGAAAGTAGAGTTCCATGGTATGACTAGAATAAGAGCCCTTTTGTCTCAAAAAGAGGTGGCCCTGAGTTCGGCCCGAGAAACATTCGTCCTTCACATAGCTAACACACGCACAGAGGTGCAGGCGCTTTTAAATACTAATTTACCGTTACATTTCAGCGAGCTGGTTCATCAAATCTTTAATGCCTCCTCCACTTCCTGCGTTGCTCACTTTTTTAAATTAGTTAGCAGCGGTCTCGTGACTTCATTTGAAAAGATATTTGGAGTCATCCCTGCCTTCTTTCGTTCTATTTTTTCAAGTTTGTTCGGTGGCTTCCCTGTTCTGCTGGCATTAGCTGCAGGCGTGTTGGTGATATTTTGTTTTATTAAACATGGATGCCCGTCCTGCGTTAGGAGCCGCAGAGCCCCTCCTGTCACTGTTTCGCAACAGGATGCTTGATTACTATGGCACCCTGCCGCTTGCGACTTTGAGCACGGCATTTAGATTATCGTTTCGATTTTCCTATTTCACATGTGTCCAGCCTGTGTTTCATTGCCTAAGCTGCGATTTGGACTTGGCCCTTGCTTTGTGTCTCTGCTTGACGGTGTCTCCTGATGTCGATTTTAATCATCTGATGAGCGCCGTAGCTGCTCACGAGTTGGTTTGTTCTGGCGAAAGGATTATGGCCTTGGCAGCGATGCATGGACTAATGGGTCATTGGGACATACTCGTAGCGGCGCATGAGTTCTTGGCACAGAGCTTTCTTGAGAACCCACCGAGTTGTCCTCTGATGATGCTAGAGGATCCAGTGCTGGAGCAGCACGTATGTTCCATCCCACTACTTAATTGGATGGCTGAACTGTTTTCGGATGATGACAGTGATTTCATGTTGGAGGCTGTTGCTGCATATTTTGCATATTCAGTTCTATCATGAGATGCCATGGAGTCTTTTATTATTTCGGCACGTGTATGTTTGTATTTTTGGACAGTGCCTTTTTCTTACGTACAATTTTTTATGCATCCCAGACCTATTGACTTATATTTTCAAAGGTTGGAACAATTTTGCTTGGCCCCTATAGGCCTTCATATATGATTTTGGAGAATAGCTTAGCTCATTAATATTGAACTCTGTTTTCAGGTTATGCCCCTATTCTGGTCCTAACTTTCCATGATTTTTGACAGTGCTCGGATCATTGCGGGGTGTCATATAGCTAATTCTTTTCTACATACTGTGTTAAGTTAGCATGAGCTTATTAAATGTTTAAACGCCTTTTTTTCCTTTCTGCTTCATTTTTGCACACGACACATAATTGTTGTTTTAGCTTTCAACCCAGAAGAGCTTCGTGATTTACTTGAGAAATAATATGTTATTGCTCTGAAATCAGTTTTGCTTGGTACTCTGTCTGCACAGTGAGTGCTGAAGGCTACAAGGATCACTTGACACAGTGTTGTTTTAAGGTCTGATCTTCGCACCTCTATAGACATAACACACATGCTGCTGCAAAAATCTGGCTCTAGGCGGGTTTTATATTGTTGTGCTGCACACACACGTATACACTTGATGGAGCTTCGCATGCAGAGAGCTGGTGGAAGATGATGTGATCCTCTGCCACTGAGATTTTGAGGTATGGGCCCGCCCTGCTAAAACCCAAATGAGACCTTCATAGATACAAAATACTATGCTAAATAGGGAGGGTGAGAATTAGGTATTGTAAATTCCTATTCACTACAGCATCTTAGTATGCTGTCACCGTTTGCTTTCTATGGACTCGTAACTATGCTGATAACTTTGTTTCTTATAATATGTTTGCTAGTGTTATATAAGATACTGCGTTTGAGAACCCTGCATTAGTAAATAAATATTTCAAATATGCACGTGTCCTCATTTACTCAACGTTCTGGTTTGAAATGATTATATGGCGAAAGAGTGTTCATGTGTTCCACGATACCTGAGGTATTTCAAGTTCATGTTCTGGTTTGTCTAAACATTGGGAGTTTGTTATAACCAATGAGACACTGTAGCTAGCTCGGTAAGGGGATTTTGGGTACTGAGGTGAGTTTTGGGACATCCTAATTCAACAAGGTTCCAGGTCTCTATGCACAGTTCTGTAGGAGAATGGAATTCCCGCTACAAGGCTAGAAGAACCCATTTCCCTAGGTGCCCCTAATGATGACGAAATATCTGGGGTGGTTTGCCGGCTAGTTGACAAACTAGAAGTTTTATCTAGGGATTGAATTGATTGTAAAATTTTGAGCTCATCTGCCATGCTTTGCTTTATTAAGTTTAACTTGGTCATTAAAGGGGAGAACCTCCAGCATGGAGCTCAGAATAGATCTGAAAACCTCCAATGTGGGATATTCTATCATAGATGACTCTACTGTCGGTGGTACCCCTGACTCGGATAAAAGCTTTAACGCTAGATTGGGTTTTTTCTTTTTGGCTTGACTGCCTATTGCTTTGCATTTTCTTTTCAGGCTGCCGGTGGAGCGACAAGCCTCCCCCAATTGTTGAGGTGGAAATAGGGCCCTGAACTGCCCATCATACCTTTACCAACACACACATGACCTTACCTCCTCCTACCCGAGGCGCCCCAATTGCACCCAACTTCCACCGTCCAAACTATTCACCTGCCCCCAACGCAGGAGCACAGCATATTCCCGGTGCCGCCACACTCCTCTCTGGCACCTCCCCGTCACCCAGCATTTCCCCCTTTCATCACTCCCTCACTCAACAGACGGCGCCGCCGCACCTCAACTTAAACTCATCTAACCTCCCTACCCCTAACCCTCCCTCCCCTAACCTCCTTTCAGCTATCCCCCTTTCCCCAAACCTCACTACCAAGGCCCACTCTCTTGGCAATCCCTTACAGGACACCTCCCCTAACCTCCTTTCAGCTATCCCCGTTCCCCGAACCTCTCTCCCATGTGCCACTATCCTGGCAATCCCTTACAGGACACTGGGAAATCTCCCAACCCCCTTTTCGCAACCTCAAACCCATTGCCATCTCTTCTGACTCTCCTCTACTTCACAGTGGTATTTCTCACAACCTCCCTTCTCCCAACCTCCTTCCCACTGCACGCTCTCCTTGCACTCCCGCTCATCGCAAAGAGACCTCCCCTCCTGCTGTACTCACCCCTCATCCAGCCCGACTCTCCCCCCTGCCCTCCCACTGTCCAAACCTCTTCCTACCCTCCACGTTATACATAATCCTCACTTAGAACCCGCTGCTAAACTCAAGGAAATAAACCAAGTACTTCTATCTCTCAAAATTGTCATTCCAAAACTCATTGAGTCAACCGAAGAGCTGGCACTTGATCTCTCCTCCAACAAGAGCTCTCAGGAGACCCTGCATAGGTCTCTGTTGAAACCCCCAGTCCAGAACTGGACTACCAACCCCCTTCCTAACCCCTCTGCTAGAACCTCCAGGACCATGAACCCTCTCTCAGTACCAGATATTCCCTCAGGCCAGAACTGGAACACCACCCCCTTACCGAATACCCTATCTAGACACTCCAGGTCCTTAAATCCTCTTTCTGAGCCAGATATCATCTCCCTCCTCAGATCATACACCTCACCTCACTCACTCACCTCGATCCCCTCTAGATCAGCACAAGCAGCTCCTCTCTCTACCCCCTACCCGATCCTTCCTATGGAATTCGTCTTGGAACCCATCCAAAGCATCACATCCAACCCTTACAGAGCTTGCAGACTCAACACCAATGCCCTTAACACTAATAATCTCAAGCAGATCCCCTTCATACACCCACCGCTCACTGACAGCCTGCACAAACCACACCTGAACTGCATGTTACTTAACTGCAGATCAGCGGTTAAACATGCTGCAGACCTTGCAGATCATATCCTTGCCCATGAACTGGACCTCCTTGTCCTCACAGAAACCTGGCTCAACGACTCCTCTGGGCCTATCTTTGACATACTAGTCCCTCCCAGCCACAATATTATCAGACTTGACCGCGTCAAGAAATTGGTGGGGGCATAGCCTGCATCTTCCGCAACTCTCTCATAGCCAAACAATTCTCCTCAGCTAATCTCTCCTCCTGTGAATATTTAGGAATAGACATCACTAGTGCAAGCAGACCCCTATGCTCCCTGCACATCTTCTACCACATCCCTGGTGATAACCTCCCTCTAATTGAACAAACTATGGAAACCATCTCCTCCAACCTGGGCCGCCACTGCCCACAGATCTTCCTTGGTGACTTCAACCTTAACTGGAATGACTAAGCATGGGCGGAAAATCCATTCTGCTTGCGGATTTTGCGGATTTTCGGTAAATTCGCAGTCCGCGAACTCTCGCGAATTGACCAGAAATCCGCAAATTCGCACGCAGCGGATTTTCTTGATTTTTTTTTCTTGGTGATACAATATTGCGGCGTTCACTTACCGTCATTCAGCGTTTTGCCGAGTTGTTTTTCGCGATATTTGCGAGTGCTGCGCCATTTTGGATCTTGCTGCGGGATCCCGCGGGAGTTTGGCGACCGCGATTACGTAATCGCGGCTTGCCACCTTGCACAGCACGCATCGCGAGAGTTCGCAATTGCGAACACGTAGATGCGGCGGGCAGCAAAAATCTTGCACTCGCGAAATGCAGAATTTGAAATTCTGCACAAGAAATCCACCAGCAAGCGGCATAAACCTTCTGAAAATTATGATTTTTATCAGAATAACTCCTCAGGTTGACATTTGCCTGCACTTTTTTTTGCAAGGAGTCCATTTTTGGGGGGGGGGGGGAGGAAGGAAGTGCCCCACAGTCTCCAACTTCCTGTTCCTGTCCAGCAGGCTCCTCCCAGTGCTTTCTTCATGTGCTGGTCACTTTCATTCGGATTCTTGACCTGGAAGGATTACTTTTTGTGGATGCTGCTGGATATTTGGATTTGAGGCCTTTTGACTTTCTTTGGATCACTTTTGGATTAGAAATTTCACAAGTAAGTTTGTTTGGGGCATTACAGTTGCTGCAACTACAATTTTGGAATTTTTGATTTTTGGGCTGTTGTTGGGGCCTTTTGACCAGGGGTAGTGAGTGGTGCATGGGCCCAGTCTTTCTGTGGGGTGTCTTGAATTTAAACATCATGGAGGGCATGGATGGCATGGGATTGTACTGATTTTTCTGTGTTTTTCGATTTTTGGGCTGTTGTTGTGGCCTTTTGACCAGGGGTAGTGAGTGCTGCATGGGCCTAGTCTTTCTGTGGGGTGTCTTGAATTTAAACATCATGGAGGGCATGGATGGCATGGGATTGTGCTGATTTTTCTGTGTTTTTCGATTTTTGGGCTGTTGTTGTGGCCTTTTGACCAGGGGTAGTGAGTGGTGCATGGGCCTAGTCTTTCTGTGGGTTGTCTTGAATTTAAACATCATGGAGGGCATGGATGGCATGGGATTGTGCTGATTTTTCTGTGTTTTTCGATTTTTGGGCTGTTGTTGGGGCCTTTTGACCAGGGGTACTGAGTGGTGCATGGGCCTAGTCTTTCTGTGGGGTGTCTTGAATTTAAACATCATGGAGGGCATGGATGGCATGGGATTGTGCTGATTTTTCTGTGTTTTTCGATTTTTTGGGGTGTTCATGGGGACAGGCCATATGGGTGGGGGCCATTTTGAGTGCTGGTACAGGCAGGCCCTGGCCATGTGCTGGGAGGCAAAGGGCCATTTTGAATGCAGGCAGTGTTCTTAGGCCTGCAACCATTTTGCCTAGCTTTCAACCATTATGCCCAGGGGTAGTGAGTGGTGCATGGGCCTAGTCTTTCTGTGGGGTGTCTTGAATTTAAACATCATGGAGGGCATGGATGGCATGGGATTGTGCTGATTTTTCTGTGTTTTTCGATTTTTGGGCTGTTGTTGTGGCCTTTTGACCAGGGGTACTGAGTGGTGCATGGGCCTAGTCTTTCTGTGGGGTGTCTTGAATTTAAACATCATGGAGGGCTTGGATGGCATGGGATTGTGCTGATTTTTATTTGGTTTTCGAGTTTTTGGGGTGTATAACTGAACTGATGTTCCTCTGTCTTCCATTGCTTTTAGGTGCACAAGACTCAAGAGAACCACCAGTGCCAGGAAGAAGTCCTGCAGCGATGTGTGTGTGCAGCATAACGTCACGCGACGTCACGTCTGGCCACAGACAACTCTGCAACTCGTGCAACTGCGGCCTACTGTTCTGACCTCTGAAGAAGATGGCCCCAAAAAAAGTTCCCTGTAGCTCCTCTAGCAAGAAAGTTGCCAGTAAGGAGCAGAAGAAGCAAGTTACCAAGGAGACTGGTGTGCCGCCCGCCACATTTTTTGGGAGTAAAAAAAAAAGTATGCCTGCAGCAGCAGCGGGATCTGCTGGGGACCAATCTGGGAGCAGCACCCCCGCTCCATTGGGCTCAGTGCCACCACCACCACGCCAACTTAAGTCCAAGCCCTTGAGTGCTTTAGAGGCCGCCAGTCTACTTTTGTTCAATCACCTTCGACCAGTGATGCTGGCTCATCGCAAGAAAGTAGCAGCAATGTCCCTCAATCAACACAGGTTGTTGTAACTCATCTGACGAGTGTTGAACAACCACAGCCGCAACAACAACCACATGTGCAAGTACAAGCCCAAGTACATGTGGAAGGAGAGGCAGCGCAAGGAGATGCGCAAGCAGAGGTGCTTGGAGGGTCACAAGTGCCCACAATAGTTGTTCCTCCCGAAGTAGGGGCACATCAGGAAATCGACAATCAAGCCGAGGTATCATTTGATGAAGCCACTCCTCCTGATGATCATTCATTGTCTTCCACATCACTAGCAAGGAAAAGATCAAGGGTGGTGTCTACATCTTCTTCAAGCCCACCTCCTTCTGATGATACGGATCTAAATTGGGAACCATCACTGCCGTCTGAGAGTGAGGCACACCATGATCTGACAAAGGTAGTTAAGCGTAAAAGGAAGGTTGTCGAAAGTCTCATAGTTATGGAGTGTGATGAGGCTCAACAAGAAGTGGCGGATACTCCTGCTGATGAAGACTCTCACGACGACGACGCAGTCATCATAGGTTTCACTCCAGCCTCAGCGGGCATGCAGCAAACAGACATTTTGACCCTAGCCCGAGAAGCTGCTGAGCGTGATGATGATGTTGTCGACGAGGAGGCAATGGAAACACCACAATCATTGGAGTTACCTAGTACACCAACACCTACCGCTTCCATATTTCTTCCTTGCCAGAAGGGACCTCCATCCACCTCGACCTCAATTAGTGGTGGTGAAAGTGCACAACGTAGTAAAGTTCGGCAATCCACATCCTCCACTTCATCTGGCATTAGCAGCATGACCACCACCAGTATCGCCGCCTCCTCCGGCCCCCACAGACATTTCAAGTCCGCAGTTTGGGACTTCTTTAGTGTTTGCCCAAAAAAGGAAAACTTCGCCATTTGTAGCATTTGTAAGCATGCAGTTAGTCGTGGTAAGTTTGGTACCAACTATGGTACCGGAGGCCAGAGAGGTCATCTTAAGAGACAGCACGCTGTCTAATGGTTTGCGCACCTAAAGGAGATCAAGGAAGCCCAAATTGCAAGTCAAGAAAATGTTGATGTTTCATCTGATGATGACGAGGAGGAAGAAGTGTCAAACACTTCACTTACACCCAGTACCCCTGTCAGCAGCACACCCCCTGTGAGCCACACTAAGAGTGTGGGAGAGAGTGAGACATCATTGCGAAAAAGTTCATCAGCGAGCGTAACTGGGTCGAAGAAGTCAGCATCATCATCATCCCGTAAAAGCATGGTCCAGGCCAACATTAGAACCATGTTGTTTTCAGACACGCCATATGATCACAACCACCCACTGACGCGTCTGTATAACACTAAGCTGGCTAAAATGCTAGCACTGGACCTTCTCCCTTTTTCTTTTGCAGAAGGGGTTGGTTTTCTAGAATTAGTGGCAGCGCTCTGCCCTAAATGGAAGGCTCCTAGCCGGTTCTATTTTGCCAGAGTTGCGGTTCCAGCATTAAATGAAGATGTGCTGGAGGTGATTGGGGCAGCTTTGCAGAAGAGTGCTGTTCACACTATACATCTGACAACAGACATGTGGACCAGAGGTGCAGGCGCTGATTACATGTGCATCGCTGCACACTGGGTCTCTTTTTCAGGGGTTAAAGCAAAGCTAAACGCAGGTGTTGACCCGGACCAGGTTTTTAAAGCTGCTCGGAAACATGCAACACTAGCCATGTTTGGCTTGGAGAAACGTCATACAGCAGAAAACATTTTGAATGAGTTTAACACAAATGTCTTTCACTGGCTGTCCCCAAAAAAATGCCAGATTGGTTATGTTTCCACAGATAATGGCGCCAATGTAGTTAAGGCCATGGATCTGGGTCACTATTTCAGAGTGCCGTGTTTGGCGCACTGTATAAACCTGGTTGTTAAAAAATTCTTGAGTGATGAAGACAGTCCAGAGTGCGAGTTAGTGGCACCTGTCGAAGAATGTGCAACCATTTCAGCCATTCTTTTAAGGCCCTGAAGCATCTGAGGAGCCTGCTACATGAACGGTGAATGCCAGGGAAAGCACCCATCCAGGAGGTGCTAACACGTTGGAACTCAACCTTCTACATGCTTGAGCGTCTGTATGAGCAGTATACGGTACTCGATCACTATTTCTTAACACTGGGTAGAGCTCAGAAGGACCTGAGGCTAGATGCGGCGCAATGGAACCTAGTTAAAAGCCTGACAGACATGCTTCGTCCTTTTGAGGTCTTCACGCGTGCAGTCAGCAAGGAGGACTGTAAATTGGGAAAAGCTATCCCATTGTTGTGCATGCTGGAGCACCAACTGAAGGCGGTGTCTTCTATGTTTCAAAAAGATTAAAAAAAGCAAGACGCTTTTGTTTTGGCGGAGAAATTATTAGAGCGCCTACTTGGCGATGAACGTCTTAAAATGATCCACTCAGAACAGCATTACATTTGTTCTACTATTCTGGATCCACGCTACAAAAAGGCGCTGGCAGGCCGAGCATTCTTTTCTTTTGATGATGAAGATGTTACAAAGTACAAACATTGGCTAGCCTTGTCAGCCATGAGGTTTGAAAGAGAACGGCAGCAAATTGCAGGAAAAGGCAGTACATCAGCATCAGCAGGCCATCCCCAGTCAAAAGAATCCACTTCTGCTCCTGTGGCTGAGGCACAAGTGACCTCTCAGCCGTTAAAGACACCGGCAACCGGATCATCTGTACCAGACACAACAGTAACATTGGGTGAAGAAGAGGATTGGCTAACTTGGCTTGGGTTTGGTTCTCAAAAGGTCCCAGCAAAAAGTAAGCAAAGTGGAGGAACCTTGGAGAACCTTGAGTCGATGGTGCAGGACTATCTGAATGACTCAACAGAGGTCTATGTTAATTCTGACCCATTGGCGTATTGGCATGGGAAAAAAGAATTGTGGGCACAGCTCTCCAACCTGGCTATAAACTACTTGTCTTGCCCACTCGCAAGCGTGTCTTCTGAATGTGTTTTCAGTGCTGCTGGTGGCATTGTAACTTCCAAACGGACCCACCTCTCGCCCAAAAATGTGGAGAGGTTAACAATGATCAAGATGAATCAGCATCTCATACCGCCAGATTACAAAGTACGCGAACACACGCCAGATGAAGACTAGGAGGACAGCAACTTAGATGAGGGAATTTCTTCTCTGTTAGGTGACACTGACCTACTCCTGCCTGAATTCGCAGAGTATGAGGACGAACTCTTATTATTATTCCCTGACACCGAGCCCTGAAAATGAGCCAATGAATCAATAACTTTCTTTTTCGTCCTTATTCACTTTTATTCCTGTGTGTCTGTCTTTCTTTGTTTTGCACAGTTAATATAATAAAAACTTTAATCCCCTAACCACAAAAACAAGCCCATCAGCAGAACTGTCTTCACTTGTTTGCTTATTGATTTGAAGGTGCCGCAGTCTGCATTCCTCAGGTTCACAAGTTCACAAGAACATGCTCCTCTATCCTCCTCCTCCAGACTCCTATTTCCCTCAAAGCAGAGGGCTGGATTACGCCCAATGAAGAAAGACTCTGCACTTGTGGGGGTGTTCTACTTCTTTGCGGGTAAGTTGGCGGGTCTTGGGGCATTGCTGGGAAGCTCTAATACCGGATAAAAGTGGTTTGGACCAAATCGGAGGCAAATTTTTTTTAGCGTTTTTGCTGACTTGCTTGCCTTTGAGGTGCTCTTTGGGGCGTTTTGGGTGTTTGTGGGTGGGTTTCGGGGTCTGGGAGCACTGCTGCGACAGTCTAATTTTGATTGCATTTGCTTTTCAGGAAATCCGTGGTGGAAAACGGGAGTTATGACCAAGCTGCACAGTGCGTTTGGACCGAAGGCCGATAAATATTGCAAGTATGAGATTTTCCTTTTTGGCTGTTTGGGGGTGTTGTGCTTTTTTGCGGGTGGGTTGGCGGGTCTTGGGGCATTGCTGGGAAGGTCTAATACCGGATAGAAGTGGTTTGGACAAAATCCATGAGGAAAAACTTTTTGCTATTTCTGACATTTCGCTCAATGTAGCGTTTTCAGGGGCCTGTTTGGGGGGCTTCCTGGTGTTTGTGGGTGGGTTTCGGGGTCTGGGAGCACTGCTGGCTATTGATACTTTTGATTGCAAGAGGTTTGAAGCAAATCCATGATGGCAGAGGGGAGTTAGGGCCTAGCTGCAGAGCGCGCGCGGAGTGATTCTGGAAATTGCCATGAAAATGACTGTCCCCATTTTTGTACTTTTGCTTTTTGGCTGTTTGGGGGTCTTCTACTAGTTTTCGCCTGGGTTGACGGCTCTGGGGCCATTGCTGGGAAGCTCTAATACCGGATAAAAGTGGTTTGGACCAAATCGGAGGTGAATTTTTTTAGCGTTTTTGCTGACTTGCTTGCCTTTAAGGTGCTCTTTGGGGGGGTTCCGGTGTTTGTGGGTGGGTTTCGGGGTCTGGGAGCACTGATGGGACAGTCTAATTTTGATTGCAGTTGCTTTTCAGGAAATCCGTGGTGAAAAACGGGAGTTATGACCTAGCTGCACAGCGCGTTTGGACCGAAGGCCGATAAATATTGTAAGTATGAGATTTTCCTTTTTTGGCTGTTTGGGGGTGTTGTGCTTTTTTGCGGGTGGGTTGGCGGGTCTTGGGGCATTGCTGGGAAGGTCTAATACCGGATAAAACTGGTTTGGAGAATATCCAAGCGGAAAAGCCTTTTGGCACTTTTTGTAACTTAGGGTTCGTTAGGGTTAGCCCTAGCAGCAGGATTGCATGTGTTTCGGGGTGTTCTAGATTTTTGCAACTGAGTTCAGGGGTCTTAGAGCACTCGTGGGAATGTGTAATTTTGGTTGCAAGTGATTTGAAGAAAATCCATGGTGGGAAAGGGGGGATTTGGCATAGTTAAAGAAAGCGTTTGCCACTATTCTTAACTTAGGGCTCGTTAGGGTTAGCAGTATTTGTATTGCATGTGTTTGGGTAGGGGGCTGTTTGTGGGGGGGTTTGCGAGTCTTGGAGCGATGCTGGGTATGGATACTTTTGCTTGCTTGCAAGTGGTTTGAATACAATCCACGGTGGGTAAGGGGGTATTTGGGCATACTTTTACTTTCAAAGTACGTTTTGTCACCAGTTTTCTACTAGGCCTCGTTTTTTGACATCTGATTGGGAGTCTTCTACATTTTTGCGACTGGCTTTAGTAAGGGTCTGGGTGGGAGCACTGCTGGGAAGGTCTAATTTTGTTCTAAAACACAGTTTACAGTACACCTAGCTTGAGGGGAAAGATCCGCTTAATTAATTTGCCCATACTTATTTATCCTTCAAAAGGAGACTCAGACAGAGTACGCACTTTCAAAAATATTGTACTGTCTATTAGGAAACTCAAAGTGTGACTTTTTGCACTACACAGCGTACATACCTTATATTTATTTATCAGTGGTGTTCTAATATCACTTCCTGTTTTTCCATCAATAATTACAGGCCGGGTTTCAGTCTGTGCAATGGGAAAAAAAGGATGAAGTCAGGCTTCACATTAGCGAGCCGCAATTCAGCATCCGCCAGGCAGGCAGTGGACAGGGTGTCTTCTGGTCACCAACATTGATGGACGAAGCGTCAGCTGGAATGGAGGAGTGCCGCTAATAAGAGGAATGGTTTGATGCATGCAACTTACTTACCAAATTCAACAGGACAACTACAACAACATACAGATACAGTATCCATTATTTTCAAATTATTTTTTAAGTAATGTTATTGCTGTGAACTTCTATGAGTGTGACTCTGCATTTCTTAGATCTCTCTCTGCTTCCAAATTGATCCCTACAGCCATTCTATAGGTTTTACTTCGGCTATTTTTCAAACCTAATTTAATGTAAGAAGTGTTTCTCTGAGTGCAGAGATAGGCAAGTGAAAACGCTGCAGCCCTGTACTGTCGCATTCTGTCATTCACGTTTGTCGAAAGTACTACTTACTTTTCAGTAACAATGCATGCAGTAGTGCATGCACTTCCTTTATGTCACTTAAAAGATTTATGGTTAGCTTTGTACCCAAAGATTTCTTTATCTTCAATTATTGTTTGTCAATGCTGTGCTTTTTTTTTCTTCTCTCAACAAAACTTACCCAAAAAGAAACCCCCATTCCCATCCATTTCCCAAACCCTAACCCTCTTTACCCGGGCTGTGTGGTTTTGATTGATGTGTGACTAAATGACAGCAATAATTCCACACACTTGCTGGGGAGGATAAGGTCATAGCAACAGGCTGGTGAAGGAATCCGAAGATATATTCTAGACAGCTTCAGTACTATTTCTTGGAGTAGTAGCCAATGTCAAAGAAATGCAAGTACTAGTTATACTTTCAATACTTTACCATTTGTTAGGCTACATTGTGGCACTGTTCTAGTGTACTGTCACCTGCTATATTCTCTATCGTACCGTTCTAATGCTACGGTAAGGACAAACAAGGTTTAATTTTCTTTTTTTTCAGATGCTGCAACTGCCACTGTGTAACACCACTAGTACCAACGCAATGATGACATTTCATCCGCCCAGGATTGCCATATCACCATTTGACGTGCAGCCAGCCCTGTGCCTAGCCCTATTTCCAAACACAAATTACAGGTAAGATAAGCGTTTGGGGGAGGAAGTATAATGGAGTATTAGGAGAGACGAGAGACTGACGCTAGTACTTGTAAAGTCCTAGGACTTTTGAATTCACTTACTCTGTGAGAGGCACTTAGTTTTGAAAACATTTGGGCAATTATTTACACAACTTGAATCAAGATGCAACTTAAGTGTCACCAAAACAAAGTTACTGTTAAAACCCCACCCACCAGCCTCAAAAGCAGTAAAAAAAACACGTATGCTAAGATAGAGTTTAAAGTATATTTATATCCCTGACAAAAATAATCTCCCACAAGACCCAACCCACCCCCACTCCCTAACCCCAACGAATGTCCGTGAAAAGTCCAAAAAAGTGAAAAAACCCAACTCCCAATTCCCACCCCCCAGAAGTCTTTAAAAAAGGGGCAAGGGACAGTCTCCTCCTACTGCTGGCTGCTGCTGTTGAATTTCCGGGCCAGGTCGGAATGCTCCTTGCGGAGGGTCTCGTGCAGGGTTTTGGTGTTGAGCAGCTCCTGCTCGAGGTAGGAAACCCTTAGGGAAAGGCGGTGCATACGTTTCTTCCAACTGCTGTGGGGGGCAGCTGATTTCTTCGCTCGGTGGTGGCGGGTGGCTGCGGTACCCCGGCTCCGTATCGCTGGAAACCTGCGCCGTCTGGGTGACCCAGGGAGCGCGGAGGAGGATGCAGCAGTCCCTGTAGATGTAGTGGTAGACTGCGTGTCTCCCTCCTCCTGGGCCACCAGCCGCAGATATTCAGCGACAGTGGCCTCCAGCCTCCGTTGCCGGGCCCATGTAGCCAGCTCCTTCCGGGTTGGTTTGGAAGGAGCATCTATATGAAGAAAGAAAGACATACAAAAAATGATTCAGCAGAAAGTTGTGTCACAGTAGAACTAGCAACTTGCAAGTGCAGTACATAACTATTGTGGCCAGTATCTATCTAACCTCCCACTTCTTCACCCTTGCTCTAACATTAGTGGGAGTTTAAGGAATCAATTCTACGAGGACTATGGACTCACTCCATTAGAGTCGACTATGACAGTACACCAGTCTTATTCTTCTTCTTCTCTCTTGTTTAGCAAAATTGGTACGTTAACTTCTGCAAGCCGGCATCATGCCAGCGCAGTCAACTTGCACCCGAGGAAAACAGACGCCCGCCATGATGAGTGAGGCAGACTTGCGTTACTGTACCAGTCCAGTACATACAGGTGGTGATGCTCTTACTTTTCTATTACGGGTGGCACTGAGAATACACTGTTACAAGGGCTACTGCTTAATTAATTTAAGTTTCACCCTACAGTGCCAATGAATACTAGAAAAGGAAAATGAAGAAGATAAATAATCTGATTATCTATCACTGCACATAGTATGTATTTACTTACATATGGGATGACTTTAGGTGCTTTGCTTTTTATTGAGTGAACAGTGATACATCCACACATGAATGACCGAGTTCTACTAAACTTATTAACAGAGGTAGTGAGTGGCCATCGTAATAGCCGGATATATGCTGTGCTTGCAATACAAACTACTGCTACTATGCATGGTAGTATTCGGACAAAATTACAACTTCTTTTCCTTGCCTTTCCTACACTGGGACGGATGTGCGGGTGCGGTGTTACATGCTCTTCAAAGTAACACTTAGTTCATCCAGTGACCGTCTACTCTCTCTAGATACACATATGCTATCTAAGAGTCAGATAGTACCATGATCCAGGCATCCATCCATTCAAACTATGGGGCAGATTAGGATTGCGGATTTCCCGCATCCTCCGGGCTGGCGGAATCCACCACCGGCCCGGAGGATGCGGGAAATCCGCAGCGGACTGAAAAAGACCCCCCCGCCAGATTAGGATGGCTGGGGGATCGTTTTTCAGTCCACAGCTTTTCCGCCGCGGTCGCCTCCCGTCCGTGGCGGAAAAGCACTAACATGGCTGGCGGTGTCTATCAGACACCGCCAGCCATATTAGGATGTCTGGAGGAACACATGCCTTTACACAGCGGCATTTCCGACGTGCAAAGGCATACGGATTTTTGTTTGGGGGCCCGTTGTGGGCCCCCAGAGGTGAAGGGAGGGTGGGGGGTGCACATGGGGGGTACCTATGTTACCCCCCTGCATTTGCCTGCACAAATCGGCAGGCATCATGCGGTGCCTGCCGCTTTGTGCATGCAAATGCACAACTTACATTTTTATCGAAGCAGCACCCGCCCCAATGATAAAAATACAGGATGTGACCGCCAGGGTGGCGGTCACATCCTAATTACCACGGAGGGACCGCCACTGCACCTGCGGACGGTCCCTCCTACTCTATGGTGGCGGACGGACTCATGTCCGTCCGCCATCATAATAGGCCCCTAAATGTCAATCATTCTTCTTCATGTCTCTCATCTGGACAAACCTTACGTTTTTTCATGGGGAGCAGCACACTATGCAGTCTGCAATCTCAATAAGTAAGGAATATAAGAGCTTATCACTGCCCGCCACTACCGTGGCAAACCGCACAGCAGTTTGGTCCGGCTCCGGCACTTGCACCGCCTCCTCCCCCGAGCTTCCCTCCTCCACCTCTGCGCTGGGCCCAGCACCAGATGTTCCACCTACAAAGTACATTTAAGAATGTTAGATGTCATAGACATACACCACTCACTCGAATTTTGTCTAGGAATGAAGAAATGTGAATACAGAAACCAATCTAATAATTTGTGACTGTCTACTCTAAAGTAACATTTTCCAGTGAAGGGTCTTGTCTTGCTGCACTTTTTGGCACAACTGATGAATGCTTGCTTTTTAACACGCACCATTTTTCTAATAACAGACAGAAGCTTCACTTCTAAGAAAAAATCATCATCATCACCACTAGGACAGAGGGACCAACGATTCATCACCAAAAAGAAAAATTAAAGTTCAAACCAGGTGAGGGCTCGGCTCGCCCACAATAAATGTGTGAAATAAATCACTATTAGCACTTTTCCATTTTTAATCAACCGTTTCTGTTTTATGACAAGCTTGATTTTAATAAATATTTTTACTTTTAATTAAGCTTTAAAACTTACATAGACTCTGTGGTTTTTGGTCATGAGTGAATGAGCAAAAGGTTTTGCAATTTGCAAGCATGAGCCCGTGCCTCTGACACTTCTGGACTCTGACTCCGTACTCTTGTCCTGCGTTGGATAATCATCATTGGGGATCAATTATCAATGAATTCGGGAGCTAAATGACTCTGCCACACTATCTAGTCAGTAAGGAGATTGGGGGTTCTTCAAAGTCTGATATCACTGAGGTATGTGGAAAGTCTACCTGCGCCTATTATAATTGATAAACAATGCACTATTTAGTGTCCATAGTTCTGTTTGTGCAGATTTGTCCCTGCAACAGTAGTAGAATGGATTGTCCTCCTATCCAAACCAAAAGGAAAGTAGTATCTTATTCTTTCTTGGTGGTCATTCACCTTTTTATTGTTGGCAATTGTCAAAGCATAAACATTTAGAAGACTTTAAAATACATTATGGACAATCCCAGAGACTTGCACTAAGTGCATAGAGCTATTGCTGACTAGAATGGGAGTCCAATGGAATTGCCAAATGTGCAATCTTACTTAGCTACACAGACAGACTAATAAGAATAATCTAGTAATACCACAGGGAGTCATAGTCGAGGCAGGATAAGAATTTAGATACAGTCTACAAGAAGATCAAAGACGATTTAGAAAAAAACGAACGAGGAACGCTAGGAAAAAATAGGTATTCTATATTAAAATTAAAATTTACCGGGGCCAGAAAAGGAGCCCTCGCCTGACCGATCCTGTTCAGCAGCAGCAGCAGCCTCCTCCAATGCCCTCTTGCCCCTGGGGGGAGCTGATGTACAACATTAAAGAAAGAAAGACCAGAAAACATGGATGATACTTGTCAACCAAATCAAACATTTCAAAAGAACAATAACAAAATATTTTGGCGAAATAGAAAATAGACAACTATTCCACGGGATATATTGACTGATCTCATGTGGTCTACTACGTTATTAGTATTGCTTGATTTGCGGACCGTCAACTTGGAAAGTTCTTATGTAACTCACTAAACAAAATACTAAAAAGGTTCACCTAGGACTGGCAGGCAGCAGTCCGCAGCACGCGAAGTGACAGACAAAGTCCATAGTGATTGCAGATCAGCGACAACGCTAAAAAGTTTCCTACTACATTAGCCAGTCATTAAAATACTCAAACTATCAATCCACCACCACTATTTCTTCTTATCGCCATGTGTACAAAGGAAGGACTGGACTTGAGTCTGTAGGGGCTGATTTAGAAGCCCCTTGCAGCTCTTTTGCTCCATTGTTGCGTGACTTTTGTGACGCAGCGGCAGAACAAAAGAGGCGCCATGGTGCGGCGTATATTAACAACGTGATGCATATGGGAGATGCATCACGTTGTAAAGCCCTGCGTTATCAGGGGGCTTTCCGGCGCAAGAGAGGGCGTTTCTGCGCAGGAACGCATCCTAAAAGTGGCTGAGGGAAATCTACAAGATTTCAATCAGTCACTTTGAGGACAATGATGCGTGACTCAAACCCTGCACCTGCTTGAAGCAGACGTACGGCTTGACGCAGCATTGGGGAGATAGGGCACCCCAGAGCATTGCTGGAGCTGCGCCATCGTTGCGACGCAACTCCAGCAATGCTCCGCCTTTACGGCACAGATGCGTAACGCTTTGGTGACGTTTTGGGCCCATGGAGCGCTGCATTGTAAATACGGCGCACCATGGGTGGTGGTGGCGTGGCGCACAATTACTGGCGCATCCCTGCTACTTTGCAGGGATGCGCCGGTAATTAAAAATCTGACCCTTAGTGTCTAGCATTACGCAGTTCTTTAAACTACACTCATACATAATTTCACAGGCCAATGAAATGAACACAAAATCGAAAACAAATAAGCATAGTAGCAACGCTACTGAGAAGGAGAGCAGTGCACCTGAAATGCACAGAAGATTTTGAAATATAATTTACCTACAATGTAATCAGCAGCATTAATGCTCTTGGTAAAAAACAAAAATTTGCAATAAAATAACACAGCAGGAGAAAACAGAGTAGTAAAGAAATAGCTACTACTACTCACCAAGCCCGGGGATCTCAAGGTCGAGCAGGTTGAGCAGAACGCGTTCCCGGTCCAGGAGATCCGTCCAACAGTGGGTGGCCTGGTTGTAGGTGCGCCGGACCCGAGAGTGTTGGTACATGGCCCGGCACACCTTCTCCCACCGCTTACGGCGCTCCTGGATCCCGTACCGGCTAGCGATCTTGCCGCCTGCCATGATGGTCCTGGGGAGGTGGTGCTGAACATAAAAAATTAGTGCGGCCACCTCCTCCGCGCTGAAGATCTCCCGGGGTGCAACCTGCTCCCCCCTCAAACGCCCACACGGGAGCCGGGCACAGGGTGCGGGACCCTTCCCCTTCTCGGGATGCTTCCCGGCTCCCTTTACCATGGTCTGGGCAGAAAGGAAGCTAAATAATAAAGAAGAAATAGAATAGGGAAGAAGAAAAGAAAAGAGTTTAAAAAAGTAGTTTAAAATTAACCAAAAGTAGCAGAAAACACAAAAATATAGAGCTAGAAAAATAGAGGGATAGATAATAAGTAAAATAGATTTAAAAAAACTTCAAACAAGCAAAGGATGGCAGAGATTCAGAGAGGATACAAAAAGCATGCCCAGAACCATAGCAATGAATGAGAAACAAGATGGCCGCGCCCGTTCACGACCGCGTGGGTAAGTTCGCGCGAGATTTTCCTCGCGATCACACGCGAAATTGTACTAGCGAGCTGCACACTTTGCGAGATTACACATCGCGCCCGGAAATGGAAATACGTCATGGAAACAAGATGGCCGCGCCCGTGAACGACCGTGAGGGTAACTTCGCGCCGTTGCGCTACAAGCGGCTCGCTAAAGCGCACAAAACCTTGCGAACTAACACGCCGCAAAAAAACAAATCGCATATTCGCACTAATTCTCGGCTTCCGAATTCGATCTTGCGCAAGTTTGCGCCCCGCAAATCCCGCGGAATTGCAGAAAAACGAGTTTTGCAAAACTGAAAGCACTCAGCAGGTGCAAAAGTTCAAACTCATCGTTAGTAACCATTCCCTGTAGTGCTTCCTGACTGGGGCCCCTCCAGAGTTCAGTTGCTAGTTGCAACTATTCTATGACCCTGCTCTGACCCTCACAGCAGGCGCATAGAATAGCTACAAGTAGGCCACAAAGGTCCTGGAAAAAAAATTGCACTGCAACAGAAAGCAAATTACAGATAAGGAAGTAGGTGCCAGACTAGAAGTTTAAAACAGTGACACATTAATAAATCAACCCCAAATTAATTCATGTCATTTGAAGCAGGGCAGGTGTGCTTGCTTTTCCCCCCCATAATCTACAGTGATGAACCAGAGGGTGGCAATGGCATTGATGTACCAGAGGGTGGCATGGGTGAAACAAAGGGTGGCAGTGGTGAAACAGAGGGTGCTGTGAACCTGTGATGAATGAACCAGACGTAGAAACAACATAGTCGCGACCATTGCGAGCCGACAAGTAAGTTCGCAATTGCGAACTGGTACAAAACCCTCGCAAACTGGCAGAAACCCTTGCGAACGCAAAAAAAAAATCGGCAAATTCACGAGAATTCACGGATTTTGCGGATTGCGAGTTCGCAAATACGCAAATTCGCGAACGCCAGATTCGCAAAATTCGCCCATGCTTAGGAATGACCCACATGATCAGGCGGTTAACACTCTCAATAACTTCTTAACAGAACTCTCCCTATCTCAATTCTGCGACAACCCCACCCACAACTTAGGCTCGACATTGGATCTAATCATCTCTAACCCCAACACCATTCTTCTCGAATCTATTCTTCCCTGTGACTGGTCGGACCATCATATTATCAACTTCTGTATCCTTGAATGCTGGAAACCCAACAGATCACACCCACTAAAATTAAAACACTGGAAGAGATAGCTTCTCAACACTAGCACTAATGAGCTCATAGAGCACTGCAATGTCTCCCTACCACCACCTGCAAACATGACTGACGTGCACAACCTCACTTTGCACTAAAACAATGCCATGCTCAAGGCACTGAATGCTGTCGGCCCCCCTTCAGCTAAAAAGAATTCCCACCAAGGATTCCAAACCTTGGATCAACGACAACTTAAACGAGAACAGACGTAGCCTCAGACTAGCTGAACGCTCCTGGAGATCCACTCCCTCCACTGATCTGCTAAAAATCCTTAGACTCAAAAGAAGTAGATACAACAAACTAATCAGAACCACGAAACTCTCCTTCTTCAAAGCCCAACTTGACAAAGCAAGAAATCGCTCAAAACTACTATTTGAGCTGATTAAAACACAATCCAACAACGCACCCACCCATTCTCAACAATCTGCTTGTTCACAGCCAACCTGCGAAGCGGTTGCTGACTTCTTCCTAGAAAAGTCGAACAAGATCGAATCTGACCTAATGTTGGCTGCACTCTCACTCTCAACCCTTCCTGCCTCCTCCCTCTCCACGCCATCGCCTAACCAGGCTGTTATCTCTCTCAAAAACAATGCCTCTTGGAGCCTATTCACTCCCCTCTATGACATTACCATCCTCAACACACTCTCGACCATTAAACCTTCATACTACTTCAATGACCCCCTACCCCCCAACTTCAATAAAGAAATGATAGGCTTTTTAACATTGCTCTGGTCCAAGATTATCAACGCCTCTCTCCGGCAAGGTGAGATCCCGGACTGCCTGAAGGAGGGCCTAGTGATACCCATCCTAAAAAAAACCTCGGCTGACCCTGAAGACCTGAATAATTACAGACCAATCACAAACATTCCTACCGTGGCTAAACTACTGGAGAAATGTGTTCAATAATGAAATTAACTGTACATAAAAAAAGAAAGATGAAGTAGTGAGGGAGTGTTTGTCGTAGCACTTCTATTCTACTTTATCTGAAAGTAAAATAAGCCCAAACATTTGAATAAAGATGATGGGACAACCCTTGTATAATGTAAAGATAAGGAATGAGTGCATATAATAAAATTTAAAAAATGTGGTGCAACGCGTGATACAAATGAATGAAAAAAAAAAATTTCATTTCAACCTTGTGGTGAAAATAAAAGATTAAAAAAATATATTTTCAAAAATTGGGCATTTTTCTTTTGAAAATAGTTTGAAGAATTATACATTTAATGAAAGGGCATAGTACTCCACACTAAAGGAGAAAAGTCAGCAAAATGATGATAGAATAAAAAATAGAATAATATTTTTGAATATCGTTACAGTCAACAAACTAAAAAGCAAAGTACACAGTTTAAGTTAAAAACACCCTACTACAACTAGTTCTTGAAACGCATTGTAAAATAAAGTGCGTCACAAAATGGGCTACGCACATGGTGAGGGTATCATAACCTCACATAGAAAAAACAAGCCAATCAACATTAGGATCAGGAAGGTAGAGTTAACCACACAACAGCCAATCAAATGTTTTTCAAAATCTACGCAAGGAAAGGGATTGGTCGGTAATACGTTGTCTTACAATGCTTCACAACCAATCAAAAAGAGGTGTAGAAAGTTTCTGTTTTTAACATACAAGCAAATCAGATGACCTTGCAAGTACACGCAGCGAGAGGCAATTAATAAAGATGACTTGCTTTCGCAAGACCCCGAAAGGCTTCTTGCAGAATAAATATGCACTTATCTGCCAGACCCCATTTAATGATTAACCAGACTCTCAAGCCTAAACACGTCACAAATCATCTCTTGTCACTTTCTCTTCTTCCACGTTCACCGTGAAAGTGCGTGTCTCCTTCTCCTTTACCTCATTTCTTTTGCATTTTAATTATTACTCATACACTATCCAGCAAATACCCCACAGATGCAACCCCCTGGATTTGCAATATTAATTGTTACTCATACACTATCAAGCACATACCCTAGAGGATGCACCACCTTCGGGATGGAATATTTTTTTTTACTGATACACTATCCAGCACATTCCGTACAGATGCACCCCCCCTGGAGTTAGAATACTAATTGTTACCCCTACACTAACATGAACTTACTCTACAGATGCACCCCACTGGACATAGAGTAGTAATTGTTACCCCTACAGTAACTTGCACTTACCCTACAGATGCATTCTACTCTCTCTTTCAAAATCCAAACCAGATTTACCACACCCTTGCACCACTTTTGCATCACTTTTCCCATCCTAAAAGTTTTGCAATAGTAATGCAATTAACTAGTAAATCTACCCCTACGCACATTACGAGCAAAACAAGTACACAACTCATTCACTTCTATCAATCACAATTAGACAGTGTTGTTTCACGATTCACAATCAACTTCAATAAATACTTTGTGCCTATTTAAATAGAAGACGAGATTGTCGACATTACAAAACTTAGTGGCATATTTACAAAAACAGAGTTAAAATTGTCGTCGCTTTAACGCCTGCAAAGTAAAAAAATACACCGAAAATCGACTTCAAAATACTTCGTTATCTTACCGGAAGATTTTCTCGACATTGCTGTTTCCTATACAAGACTGAGAGCCACCCCCCGGAGCTTTAAAATAAATGGTTGTAGGGGGCTCCAACACCCCCTTCACAATTAAAAGTGTGGAGGCCTCAATGACCCCCCTCAATACCCGGAAACCACCACTCCCATTTTTAGTGTATTGTGGGAGGCAGACTGCCTAGAGCCCCCAAAGTCCCTGGAGACCGCCACGCCCGAGGGCTGGCTCCTGCAGTGTCCCGGGATACCTACCCCCAGGACACTGCTCTTTGCTATGAGAGGGCGTGAGTCTAGTGGTTCCCGTCCTCCCATAGCAAACTTAGTTTGGAGTTTCAAAGACAGAGCAATGAAATCTATTCTCACTTTCAAAATAAAACCAGATTGCTTTTCCATATACAACTTATCATCTCCCCTTGCGGAAAAGCAATGCCGGCTCCCGAAGAACACAGGGAGCTGGTGGGACCGTGGGGGCATAGTGGCTCCCCCCACGATCCCCAAACTTTTTTTGTATACGCCCCGGGGGATGGGGTCCAAAGGCTATTAGAAATTACTGATAGGGATTATTTTTTAACAGTAAAATTAAAATTACGGTTAAATTCATTTATATATCTATGGGTGCGGTGGATCCGCAGATTGTGCGAGGATTGGCATCGTACCATAAGCGCACCGTCCCGATCACAAGCTCAATGCTAATTGGCTGTCAATCGGTTGTAAACATTGGAAACCAGGAACTGTTGGCAGCCATTTGGTGCCTCAGTAGAAGCGAGGCTGAGGAAGTCAGTGGATTATGGGAGGGGGGGGGGAAATATCGCAGGCAAAATTATTATATTTTATGGGGGGGCTTATAATTAGACCTCAGGGGGGGCTAAATACCGGGAGCAAAATTATTAAATTTTATGGGGGCCTAGAGGGGCCCAGGGATCATCACCCCTGGGGCTAAAAAGAAATAAATGGTGGGGGGAGGGGTCCAAGGTCCCCAAAGCCGTGGCAACCACCTCCCCCTAAGGCTTTATGCATTGTGGGAGGGGTACTGCATGGCCCCCTTCCTGGAGCACTCGAGGGACCCGTTACCCCCGGGGCTACAAAAAAAATGTGGTTGGGGGGGCTGCAAGGTCTCCAAAGGCCCGGGGACCACCACTCCCCGGGGCATATTGTATTGTGGGAGGGCCAGCTCCAGCAGAGATTGATTTTCAACATGGGGAGCTGCATGTTAGCAGCTTCCCATGTGGATAAACAATGCTGGCTCCCAAACGTGTAGAAGTTGTACAGCAAAGGCCCTAGATTTGTGCACCCTACAGATTATGAGTTGTGCATGCAGTGTGTGCACACCAGGGGGCCGCACTACTGGGGCTACCCAAATAAATGGTTGTGGGGGGCTGCAAGGTCTCCAAAGCCCCAGAAACCACCAGTTCCCGGGACTGTATGCATTGTGGGAGGGCCGGTTCCTGCAGTGTCCCGGGGTGTCCATTGCGCCCTCCCATAGCAAGGAAATCTGTTCTCTCTTTCACAATCTAAATGAGATTGATTTTCGACATGGGAAGCTGCATGCTAGAAGCTTTCCATGTGGAAAAGCAATGCTGGCTCCCAAACACGTAGAAGTTGTGCACAAAAGACGCTGGATTTGTGCACCCTACAGATTATGAGTCGTGCAGGCAGCGCGTGCACACCAGGAGGCCGCACTGAGCAATGGCGACTCCCAAACACGTAGAAGTTGTCCACCAAAGGTGCTGGATTTGTGCACCCTACAGATTATGAGTCGTGCATGCAGTGCGTGCACACCAGGGGACCGCGATGAGCACTGTGCTGGGTGCGCGACTTTTAATTTTACTGTTAAAAAATAATCCCTATCAGTAATTTCTAATATCCTTTGGACCCCATCCCCCGGGGCGTATACAAACAAAGTTTGGGGATCGTGGGGAGAGCCACTTTGCCCCCCCGGTCCCACCAGCTCCCTGCATTCTTCGGGAGCCGGCATTGCTTTTCCGCAAGGGGAGATGATAAGTTGTATATGGAAAAGCAATCTGGTTTTATTTTGAAAGTGAGAATAGATTTCATTGCTCTGTCTTTGAAAATCCAAACTAAGTTTGCTATGGGAGGACGGGAACCACTAGACTCACGCCCTCTCATAGCAAAGAGCAGTGTCCTGGGGGTAGGCATCCCGGGACACTGCAGGAGCTGGCCCTCGGGCGTGGCGGTCTCCAGGGACTTTGGGGGCTCTAGGCAGTCTGCCTCCCACAATACACTAAAAAATGGGAGTGGTGGTTTCCGGGTATTGAGGGGGGTCATTGAGGTCCCCACACTTTTAATTGTGAAGGGGGTGTTGGAGCCCCCTACAACCATTTATTTTATAGCTCCGGGGGGTGGCTCTCAGTCTTGTATAGGAAACAGCAATGTCGAGAAAATCTTCCGGTAAGATAACGAAGTATTTTGAAGTCCATTTTCGGTGTATTTTTTTACTTAGCAGGTGTTAAAGCGACGACAATTTTAACTCTGTTTTTGTAAATATGCCACTAAGTTTTGTAATGTCGACAATCTCGTCTTCTATTTAAATAGGCACAAAGTATTTATTGAAGTTGATTGTGAATCGTGAAACAACACTGTCTAATTGTGATTGATAGAAGTGAATGAGTTGTGTACTTGTTTTGCTCGTAATGTGCGTAGGGGTAGATTTACTAGTTAATTGCATTACTATTGCAAAACTTTTAGGATGGGAAAAGTGATGCAAAAGTGGTGCAAGGGTGTGGTAAATCTGGTTTGGATTTTGAAAGAGAGAGTAGAATGCATCTGTAGGGTAAGTGCAAGTTACTGTAGGGGTAACAATTACTACTCTATATCCAGTGGGGTGCATCTGTAGGGTAAGTTTATGTTAGTGTAGGGGTAACAATTAGAATTCTAACTCCAGGGGGGGTGCATCTGTACGGAATGTGCTGGATAGTGTATCAGTAAAAAAAATATATTCCATCCCAAGGTGGTGCATCTCTAGGGTATGTACTTGATAGTGTATGAGTAACAATTAATATTGCAAATCCAGGGGGTTGCATCTGTGGGGTATTTGCTGGATAGTGTATGAGTAATAATTAAAATGAAAAAGAAATGAGGTAAAGGAGAAGGAGACACGCACTTTCACGGTGAACGTGGAAGAAGAGAAAGTGACAAGAGATGATTCGTGACGTGTTTAGGCTTGAGAGTCTGGTTAATCATTAAATGGGGTCTGGCAGATAAGTGCGTATTTATTCTGCAAGAAGCCTTTCGGGGTCTTGTGAAAGCAAGTCATCTTTATTAATTGCCTCTCGCTGCGTGTACTTTCAAGGTCATCTGATTTGCTTGTATGTTGAAAACAGAAACTTTCTACACCTCTTTTTGATTGGTTGTGAAGCATTGTAAGACGACGTATTACCGACCAATCCCTTTCCTTGCGTAGATTTTGAAAAACATTTGATTGGCTGTTGTGTGGTTAACTCTACCTTCCTGATCCTAATGTTGATTGGCTTGTTTTTTCTATGTGAGGTTATGATACCCTCACCATGTGCGTAGCCCATTTTGTGACGCACTTTATTTTGCAATGCGTTTCAAGAACTAGTTGTAGTAGGGTGTTTTTAACTTAAACTGTGTACTTTGCTTTTTAGTTTGTTGACTGTAACGGTATTCAAAAATATTATACTATTTTTTATTCTATCATCATTTTGCTGACTTTTCTCCTTTAGTGTGGAGTACTATGCCCTTTCATTAAATGTATAATTCTTCAAACTATTTTTAAAAGAAAAATGCCCAATTTTTGAAAATATTTTTTTTTAATCTTTTATTTTCACCACAAGGTTGAAATGCAAAATCTTTTTTTCATTCATTGGTATCACGCGTTGCACCACATTTTTTTAATTTTATTATAAGCACTCATTCCTTATCTTTACATTATACAAGGGTTGCCCCATTATCTTTATTCAAATGTTTGGGCTTCTTTTACTTTCAGATAAAGTAGAATAGAAGTGCTACGACAAACACTCCCTCACTACTTCATCTTTCTTTTTTTATGTACTGTTCATTTCATTATTACATTTAACAATCATTTTTAAAAATGGAAAGAATTATGAACATTTGAAGGCACAATTATATTATTATTTTTTCAAAAACATTGCTTGCGAAGATAATCCTCTTATTCTTCAAGAGTGAAAATTGGGAAAAGCACTACTGAATAAAAAAACTTTTAGCTTATTTTCACTCTAGAAGATATAGAGTATTTTTTTTATTTCATAGTATTTAGTCGGCACTTTATTAATAGTACATTTTTCAATAATTAAGAAATACTTGCATACTAAAAAAAATAATATTTATTAATGTATGATATTCTCGGTTGAAAGTCATCCAACTCCAGTTGAAAGATCGTAAAGTTATATATGAATTAAAATATACATTACCAATATGATCCCTCTGTGGAAATGAAAGATACATTGAAGTTAATAGCATCGCTGCTAATTATTACTTTGCACATAGTAATTCCTTAATTAACCTATATTTTTTGTAATTATATTCCATTTAAACTTAATCATACCACATTCTATAATCATTTAAATATTTTTGCTTTGTTTTTTAAAAATATCAAACATATAGCCATTCAGATAATTTACCTCTCTTCGATATTCTTTCCTTCTTTCGTCGAAATTCATCAAACTCCTCTAGAAGGAAGATAATGTTTAATGTATTTTTAAATATTCATTAACAATATGTTCCCTCTGAGGAAATGAAAGATATTCTGAAGATGCTTCCGCAGCCCCGAATCATTACCTTGCTCGTAGTTTCTTCACCTGTATTGATGCTCTGAAACGAAACGAATCATCCCAGGGGTGTGGCTTTTACACTTTTTGGTTACTTAACACTCTATGGGATCAATGTATTGCTCCTCCCACTTTTAAGTCATGTTTTTCAGTTGAGAGGTGTTCTCATTTCCACTGTTTTAGTGTGTCACGTGTTTATGTAAACGTGCCTCTTTTCATACTTTTTAACTTTCGTATAATTTCTAAAATGCTTTATTTAAACTCGTTTTTCTTATTAAAGCATTTTTATAGGTAACTTTTTTTTTTTTTTTTAAACTTTATTTTTGTGCAGGCATGAAAAGATTACAGATGTGGCACGCCCATACCATCATGTCAAACTTACATCATGTTATTAGTCCACAGCCGTTATGCCCACAACCCTGAGGCCGGGCGGCAACACCTAGGTATTCCAATAGTGTGCAAATGTTTCCAATGTTACGCGTTCCACATGGAACCCCACGATCCTGCTTTTTGTCTTTTTCTCCCACAACACCCCCCCTTCCCCCACTACCCCCTACAGAACTAATAGCACGTCCCCCTCCAGGGTTGACAGACAGCTCCCAAGTCCATCCAACTATGTGTCACCAGTCCACCGGTTTCATTCGTGCATAGTGTATTAGTGCTTGTCCCCCCTCCCATAACACAATATAGCATCTCGCATGTACGGCGTCTCTAAATGAATCACTGTCACTGTCTTGTACGGGTACTCATCGTTATCAGGTGGTCCCTCCCGCCCATCCCCGCCATCTACCCCTTTATGTGTTTCCTCCTATGTGCCCCACCTCTAGGCCATGGTATTGTCTCCATTTGCTCCATATCCTTCGGAATTTTTTTGGACAGCCTCTAGCTTTGTATGTCACTCGTTCTGCTGCCATATAGAGGTCCAGACCTCTCCTCCATTCCTCTATCTCTGGCCGCTCCGCCACCCCCCAATATTTCGCAATGTCCCTTTTCGCTACCACCAGCGCCAACACCAGGAAAATGATATGTGGGCGCGGCAGGTCTACTTCGGTCACCATTCCCAGTAACGCCAGTTTCGGGTCTAGTGTTAGCTCTATTCCCAACACCTCCCCCAATTCTGTGAAGATGTGAGACCAATACGTTTGAATTTTCTCACAGGACCATATAGTGTGATAGAAATCTCCCTGTTCAGTATTGCATCGAAGACACGTGGCGTCTGCTTATAGGTAACTTTTTTTTAATACGAGTATTAACATTCATTCCCCTTTTTTTCGACTTATTATTTTATTAGCTTCCCTTTTTTTGTAAAACTATTTTTAATATTCTTCATTACCGTAAACCTCTATTTTCCCTACATCCCGTTGAAGAGGTACTCTCTGTTAAACTTTATATGCGAGTATTAATTTATTTAATTCCATTACTCCGAGTTTTAATACATTTATTTATCTAATATTTTTAATCTGTCTTTATACACTGCACGGGATTCTGTTATTTGTGTAGAATAACACTATGAATCCGTGTCCATTTGGCAAATTCGAGAGATTGATTTAGTTGATTGATGTGTTTGCAGTTACATAAGTACGTACACTCTTGCAGTAAGCCAGGCTTTAGGGTCTGCAGTGCTTCAAACACCTATGCATTATGCATGTAGTGGTGTAACCACATTTACATTTGTGCTTCAGGCCTATAATTCTCCAGTGAGTATCTATATACTCCAGCAAACACAGTGTGAGTGTTGTTGCAATGTCAAAATGACTCTTTTGGTACCATATAGTTATTCATTCAGTAAAGTAAAAGTGAACCACTTAAGAATTTACCCAGTGTCTTTACTTATATTAATGTGAGCATGTACTCATGCAGTGGGGCAGGCTTTAGGGAATGGAGTGATTCAAAGTGCTATGTATTATGCATGTAGTGGTGTAATAATCTTCACATTTATGCTTGAGGACTACAATTCCGCACTCACTATACATACCAGGGGGCTCCAACCAGTAGCTCAGGAGCTACTGGTAGCTCACCAGCACCCTGAAAGTAGTTCTCAGACGTGAAGCCAAACCAAACCAATCTCAGAGATTCTGTGCATATTAAAGAAGGTAGCACTGTTCATTTTACTACCTTTAAGAGTTACAGACAGTGAAAGCAATGGCAGAGCCTGTTCATAACACTCAAACACAAACTGTGGTGGCGTATCAATTATTCAATTAGGGATGTATAGAGCTCACTACTCACCTGTGAGGGTTTCCAGGTGCTAGGGGAGTATGTGGAGGGGATTTGTGCAGCTTTGGTCATTCGAAAAGGCAGGTATTATTGTCTTTCTGAATTCTTTCAGTGTGGGGGGTTATCTGATGCTTAGGGGGAGTTCATTCCAGGTCTTGTCCATGATGTACGAGAAGGGTGTGCCTCCTGTCTGGTTATGTGAATAGAGAGGATTTCAGGCCAGGCCTGATCAGCAGAGTGGAGGTTTCTTTTGTGGGTGTAGAAGGAGATTGAGGTATTGGAGTCCGGTGTTGTGGAGGGCTTTATAGGTGTGTGTGAGCAGCTTGAAGGTCACTGCAAGTGGAGTTCTCTTTTATGCTGGGTAATGTGGTCTTGTCGTGGGAAGCTGAGGATGAGTCTGGCTGCTGTGTCCTGGACCGTCTGAAGTGTGTGGAGTAGGGATTTGTTGATTCCGGCATAGATGGCATTCCCGTAGTCCAGCCTGCTGGTGATGGTCTTTCTTGATTCGTGGGGTGGTCTATTTGAAGGTCTTGCTGAGTATCTGGAGGGTGTTGAAGCATGTGGAAGCTGCAGCGTTGGCCTATGAGTCTGTCACATGAAATATGTTTATTCACTTTAAATCTAAGTTGGGGAGACTTACTGTTTTGGTAATACAATTTGTGCAACACTGCATGTGATGATTTGAATGTTACTTGATTAGAAGCATTTAATATTGATAAACGTTTTCCTAGCATTCTGCTGATAACTTAATTTGGAATTTTTTGAGGGTTACTACTAATAATTGTGCTTACGGTGGTGATAGTGTAATGTTAATACATACCCCTTGCACAACCCCTACACTTCACAAACACCACTACACTTCCGTAAACCCTAAACACTATCCCAAGCATGAACCTCTACAGTACATAAACACCTCTATACTACTCTAAACCCTAAAACACTATCCCCTACAGTAGACGAACACCACTGGACTATCCTAAACCCTAAAACACTACGTTCAGCACAACCCCCTACACTACCCAAACGCCAGTGTACTACCCTAAATGCTAAATGTACCATCAACATGACCCCCTACTCGAGACAAAGACCTATGCACTACCTTAAACCCTAAATCTATCCCCAGCACAACCCGTTCACTACACAAACACCACTACTCTACCCTAAATCCTAAAACACTACCCCTAACACTTATACAAACAGCACTTCATTTATTTATATAGATAGTAACTCATAGTTAGTGTTATAAAATCACTAATACAAGTATACAGTTATCTATACAGTTACTTATGCAATCGCTGAGACATATGTATACTTCTTTTTATACAAGAAATGTCACATACGTTGCCTCTTATTTTTTTACTTTATTGCACATGTACTATTGAGAGATATATTTGCGCATAACCACACCCATAAAGATGTTAATTCACCCAAACAATTGTTATTACATGTAGTCTTAACGTCATATACCTACTGAATCAACTATTCATACATCTTTGGGCAGCCACACATCCCCCACCGAACCACACACACATTCTTTCTCCCATACATATACTTAGTTAAGTAATCAATAAGTAATATAGACTTTCACCTAGCTAGTAACCGAACTGGTGCAGCAGTTTACGAACAACTGACAAAGTAATAGAAATATTCACACAGTTTAGTCACTATTCAATATATTTAATGAGACAGTATAAATTAGTCAAGTAAACAATCAATCACACTGCTACCAAACTCTTTATCCAGATTTGTTTATATCAACTCATTCTTTAATGCAGATTGTTCTATATATAATACATATTTAAATAACAAACCAAACCACATTCACTGGATGCTGTCATCAGTGATCTCATAAGTGATTTCATATGAGATGTCATCAGTGATGTGATCAGTGATGTCACTAACCATGTTATGAATAATGTAATATATATACGTAAAGAGCTGCGTATCAAGGGGCTGTATTTAGAAGGAAAGGATAAGTCACGCAGGGTAACTTTTTTCTCCTTGTAAATATGGAGGAGCCACCTGTGCAAATGCCTTTACTGATTGGTTTTGTGCAGGAAGGTGTGTCTTCCTGCACAAAAAGAAACTCCACACAAGACAGATATTCTTGCACCATGGTGCAAGGGTGCCTGTATCACACACCACATGCGTGCAGTTTAAGCAGCAGTGGAGAGGGAAGGACAGACTTCCAACATATTTATGTACATATGTTGCATCTGTGTCCTTCGGAAGTAGCTGAGCACGCTGTAGCTAAAGAGCTTACATTGTCATGGTACAACACTTCCTTACAGGTCTGCAGGTATACATTCATCATATATGATAAATGCATTCTTTAGTCAATTACGCAGTACGTGTACATTTAAGAAAACTTTCACACACTAGCATATACATTTAGCTCTTTCTTTAACCAGAGTAGTTAGTTCTGAAAATAACGTTTTTTTTTGTTTTTTGTACTTTTATATTTTTTTGTTCATTTTTAGAACGTTTTTTTTTTAAAGAAAAAAAAGAAAACAGGACAAACAAAACCATGAACTTTGAGGAAATAAAAAAAACTAGTATAGATGGTTATCAATTGCTCTGCAAACTAGGTCTACTGATTGCTCCCCATAACAAATTAAACGAAAGCACTTCACGCAGTGCATTCTAACTTTCACAAATTGGGGACGTATGTCTGGTGGCGATGTTGAAAGTGATGCCCCGGAGGTACTTGGTATTGCCGGTGGTGGAGGTGCATTTTGGCGCAGTCTTCTACATTCTTCGTGAGCAAAGTTCACCGGATGCTGGAATTGGAGGTGCTTGCGCATACTAGCAGTGCCACAGGAGTATTTCTTGTTTGTATCTCCTCTGGACAGCACTGCCTGGCAAATCTTGCATGTTACTTTGGTGGCATTACATTTCTTTTGTCCCTCTGGAAAAGTAAAAGATGTCCATACGATGGATGTATATCTTTTGGGAGGGTGAGGTTCTGGTAGAAATTGTTCAGTAGCAAAATCATCAGATTCTGATGATTCCTGCAGTGGTTTAGCCATTTTTTAATACAAAAAAGAAGTTTAGGTTTCCAATGACGAAAAATTGAGGTTTTTCTCAGAACAGGTCTTCTCTTAAGGAAGGTCTAGGAAGAGTGATTATAATCGGTGGGGTTCTTCAATAGTTACAACAGTAAGTGTTATAAAATAAATAAATAAAATCTCTTTTTTTTTGGCCACTTTGGATGCGCGTTGGGTGCGTACATGCAGCACACATCTAGCGCGACTTCTCTAAATTGCATTCAAAAGTAATATCAGTTTATTAAAACTAAAAGAATATTAGTTTTTCTCCTTAATATTTATATTAAATACATATATATATATATTTTTTTTATACCGAATAATTTTGCGGAAGTCGCGCGCCCACCACGTTGACCACGTACATGATGTCATGCAGAAACGCGTGCGCGCTTGGTGTGGCGTGATACGTATATGTTGCGTATGCACTTGAAGTCACGTACGGGTCACATAGAAATCATGCATGAAATTATGCACCTATCGCACATCCTACGCGCATCCTACAGAACAATTGTAAAAAGGTGGCTACGTTCTGCGCAGCAATCGAGAGAGGTGCGCTAATGGTGTGAGACTGCTCAACAAATTGTAAAAAAAAATATATATATATATAAATATTTTAATAAATATAAAAAATATATATATATTACATTTAAAAAACAATAATTAATAAAAATGTGTAATGTAATTGAAAACAAAATATCGAAAAATAAATATATTTGAAAAGAAATTAAAATCAGTATCAAATAAATAACTATAACAACTAAGAGATTAAAAAATTGGTATTAAATAAATCTTTCAAAATCAATGAAAAAACCTTGGGTTTCAGGCAGGATATAGTTAGGAATTATCATTTAAAAAACCTTAGAAATTCACTGAAAAAACCATAGGTTTCAAGCAGGTTATAGTTAGGAATTATCATTTAAAAAACCTTAGAAATTCACAGAAAAAAACATAGGTTTCAGGGGTGTTATAGTTAGCTGGACATTTCACTTGTACAAAACCATTGAAATTCCTCCGTTATAGTTAGCTGTACTAACTGTAACACTCGCGCCCGCAATCCACTGGTGATGATTTCACATATTAGGTCATTCATGTCATCGTCAGTGACATCATTAATGACATCACTGATGACATCACTGATGTTATCATTCACATGACAATTAGATACACTTCATCATGCACTAGTATAATCTTTCGTCACTTACTGTAAAATACAGAGTACCATATTTGAACCCATTGACACACCAATACCAGAATCTAAAAACTCACTCAGTGATTCCTAGATCTACATACATATCTAATCACTTACCTATAGATTCACTCATACATGCTGTCAATGATCAATGGAAAACAATCAAATATACGTATACTCTTAGGTCAACATTACACACCAGCACACATCTTATTTACTTATGCAGTCATCCTACTCACTTATGCATAAAATGAATCATACTTACATTTACTTAGCTACACACTTTTACCAACACCACTTTATTTATTCATATAGATAAGATAGTACCTCATACTTAGTGTGTTATAAAAGCACTATTACAAGTATATAGTTATCCATACAGTCACCCATGCAATTATTGAGTCTTTTGTATACTTATTTATATACAAGAAATGTCACATACACTGCCTTTTATTATTCTAGTTTGTTGGACATGACACATATTTGGGCAGTCACACACCTCCCACTGAACCATACACACATTCACTCCTCCCATATAAATAATTAGTTAACTAATCAATAACTAATATAGACTTTCACATAGCTAGTAACCAAATGGTGCAGCAGTTTACACAACAACTGAGAAAGTATTACAGATACTCACACAGTGTAGTCACTATCCAATATATTTAGTGAGACACTATAAATTAGTCAAGTAAACTGTCAATCACACTGTTACCAACTGAGAAAGTAATACAGATATTCACACAGTTTAGTCACTATCCAATATATTTAGTGAGACACTATAAATTAGTCAAGTATATAGTCAATCACACTGCTACTAAATCCTTCATCCAGACACTTATATATCCACTCATTCTTCAATGCTGAATGCTATATATATAATACATATTTAAATATTGAGCCAAACCACATTCACTGGATGATGTCATCAGTGATGTCATCAGTGATGTCATTTGAGATGTCATCAGTGATGTCATTAGTGATGTCACTGACCATGTCATGAATGATGTAATATGTGACATCATCTGACAAAAGGTGAATCCCCTTGAGAGAGTCGTGGGAATGAATTAACACATTGCGCGGACAATCACAGTAACATGAAATCTATTATAAACACCAAAATATATTGTACAAATTATTTATTAAACATAAATAGTTAAACACAATTTATAATACTGTTGAACAAATTACAATTCTAAAAGAAAAATCAACATATTACTTCATCAACTATGGCCTGCATAATTGATTGGACAGACAAAAACTGTAAAACATAAACATTGTAAAATACAATTTGTACATTTGTAGCTCACAGATATTATCACCTATATTTTATCATCACAGAATTCATATATAAATATAAGTGATAGAGACTCAAATTGTACTAGGAGTGCGTTGACGCGTTTCCGTGGTGTATACTGATTTATTCCACCTTTTTCAAGACGGTTCTTAGTTGTCTGTCGTGGCTGAGGGTCTGATACAGCACCCTGTTGATAATCTCGAAGGTAACCTAGGATAGGTAGCGATACTATTCGTCTTATTTCTGTGAACTCAGCTGGTTATTCTTCTATGTAATTAAGTCTTAGGCCCTGTGATGACAGAGGCTAGATTAAAATGTCCTTGATGTATTGTTTCCCTGCCAGAATAAGTATAGGTCCTGGATATTTGTTGTGAGGTCTAACAGGAGTGAAGCAAGTATATCTCCTCTCTTGGCATTCTGGTTAGATTCTAAGGGGTAAATTGTAGAGGTATCCAGGTAAACAAATGACCGGCACTGGGCGTTGTTTAAAACGTCTTGGTGCAGGGGACTTCAGAGGGTTCTGGTGTAGTTTCAGCCAGGTCACTAATATGACCTTAAAATACGGATCGTGCCTCGCATCTGCTGGGGTTCTGGATTGAATATATGTGACATCATCACCAGTGGATTGCAGACGCGAGAGTTACAGTTAGTACAGCTAGCTATAACGGAGGAATTTAATGGTTTTGTACAAGTGAAATGTCCAGCTAACTATAACACCACTGAAACCTATGGTTTTTTCAATGAATATATATATATATATATATATATATATATATATATATATATATATATATATATATATATATATATATATATATATATATATATATTCATTGAAAAAACCATAGGTTTGACACCAGTTATAGTTAGCTGGAAATTTTACTGACATAAAACCAATGAAATTCCACGTTATAGTTAGTTGGACTCACTATAACTTGCGCGTGTAATGCACTGCTGATGACATTACATATTACATCACTCATGACATGGTCAGTGACATCACTTATGACATCACTGATGACAGACCTCCTTTAAGTGTAATGTAACCCTTAAAACACATATTGGAAAATAGAAATTAACATTTTCAAAAAAATGGAGATACCCATACCAGTTACAACAACCAATTCAGTAATTCCACCATCTATATACACATTCTCTCATTCACCAACAGTTCTATATAGTCACTCATACATATACTCACTCATCATATGTAGTGATACACCTATACATCCTGTTACACACCGACAATCATCCAAAAGTTACTCACACACATACTCACACATGCAAATAAACTATTGAACATCCATTTATTTGCATATAAAACTATACACACTCAACCACCCATACAGTCCTGCACATATGGTGTCTTCTAAACACATACAAAGAGAGAGTTAGTCATTCATGCATCTATGTGATTAGTAATACCCCCATAAAACCATAGAAACACTCATACTGATACTAAAAAAACATCTAAGAACCCAAATACCTACACATGTAGGTACTCATCAATCCAAGCAGCCAGTTATTCACAAAGTGAAACACTGATACATATATTTAAATATTTAAACATTACTCGCTAATATATGTATTCACTAAGGTACACTTAATAAGCCAGTTATCCAATCATTTCTTTTTGAAAAAAACATTCATTAAGACAATAATTTAAACATTTATTCTTCCCTCGACCTTTACATATACATATATAAAACATATTTATTTTTTAGAAAGACACACATTCACTGGATGGTGTCATAAGTGATGTCACTGACCATGTCATGAGTGATGTAATATGTAATGTCATCAGCAGTGCATTACACGCGCAAGTTATAGTGAGTCCAACTAACTATAACGTGGAATTTCATTGGTTTTATGTCAGTAAAATTTCCAGCTAACTATAACTGGTGTCAAACCTATGGTTTTTTCAGTGAATTTCATAGGTTTTTCAAATGCTACTTCCTAACTATAACGTGTGTAAAACCTATGGTTTTTTCAGTGAATTTCATAGTTTTTTTGAATGCTAGTTCCTAAGTATGTAATCACGTTCGTAACTAGATAGTGTCACCGCCTACACGTCCTGAGAAGCGCATGTAAAGTCATGTGACTTGAAAACAAAACTTCCAATTGGTTATTAGTAGTTTCTGTTCTGGAATTTACACGAAGCACTCCACCCACTTTCCTCACAATCTTTTCTACTCTCAAGAGACAACAACGTCGAGCATCTTCTGGAACACTTTGCTGAAATGGCTGCCCTACCGCATTCATCTTCCGAATCTGAAGGAAATGAGCGACCACCGTTAAGAAGAAAAAAGGAATCTTTCATTTGGCAATTTTTCACTTATCCTGAAGATCAAAAGAAAGTGAATGCGCCAAAAGTAACCTGCACGATATGCAATTCGGAGCTCTCAAGGGGAAATCCAAATAAAAAATATTCCTTTTCTATACACACCATGCAGCGGCATGTTAAACAAAGGCATCCTGAGCATTATGAAAAAGCATCGACAAGAGCCCTGGCCACGCTATTACCATCAGAGGTGGCCAGCACATCTTCTGGTGGACGACCTGTATCTCCATCGAGTGCTGAGATGGACTTGAGACCATATCTTGCGAAGGTGCATATGAAATGCAACAAGTGTGGAGAAATTCTTTTGTATGGAGAGCAGAGCCTCGTTCTTATTAAACTCAAAATTGACAGTCACAAATGCCCCAAGAAAAGATAAATTTCTTCACTTCATTTTCAAACTATTACATACTGAAAAATGTAGTAGCAACTTTAAGAAATCGAAAGCATCATAACACTTCTTTCCCAAAAAAAAAGAAAAAAAAAAAAAGTTCTTTTCAGAACTAACTCTTTCTACCAAAACGTGCTCCAAGAGCATATTATAAGATATTTTTTCGCCGCTTTATTTTAGTGCGAGACCGGGTGCGCGCACCCTCCTATCGCGTACAGGACCTGACACTTGCATGTGAAGTCATGTGACTTCTAAACAACACTACTAATTGGTTCTTGGTAGTTTCTATTCTGGAATTTACACGCAGCACTCCACCCACTTCCATCACTTTCTTTTCTACTCTCAAGAGACAACAACGTCGAACATCTTCCCGAAGACTTCGGTACAATGGCTACCGTTCTGCATTCATCTTCCGAATCTGATGAAAATGAGCGACCACCTTTGACAAGAAAAACGGAGGCCACGCTATTACCATCAGAAGTAATCAGCACATCTTCCGGTGGACGACCTGTATCTCCATCGAGTGCTGAAATGGACTTGAAACCATGTCTGGCGAAGGTGCGCATAAAATGCAACAACTGTGGAGAACTTCTTGTATACGGAGAGCAAAGCTTTATTCTAATTAAACACAAAATTGAGAGTCATAAATGCTCCAAGAAAAGTTAAATTTCTTCACTTTATTTGGATAGTATGACATACTGAAAAATATCGTAGCAACTTTAAGAAATCAAAAGCATCAAAACACTTGTTTCCAAAAAAAAAAAAAAAAAAAAAAAAAAGTTCTTTTCAGAACTAACTCTTTCCACCAAAACATGCTCCAAGAGCATATTATAAGATGTTTTTTCGCCGCTTTATTTTAGTGCGAGACCGGGTGCACGCACCCTTCTATCGCGTACAGTACCTGACACTCCCATGTGAAGTCATGTGACTTCTAAACAACACTTCTAATTGGTTCTTGGTAGTTTCTATTCTGGAATTTACACGCAGCACTCCACCCACTTCCATCACTTTCTTTTCTACTCTCAAGAGACAACAACGTCGAACATCTTCCCGAAGACTTCGGTACAATGGCTACCGTTCCGCATTCATCTTCCGAATCTGATGAAAATGAGCGACCACCTTTGACAAGAAAAACGGAGGCCACGCTATTACCATCAGAAGTAATCAACACATCTTCCGGTGGACGACCTGTATCTCCATCGAGTGCTGAGATGGACTTGAGACCATATCTGGCGAACGTGCACATGAAATGCACGAACTGTGGAGAACTTCTTGTATACGGAGAGCAAAGCTTTACTCTAATTAAACAAATAATTGAGAGTCATAAATGCTCCAAGAAAAGTTAAATTTCTTCACTTTATTTGGATAGTATGACATACTGAAAAATGTTGTCGCAACTTTAAGAAATCAAAAGCATCATAACACTTGTTTCCAAAAAAAAAAAAAAAAAAGTTCTTTTCAGAACTAACTCTTTGTACCAAAACAAGCTTGAAGAGCATATTAGCTGATATTTTCTCGCCGCTTTCTTATAGTGCGCGACCGGGTGCGCGCACCCACCTATCGCGTCGAGACACGCATGTGCAGTCATGTGACTTTAAAACAACACTTCCAATTGGTTCTTACTAGTTTCTATTCTGCAATTTACACGGAACACTCCACCCACTTCCCTAGAAAACCAGTTTATCGTAAAACTTTTAAAGCCTCCTCTTATGAAATATTCGACATCAATCACATAGCAGAGTACTAAATAGCACTATATACACTCCGTCCCTTAATTATAAGAGACTTATTGCTATGTAAAAGCAACTTTTGTTTTCCAAGATAATGTAAAATGCTGAGCCTATTACATAATTTTATTTCACATATATGTTACTATTCTCCTTCGAGTACTAACACCGTAGAAAATACCACCAATAACGGTGATATTTTTTACACCGAGAACGGGCGATTTCTATCGCTTACAGTCCTTACAATTATAAAGTTTTATTTCCTAAGTCTCTGATCTCCAACTGTGCAACGTAGCTCCCCTTTGTGTCGTAATAAGGTCCATAAACAAAAACTACAGGGCCAGCATTATAAACATACACAGAACCACAAAACGACAAGAGCCACCATGCTGATATATATCCTTAATATAATAAACCTCTGAGAATAAATACATATTTCCGTGGCACCCCATAACACAAATGTGGCGTCCTCTGACTCTGCTCCATTACCAAACACAGTAACTTCCCGCCCCCCTCACTTTTCACTAAACTCCGCACTCCACCCAAGCCGAACCCCCTATTACAAACCCCCAACCTACCCTCCCTGCCCAAACCCACCATGAACCTCAAACCGCCCGTAGAAAACTTATAAGACACAGGATTACTAAAACTCAAAGAATACGCAACAGGCAGATAATGTAAATAGTACATAAAGGCACATATTTTTTCCAAAATACTATTTAAAAACATGTTCTATTTTTTATAAATCTATCATGCATCTGACCCTCTAGAACTGCTTTCAAAACGTGAACTATAAACCTCTACTTTTCATTTTCAAACCATACACTTTCATCTGACCCTCTAGAACTGCTTTCAAAACATGAACTATAAACCTCTACTTTTCATTTTCAAACCATACACTTTCAATTACATTATTTTTTTCCCACAATTCATGTAATGTTACACACCTTTTCTAAAATACACCAGTCCGTATCATTTATAAGGATTTATTTTCAGTCTTCATCAGTAACACTTTCTTCACATATAATAGAAATCACTATAACTTTTTAAACGACAATGCTAACGCGGTAAAAATAACCCTTCATTTGCTTTCCTTTAAGAATGCACACTATGCACCCCACGCATGCGTTTCTTAATCTTTGTATTTGGCAGCGAATACCGACCTTGAATCGGAAGACATGAACAAGAGCGCCATTGTCACATTTAAAACTGAACGTTGCATCTGCTCACACACATATCTTTCACTAAGCTAACATTCACAGAAAACAGCATTGATGTAAAAAAAATTGACCTTGCTTTACAACTCCCTCAAATCACTCCCTTATTTTTTAACGCATCCTCCAGTTCAAAAAAAGCGACTTTTTTAATAACCACTAAGCAATATATAAGTGACTAGACTCCTAGAAAATGTATCAAGTCATTCTGCTCCTCTCCACTGCAAAGCCGGCGACCTAATTCTGTGGAGTTGCTATACAACCGGCAGTGCTGCGCCGTTTCCTGTACCATCTTGGGAAATTCAAAATGGATGTCCCTCCTGCCTTCGCAAACGAGCCGGGCCACTTAGAACTATTTCGACAGAGAATGCTTCTATACTACGGCACCTTACCACTCTCAACTTTGAATACTTCATATCGATTATCATTTCGATATTCGTATTTCACCTGTGTGCAGCCTGTATTTCATTGCCTGAGCTGTGATTTCACGTGGGCCCTGGATTTATGTCTCTGCAATTTGGTACCTCCTGAACCGAATTACAATCACCTCATGAATCCGTTACTTGATCATGAACAGCTTTGTTACAACGGAGGGTTTATGGCCTTTGCAGCGATACAAGGAGTTCTGGGTCATTGGAATATATTCGCAGCGGCGCAAGATTTCCTAACAGAGAGCTACATCGAAAACCCACCGAGCTGCCCTATGATGGTAAAAGACGCCCCAATAATGACAGATCATGAATGCTCCTTTCATCTTCTCAATTGGATGGCTGACATGTTTTCCGATGATAACAATGATTTCATGTTAGAGGCACTTGCTGCATACTTTGCCTACACAATGGACGGTTAACTCTTTCCTAACAGCGAGCTACATCGAAAACCCACCGAGCTGCCCTCTGATGGTAAAAGAGGCTCCGATTATAACAGATCATCAGTACTGCTTTACTCTTTTCCATTGGATAGCTGACATAATTTCAAATGATAAAACTGATTTCCTGTTACAAGCAGAAGCTACCTATTTTGCCTAAACAATGCTTCAATAACTCTCAAACAAGCCATTGACGTCCTCATTTTCTTTTGGTTTTCTATATTCTTCACGTTATTTTCCATATTTTCTTTTGAAGAACAGACCTATTTGCTTTACTAACAGTGGACATTATGATTTCGTGTTGTTAGACAGCTGATTCATAAAGTAATGATGTATAACCACTTGCATTTTCATATATCGTTCCTAAACTGAAAGGCCAGACACCTTCTTCCATTTATTAAAATATAATATACTTCCTTATAAGAGTGTACAATGTTTTTTTCCAACTATATTAATTTTTCTTCAACTATAGCGTTTGTATTCCATGTACTACTGACAATACCAATTACTGTGTTTTTTGCAATTTCTGTACTCATATTACATAATGATTTGCCTTTAAAATAGTACATTTCTAAATAAACATTTCAAATATTCACGGTTTCTCTTTTAATCCATAATCTCAACTGAAATGATTTCATATTGAAAAACTATTCATGGGTTCCACATAACCTTAACTGTAGACACTGAGGACCTTATTTATGAAGACCTTCCGCCGCCAGTGCCTCATTTTTTAAAATGGGAAAAAGTAACGCACCGGTGGCGCAAGGCCTTCATAAATAAAGTCCTGAATGTTTTCTTTTCTCGACCTCACTTACTGATACTAGAACCTGCAAGCCAAATACGGCCCGTGAACTCTTTCTTAGTAGGTCGCGCACCGTAAAGACAGTTATACCACTGTTAACATTTTTATTTTACTGTTACTAAGCACCGACACAGTTCCGCTTTACTCAGAGTTAATCACTGCTCCCACACTTCTACAGGCCAGACGCTATGTCGTATTTCTCTCCTTATCACCCTTTCATCTCCACAATAACAAACAGTTGTCCGCCAGCCACCAGAGAACAGACTCAGATGCAGAGGCACCAAAGAGTGAACCCATCACCAACTGCCATCTCCGGCTGTTTCCATGGTTACACCTCATTCTGCACCTTGCTGAAGGCACAGGTCAAAAGTTCATGTCTCAACGTTCTACAGCAAACTAAGAACACTGTTTTCCCTCCAGAAACACCTTCCAATCCACAACTCTGTTACATGTCTTGTTTTTTCACACCCAATAGTACTTTTCGTTTAACATAAACATTAACCTGTTCAATCTCCACTTGTTACAATCAACCAATCATTTTTATTTTTTAAACCACACCCAGCCTCTTCCTTTTTCTTTATTTAGAATTTCAACTTCTGACTACCATTCCACTTCCAGAACCGATCGGAGGACAACTACAAATCCCTTGAAAATGAAGGTCTGGCTAATAGGACACAGTTATATTCACTGGAGTGAAAAATATGCAGTAAGCAGACGAATTTGCAACCTCAGCTTACCAAATGTACACATAACATGGATTTCCAAAAGAGGATTGAAATGTCACCAATTGATTCCATTGGTGAAAACTTTTATGCATCTCCCAGAACCAGACCTTATAATTGTGCACTGTGGTGGGAACGATCTAGGCACAATCACTGGGGTAGGTCTGGAAATGCTTCTAAAAGACACCTTTCGACAATTGATGACACTTTTTCCTCGATCTGCCTTGGTATATTCCAATATATGCCAAAGACAGAAATGGAATTGGTCCAATCACCATTGTGCACAATTTGAGAAAGCAAGGAGACATGTAAATAAATCTGTTTCTGCGTTCCTCAGAGATTATAGCATGGGTTCTATTTACCACAACAACTTGCGATACCACATGCAAGACGTCTATAGGAGAGACGGTGTTCATTTCACGAATGAGGGAAACAGAATCTTCCTCTGCAACATCAGACTCTGCATCGGTACTTACTTATAAATGCAGAAAACACTCAATTAACACAAGGGCTCTTTTCAGAGCCACCTTATATCTAGAATATATCACAAAAAATAATCCTTGGTTTTCTAACTTGGAGCCCAAATAAATTTGGCTCTTTGAAAAAGATTCTGAATTCTTCATACAAACACAGAGCCCAACAACTAAGTCGTATTTATAAAAATATATGGTACATTTTATTTTGCCAAACAATGCATATAACCTCTTATAGTTCAAAGGTTTTCAAAATCCAGTTTTTTTCATTTTTTACAATATTTACAATGTTTTTATAAAGGTACGTATGACAGGGTGCTCATGAAAACGTGCATAGAATTGGTGCTCGAAAAGATGGCGCAAGTGATTGAGAAAGAGAAAGAAAGAATGGTGACAATTTTTACAAGTGAAATTACTGATTCGATACTTCTAAACAGTATAACCTGTCCACTCTTAAAATTCAAAATCTAGTGTATCAAGAACTCATTCATTTAGTTTAGCACGTTGTACACTAGATTGTTAGGTGGTCCAGGAGGTCTTAATAAGAGTGTCGACGTTTCGACCCGACTTAGTGCCTTGGGATAATTAATAGCCTCTGCTCGCGGGTCTTCTTCAGGACTAGGGAGCACCCTCCGTACCTGACGTAAAGGAGTACCCTAATAATGATTAAGGTAGTAGTCATCCATAGTCGACCAAGGATCTATGTATCCAAATTGGCAGCCGTAAGGTATTGATCCACTTTCACGGGTGGTGAACTAATTCAATATGCGACCCAGGATCTATTTGTCCATGTTCCCAATGTGTTTTTTCTCCAGCAGAGTTAATCCACTCGCCACAGTGCCGAATTCCCACTGTCCGGTAATGTAGAGAATTCACTCGGGGTGTCGGTATCCAAATTAGCTTCCCGACTCAATGGGTCACCGCGGTGTCTCTCACCGCGGTGAGAGACGACCGGCGAAACAGAGCGGATTATCCTGTTTGGGCTACAACATAAAAAAGAGAGTGACCACACCGGCACTCTAGTGTAAACACTCCCCATTGAGTCGGGAAGCTAATTTGGATACCGACACCCCGAGTGAATTCTCTACATTACCGGACAGTGGGAATTCGGCACTGTGGCGAGTGGATTAACTCTGCTGGAGAAAAAACACATTGGGAACATGGACAAATAGATCCTGGGTCGCATATTGAATTAGTTCACCACCCGTGAAAGTGGATCAATACCTTACGGCTGCCAATTTGGATACATAGATCCTTGGTCGACTATGGATGACTACTACCTTAATCATTATTAGGGTACTCCTTTACGTCAGGTACGGAGGGTGCTCCCTAGTCCTGAAGAAGACCCGCGAGCAGAGGCTATTAATTATCCCAAGGCACTAAGTCGGGTCGAAACGTCGACACTCTTATTAAGACCTCCTGGACCACCTAACAATCTAGTGTACAACGTGCTAAACTAAATGAATGAGTTCTTGATACACTAGATTTTGAATTTTAAGAGTGGACAGGTTATACTGTTTAGAAGTATCGAATCAGTAATTTCACTTGTAAAAATTGTCACCATTCTTTCTTTCTCTTTCTCAATCACTTGCGCCATCTTTTCGAGCACCAATTCTATGCACGTTTTCATGAGCACCCTGTCATACGTACCTTTATAAAAACATTGTAAATATTGTAAAAAATGAAAAAAACTGGATTTTGAAAACCTTTGAACTATAAGAGGTTATATGCATTGTTTGGCAAAATAAAATGTACCATATATTTTTATAAATACGACTTAGTTGTTGGGCTCTGTGTTTGTATGAAGAATTCAGAATCTTTTTCAAAGAGCCAAATTTATTTGGGCTCCAAGTTAGAAAACCAAGGATTATTTTTTGTGATATATTCTCTGAATTGAATTAGGTCAAGGACCACTGTTTTTGTTAACGCATTGTACCCAGGTCCAGGACCATTTTGGGACACCCCATTTTTGATAATGGCCACCTTATATCTAAGCACTCAAACTTCTGATTTACCTCCATTTTCACACTCTTGTAAATAGGTGTGCGCGACCGGGTGCGCGCACCCCGTATTTTTTTTCGGGGAAAAATTATATCTTTTTGCGTTTAAGGGCCTTACTGCACACCCCGAGAAAAGCTACGCAGCAAGACAATCTCTACCTTCTCCCCTTTCCATGTTTCAACGCTTTGAAATGAACAATATATTTACTCGCAGTGACAAAATGGCGGACAAAACTTCCTGATTTCCTTCGAATCGAACGTTAACAGACGTCACGCAGCAAAAAAAAATTCCGCTCACGCGCAGCCGCTTGCGTGCGCGCACGCGTGCGCGCCTATAGATATATAATTGGCTTTAACTTTAATTTTCTCAACAACTACTGAACGGATTTACACCATTCCAAAAAAAGCGTAATCTGCGAACAAGACTCTACAGTTTTGGCAAATTTCTTATAAATTCATTCACCCGTTCGAACTGTAGCCGAGTCTAAAGTTCCTATGGAAAATAACATGGAGAAAACACGTTTTGGGACCCCCCTTATATCTCAGCCCCCACTTGACCAATCCCCCCCAAACTTTCATGGAAGGAGCGCAGCGGACCTAGCCATCTTCTTTGAGAAATTCGCAAAGACTCATCCACCAGGGCCAAAGTTATTCCAAATAGAATGTTGAGGATTTCCTATGGAAAACAATCCTAACTATAACTACCTACTGGCGACCGCCAGTAGGTAATATATATATATATATATATATATATATATATATATATATATATATATATATATATATATATATATTCACTGATAAAACCATAGGTTTCAGCAACTTTATAGTTAGGAATTAGCATTTAAAAAACCTTAGAAATTCACTGAAAAAAACATAGGTTTCACACATGTTATAGTTAGCTGGACATTTCGCTCATACAAAACCATTGAAATTCCCCTGTTATAGTTAGTTCAGCTAACTATAACTCGCGCGCCCGCAATGCACTGCTGATGACGTCACATAATACATCACTCATGACATGGTCAGTGACATCACTCATGACATCACTGATGACATCTCAAATGACATCATCCAGTTAATGTGTGTCTTTCTGAAAAATAACTATTTTTTATATATGTATATATAAAGGTCGATGGAAGAATACATTGGTAAATAAGTGTCTAAATGGATGCTTCTTTTGTAAAACTGATTGTATAACTGACTTATTAAGTGTATCTTAGTGAATACATGTATTAGCGAGTAATGTTTAAATATGTAAATATCTGTATCAGTATCTCACTTTGTGTATAAGTGGCTGCATGGGTTGGTGAGTAGCTACATGAGTGTCTATATGGGTTAGTAGTTGGTTTTTTGAGTATCAGTATGGTTTGGTGGGAGGCATTACTTAGCACACAGATGCATGAATGAATGACTCACTGTTTGTATGTGTTTTGAAGACAGCATGTGTGCAGCACTGTATGGGTGGGTTAGTGTGTGTATGGGTGCATTAGTGAGTGAATGACTGTCTCAATAAGTCATAAGTCATAGGTTCTTATATAGCGCATGAATCACCAAAAAGGTCTCAGTAACTACATATGTTTTAAACTAGTATATGTGAGTATTGATGTATATAAGTGAGTATATGTGAGAGTGAGAGATTGGAAGAGTTCCTGTATAAATAAGTATGTGTTTCTATAAGTGATTGTTTAAGAGAGTAAGTATGTGTACATTTCTGTAGAAGTAAGTGTAGTGGTGTGTGCATATCTGTATATGTAAGTAAATGGATGTTTGATAGTTTATTTGCATGTGTGAGTATGTGTGTGAGTAACTCTATGGATGAGTATCGGTGTGCAACAGGATGTATAGATGTATGAGTACATATGATGAGTGAGTACATGTATGAGTGACTATATAGAACTGTTGGTGAATGAGTGGATGTGTATGTAGAGGTTGGAATTTCTGAATAGGTTGTTGTAACTGGTATTGGTATCACCATTTTTTTGAAAATGTTAGTTTCTATTTTCGAATGTGTGTATCAATGATTATATTATGGTGAGAGGAGGTCTGCCACTCTTTCACAAGGATGTCATCAGTGATGTCATCATCAGTGATTTCATTTGAGATGTTATCAGTGATGTCATGAGTGATGTCACTGACCATGTCATGAGTGATGTAATATGTGACGTCATCAGCAGTGATTTGCGGGTGCGCGAGTTATAGTTAGCTGAACTATAACAGGGGAATTTCAATGGTTTTCTATGAGTGAAATGTCCAGCTAACTATAACATGTGTGAAACATATGGTTTTTCAGTGAGTTTCTAAGGTTTTTTAAATGCTAATTCCTAAATATAACGTGTCTGAAACCTATGGTTTTTCCAGTAAATTTCTATGGTTTTTTACAGGCTAATTCCTAACTATAACGTAGCTGAAACCTATGTTTTTTTCAGTGCATTTTAAAGGGTTTGTAAATGATAATTTTTAAATGTATTAATTGTTATATTTTTTTACTGATTTATTACATTGTTTTAAACTATTTCTTTTTAGATATTTTATTTTTTAAATTGCATTACATCTTTGCAATATAAATTGAAAAAAAGTGTTTTTAAAAATATTGAAATTGTAATAGTTATTTTTAATTTTATATATTTTTTAATTTATATATATTTTATATAGCAGGCAATGATATCCTATGGAAGGAAATTCAAGCCCCCCACATACATCATATTAAAGCTCCGGGGGTGGCGGTCCACGGGGTTGTGGGGGGCTGTGTGCCCCCCGCTATAATACATACTTTTCCCCGGGGGTGGCGGTCCCCAGGGCAGTGTGGGGGAGATTGGGCCCCCCACACTTTATTTTTATAAAGCCCCCGGGATTTAGCCCCCCGGGGCTAATTAACATTATAGCGCCGGAGCCCACGCTTCGTTTTTTTGTGGGGGATCGGCAGGGTACGCGTTCCCTACACGCATCCCTCGATTTAAAAAAAAACAAATATATATTTTTTGACCTTGGGGGTCCTTGTGGGACCCCCTAAGCAGGCCTAGTGGGTCAGGGTGTTTCTACCCTGCCCCCTTTTCTTGTTTTTCGTGTTTCTTTTTCTGTTTTCTTGTACCTCGGTTCTACCGAGGCACAAGATGGCTGCCAACACTTCCTGGTTTGGAGTGTTGGCAGCCAGTTGACAGCCAATTAGCAAGCAACTCGTGCTCGTAAGGGTACGCCTATAATCCTCGGACGGTACTTTGTCTATAGGTATATCTATGACTTTACTTGTGATTTTCTCAGGAACTACTGCACGGATTTACACCATTTAACAAAAAGCATCATCTGAGAACCAAACTCTACCTTTTTGCCAAATTTGGTGTAATTCCGTTCAGCAGTTCGGGCTGTAGCCCGTCTTAAAGGTCCCTACAGAAAATTGCATGGGGAAAATATGTTTTGGAACACCCCGTTTTTCTCGGCCCCTGCTTCACGAATCACCCCAGACTTTCAGGGAAGGACCAGAGCGGCGCAGGCCATCTTCTTGGAGAATTTCGCGAAGATTCGTAGACCGGCGCCAAAGTTATTCCAAATAGAATGTTGCGGATTTCCTATGGAAATTAGGTCCTAACTATAACTACCTAATATATATATACATATATATTGGGGGGAATATCGTAGCAGTTCTCAACAGTTTGAATAGTTATCTTCCCAACTGGTCAAGTAGTGGTGTCAGGCGAATTATAACTCAAGGTGACCAGGGAAGAATTTTTTTAAAAAGAGGTCAGACCTGCATCCTAGGAGGGATGGAGATCCAAAAATGTGAAACACTTACAAGGCAATGCCAATCAATATAATAACTGATCCTAAGAAGTTTTCACCTGAGAGTCTGGAACCCCAGCTGCTGACATAACCAAGGCAACCCTGGCTTTCCTCTTGTGTCCTTTCTCAGAGCAATAAGGGGAAAGCAATTTCTATGAGCCGTACCTTCAAAGGGGGAAACAGATGATATCCAGTAGTGACTTGAGCATGAGTGTCAGTTAAGTGGATAACTTTGCCACAATACATTTTGTTGACATTATTAACTGACTTTTGTAAAAGCCTCCACATGATAGGAACTCACCTTTTAACTTCTTTGTAAGCAACCTTGAGTGTTTTCCTTTGCTCACCCTTAGTCAGTGATCTGTTGCTTTGTAGTATGGTTTGAAATGTAAAAATACAGTATGGTGTATAGAAATGTTACATTAGACAAAGGGTACTACAAGGTGTTGGATTCACGTGCCATACTGTGCTAGATTATGATTGTCATTTATGAACTACACAGTGGCAAAAGAATCTCTATGACTAAAGCAGTAACTCACTGAGTTCTGCACATAAAAGATTGTTCTCTAAAATATGCATGGTATGTGTTCTTTACAGCAGGCATTTTAACCATCTGTGCTACCTTAGATGAGTTAAAACTGCCACTAGACAAAAACCCCATCTCTGTCCAGAAGGTACGTTAATCATCAGAGTTAACTTGACACGTTTATTGTTGCCTGAAAACCGCTGAATATACAAGGAATTTTGCAGTGCTTTTAAAACTACTACACTGCTACAAAACCTCCTTCACTAACAAAACCGGGACTCCAGCCTCTCGGAGAAACATCTGATGCCCCAAATGTCCAGTCAAAGTGTGTCCACTGGTAGTATTTCCTCCACGATAATAGCCCTATGGTGTAAGAAATCCAAAAAGAGATTCACTTCAAGATTTCAGCCTCCCTCAGAAGTCCTAGGGTTCTCAATAACCACCCGCCTTTAGACCAAGCGCCTAAACTGAGGAAACTAAGGTGATATCCATGAGGCACTATCCACCCTTTTCTTTTTCTACATCAGAAAACTCCAACCCTCCTTGTAACTTCCTCTCTTTTTTTTGCCATTCTCTATTCCCTATCCACTATCCTTCCTCTGCACTTTTGTTTCTCAGCTTCTAATTTCTACTCTCCCCTCAGCCTGAAGTCTTCATTGTCTCACCCTATCCCAATAATTGTTCCACTTACTCTCTACTCATCTTACTAACCTTTCTTTTCCGCCATCTACTCCCTTGTTTCAACTCTCTCTCCTGCCTTTTCTCTCCCTCTATTTTACCTCATGTATCAGCTTTTCTAAATGTCTTCCCCTCCTTTTGTCTCTCCCTTCTCTTACCCAACTCTCTTTTTGTCTAGACATAACATATATGCACACTGTATTTTAGTGCTCTACAGGGTCATATGTTAACACGTCAAAACATCTATTACTTTGCTTGCCATCTGCCGTGTAAGCATTCATCACTGGTTGCATATATAAAACAAGCATTTGCAATCCAATCAGTCTCACTTTTGGGACCTTATATGCATTTAGCTATGCAGCACAATCGCCTGGGTGCTGAAATATCTACTGTTCTTTAACATGGAGGGAAAGTAAGCACCAAACTGCGTGACATGCAGGTATGGGAACACATGGAGAGAAATATTGTCTATCAGCAGGAAATTGTATAGTCCAAAGCTCTGTTTTTAATATAAAATCAGTGCCTTCGAAGGTCATATCACTGAATACAAGATTTGAAAAAAATATTATTGTCTTCGGGTGCTCATGGAAGACAATTTCAATGGACTGGAATCTAGAGAATGCCAAAGTGATTTTGGTATTCTACTGACCTCTGCTGGTCGTTTTCTATCAAGAAAGTTAAATGGAGGCAGTTGTCAGAAAAATGTCAAAGATAGAAAGTCCCTCAGCAGAAAGCAATTCTGGTATTTTACAGACCTCTGTTGGTCATTTTCTATCAAGACAGTGAAATAGAGGCAGTTGCCAGAAACATTTAAATAAGAAAGTCCCTCAGAAGAAAGCAATTCTGGTATTTTACAGACCTCTATTGGTCATTTTCTATCAAGACAGTTAAATAGAGGCAGTTGAACAAGTAGGAAAGGAATTCTGTTTTTTTACTAACCTCTACTGGTTGTTATCTATCAAGACAGTTACATTGAGGCAGCTGAACAGAAGCGGAAGCAGACAAGTCCTAGGGCTGATTTCCAGAGCCCACAAAGTACATACACATATAAGTATATACTAAAGCATATACCAGAGGTCTGGAATGCTTGAATAAAAAAAAAACTGCTGTACACCCAAAAAAACATGATGTGCAAATAAACTGCTCTTCTTTGCTGTCTTAATGTTGCTGGTTTGATACATAGAACATTTTGGTTCATGTGCATAGTCAGTGGTTTATGTCTGCAGAAACGTTGCCTTGCATGGGCTCCTCAGTAAACTTTACTGTTCATAGTTTGGTTTGGCCTACAGTATATTTGTCTGACTCAACATATTTTAGGAGGCAGGGATAGAGGTCATGAGGCCTCTGGAAACAAGGGGCTCAGTATTCTGAAGTCCTCAGAGAAGAAACTTCTGGTGCAGAGAGAAACTGCTGGCCTCCTGAGCAGTGAGGTAACTGCACGGAAATATGTTATTTAAGTGTTGTTGACAACAGAGAAGCGTTTTATTTTTCATTCTGATCATGGCATTTTAATTGTTTCCAGAATCTTTATCTGAAGTGAGCTTTTTAAGAGTGTAAAATAATATTTTAGAGTGTGTGATGTATTTTTCACTGTTTTCAGAAACACCACTCCTAAATGTTTTGCTTTTGCAGGCCATCTAGGGGCAATTTAATAGTAACTGTTGTTTTCAACAATGAACTTGTCCATCTCTAAAAGCAACTGTTTGTAATGTAGGTTTCATAATCTGTTTTTCTAATTCCTAAAACATTTCAATAAAAAAAATCAACCCCTGAGGAGGCAGAAACACTGTTGGGTTAATTCTGGGGTGGTGACACAGCCAAATGCCTGATCAGGCAACCTGCACCGCTCCTTTTTTTTGGACTACTTTTTCCTGGTGTCTAGTGGGCTTGCTACACGCCAGGGGTCAGATTGGGAGCAAACCGCCTATCTGCTCCCCTTGTGGACAGAACAACTACTTTGCCTTTTAAGGAAGGGGTACTACCCAGTACCAAAGTGGGACACCTAACCACTTTTTTGCAACACTGTAAAATCTCTGGTGTCTAGTGGGCTTTCTACCATTCCCCCTCTCCCGGATTAAAGGCAAAACCTCAATTGGGGCACATTTCCTATCTGTCCCCTGGGTGGGAATTGTAAGAAAGACTCTATTGCCCCTTTTCTGGGGTGGGGGTAAGGCAATGCCACCCCTATTTTTGGGGTGCCACTTTGAAACCCCTAGTGTCTAGTGGGCTTGGTACCACAGGGAGGGCTACTCAGGGCCGGACTGGCCATAGCGTGCACTGGGCATTTTCCCGGTGGGCCGCAAGGGTGGAGGCCGATTTTGGACCCCTGGGGGCGTTTTTGTTATGCTGCAAAAACGGCCCCCGTAACAAAAACGATTGAAACCGACCCTGACAAACAGCTCGGCCGCTCCCAGGGGGGCCGGCCGAGCTCTTTGTCAGGGCCGGTTTTGCTTCCCAGTCCGGCCCTGGGGCTACTGTAGGCTAAACCCACAAGTGGCCCTGGGGGAGAGGGCTGTAAGACTGTGTTGCCATTTTTGGAGTGGAGGTATGGCCCAATGCCAGCATGGTCTCCAGGCATTTGTTAAAAGAAACTTAGCTAGTGCCTAGTGGGATTTCTAAACAAACAGGGTGGGGGCAGATTGGGGGCAACCCGCCCCCCTAGCCTGCCATTTTGGGGAGGCAAAAAGACTGTAGACTTCATTACCCCCATTTCTTTTGATCCAATAACAGTTTTTCTGGTGTTGGAAGGGTTCCTCCCCATCTTCAGGGGCAGATTTGAAAAAAAATCTCCAATTTGCCTGGAAAGGAGGGGCAAAAAGACTGTATTATCCCTTTGGGGTAAGGGCGTGGCCCAGTGCCAAGATGGGCTGCTCCCACCCCTTCCAGTGACCCATCCCTGGTGTCTAGTGGGCTTCCTACCCCTCCCCAGGGGCAGACTGGGTATATAAAGAGTATCAGGACCCAGGAAGGGGAAGGTAGCAAAGACCCAAGCCCTGGGGTGGTGCTCCCTACCCCAAAGACATTGCAGGTGTCTAATGGATCCTTGCTTGGGGATTATACTCTCAGGGCAATACCCAAGCAGGGATCCACCAGGGATAGACAGCGATAGAAAAGGGACATTCTCCCCTTCCAACACTGACTCTCCCACACAGATTGGTGTAGGGGAGGCAGAGTTATGGCCCTGGCACCGATCAGCATGTGAAACCAATGGGCAAAAATGGTGTCCACTAGTTTCACTTTCCCATCTTTGACATCACTGCACCGTATGGCGCATGGGCATTACAAATGGCCAGGGAGAGGTGTGGGGTGGAAGCAATTCCACTTCTGCCACCACAAAACAGTAGGTGGTGGAAGCTTCCGGTGCTTGTATGGAGGCTTCATGAGTTTAAAAAAAAAAAAAGATTTATTTATTTTATGCGATTTTTCCATAGCGCGAACATTACCCGAAGGTGTCAGAGCGCTTTACAAAAGAACCAGTTGCGATACATAAGGACTTAGGATTACATGAGTTACATAAAAGATACAAACAGGAAAATAAATTGTAAATGTACAAGTTGTAACGTCATACAGGGAAGAGATACAAAGAGAAAAAGTTGCAAATGTACAAGTTGTAAAGTCACTCAAGAAAGAGATACAAATGGATAAACTCTAAGAATCACATGGGAATGATAGTGAGTACAAAGGTCTACTACATATACTAGTGGTTAGAGTTATCTCTATATACATATATATACAAATAGTAGATTTTCTCAGGATTTCATTTTACCCACGATTCGACTTGGACAAGTATATATCACATATTTACAGAGTGATAAGAGAAATTTAAAAAAACAGTTAAAATAAAAAGGGGTAGAGAGCAGTATGTGGGGGAGAAGAGTTGGAGGCTGAGGGCCGGATTCACAGAATGAACTTAAGACTAAATCCTAAACTTACTACTATTTGGTATTCACAGAATGCACTTACTACTTTCGGGATTCACAAAGTGAACTTACTACTTTCAGGATTCACAGAATGAACTTACTACTTTCGGTATTCACAGAATAGATTTAAGACTACTAACTTCACGTCCGCACTCGGGCCGGAAATTCCGGCCCGGAGGCGGAGTTTCCGGCTTGGGGGTGGAGCTTACGACCCGGAGGCAGAGCTTGTGGCTTGGAGGCGGAGCTTCCGGCTCAGAGGTGAGTATTTAGCCACGGTTGAAATCTCGACCTCTGGGCCGGAAGCTCCGCCTCCAAGCCGCAAGCTCTGCCTCTGGCCCGGAAGCTCCGCCTCCGGACCGTAAACTCCGCCCCAAGCCGGAAACTCTGCCTCCGGGCCGGAATTTACGGCCCGAGTGCGGACGTAAAGTTAGTAGTCTTAAATCTATTCTGTGAATACCGAAAGTAGTAAGTTCATTCTGTGAATCCCGAAAATAGTAAGTTCACTCTGTGATTCCGAAAGTAGTAAGTGCATTCTGTGAATACCAAATAGTAGTAAGTTTAGGGTTTAGTCTTAAATTAATTCTGTGAATCGGGCCCTGAGATTGGTGAGAGGAGAGAGGGGGAGAAAGAGATAAGGCAGTCCAGCGTAAGTGAAATGTCTGAAGGTCAGCAGGATGGAATCCAAGGGACCAAAGGAAAGGACAAGAATCTAACAAAATGGCGGACCCGGGTCGTGGGTATCGATGGAAACCATCTCAACATGGCAAGATGCACCCAGGGCAAGAGCGACAACAGGAGAGGGTCCCAAAATTGTCAGGATTCACATACGTAGGCGCCTGCCTAGCGCCTTAGGACTACATTTCCCATCAGCCTCCTGTAGTGGGAGGTACTTAAGGATATCACGCGCCGTAGTGCGTGCGCGTAATTCTGATTGTTTTCTGTCTTGTTCGTGGCCGGCGTCTCGAGGAGCTGGCCTCTCGGATCTTTGTTCTCCTGGTTAGGTTCCCGCGATTTCCAGTAGACAGGCGCTGCACTACCAAAGGCGTGGTGAGTCACCGGCGCGGCCGACCCATCGTCATAGCACGGAACGCAGTGAGTCGGCTGACCACGCGTTACCGTGTAGAAACTGAGTCGCCTGCAGTTTTTTCTCTTTGCCATCTGCTTCAGCGCGGAGGGGCTTGGGTTTGTCTTAATGGAACGCGGATGGTTGGCGGACCAAGCGTTACCGATTAAAACTTCTGTGGCTTCATGGATAGTTGCGGAGCATAGTGGTGGTTGCCACATGTTGCCGTAAAGCTATTTTTCCCTTCCTACAGTAGAGCGGAACGCTGTGAGTATGTTTACCACGCGTTGCCGTTCATTGATTACTCTTTCTACGACTACAGCGGAGCAAGGTGTGTTGGTTGACCACTTGCTGCGGTTTGGCCTGGGTTGTTCTTCTATTGTTTGTTACAACAGAGAACTGTGGTGGCCACAACGTTCTACCGGATGTAACCTGATCCTTTTTGTGTTGGGATTCCAAGTACTATGCCGTTACAGGAATATGATGATATAATATTCCAGGAACATAATATAGGAAACTGGTAGTATATGGAGAAGATCTGTGCTCTTGCCAAAATCTCTATCATTCTATGAATTATAAGGAGCCTCATCCTTATCTAAAAGACCAAGTTCCCTTCTTCCAGAACTAAGGGGAGAACTGTCTTGTGTATTATTTGATTTATTTCCTGAACTGCTGACTGAGTGCTGGTTCTAGGTTGGAGGTGTGTTATGGTCATTTGTACATACATATAGCGAGAATTCATGAGAGTAGTTGTTTGTTACAGTCACTGCATAACTGTGTCTTTATGTTTATGTAATTTCAGAGCCTTTGTCCCAGCAGTTCCTTCCCCTTCCCTTTTTTCCCTTACTTAATGGTTCGAACTCCCTGTATACTAAGTTCAGGGAGTTGGTAACATTAGGAGGTGGACCCTTACGAGTATCAACCGGATCCTGTGGAGCGTATTCCTGACAGAATCACGTGCCCAAGAATAGAGCTCCATCCGATCCGGTGAGGTAAGGGGCCATGGCTACTATGGACGATGTCCTTCAGGCTTTGGTGTTGGTGCAGCAGGAATTGATTTCTTCTAAGGCTGAGACATCAACCTTGAGGGAGAAGGTGGACAAGTTGTCTAGAAATCCCTTTGATGCCTCCACTGCCGCCCCTCAAATACAGGTCACCGTACCCCCTCCCATTCCTTTGGCAAATCCCAAAAGGTATTCAGGAGACCCGTCATAGACCCAGGTGTTTTTGACTCAAGTCATGATGCATTTTTCCTGCAAGCCCTCGTCTTTCCCTTCCAATCATTCTAGAGTGGCTTTTGCAATATCTTATTTGAGTGGCGATGCTGCCAATTGGGCGGTGCCGTTGGCACGTAATGACGATGCCATTTTATCCAATTGGACAGCATTCCATGCTGAATTTGAGAAGGTATTCGATAGAAGGGCCACCACCTTCAGCGCTGACCGTGAACTGCTTGAATTGAAACAAGGGAGACAGGATTTGGTGTCTTATCTTACAACCTTTAATAGGTTGGTGGCTGAAACAGCATGGCCAGAGGAGAAGAGGATGTCACTGTATTACCAGGGTCTGCGAGAGAGCTTGAAAGATATCATAGCTCAAATAGATCCTCAACCCCTCACTTGTTCTGATATGATAAGCCTTTCCCTAAGGTTAGATGGGAGGGTAACGGAGAGAGGGGGTGACAGACGTAAGGCAGAGAGGGGTTATTACAGAACTGAATACTCCCCACGTAAGACAGGTAACCCTATAGACACCGGCAATGAACCTATGGAAATAGGAGCTGTTAGAGCACCCTTACCTAGGGCCGAACGAGAGAGCCGCAGGGCCTTAGGTTTATGCATGTACTGTGGGAAGAAGGGACATTATGTGAAAGAATGTACCATGAAACCAAAGAACTCAGGGAACTGGGCAAGGAACAAGAGAGCGGCTGTGTCTTCTGTTACTACCGAAGAAGCATCTCAGGTGGTCAGAGAAGATGCTAACTGGAAGATCCCTTCCCTTTCTGCCACGAATATTCAGGAACATGAATCCCACATAGTGCTCCCCATGACCCTAGAAACATTGGATCAGGTACATCAAGTGATGGTAATGATTGATTCAGGAGCCACAGGTAACTTTGTGGACAGCGGGTTGGTATCCCTTTTGGCTCTCCATAGAGTGCTTAGAGATAGTCCTGTAGAAGTGTGGGCTGTGGATGGTAAACTGTTAAAGTCAGGTCTTATAACTGAACAGACGGAAAGAGTAGTTCTATCAGTGTCAGTAAGAGGGGTACTCATCGAGAAGAGCTAAACTTGAATATCATAGAAGCACCCAAGTACGAAGTAATATTGGGTATGCCATGGCTAAGCCACCACAATCCCTCGATTCACTGGAGGAAGAAGACCTTACAGTTCTTAGACCCTCGTTGTAAGGAACATATCTCTATAGAAACAGATACAAAGGTGATAGCCTTGCTGAATTAATACTGTGTCGCTACAGCAGCCGAGAAGGTGGTAGTACTACCGCAGTGTTATCAGGAATACCAGGACGTTTTTAGTGAGGCCATGGCGGAACAGCTTCCTCCGCAATGAGAATACGATTGTCGTATAGATCTGGTGGATGGGGCCGTAGTACCTACCTGCAGGGTGTATGCCTTATCTGTACCTGAAACAAAACACTTGAAGGACTACTTGGACCACTACGTAAACATTGGCTTTATCAGACCATCCCGCTCACCATCAGCTTCTTCTCTGTTTTTTATTTCAAAGGCCAATGGTGAGCTAAGAGCGTGCGTGGATTAACGAAGGTTGAATAAGATCACCATTCTAAATCAATATCCATTGCCCCTCATTACAGTGTTACTGGATCAGGTTCGTAACGCCAAGATTTACACCCGACTAGACCTACGAGGGGCTTACCATTTGGTTCGTGTAAGGGCAGGGGACGAGTGGAAGACCGCATTTAAGACCCATTATGGCTTGTATGAATACCTGGTAATGCCATTTGGGCTATGCAATGCCCCTGCCGCATTTCAGTTTTTTTTTAATGACGTGTTGAGAGAGTAAATTGATGTCTGTGTAGTGGTGTACATCGATGATATTTTGATTTATTTGGATGAGGTTGACACACACACAGCTCAAGTCATCCTGGTGGTCCAGAAGTTGAGGGAGCATAAGCTGTATTGCAATCTCAGCAAGTGTGAGTTTGGGGTATCAGTGGTTGAGTTCCTGGTGGTTATGCTTCACCCGAAAGGGCTGCGTATGTCTGATCGTAAGGTGTTAGCAGTTCAGGAGTGGCCTCCGCCCAAGACTGTGAAAGACGTAAAGAGCTTTTTGGGCTTTGCTAATTATTACAGACGCTTTATGGTGCATTTTTCTAAGTTGGCAGTACCCTTGGCTCGGTTGCTTCGAAAGGGAACAGTCTTTCTGTGGTCACAAGAAGCTAGCAACACCTTCGAAACCTTGAAGGAGGCATTCACATCTGCACCTGTTCTTGCCCACCCTCAACCACAGTTGCCTTTTATTGTAGAAGCCGATGCTTCCGATGAAGCGATTGGAGCCATTCTATCTCAAAGAGACTCAGAGACCGTGCAGCTACACCCGGTGGTCTACCTGTCCAGGAAACTAAGCCCTGCAGAAAAGAAGTATACCATTTCCGAAAAAGAACTTTTGGCGGTAAAGAGGGCTTTCCAAGAATGGAGGCATTATCTTTGGGGGGCAGTATACCCAATCACGGTATACTCGGATCACCTGAATCTGCAGTACATGAAGACAGCCACACATGTTACCCAAAGTCAGATGCGGTGATGTTGTTTTTTGCCGAGTACAATTTTGTTATAACTTTTAGACCTGGGTGTGAGAACCGGAAGGCTGATGCACTGTCCAGGGAAGAGGAGGGAGACCCCTCGACAGCTCCTGTTATGGAATCCATCATCGAACCCTCAAAGTTGGTATGTGTTGTAAGTGCAGAGACCTTCCACCAGAAGATAAAGAACACAAGATCTCTACCTCTCTGGGATACCTGGGCTACCAAAGACAACACACGAGCATTAAAACAGGGGCTGCCTTTTGTGAATAATAATTTGTTTGTACCATCCATTGACCTACGGAAAGAGGCATTCAGGTGGTGTCATGTATCTCCACTGGCAGGACATCAGGGTGCGCTTAAGACAATCCATCTGGTACAGAGACACTTCTGGTGGGTATCTCTGAGGAAGGATGTCATTCTGTGGGTATCTCAATGTGATGTTTGTGCACGTTCCAAGAATGACAGTGGTATGAGGAGAGGAAAGTTGATAACCATGCCAACCCCTCGTAAACCGTGGCAAACGCTCAGTCTGGACTTTGTGACTGGATTGCCACCTGATCAAGGCAAGTCCGCCATCCTAGTGGTGATCGACAGCTTAACTAAACTGGGGCATTTCATACCGTGCATCAACCTTCCTACGGCAGGTCAGACTGCACAACTGCTTCTCTCAGAAGTCATACGTTTGCATGGAGTGCCGGAAGTAATAGTTTCTGACAGAGGCCCCCAGTTTATTGCTAGATTTTGGAAACACTGGTGTTCCGCATTGCAGATCAAGTCTTCGTTGTCCACCAGCTTCCACCCCCAAACGGATGGACAGACGGAGAGGCTGAATCAGACTCTAAAGAAATACCTTAGCTGTTATGCGGATACAGCGAAGGATTCCTGCGTGTCTTTGCTGTGGATGGCAGAATTGGCTTATAATAACGCCTGGCACTGTTCTGCGGGGGTATCTCCCTTCTATGCAACATATGGAATTGATGCAAACATTCTTCCGGTGCAAATTCCTGAGAGTGTTTCTGACCAACCCTCGGTATATGGTAGGATGAAGAGATTGCACTTTTATTCGCAAGCAACTTATCAAGCATTTGATCAAGGCCAAAGCTGCCTACAAATGGTGGGCTGATGTGCATCGTCGTGAGGGTCCTGACTATCAGGTTGGGGATAAGGTCTGGCTATCAACCCGGAACATCCAGTTCAAGTTGCGAAGTGTGTTTCATCCTCGTTACATTGGTCCTTATGTCATCATCAGGAAGATAAACCCTGTAGCTTTCAAATTGAAGTTGCCAGCTAGTCTTCGAATCCATCCTGTTTTTCATAGTAGCCTCCTGAAGCCTGCCTTGTCTTGGACACGGAGAGCCACCCCTCCGGTTCTGGTTGATGGCGGGGAGGAATATGAAGTACGTTGTATACGTGACTCCAAGCGGAGGCGTGGTGTTTTGTGGTACCTGGTGGCCTGGAAGGGGTATATGGCTGAGGACGACTCGTGGGAGCCGTGTGACAATGTTCATGCTCCAGCTGCTGTGCGTCGCTTCCATGAGAGATTCCTGGCCAAGCCTGGTCCTAGGAGGCACTGAGAAGGAGGGCCTACTGTCAGGATTCACGTAAGTAGGCGCCTGCCTAGCGCCTAAGGACTACATTTCCCATCAGCCTCCTGTAGTGGGAGGTACTTAAGGATATCACGCGCATTAGCACGTGTGCGTAATTCTGATTGTTTTCTGTCTTGTTCGTGGCTGGCGTCTCGAGGAGCTGGCCTCTCGGATCTTTGTTCTCCTGGTTAGGTTCCCGCGATTTCCAGTGGACGGGCGCTGCACTACCAAAGGCGTGGTGAGTCACCGGCGCGGCCGACCCATCGTCATAGCACGGAACGCAGTGAATCGGCTGACCACGCGTTACCGTGTAGAAACTGAGTCACCTGCAGTTTTTTCTCTTTGCCATCTGCTTCAGCGTGGAGGCGCTTGGGTTTGTCTTAACGGAACGTGGATGGACGGCGGACCAAGCGTTACCGATTAAAACTTCTGTGGCTTCATGGATAGTTGCGGAGCCTAGTGGTGGTTGCCACATGTTGCCGTAAAGCTATTTTCCCTTCCTACAGTAGAGCGGAACACTGTGAGTACGTTTACCACACGTTGCCGTTCATTGATTACTCTTTCTACGACTACAGCGGAGCAAGGTGTGTTGGTTGACCACTTGCTGCGGATTGGCCTGGGTTGTTCTTCTATTGTTTGTTACAACAGAGAACTGTGGTGGCCACAACGTTCTACCGGATGTAACCTGATCCTTTTTGTGTTGGGATTCCAAGTACTATGCCGTTACAGGAATATGATGATACAATATTCCAGGAACATAATATAGGAGACTGGTAGTATATGGAGAAGATCTGTGCTCTTGCCAAAATCTCTATCATTCTATGAATTATAAGGAGCCTCGTCCTTATCTAAAATACCGAGTTCCCTTCTTCCAGAACTAAGGGGAGAACTGTCTTGTGTATTATTTGATTTATTTCCTGAACTGCTGACTGAGTGCTGGTTCTAGGTTGGAGGTGTGTTATGGTCGTTTGTACATACATATAGCGAGAATTCATGAGAGTAGTTGTTTGTTACAGTCATTGCATAACCGTGTCTTTATGTTTATGTCATTTCAGAGCCTTTGTCCCAGCAGTTCCTTCCCCTTCCCTTTTTTCCCTTGCTTAATGGTTCGAACTCCCTGTATACTAAGTTCAGGGAGTTGGTAACATTAGGAGGTGGACCCTTACGAGCCTCAACCGGATCCGTATTCCTGACAAAAATGGCGGGGCGCACACTAGTTCCAGTCCAAAAGTTACGAGGGCCAAATCCAAAGAAAACCAGGGAGCCAACCCAACGGAGCAAGAACAACAGGGGAAAAGGAGCCAGACAGTCAAAAGGAGGACCATCTTCAGTATTTGCACCTCCTTTCACCACTGCTGCACACACATGATCCCTAGTCTAAATGCTCCCACGCTCCTGTACTGGGCACCACAGTCCACCAGTGTAATTAGCTGAACGGGTGTTAAAACAAATCCCCAGGTCTCCACCCAGCTTTCATGCTCGACATAAAGCTGATGTCCATCTTGGCTCTCCCAGGGGGGTGGGGGGTAGTGGTGTCATCATATGTAGGGGGTGAGCGCTGTGATTACAATACTCTCCCAGTCGTGTAACCTGTCCCGCTAGTCCGCTGTGGCCACAGGCCCTCATCCACACACTGCGGTCGGGCCACACAGGCGGATGGAGGTTGCAGATCCGTCGATCACGGGCAACACACGCTGCCGGCGCCCGCCGGGAAAGATGAAGGGGCAGCAGGGGGCCTGCTCCTGATGTCGCGGCCCCAGCATTGTTCTAGCGTCAACCACCGGCCGTCAGCCTCACCGGGGGAGGAAGTGTGGCCACTGGAGGTGTCTGGAGGTGAAATATGCTTCAAGCACGCATAAACAAATATCTCCTACCAGGCACTTCTAAGTGCTTTGCCTACGGATTGGTATTGCTTTGGTGATGTCACTGTGGTCAGAATCTATACTTTAGAAAAGCCAAAGACGGATGTGATTTCTTGTGATGTGATTTAAGTAAATAAGAAATCACAACGTTAGCACACTGGAAACAGGGCGGCCTCTGGTGAGTGTTTGCTTTCATTTAAACCACTTAAGGAATTAGAAAAACAGATTATGAAACCTACATTACAAAACTTGTTTCTAGGGTTGGCAAATGACTGCATTGTTGACAATAGCAATTATTATCAAACTGTCCTCGGATGGCCTGGAAAAGCTAAACATTTAGGCGTGGTGTATCTGAACACAGTCGGAATAACATCACACACTTTAAAATATTATTTTATGCTCTACAAAAGCTCTCTAAATATACATTCTGGAAACAATCGAAATGATGATTATCAGAATTTGTTTGTTAATAAACACTTCTCTTTTGTCAACAAATAATTTATAGAAAATACCTCAAGGCCAAGGAGGCCAGCAGCATGCATTTTATTTGCACCAGAAGTTTCTTCCTTGAGGTTTGAGAACACTGAGCCCCTTGTTTCCAGAGTCCTCCTGATACCTCCGAAAATCTGCTGAGTCACACTGACTGAGTTCATTGTAGAGCACATGCAAGGCATAGTTACTGCAGTCATAAACCACTCTATAAGCATGGGAACCAAAATGCTCTGTTTATGATCAGTTAAATAAAGATTTCAAGGTAATGTGGTATATTTATACATTGTGGGGCAGATTTACAAGCCCCTTGTGCCTCTTTGAACCGGCATTGCGTCACTTTTTTATAAGCAACAGCGGCGCAAACAATGCGGCCAACTTACAGTGTGACACATCTAGGGAGATGCGTCACGTTGTAAAGCCCTGCATCACATTACACTTGTGCCATGTATAATGTATACAGGGTGGGCGTTCCCACGCAAAAAGCCATGTAGAAATTTACATTTCACTGCGTCACTCTAGGCCTTCACTGCGTCAAAATCCCTACGCCTGCTCAGACCAGGCGTAAGGAATGATGCGGGGCTTTTTGTATGGGACTCACCTATCTCTTGTGGCACATTGCTGGAGTTGCATCACTTTTACGAGCAACTCCAGTGATGCGTCACTTTTGTGCCAACCGATGTGTCAGTATTTTTGACACATCTAATAATCCTTGCGCCATGGAGCACTGTATTGTAAATACACCACATCCATGGTGGTGCGAGGACTTTTGGCACCGGCGCAAGGAAACTGACGCATCTATGCAGATGCGTCATTTCCTTGTAAATCTGCCCCTAAGCCTTTATGGATGCGCATCAGTTTTTGAATATGCAACCAGTAATTGATGCATACACAGAAATCCCAGCAAATTCAGTAACATTATCAGAGCAATAAACAGTGGGCATTTATATGATGCAGTTATACATTCAGACCATTTCCTATGCATAGTTTAATCTCAGCACCTTTCACTTCAATTGCAAGCATTGAAAACAAGTGAGATGTTATTTTTTAATTTCTGCAAAGGCAATTGAAACTTGAACAAGTAAAAAGTTGCATTTGCACCCACAAGTGATAGATTTCCAATAGCAGAATTGCATTCTACAGATTTTTATGGGCACAGATATGATTTACTACTGCAAAATATCTTTGTGCTACATTTTCAGTCACCAAATTTGTATGAAGTTTGTGTAATTGGCTTATGCATAAGTGCACAAAATTACACAAAATGCAAAACTGGCATTTAGCACCATATTTTTTGTGCAAAATGTTTCCTTGTGTCCATCCTGGATGAGAGTGTGTATTTTGTGCTAAAACAACTAAAAATAACAATTGTACCATGAACAATAAATACTCAGTTTCTGGATGTTAATGTTGCTCTGCTGTGAGTTGTAATTTCGCCACTAGGTATAGCGGCTTAAATTTGGTGATTTCATGGAAAAGGCGCAATGCAAAATTAGCAAGATTACAACAGCGTAATAGGGATTTCACTCAGTCCTATTTATGTCATGAAAATTAGCAGTCACATGGGAGTTTCCTGGCAGTACACTGAACAAAACAAAATTGTAGGCATTATTAACAAGCATTTGCAATGCAATAGGTCTCGCATTCACGTGAGTTGGAACTATTGGCATTGTAAATGACAATGCCTTTTATTTATGTTTTGGGTTTTAAAACATAAATAAAAGGCATTGTCATTTACAATACAAATAGTTTAAACTCTCGCAAATGTGAGACCTATTGCATTGCAAAAAAGGGCTTCCTCGACTGCTTGCTAGATCGTAAATATCAGAGGAAGAGACCGGCCTGCGACGTCTTCAAAGTAGTGATAAATAAGGCAGTGAAGAAGATGTGTAAATGCTGTAAATTACACAGACCAAAAGTGTGAAGTGAGAGTTACATATGATCCGAGCTATAAACACTAACAAAGCACTCCAACACCTTTTGCTCTGTGATTACACTGTCTTGGCTCAGTAGGAAGAACGGGAGGGGGGCGATTTCCTGCCTTCTCCGTGAGTTGAGTGTGCAGTGTGGCATTGCATAATGTCATTGCTATCTTTGGTCTAATAAAAACACTCCAGCTGTAGTAGGGTCATCGCTTCACCTCCTGGTGGAGGGTGGGGTGTGCTTTATGGCATGCATGGAGGGAGGGAGGGATGGTCTCGGCTGCAGCTCCGGCCTCGAACAGTGCCCCTGCTATTACTAGTGAGCAAGAGTGCTGAGGTGGTGGTATTGGTATTGGTGGTGGTATTGCTGGTATTGGTGGTGGGATTGGTGGTGGTGGCATTGGTGGTGGTATTGGTATTGGTGGTATTAGTGGTGGTGGTTTTGGTGGTGCTGGGATTGGTGGTGGTATTGGTGGTGGTGGCATTGGTGGTATTGGAGGTGATGGGATTGGTGGTGGCGGAATTGGTGGTGGTGATATTGGTGGTGGTATTGGTATTGGTGGTGGAATTGGTATTGATGGTGGTGGTACTGGTATTGGTGGCGGTACTAGTATTGGTGGTGGCAGTATTGGTATTGGTGGTGGTGGTATTTGTGGTGGTTTTGGTATTGGTGGTATAGATTGTGGTATTGGTATTGGTGGTGGTATTGCTGGTATTGGTGGTGGTATTGGTGGTGGTGGCATTGGTGGTGGTATTGGTATTGGTGGTATTAGTGGTGGTGGTTTTGGTGGTGCTGGTATTGGTGGTGGTATTGGTGGTGGTGGCATTGGTGGTATTGGAGATGATGGGATTGGTGGTGGTGATATTGGTGGTGGTATTGGTATTGGTGGTGGAATTGGTATTGATGGTGGTGGTACTGGTATTGGTGGCGGTACTAGTATTGGTGGTGGCAGTATTGGTATTGGTGGTGGTGGTATTTGTGGTGGTTTTGGTATTGGTGGCATAGGTGGTGGTGGTATTGGTGGTGGGGTATTGCTGGAGGTGGTATTGGTGGTGGTTGTGGTATTGGTGGTGATATTAGTGGTGGCATTGGTACTGGTGGTGGTGGTATTGGTACTGGTGGTGGTATTATTGGTAGTGGTATTATTAGTGGTGGTATTGGTGTTGGTGGTGGTATTGGTAGTGCTGGTATTGGTGGTGGTGGCATTGGTAGAATTGGTGGTGGTGATGGTATTGGTGGTGGCGGTATTGGTGGTGGCCATATTGGTTCGTGGTATTGGTGATGGTATTGGTGGTGGTTTTTGTATTGGTGGTGGTGGTACTGGTATTGGTGGTAGTACTGGTATTGGTGGGGTGGTATTGGTGGTGGTGGTGGTGGTATTGGTATTGGTGGTGGTGGTATTGGTGGTGGTGGTACTGGTATGGGTGATGGTGGTACTGGTATTGGTATTGGTGGTGGTATTGGCATTGGTGGCGGTGGCAGGATTGGTGGTGGGGTATTGGTGGTGGTGGTATTGGTGGTGGTAATATTTGTGGTGGTGATATCTGTGGTTGTATTGGTGGTGGTAGTAATGGTGGTGGTATTGATGATGGTGGTGGTGGGATTGGTATTGGTGGTGGTACTGGTGGTGGTGTTGGTGGTGGTTTTGGTGGTGGTTTTGTAGTGTACTTCCTATTTTCCCTATAGGCCCTGCGCATTGGAATAACATAAACAGCAGTGTAGACGTAGGACTGCGGTCTTCTAGGTCTCTACTGACTATGTTAGACTTAATTTAGGTTTGCGCCAGCTAGCTCAGAGGTCACTGGAAACTTTCTTGACTGAATAGGAATTGATCAGCTTCCCTGGCTCAGACAAGAAGGGATTCAGCTTCTGACAACCGCATAAACATGACAACTTTGCTCCTCAGAATAAGAGTCAATCTCTAGAGTCGTGTGAAAAAATAGACAGCTATTTCACTCAGTCAGTTGTGCATATTTAATTTCACCATTGTGCAGAGAATAGAGAGACGGACGTTTTCAATAAATGATATTGCCACAATTGCAAGACTTGTTATTATAAAAAGTGCGTACAGTAAAAGGAGTATTATGAAATAATACTGTAAAAGCATTGATATGGTTTCTTAGCCATAAGATAGTTAAAATGAGTAAAATATGTACATTCATATGTACATTGGCTAACAACCTCAACTGGTGCTTTTAACTACGCCTACCCCAGTCTACCTGACTTAAGCCTAATACATGGGAGGGAGTAAGTAAGTAGCAGTTTAAGTTAAGTTGGTTTTGCCAAGAGTTTGATTCAAGAATTCTCTCTAAGGGTTTAGTCAGCACCGTACCTCTGGAATAGAATGTAGGAGGTCTGGTATCTCCTTCTTAGGACCCGATATCCCAGTCACCCGCAAGGGAAGGCTGGAAACGTCGGAGCTGGATTTTCTCTGCAGGAGAAAAGACAGCGTCTTTCTCAGCGTGTCAAGGAGGAGGGGCAGCGTCCGTGGGCTTCTCGCATCTGCTGGGCTCTCTGCAAGGGGACAGCTGTTCATCTCCAGTATTCACCACCACCGTGTGTTTGCTTAAGGCAACGTTGGTATATTTATATCCGAAAGGTGCTTAGTTTGACGTAAGTTTTTGGACATAAGACGTCAATAAAGATGTCACTAAGAACTGGTCGTTCTTACAGTGCTCTCAGGAGTTCTATTACTAATCAAAACAAAGCAAGAGGGGCTTTCCCAGGTTTCTGGGGGTTTGATATGTCGAAAGAACTCGGTGTGCTATCTAGGAATCTAAGGAAGTGGCTTCTGCTGTGTCATGGACTGTCATGGACTGCAGAGGTGAGTTACTGAAATATGGTTCTGATTATTATGCCATTTATAGGGATATGTATTGATTATAGCCGTATAGGGGCATGAGGTCACAATATTGATCGGGGTCCTAGATAAAACACATCACCCACTCCACGAATTTATGTCCATCAATTACTAAAAACTTAAGCAATAAGATGCGCGTGTATTCCTACCCACCCCAAAATACATTTTGCATTTGAAATGGTGTATATGAAATACATGAAAAATGATAATAGGTACCGTACGTTTTAAGCAGAATAATCATTCAAAAAACTTTTGCATATATATTCAGTTGAACGATCTTGCGAAAAATTACACATGAAATGTCTCTAAATACAGAAAAGAAGGGCAAGACTATTTCATCACATATTAATACAAATGCTGTAAAATGTGCTAGAGGCTGGAGTTATATTGTCTCTAGATCTACTAAAAATAGAAGTTCTGTTCTTTATGAATAGTTCTACTTAAGCAAAGTACGTGTGCCAGAAAAAGGGTAAATATTTTGGAATTTTTGGAAAAAATAATTTCATGATGAGCGGGGTAAAAATAGTTCCAAACGTTATTCAGTAGCTTTTGTTTATCAAAGCTGAAGGCCGAATTCAGAGTGCATGGGAACGCCGTGTGCCGGATTGTTTTCCAAAAAGTTATTGTTTCTGTTCAGGGGAGAACATCAATTCAGACAGGCTCTCAAAGAATTGGTCTACATATTCAGGTGACAGTTCGACCAAGTTCGATAATGCTGTAACTTGGCAGTTGTGAGAATGATTGCTATCATCGATTTCAGGATCAGCAATGCTCACAGAAGGTCGTACCTGGGTGATGTTGCTTTCAATTTCTGCTTCACTGCCACCACCTAGCCGTAGCGCAGGAGTCTCAATGAATGCCGTCATCAGGATTGGTAACCGCTGGGGACAACACCATGCGTGAGCCGTTACTGGACTTAGCAAAGTATCGACATCCATTGGTACTGCTGATTGTAGTGCAAGACAGGTGTCTAACACGCATTCCTCTCCGCATAGCATACATCGAAGCGCAGGTAGGATGCAGGTCTGCCATATAGGTCTTAATGAAAGAAACCAGGTCATATTCAGATCTCTTAGCCGGGCTAGTCCAAGGACTTTAGTTATGCGGTCCCGGTAGCGTATTGCTAGGATCGTTTCTTCCATCCTTGCCGGAGTCATGTCTGCGTTTTGGTTTGCCATATCGGAGCAGGAGGGTCAAAAATAAAATACCTGCTAAGAGTCCCAAAAGTAGTGGTAGGCCGCCAAAGATCGAATGGACAAAATTGGGAAAGATGCCCAGGACTGCTTCGAATGGTGTTAACAGTCCTGAAAAAAATTGTCTTAAATACATTCGAGATACCACTGGCATTCAACATATTTAGGATCTGGCTGAGCATTTCTGTGAAATGCACCGGGCAATTTGTTGATAAAAGTGTATGCATCTCTGCAGTTGTCCTTGCAACTTGGAGATCATACGTCTCTTTGGATGACGTGATGGGCACTGTTGTCTGCAAAAGCACAGACTTCATTCTGCTTAAAGTATCAATTTGTATAGAAGAGATATTCAAAGGAGGCCAAATCGGAGCCACTGAGTCTCCAGGGCCATTTGGATACAATGCTTGCATACAGCAAGTGACCATGGAGCTGACGCTTAAGAGATATGCTTTCCCTGGCACCAGGCCACAACAGCTGTGATCCGTTATTAGAACGTAACTCCTGTTAGAAAGTTGTCTAAAGAATGGCTCTATTTGTGCTGCAGGTGTGCCATTCTGGTGGCATGAAAGGTTATTCGAAGAACCCTCACAGGCCCCATGCAAGTTAATACCTTGGCACAAAAGTATACCGCTTAGTGATTGTTTACACTCATTACCACTAAGAAATACATTTTTGTTGTTGTCACTATAACATGTATGTGTATAAGGTAATTTCCATGATGACTTAATATATCCTTTACCCAACCTTTCATACTGGCCTGCCGGTATATACTCAAGGTAATTTTTAAACTGGAAAGTTGTTATCGGAATTGTGATAATCCTGTGTATTATCCATTCAATGACAGGTCTTTCTGACATTGTCAATGGTAGTCTCTCAAGTTTTTCGATGCTCAGGATTGTATAGTCTGCTCCTTTCTGTGCCAAACTGATTTGTTTATCAGTAAGGTTAAAGATAGAAAACAATGACGTTGTGTTGATTACACGCCATGGCACATAGCCTGAATTGAGGTTTTGCAACGTCCAGCCTAGCTGTACAATAGAACGTAATTGGGACTGGCCATGTTGTAACATTAGCAAGTCCTGGTCTATTATATCAATAGCAGATGATACAATACTGTCCAGTGAATATATTCTGGAGGACAGAGTCATTAACCCATTGTCCACAACAGAAAGTGATTTTTCCAAGTTAATACAATCAATTTCTCGTATTTTCTCTGCCGGTTCAATCTGAGTTTCTTTCCATGCCTCGTTGTTTGCAGCATATATGCTGGCCGCTATGAAACGTTTTTGACGCTGTTTGCGTGGTCCCATTATGAAATCGTGCAAGTCAGCACCATCTTTAAGTAAAGACAAGTGTTGCTTAATTTGTGCCAGTGTGGATGTTTGTAGCCATTCAAGGCTTAATTTCCCTACACTGTAAGTTGTTACTATCCCTGGATGTTGTCTCTGGGAGTATCTAGGGTCTGGTCTGGTCATTTTTAACCCCTGTAATTTGTTCAGGAATCTATCTTGACAGTTATTCGTGTCTGTAGGCCAGATTAACCACTTTTTCCAATCAGGATGTGTTCTATTTTCATTTAAAACTTGGGATATGTCTACTTCAATATCTGTGGTTGCATTATCAGGTATTGGCTTTGGAATAGACGGTGTGTTAAGGTCTTTAATCTTGGCTAGGCCAACACAGGTTGTTTGTTGAATTGTGTCATTCAAGAACATTATTTGTTCTGGGATCATGCAGGCTCGAAATAATGCTTCTAGGCCTTGTACCTGCCAATCTTTTGTACCCCAGATGGTTTTTGTCTCAATGTTATTTTTCCAGAAATCAAAACCGAATGTAATCATTTTTTCATAAAATGCTTCTGAATATATCAATTTAGTATTTGTCAGCATGGTTTTTGTCCCTGTTTTATCTAACAGTTTATAATAAAATGTTTCTGCATTACTTGTGTTAAACCCTGAGAAATATTGGAATTTCTCATAGAATGTTTTTGAACTGCTTTTAGGTGGAGTAGCACAATGTTCCCATTGGTTATATTTAAAAACATTTCTAGGTTGAGCAGATTTATGTAAATAGTGGTTTGCATAATGAGTAAAACAGTACATCTGTTCATAATTAGATTAACCTTGCAAATAATCATGTTCTGTAAATTTTGCTGATAAAACTAAATCCGACATCATATCATTTATACTTTTAAAGTCCCAATCATCAGAGAATGTACTTGGTTTTACAAAGTCACTTAATGAAACCTTAAATTGGTGAGGATATTTCAAGAGCTCGACCGGGCCATATATTTCATAGTCAGTTTTGTCCCAAACTACCCCGCCGGGTATTGGAATGGCTGTGACATTCACCGATGATAGTTCTCTTTTCTCGATGTGAGATGATTTGTGAGGCTTCAGAACTAAGTCGATGTTCTGACTTGCTGTGTCCATTGAATTGTATTTTCCCTCAATGAATTTTCCCAAACAAAGTACCATGATGAGCCAAAGCAGGAGGAAAAATACACCTAGCCCAATCCAAAATTCTAACCATGGGGAAATAAGATAGGAATGAATAAATGAATGAATGAATGAATAACTTTTATTGTGTGGTTACTTAAAACCATTACATTAAGATCGAGGTGTAAAATTACAAAAGTTAAAAAACCACAAAATTTCAGTAGTCAGGCGTGTGTTAAAAAGTTCCCAAAGTTCATAAGGGCAAAAAACCACAGAATTTCTGATGACAAGCGTTTATAAGAAGTTCCCAAAGTTCATACGGGCACACGCAGTCGGGGGCCTGTGAGGGCCACCGGGGGTCCTGCAGCAAGGTCTCTATTCCTGCGTGGCCTTTGCAGCTGTCAACTCGAGCCGAGTCTGATGTATAAATTTTCCAAATGAGGCCATCTGTTTTACTACGCTCAAGGTGTATAGATGATGGATTGCTTCCTTGGCTGTGCGTGTCCCAGCGTCCCTAAGAATGGGCCTAAGGTAGAGTGTGCGGGGTGCACGTAGAGCGGGGCAGCAAAACAGTAAGTGGGCCAGTGACTCTCGTTTATAGTTGCAGAGTCTGCAATCCCGAACTCCTGTGCCTGCATTTTCCTGGTGATATAGTTCATTGAGCGGCAGGGGGTGCAATCTGTAGGCGAGAATCTTGTGGAGAGCTGGGAGGCCCACGGCCTGCGTGAGATGGTTTCGAGGATTGTGCGCGATGTGTGGTAAGCATAGGGACTCATGGAAGGCTCTTTTCCTGAGGGACTCCAAGTCCAGCTCCCGGGAGCATGCACGCACTTGCCTCTTTATCACGTGTTTGATGGTCGTGTGGTTGACAAGATCTGGGTTCCACAACTCGATCGCCAGGTTCAATTGCGTCATGGCAGCTTCGATGGTAGCTGACCAGGGGTTCCCTGGTTCAGTAAAGATATGTTTCAGAACGGCCTTTAGTGTGTTATCGCGTGCCGCTGTTGTGAGGTAATAATATTTACTTAGGGCTGCCATCTCTTCCAAGGTTTGTTGGTTAAGGGCGAATTCCAGGCGGATTAGAGTGTTTCTTGTGCATTTCGGCCGGTAATACAGTCTCTTGTATGCCCCGCAATGGATTTTTTCCAGCTCCTTATTCAATTTGCCTGGATACGCCTGTTGTGCGTAGTTAAGGGCTGGCATTAACTTGGCCTTGAGGACTCTTTGAATGGCCGTTGCTGATGGACTGTGTATAAGGGCTTGTAGTTTGCATAGGGCAAAGGTGATGGACTTACCTTTACCCTGTATTTTCTTTAAGTGGGTACCGCACGACCCTGATTCATGGAAGGAGACCCCTAAGTATAAGTATTTCTGGATACTGTCCAAGGTTAAATGGCCCAGGCTCCATTTTGCTCTTTTTTTTGGGGTAGTGCCCAAAAATGACTATTTTTGATTTAGTCGGGTTTGCTACCAGCCTGTTTTTGTTGTTATATATTGCCAGGGCGGTGAGTGCCTTTTGGAGTCCTGTTTTTGTGTGATCCAGAATTACGAGATCATCCGCGTACTGCATGAAATGTATTTTGGTTGCCCCGATCTTTGGTGTTACTAAGGTGGCCCCCAGCAGGGCTGTCTCCATGTCTGCTGTATATAAGTTGAACAGTAGGGGCGCCAACACGCACCCTTGTTTTAAACCGCGGTTCGTGTCTATCTTATCAGTTGCGGAGTCGTTTGAAAGTTTGATTCTTACCCAGGTGTTTTAAAACAGGGATTGTATCGCTCTTAACAGGGAAGGATCGATGTTCCAGTGGACCAGCTTTCTCCATAGGATGGTACGGTCTACCCCATCGAACGCAGCAGAATAGTCGATGAAGCAGGCAAATAAGGGGAGGCTTTTACGCAGCCGTGCTCGATTGATTAGGTAAGAGAGTGCTGTGATGTTATCCACGGTCGAGGACCCTGGTCTGAAACCGGTTTGACAGAATGGCAGGAGATTTTCTTCGCTTGCCCAGTCTGTAAGGTCTTTCAGGATGGTACTTGCGTAAGCTTTACCCTCAATGTCCAACAGGGCGATCATGCGGTAGTTTGTTGGGTCTGATTTGGTCCCTTTTTTATGAATTGGGTGCAGGAGCGAGCCTCGCCATGAGTCAGGCACAGCCCCTCACAGCCAACAGTCAGAAAATAGGTAGGTCAGGTTTTCAGACCAGAATTCGATGTTTGATTTGAATAGATGGCCTGGTAGACCGTTGGGGCCCAGTGCGCCGTTTGCTCGGATTTTTTTTAATATTTTGGACACTAGAGCTTTTCCGGGATGGGGTGTTGTGTTAGTAGTTAAAGCCGGGGCCAATTTTGTGGGGTCGTGTTGTGAGGCTTGATGGTAAGTCCTTCTCCCTGGTAAAGCGCTTTTACATGGCGGACCCAGACAGATGCCTCAAGGGAGTTTTCTCTATGATTTGTGCCTCGACCAAGATGGCTGATGTAACTCCAAAACTCTTGTGATTTTCCGGGGCTCAATAGATCGAAAATTTTCAGCCACTGAGCCTCGCAATGATTACGCTTTGCGGCCCACACTTTTATGGAGTGGCTCTTTGCGACCTCTTGCAGTTGGATTTTGTTTTTAGTTGTGCGGTTTTTACTGTAGGCTTTACGTTTTTTGTTTAAGTCCTTTGCACTGGTTTTAATTTCTGCGTTGAATCCGAGTGTGGTCGGAGGGTGCCAGCGGATTGCCCTGGGTTTGTCTCCACCTCCCCTAAGTTCTGCCGCTAGGGTCAAGGTGATTCCTTCCCATATGGCTATTATCTCCTGGTTGTGTTTACGCGGGGCCAGCCTGCCCATGTGTTTGCCCAGTTGTTAAAGGTTGCTGTGGCTACCTGCCCCCATTTTATTCATCTGGGCAGTTTTGTTAATTCTTGGCCGTCCATGTCCCCACGCATATCGGCTGATATCATGATTGCACCGATAAGTTCATGGTTATTGTTAGGGCTACGTGATCGCTATCATTACGTTGGTGAACCATGAAGTTTATTATTTTGTCTTGCAGGTTTTCGCTTAAGATGATGTAATCGATCGTCGTTTGGTTGTTATATGTGTGACCGATCAAGGCTCCCGGGGTGTTATTTAAGAGCAATGTGTGCGCCGTCGCCAGTTTGTGAGAGTTTAAGAATTCATTCAGTGCTTCGGTCCCCCCGTGGTGTTGTTTTTGCTTGGTTGAAACCCCTATGTTAGGAATGTTAAAGTCACCGAGGATAATGCAGTCTAATGATGGATAGCCTAGCAGTTAAGTTTCTAATTGATTTGCGAGTATGAGCGAATTAAATGTATTCTCCTGCAAGTTGTGATAGATGTTGATTAGTAATATTGGTGGGATTCCGTTGGTGGAGTTGGGGAATTTCAGAATACCCGCCTGTAGGGTGTCTGGTAGATTATGTAGTTCCAAGAATTCTATGTTCAAGGCATCTTTTATATAGACGCACTTTCCCCCTGATGGTCTTCCGAATATGTTGGTCTTTTTTGCCGCTTTACTATATTCTGCATATCCTCTTAGCGAGAGTGGTTGGGTCAGCCAAGTTTCCTGTGTGCAAATAATGTCTGCTTCCTCCAAGAATTTCACCGCAGCTGGGCTTAGTAACAGCTTTTTGAGTCCTGAGACATTCCACGTTAATATTTTTAGACTCTCGGTGAATTTCTCTTTTTTCTTTAGATTTGTTTCTCGCTCGCTAGCAGCATGTTGAGATGTTCGAACTGAGTTTGCGGGGCGGGGTCTATTAGGAGCTGGGATTTAGTGCAGATGACAGCCAGGACCAGTCGTTGCATGAGTGACCCCTGGTTGTGCACAATCGTTTTCCTTGAGTGAGGTTTGTTGTGATCTTAATTGGGGTGCCGTCGATTGGGCTGTTGTTTATGCTACCTTTGCACCCCTGGAGAACTGACTCAATTTTTCGCCGATGGGTGATAGGAGCGTTTGTGGATGTAGAGTCAACCATGCCCTGTGCCTGATTGTCCAGCTTAGGGTGTGGGATCGATGCTTTTAAGAGTAAGGGATATTTTTGGGTCGGCTTTGCCTTTATCTTTATGCCCCAGCTTTCTAGTAATAGTTGTTGGCTCCTCAGTGCCTCCGCCAGGTCTGGTCTGGTGAAGGTTAATTCCGTTGCTTCATTTTTTTCTTCTGCATCTGGGGGCAGAAAAGAGATGGTTTCGATGTCTTTGGTTTTTATACCTTCCAATCCCGGCAGGTTTGCGCAGAGTGTTAAGAGATTACTTCGGTTCAGGATGTCCCATTTTCCTTGAGAGGTGTATTCTGGATATAACAGTATTTTCCGGTCCTCTGCATTTGCTCGGCTTGGAATGGCCTCTTTAAGCCAAATTTTGCCCTGGGTTTTGATTGGAGGTGTCATCTTCGAGCCCGGCAGGTGAAAGTTTGTCTGCTGGTTTGGTCCTATTGTCACTTGAGGTGCCTCCATGGGTGTTGTGCTGGAGGAGCAGTGCTTATTCCGTTGCCTATCGACGGCTTGCTCCGGTTTAAAGGGAGTTGGCCCGTAGGGGACGCTCTGAGAGTCTCCGATGGTTACATTGATAGTTTTTGGATTATCGGGGGCTATTGCTTCGCTCATTGTGAGCTTGGTTTGTGCTGGGTTCTCAGATCTGGTTTGGCGAGGCTCCTGCAGGTGTTGCGTGGCTTCATCAAGGTTGGTTGCCTTCGATTCATGCGCATGTTTTTGTGTTATTGGCGCTGTCGCGGGTTGAGAAGCCAGGGGCGGAGCTAGCAAGCTTGGGTCCTGGGCTGAAGTGAAGATGTGTAAATTTTCGGTCGATGATCCTGTGACTTCTGCTGTATGCATGGGGGCTGCCAGGGTAGGCTGCTTATTGGGTCGTAACCAATTGTGAATAACGCTGGTGGCGTATGCGTTATTTTTCTTCTCCTTGTTGAGTTTTCTTAGTTTTTTCCTGTTTTTTCTTGACAGGTTATGTGACTCTGGGCTGGACCGCTTGAGAGTTGGTTGGTGGTCCTGACTTTCAGCCTTCGTCAGGGTTAATCTTGTGCCGCCAGCGGAGGGCGAGGCCAAGGGTGCTGGCTTTTCCGAGCTGCTTGGGCAGGGGATGGCCGGGCTGTTATCCGTGGAGTGTGCCATGGCGGGACCCTGTGTAATTGAAGGCATACTCTTCAAACCGTTTTTTTTATTTGCTTCACCCTTGAGGTCCTCTATTAGAGTGGTCATAATATTTGGGAGTTTTTCTAGACTGCAGAATCGGACTACAACTGCATGACTCTTGTTTGAATTGTGTGCTGTCCTGCGCTCTGCGTATCAGGGCGTTCAAGTTGTCCAGTTTTGAGTCTATCCCCGATATCAGATTTGCCACTATTTGTAGAATGTTGATCTGCACATCAAGCTTGTCCGTGTGCATTATCGCTGCGCCGGTCATTGAGACATGGGCTTCACTGATTGATGATAGATGATTAGTATTTACAGGGCCGCTATCCGAGGGCGGGGATGGGGCCATTTTATCATCTTCTTGGAGGCCCGATCTAGGTAAGTTCAGTAGGTGTTTTGGGGTCCTGTCGAATAATTGTAGGGTTACACCTTCCTCAATGGCCGGCGAGTCATAGAACAATTCTGTGTGCATTGGTATGGTGGTTGTGCCTCCTCTCTTGTCGGCATGGGAGCTGTCTGAAGTGACATATGTGCTCGCTGTAGCTGGGGAAGGGCTGCTCCGCTGGCAGTCCGCTGAAGGGGGAAGAGTCTGGGCTGTGATGTTTGGTTGGGTGGGCCCAAGTGCCTCCATATCCAGTATCAAAGGTTTGGGGCGCATGCCACTCTGGAGGGTAAGTATTGTTGGTGAGAGAGGTATCCTGTTTGCCCGAGGGCTTGCAAGTGTTAAGTTCAACTCTTCTTCCTCTGTTACTTTGATAGCGAGCAAGCTGTCCGAAGAGCTGGAACAAGTGGGGGTAGAGGATGTTTTTGGATTCAAAAAACTTCTTATGTCTCTGTTCCCGGCGGGACAGTTTGAGCGGTCTTTAATGCTGAGCCTGGGCTTGAGCATGTTTGGGTTCGGGGTGCTAGGAGGCTTTCCCCTGATGTCAGATGGGGGGTGGGCTGGGAGGGAAGGAGCAGGCAGTTCCACAATGAAGTCGATGTCTTGTCCCGGGAAGGTTGGAGTAGCTCCAGTCGCTCCCGCTCCCCCTGCATGTTCCTCATCCCAGGGCCCTGGGCCTTGGTAAGGTCCCCCTAGCTCTAGTACTGGGGGGTAAAATAGCTTTGCCTTCCTTCTCTTGGCAGAGCTGTGCGGCCGGGGCTTCTCCTGGGGTTGGATTAGGGTAGAGTTTCTGGTCCTCATTTTGGGTTGGCTTAGGTGGCTTAGGTGATTTGCCGGCTCCTGGGTTACTGCTACTCGATTAGAGGAAGCCAAAGCCCCCAGGCGAGGACCTGGGCAAAGTCCGCTCAGAAGGGTACAGGTGGTGGGGGGGCTGCGTTGCTCTTCTTGGCGTCGCCTCTTGCTTCTTGCCAAGCGCTTTTCAGTGGGGTCCGCCGGCTACAAGAAGGATCCTCGCGCCTCGCGCCTAGCGCTGATTTTCGCCTTGGCTGCTTTAAATTGGTGAGTTGGTGGGTTGGTGGGCTGGTGGGCTGGTAGGCTGGTAGGCGGCTCGCTTACTGCTGCTGCTGCACTTGTGCACTTGTGCTTGTGCACTTTTGGTTAATTAGTCACACAGGTTAATTAGTCGCTCTTTGCTGCCACTGTTTGCTGCCGCTGCCGCTGTTGCTGTTGCTCTGCAGCCGTCTTTCGCTTGACGCCGGGGGAGGGGCGAGTAAATGTGTGGGTGAATGTGGCAATTGGCGTGGTGATTGGCGGTACGGTGCGGCGGTGAGGTGAGGTGCAGGTGCAGTGCAGTAAAGGTGCCGGTCTCCGCTTACCGCTTACTGCATCCCTGCATTCCGCGTGCCGCCACCGCCGCGTTCTTCTCGTTCTCCTCGCCTCGCCTCGTTCTCCTCGCCTCCGCTGTGAGCTGTAGCGGGGACTGTGACGATGGCTGGGGTGGCGGCGGGTCCGAAGTCCGGAGTCCGGCTCCCGGGTTACGGCCCTTCAAATCGGCCTTTCAGATCTTGCATCTCTGATCTGATCTCAGGTCCCGGCGGTGGCCGCGTTCTTGCTTGCTGTTCGCCGCACACCACAGCGCTCTCCGTCTTCCTCCCGCTGCTGCTGCTCGCCATGGCTCCCGCTGCTGCTGCTCTGTTGCCACTCTCTAGCCCCCTCTGTGCTTCCACCACTCTCCCGTAGGTAGATAGGTTTCTTTGAGTTGATGAAAGAGTTCTGTTGCTTTTTCTTTAAAAGTGTTTGTTACTGGCGTCACTTCAGGTTCGCTTTGATCTTCAGAAAAGGTATCGAAATTGATGAAGTAGCCAGATGCAGTTCTGTCGATTGTTGGAATTGTTTTTCCCATTTGGCTTTCATTAGCACATTCTGATGCCACATCATTGTAGACTGGTGTTTCATGATGAACTGTTTCAATTTGGGTTTCAAGAGGCACAAGTTCCATGGCATTTCTGCATAGTCCTTTTTTTTAACTGCAGGTTTATCAAAGGTGATTAGTCTTACAGTTTGAACCTCTTGGATACTAGCAAATTTGGGTATTCTGTTACTTCTTGGGAGTCCACTGGGCCTGCTATTGATTATAGGCCACATAATTGTGGTTTTACCAGGTCGATTGATACAACTCTGTTCTCCTTTTTACCAGCAAGGGGCGGTAGTACTACTGATCTTGTTCCGTTGATTGCTAAGACAGGTACTGCTTTTCTGTAAGAAGGCCCAAATTCCTTCTTCACCGCTATTTTCTCTCTGACCAGATCCCCAATCTTTGGAATCCAGACAGGTCTTGCTGGGACAGGTGGTGTGTCTTCAGTGGTTGTTGGCTGTTGCTTTAACTTTATGTTGCTAAGGGCTTTTCTTGTTTCATTTAGGTCCTGTAAAACAGCCAAACGATCTTTGATGTCAAAGTCTTTATGCTTATTTTCTACCTCTGAAGCGAGACTATCTAAGTCCTGAACATACAATCTAGTTCCGAACAATAGTTTGTACGGGCTGAAACCTTTTAGAGAATTTCTTGGCAAGTTGTTAAGACTACGTTGGACACTTGTTAAATGTTGGACCCTCCCATCACCCAAACCTAATACCTTTGCCGTTATAGATTGCTTTAAGTCTCGGTTTTTTCTTTCCACTACCCCGTTTCCCTCAGGATGGAAGGGACAAGAGAATCGCAATCCAATGCCCATACTGGTCATGGCCTCCTTATAAGCTCGAGTGCTAAAAGCAGGACCCTGATCAGAATGAAGCATGGCAATTGCGTATGTGCCGATAAAGACTCTCAAATCTTTTATAACAGTTCTGGCGTCAGCCGATCGCTGGGGCCACATTTTTAAGTGAATGTAGTCTTAAAAGAAATTATTAGGATGCTGCGTTTCATGGGTAGATAGCCTTATGCTACCTTCAGAAATGTCCATGGCATTACTCCGCTTGACTCGTTACTGCGGTCTCTGTCGCAGTCTGGACAGCTCTTTACAAATTCATAATGGTGCAGGCTCATCCCCGGCCACCAGTATTCTGATTGTAATTCAGTCAGAGATTCTTTCATCTGTTTGTGCCTTGGACCTTCACCCATGTGAGCGTCTGCTATTAATAATTTTCTCCGATTCATGTTTGGAATTACCCTATCCCCCACTCCAGGGATTCGAGCAAAAGGAACGGAGTTTGCATTAATTACGTATGTATAATTGAGTGGATAGTTCACAGGTAGTGCTGCACAGTTGCCTTTTGAAGACGTTTTTACCGCCAGCATGGTTTCCCCGTCTATGTATTTTTCTGAACGCTTTTTTGTGGATACGGAATCCGGTTTAGTTGCTTCCGTTGTGGCTGTATTAGCCAATGAATTCCCTGCAACGTGAACGCCATCACGTTGATGACTCAGAGTGTGTATCACGTGAGTCTTTTGTAGTTCTTTTTGTAAAAGAACTACTTGTTTCCAAAGCATTTTATGCTTGATTGAGGCACCTGTGTCATCTTTGCAATCATTTTGAACCCAGTTTTGCAAATCATTATTGTAAGAATTGACGCAAAAATGCGAACCGCACACGATTAGTGTCGGGAATTCACGATCGGCATTTTCATGCGCCATCTTTAAAGATCTGTTTTCAGCTCGCTGAGCTGAACATTTTCTCAGTGATTCAGTTTTTGTTATTTTCCGTCTGAATTTACCGCAGAGCCAGCGACCTTTAACAATCGCGCAGGCTGCATTGTAGGATTTATTATCTACATTGTAATGCTGTACAAATCTATCTGTATAGATTATACAGGAGTACTCTTCTAGAGGGAGAATTTCAATTGGCAGAGGATATTCTTTTTCATATTTTAAATCATTCAGTTTTTTCATGTTCGGGACAAAATAGTATGGCACGTCTTCTGCAGCAAGAGAATTTTCCCACTGTATCCATTTCAGATCTAGTGCCACTGTTTTTAGATTTACTGGGCTGAATAGCGCCTCGAAGGCTGATTCTGCTGTGAAAACAGTTATTCTTTTGCCTTGGTCTAGGGCTCGTTCTCTTGCTACAGCAGTTTGAACTGCCTTTACAGTATTTTCTGTGAGACTGAATGTTTTTTCTGCTTGTGTGTACAAATGTGATTTGTAAGCTATTGGTACCGTTTCTCCCTCATTAGAGGTCAGGTACGTGAATCTGCATCTTCCTGGGATGACCCGGATTACAAGGTTGCGTGTATTGTCACGTGTTTCTAATTTGGTTTTAGCTAACATGTCTGTTTGCAGTGATCTCAAAATTTCTGTGTGTTTTTGAGTCCAGTTGATTGGTTTGAAATCAGGTTTAATTAATTCGTAGAGAGTTTTAATCCTCTCTGCATAGTTTAGAATATAAGTTCTTCCGAAATTCAGGAAGCCTAGGATCGATTGTAAATTCTTCAGCGTTTTCGGTGCTTGGAGTACAGCGCATTTCTCAAAGAAGTTATCCGCTAGGCTTTTTCCTTCACTTGATAATTCGTATCCTAAAAATAGGACAGTTAGATGGGCAATTCTTGATTTTTTAAAGTTGAATTTGTAACCATCTGCTGCAAACCCAAGTATTATGGTGTTCACTCTTTTCAAGTGAATATCCACGTCATCTTCAGTGAGATAGATGTCATCGACATAAGATAATGCCTCATCATCATACATTTGTAGTAACTCTGTTACTCTGGCTGAGAATAGTCCTGGGCTGTTCTTGAATCCCTGTGGGAGCCTACAGAAATTCTTCTGTGACCCCATTATTGAAAAAGCGGTCAAGTACCTGCTTTCTGATGCAATATTTTCACAAAAGAACCCATTAGATATGTCTAATGTTGTTTTGTATTTTTTGCAAACTATGTTATTCATTAGTGCCGCACTGTGCGAATTTTGTACCGCAAATGTTTTGCAACATGAGTTAAGGCGTCTGTAGTCCAAGACTAGACGATACGAATCATCTGGTTTGGAGACAGGAAACAAAGGATTGTTCATTTGAGAGGTGCATGTTTCAATTACCCCTTGGTATTCAAGTTGATCTAAAATCTCCCTGACCTGTTTTTTAGCTTCTTGCTTAATTGGGTACTGCCTTTGTGCAGTTGGTTGACATTTCAACTGGATTTTGTGAGGAGGAGAGTCCTCATCCCATCCTACATGATTCTTATATAATGCTGGTGCCTGGGCTACTGCCCATTTCCTTGCATATATATATTTAGTGTGAATTGGGATGTGATTTGAGAAGGCAGGCATAATCATTTCTTCGCCATGAGGGCACTCCCTGACAAACTCTGGGGGCCAATCTTTCTCGGCTAACAGGATGTCATAGCCTTTTGAGAGGTTATCCCAAAATAGACCTCTTATTTTTCTAGTCTTATCTCCCTCTATACGCAGTGTTATTTTGTATATCTTATGAGGTTCGCTAACTCTGGTATCTGCAGTTTCTACTTGAATGTATTCATTCGTGTCCACTGTCTCCAGATGACTCATCAGGATCTTGCGAGCTATGCTGATTTCTGCTGCACTGTCTAGCATTGTCTGTGCCCACTCTCCGTTTTTCAGCTGTGTCCTCAGTATTCTCGGCATGTTCGATTACTCTAATACTGGCTACCTTCTTTCTTGGAAATTGTAATTTTTTACTTTGAGCAGGTTCCTTGTCTTTGGACTTGGTGTGCTCTTCCCTTGGATCTGACCATCCTCTTCTTTCCGATTTCTGCGAAAAAGATCGAGAGGGACGTGTATCAATACTTTGATATCTGTTATACACACCGAGCACAGAGGTTTGAGGCTATACGATATTGCACCTATCCACTAGTGTCACACTAATATCTGCAATTTTTAGGTGCTAAAGACAGGAGATCCAGAACCCCTAGGTCTCCCTGAGACTGAAGAAGTCTCAAACAAACATAATTTTTCACAATGTCCAGCACTCTTTAACAATGTAAGAACGATCTATTTCTGTATAGTATAATAACAAAGAAAAACATTCTTTCTTTTGGATGTACAATATAGAGTCACAATGTTTCATTCAGTCAATCCTGGTAAGTTAAGAGTCTTCAGTGGATGAATAGTAAATTCTTTATTTGATTCAAAAAGCATGGATTCTGTCTTCATAAAAACAATGTTGTAGCCGGTGCCTACGCGTTTCGTCCAAAAGGACTTCTTCAGGGCAGGTAAGTCACTGTCTGGATTTAAGTAGGGCTTATCTGTTTCTCCTCATGGAGGATTAATTGTGAGTCACTTCCTTAGTATACTTTCACAACCATTATGACGAATATCTTGTAATTTGTCAAATAGCGTCTTTCTGTTGGGGGTCATGTGTCTGTGATGTATATCTCACAATGTCTTGAGCAATGGTCTTTAATGTGCCGGAATACTTTGATATCTATCAGGCTTTTTCAAGTTATCCCTATTTCTAAGGTTATATCTTTTCTCAGAGTGCTCCCTCTGGGGAGACTGGTGTTCTCGATTCGGAGTTCTTTCGCTCCGCCGAGGAGACCTTCCTTTGGACTGGAAAACTTTTTCTTTGGGAGTGGATTGTTTATTTCCATCCCAGCTCTTTTTAGGAGTGTTTAGATTATTTTTAATAAATAATTTTTCAGGATTTTCGAGTAGTTGGGGTTTTACAGGTTTCCCACCCAAACTATCTCTACCTAATTCTTCATAGCATTTTTCTATTATTCTGGCAAGCTCAATTGGTTGATCTGTTATATCTGTTTCTTTCAATTTCTGGCGGATCACCACTAAGGGTGGGCGTAAAATCCGTTTCGCTGGCGAATTTGTGGATTTTCCGCGATTTCGCGATCCGCGAATCTCGCGAAATCGCGGTAAAATCCGCAAATCAGCGGGGACGAATTTTCAGCCAAGCAAGGGTTACAGCATCAGGTGCAAAAGTTGAACCTAATTTCTTTGTAACCTTTTACAAAAGGGTTACAAACAAATTAACTTCAACTTGGACACCTGCTGCTAATTGCTTCCTGGCGCCTCGTTGCCTACTTGCAACTATTCTCTGACCCTGCTCTGACCCTTGAAGCAGGGTCAGAGAATAGTTACAAGTAGGCAACGAGGCACCTGTCCAAGGAATTAAACCTCATCAGGAAGCACTTACAGATATAAAAAACAGGAAGAAGGGAGAGGATGGCAAATACACCCATTTTGAGTTGTCAGGAGGGGTTAAACTAAAAGAGACCTTTACAGCACAATTTTCATATGCATTTTGCTAAAAATAAAAAGCTGTATGTTCTGAAGGGGCAACTCAGGAATCTGGCCCTTCAGAGATCCGGCCTCTCTTTCTTTCTCTCGTTCTCTCTCTCCCTCTCTCTTTCCCTCTCTTTCTATCTATCTATCTATCTATCTATCTATCTATCTATCTATCTATCTATCTCTCTCTCCCTCTCCCATAAACGACTGCATGGGTAACCGCTATGCAAGCGGCTTGCGAAGACACAAAAAGCCCCGCGAACAGGCAAAAAACCCTGCGAACACGCAAAAAACCCAGCGAACACGCAAAAAAACAAAAATCCGCAAATTCGCACAAATTCGCGAATTTTGCGGATCGCGAATTCGCAAATCCGCAAATTCACGGATCGCGAATTCGCAAAATTCGCCCATGCTTAATCACCACAGATGCTGCTTCTCCCTTTATGTTGGCTAGTAATATAGCCAAGACCTGCTTGAAGTCTTTCAGTAATTTCATACCAAGAGTTAAAGCAGGTTCAGGACCGTATTCATTCTGAATTTGTTTTAGCACATCCGGTATTACCGCCATGGACAGAACACCATGTGTTTTTGGGTAAATGGAAGCAAAGATTGTACCCCAAGTGCCACAGTCCTCCACATGTGGTGCGACCCCCATTGGAAGGCAGATAGTCAGAATTCTGTGTTTCTCAATAGGGGTAGTATTCGGGAATACTGCCTCTATTTGAGTAATTTTCTGTGCTAACCAGAAAGGAATTTGTTCCCGTTTTGCGGGAGTTTTTCCAAGACATGATTGTATGTTCTGTGGTGTAATTTTATTTGCGTTCCCCTGATGAGGGGTTAGCTGTGGAATATTAACAGCTGTTTGGACTGCTGCAGTCCGCATTACATATTGGACTAACTGTCTGTGTATTTTAATTAATAATTTTAGCTGTGCTAGAAGTTCTTCTCTTGACATTTTATCAATGACTGGATGTGATGTGTAGCATGTTGCTCCTGGTCTACCTAGTGGACCGAGCCTGGTAATGTGATCATTATGTTTTAGGGCGCCTTTAAACCAGAGCAGGTGATCTTGGTATTTTAATGGTATTTCAATCTCCTCGAAAGGAGCGTACTCTTCCAGTGGTTCCTCTATTTTGTAATAGTGGAACTCGTGTGTTGTAGCGTTTGCCGCTGGAAAGTTTATCCAAGAATAGAATACCTCTGTCTGCCGATATTCATGTGCCTCTATCACGAAAATGACTGTACCACCTCGTGATGTCAGTCCGTTATCTATAAGTTTTAAAGTTATAGTTTTTCTTATGTTTGCCGGGATGATAATTGCATCCGGTTCATTAATCCCTGTAACATCGGGACCCAGTTGATTCGCGTCTACTGCGACTTCATTGGTTCCGTTGTTATTGCCATTATTTGACATTGTATTAATGAAAGTTTGCAGAGCAGGTTTCCAAGGAAACTAAGATTAGGTGCACAATATTTTGGAACACTGTATCCTTCAACGTTGCCTAAATCAGAAACTCTACATAGGAATCTCTTCCTACTAAGTTCCGGCGGATTTTAACCTTTCACCCACTCCAGACGTCTATTGGAGTATTTACGGGAGAAAGGGCCTGTGTGAAAAAGCACGACTGAGTTACTCTAACGTCTTGCGTTAGTTTTATCGTCTTACCAAACGTTGGGCGCCATGTAGTGTAGTTCCTATTTTCCCTATAGGCCCTGCGCATTGGAATAATATAAACAGCAGTGTAGACGTAGGATTGCGGTCTTCTAGGTCTCTACTGACTATGTTAGACTTAATTTAGGTTTGAGCCAGCTAGCTCAGAGGTCACTGGAAACTTTCTTGAGTGAATAGGAAGTGATCAGCTTCCCTGGCTCAGACAAGAAGGGATTCAGCTTCCGACAACCGCATAAACATGACAACTTTGCTCCTCAGAATAAGAGTCAATCTCTAGAGTTGTGTGAAACAATAGACAGCTATTTCACTCAGTCAGTTGTGCATATTTAATTTCACCATTGTGCAGAGAATAGAGAGACGGGCGTTTTCAATAAAAGATATTATTTATTGAGCAGTCTACTTTCTCATGCAAGAGAAATGAATTGCCACAATTGCAAGATGTGTTATTATAAAAAGTGCGTACAGTAAAAGGAGTATTTCGAAATAATACTGTAAAAGCATTGATATGGTTTCTTAGCCATAAGATAGTTAAAATGAGTAAAATATGTACATTCATATATGCATTGGCTAACGACCTCAACTGGTGCTTCTAACTACGCCTACCCCGGTGTACCTGACCTAAGCCTAATACATGGGAGGGAGTAAGTAAGTAGCAGTTTAAGTTAAGTTGGTTTTGCCAAGAGTTTGATTCAAGAATTCTCTCTAAGGGTTTAGTCAGCACCGTACCTCTGGAATAGAATGTAGGAGGTCTGGTATCTCCTTCTTAGGACCCAATATCCCAGTCACCCGCAAGGGTAGGCTGGAAACGCCGGAGCTGGATTTTCTCGGCAGGAGAAAAGACAGCGTCTTTCTCAGCGCGTCAAGGAGGAGGGGCAGCGTCTGTGGGCTTCTCGCATCTGCTGGGCTCTCTGCAAGGGGACAGCTGTTCGTCTCCAGTATTCACCACCACCGTGTGTTTGCTTAAGGCAACGTTGGTATATTTATACCTGAAAGGGGCCGAGTTTGACGTAAGTTTTTGGACATAAGACGTCAATAAAGATGTCACTAAGAACTGGTCGTTCTTACAGTGCTCGCAGGAGTTCTATTACTAATCAAAACAAAGCAAGTGGGGCTTTCCCAGGTTGCTGGGGGTTTGGTATGTCGAAAGAACTCGGTGTACTATCTAGGAATCTAAGGAAGTGGCTTCTGCTGTGTCATGGACTGCAGAGGCGAGTTACTGAAATATGGTTCTGATTATTATGCCATTTATAGGGATATGTATTGATTATAGCCGTATAGGGGCATGAGGTCACAATATTGATCGGGGTCCTAGATAAAACACATCAGTTTTGGTGGTGGTATTGGTATTGGTGGTGGTACTGGTTGAGGTGGGTATTGGTGGTGGTGGGTATTGGTGGTGGTGGTATTGGTGGTGGGGTATTGCTACAGGTGGTATTGGTGGTGGTCATGGTATTGGTGGTGATATTAGTGGTGGTGGTGGTATTGGTACTGGTGGTGGTGGTATTGGTACTGGTGGTGGTATTGGTGCTGTAATTGATGGTGGTGGTATTATTGGTGGTGGTATTGGTAGGGGTGGTATTGGTGGTGCTGGTATTGGTGGAGCTGGTATTGGTGGTGGTGGCATTGGTGGTAGTGGTCGTTGTGGCATTGGCAGGGGCGGTATTGGTATTGGTGGTGGCCATATTTGTTGTGGTATTGGTGATGGTATTGGTATTGGTGGTATTGGTGCTGTTATTGGTGGTGGCGGTGGTATTATTGGTGGTGGGTATTGGTGGTGGTGGTATTGGTGGTGCTGGTATTCGTGGAGCTGGTATTGGTGGTGGTGGCATCGGTGGTAGTGGTGGTTGTGGCATTGGTGGTGGCGGTTTTGGTATTGGTGGTGGCCGTATTTGTTGTGGTATTGGTGGTAGTACTGGTATTGGTGGTGATGGTATTGGTGGTGGTGGTGGTATTAGAATTGGTGGTGGTCGTATTGGTATTTGTGATGGTGGCACTGGTATTGGTGGTGGTGGTACTGGTATTGATGATGGAATTTGTGGTGGTGGTGGTATTGGTGGTGGTGGTATTGGTATTGATGGTGGAATTGGGGGTCGGGGATTGGTGTGGTGGTATTGGTAGCGGTGGTATTGGTAGTGGTAGTATTTGTGGTGGTGGTACCTGTGGTGGTATTTGTGAAGGTGGTAGTATTGGTTTTGGTAATGATGATATTGGTGGCGGTGGGATTGGTATTGGTGGTGGTATTGGTACTGGTGGAGGTGGTATTGGTGGTGGTATTTGTGGTTGTGGATTTGTTGTTTGGTGGTATTGGGTGTGGTGGTATTGTTGGTAGTGGTGGTATTAGTGGTGGTGGTGGTATTGGTGGTGATGGTATTGGTCATGGTGTTGGTGGTATTGTTGGGGGTACTGATGGTGATATTGGTGGTGGTATTGGGGTGGTGGTGGTGGTTTTAGTGGTTGTGGTGCTGGTCTTGGTGGTGGTGGTATTGGTGGTGGTATTGGTATTGGCGGTGGTATTGGTGGTATTAGATTGGTGGTGGTGGTATTAGATTGGTGGTGGTGGTGGTATTGGTGATGGTGGTGGTTTTGGTGGTGGTGGTATTGGTGGTTTTGGTGGTATTGCTGGTGGTGGTGGTATTGCTGGTGGTACTGGTGGTATTGGTGGTAGTATTGGTGGTGGTATTAGTATTGGTGGTGGTACTGGTATTGGTGGTGGTGGTGGTATTAGTATTCATGGTGGTGGTGGTATTGGTGGTGGGGTATCTGTGGTGGTGGTGGTATTGGGGTGGTGGAGGTATCAGTGGTGGTGTTGATGGTGGTGGTAGTATTGGTGGTGTTGATATTAGTGCTGGTATTGGTGGTATTGGTGGCTGTGGTATTGGTGATGGTGGTATTGATAGTGGTGGTATTGGTGGAATTGGTGGTGGTGATGGTATTGGTGGTGGCGGTATTGGTATTGGTGGTGGCCGTATTGGTTGTGGTATTGATGATGGTATTGGTGGTTGTTTTGGTATTGGTGGTGGTGGTACTGGTGTTGGTGGTAGTACTGGTATTGGTGGGGTGGTATTGGTGGTCGTGGTATTGTTGGTACTGGTGGTGTTATTGGTGGTAGTGTTATTGGTATTGGTGGTGGTATTGGTGGTGGTGGTGATATTGGTTGTGGTATTGGTGGTGGTGGTATTGGTGGTGGTGGCATTGCTGGTGGTGGTATTAATGGTGGTATGGGTGGTGGCAGTGGTATTGGTGTTGTTGGTATTGGTGGTGGTGGTAGGGGTGGTATTGAAGGTGGTGTTGATGGTGGTGCTGGGGGTGGTATTGGTGGTGGTGGTATTGGTGGTGGCTATGGTGGAGGTGGTAGTTGTGGTGGTATTGATGATGGTATTGGTGGTAGTGATATTGGTGGTGGTGGTATTATTGATGGTAATGTTGGTGGTGTTGGTGATATTGGTAGTGGTGATGGTGGTGGTAGTATTGGTGGTATTGGTGGTGGTGGTGGTATTGGTGGTGGTGGTGGTGGTATTGGTGATGGTGGTATTAGTGGTGGTGGTGGTGGTGGTATTGGTGGTATAGGTAATGGTGGTGGTGGTATTGGTGCTATTGGTAGTGGTTGTGGGAATTGGTGGTGGTACTAGTGGTGGTATTGGTGGTGGTGGTATTAGAGGTGGTGGTGGTATTGGCATTGGTGGTGGTATTGGCATTGGTGGTGGTATTGGTGGTGGTGGTGATGATATTGGTGGTGGTGGTATTGGTGGTGGTATTGGTGGTGTTGGTATTGATGGTGGTGTTATTGGTGGTGGTGGTATTGGTATTGGTAGTGGTATTGGTTGTGGTGGTGGTATTGGTGGTGGTATTTATGGTGGAGGTGGTGGTATTGGTGGTGGTATTGGTGGTGGTGGTAGGGGTGGTGCTGATGGTGGTTTTGATGGTATTGGTGGTGGTGGTATTGGTTGTGGTGGTGGTGGTGGTGGTATTGGTGGTGGCGGTGGTATTGGTGGTGGTATTGGTTGTGGTGGTGGTGGTATTGGTGGTGGTGGTATTGGTGGAGGTGGTGGTATTGATGGTGGTGGTGTTGTTGTTGTTAATAAAACAGGCTTTTGAAAACAACCCATCATGTGGCTTTAGTACAGATGACATGTAACACAGATGCTGTTGTCAGCTGCAGCCTATTAGCTCAGGATTATGTGCTACCTGGAATTCACATGACATAATTTCTTAATAATTTCTAAATACATTTTACTTGGGGGGGGCGGGGGTGTTGAAACAGACACTAGATAATGCCGGGTTAAAGTGATTGAAAGCAGGCGCCCATATTACGGGGGTGGCCGTGCTGCTTAAAAAAACACAAGGGGTTTCAGCTGAAGCAGCGCATGTCCGGCCTGCAGTAAGAGAAACTCAATAAAGTGAATGGTACTTACAGGCTTAATAGCAGGTCATGTGTAATAACCGAAATAAAAGGGCCAGTCTCCATGGGAGGGTACAAATGAAGACAAGGCCGTACTAAGGAGGGACTAAAAAGCCTATTAACGAATCCAAAGGCAGCCTTTACGAAAGACAATGACGAGACAATGAAAAATATGGGAGGAGAGTGGGCATGGCTTCTCTCCTATACTCTACTAAAGCAGTCTCGCAGAGAGAGTAGAGCATGTGTGCCGCCACTAGGCCCGACCTAAAAATTGGTACTGCATTTTTCAGCAAGTCTAGGGGGAGATTTCAAAATCTTTTGCGCTGGTTTTATGTTACAAAGTGACGATAGCCAGTGCAATTTATTTTCTTGAAAGCACCCTCTAAAGTAGTGTAAATCCACGCAAAGCACTGCTTTGCATAACTTTGTGCCAAGGGGACTTTTCATGGGTGGTACATGGGCATTCTCATGCAACCACACATGCCTTTTGATGCAAAACCATATTTACAAAGATTTGTAAACATAGTTTTGGGCCCAAAGTTAACGTCCATTCAAAGAAGGCACTAACAGGAGAAATGCCTTCATTTTTCTGTGCTATGCCAATATTCCATGCGTGCTGCACTGTGCAGCAAGTATGGAAAGTGGGAAAAGCTTTGCATCGTGCCAAGCATATTTTGTACAGGAAGGGTACCGTTCCTGTACAAACCTATGCTACACTCATGCAGACTCCCTAGCACGGCGGCGCTAAGGTGTGTGCATGGCGCAGAGCAGTTAAAATCAGTGCTGGCGCAAGGGAAAGGGGAGGAGAGAGCCATATCTATGGAAATATGGAGCTCTCCTGCTCCCTCCCTGTCGCGCAACGCATTGCAGTCTCGTGGGGGGCTGGGCTGCGTTGCGTTTCGTGACTGTTTTTTAAAATCTCCCCCTTAGACTCTAAACTTACACCTATGTGAGATGTGAAGTAGGGAATTAAGCAACATGCTCCAAAATGGAAGTGATTTCCTGGAAACACGTTTTTCTTTTAGATAAACACAGTATATGTACACATTCACAGTAACTCTTTGCGTGTAGACTCAGCACTCTGTGGAGAATGTGCACTCGTAGGGTCATGGCTGACACATATGCTAGGGAAACTATAGAAGTCAAAGTGTCTCCAGTCACGACCAGGCCCAGACTGGCCATAGCGGGCATTGGGCAATCCCCCGGTGTGCCGCACGGGTGGGGGCCGGTTTTGGGCCCCTGGGAGCCGATTTAGCTGCAAAATCGGCCCTGTACCAAAATCGGCTGAAAACCGGCCCGGCAAAGAGCCCAGCGGCACCTCCAACCCCCCCCGAGTCGGGAGGGGGGGCGGCCGAGCACTTTGACAGGGCCGGTTGTGGTTCCCAGTCCGGCCCTGGTCATGACTGTTAGTTTGGAATTCAAAAATTCTGGTTTGCAGGCTGAAAGGCAGGTGTCCACTAAAACTACTTGCTAAGCAACAAATCATGACCTGTCTTACTCCAGCAAGGGCCTCTGACCACTTGCACAATACTACTGAGTTACTTCAATTATCGAACTTGCTAAATTTTAGTTCATTTGCCAGTCATAAGCATAGCTTTTTAGTCACCATCATGTGCACTTCGGGGGGTATAAACTGGTAATCCAAAGAGTGAAATTACAATGCTTATAATGCAACGTGCTAGTGTATAAAAAGCCCTAACAGAATGTGTTGCAATGTGAAAAGCCACAGGGAGGCAATATATTGTATGACAGAGCACCTTTCACATTACAGGACATCGGAGCACCATGTATGAACACGATTTACCAGGAAAATATAGGAGTGAGATACAGAAAAAGGGAGGAAAGGTGGTTAGAGAATGACACAAAAGGAGGGTAACTGGAAAGAAGAAACTGGTAAGACGAAAAAGAGTACGTTTTTGTGTGAGAAAGAGAGAAGGGGTAAGGGAATGGAGAAGAGTGTGACAAGAGAAGAAAGATAAGGAGAAGAAAGAGGAGTTTGAGAGAAGGCAAGAGAGACAAAAAGAAGGATGCATAAGATATGGGGGAGACAGAAGCAGAGGAAGAAATTTAGAGGAGTAGAGACATGAGGAAGAAAAGTGGAAGAGAAAGGTATGGTGAGGGCTGAGACAAGGAGTAGTTGGAAAAAAGATAAAGGTTAGTAGACAAGAAGCTAAACAATTGCGACAAGGTGAGAGTGAAGACTGCAAGGTGGAGGCAGAGAGCGAGGATGTGAAGCAAGGTGCAGCGGTAGGATAAGGAAAGAGAATAGTGAAGTCTAAGAAAGAAGAGGAAGTCAAGACTGCTATAGGAGTTTCCTGATGTGTAACAAGGGAAGGATAGAAAGTATCTCCTGGATACCACTTTAGTTTCCTCGTGGTATAGCAGTCCAGGCGCTTGATCTAAAGGTGGGGGATGTTGAGAACCGTACAACTTCTGGGGTAGGCTGAAATCTTGAAGTGAATCTATTTTTGGACTTCTTTCACCATAGGGCTATCATATTGGAGGAAATACTACCAGTGGACAGACTTTGACTGTCCATGGTTGTTAGACCTGGCACCATTAGCGTGGGTCTCCCTTCCAGTTTTTGCTTTTGTCTCCTCTGTGTTTGCTGGTTTTAGATGCTCTGGGCGCTGTGCCACTGCCATTCAGTGCCACAGTGTGAATGCTCCCTATTTGTAAAGTGTATGAACTGGTGTGATACTAATTGACCCAAAGAATAGGAAAGTCGAATTTAGTATGCCTGAGCTCCAAATATGAACGTGCATCTTTTAGTGACGATCAGTTGTATCTTCCGTGTTTAAAACTACCACTTTTGGGAAGTAAGTATTTTCTGGCCTAAGCCTTCCCATTTGCTCTGCTGTTATGTGTATTGACTGTCTAGTTTTGGAGGGTCAGGGCAGGCTGAGACTGATCTGGATTAAGTGGAGAGATCTGAAGTTGGAGTATGGGGAGGGGTGACCCTTTGATCTGAGCAGGGCCGTGCCTGGCAAGGTGAATGATGGCTCCACCTCCCACTGTGCATCTGAGGGCTGACCCCCTCTCCCTCAAAGGCAGGATGAGCATTGTAAATAAAGTGCTCGAGGACGACACCAAACTGGTTCTGGCTGGGTTCAGTGATTTGTGACATTTCTGTGAACAAAGGGCCAGATGTAGGTCGCCAATTACCGGTCGGTAAAGGCTGATTTTGGCCGTTACCGAACGGTAATTGGTTTTTGAGATGTAGGGGGCCCGAATTTTACCGAATCTGTAAATTTACTGATTCGGTAAATTTACAGATTCAGTAAAATACCGACTCTGTATATTTACCGAATCGGTAATTCCAGATGTAGGTGGCACTTAAAATAGTGCCACAGGCCCTTAAGAATTTGTTATTTACCATGAAATATTATCTCATGGTAAATAACGAATTCCTATGTACATGCACATCTGTGCATGTACACCTGTGCCATGTGGCACACATACATGCCCTAAGGGCATGTATGTGTGTCACATTGCACACAAGCCAGAATCAGGGGTGCAACAGCGTGTCAAAGTGACACCCTGTCCCCCTTGTAAATTCGGTAATTTTACCGAATCGGTATTTACCGATTCGGTAATTGACATTGATTCCTATGGGCCTCAAGGCCCATAGGAATCAATGGCAATTACCGAATCGGTAAATACCGATTCGGTAATTACCGAATCTTACCGATTCGGTAATTGATTCGGTAAATATACCTACATTCCAATTGCCAGTTCTTAAATACCGAATCGGTATGATTCGGTATTTAAGAATCGGTAATCGGGAATTACCTACATCTGGCCCCAAGACTTTTGGGGTATAAAGATCTGTGCTGAAACCACAGCACGGTGTGTTACTTCTGGATGTCAAGACGAACCTTTGTCCGTGTAACGGGAGGGAAACTACTTTGAAACTTTCAACCATCTTGCTGAAGCAACTACCCAAGGGCCTGATTTGAGCCTGCCTCCTGCTGAAGTCTCAGGGACATTAGACTTCACCAATCAGCCGTCCTGATTCCTATCTGAGGGGGGTTCTACTCGCAGGTGAGGCCTCTGTTGAGTATTCCAGAGTCTCTGGTTCTACTGTGGGGAATGTGGACTGAGGATCTTCGCTATCGCTCGTGTGGGCCACTGCAGCTGAGGAGCTGTGCTGCTGAGTGCCCGCACTTGCTGTGCTACAAGGATCATCGCTATCGCTCATGTGGGCCCCTGCAGCTGAGGAGCTGTGCCGCTGAGTGCCCGCTCTTGCTGTACTACAAGAATCTTTGATATCGCTATTGTGGGCCACTGCAGCTGAGGAGCTGTGCCGCTGAGTGCCCGCATTTGCTGTGCTACGTGAAACGTCGCTATCGCTAATGTGGGCCGCTGCATGGGAGGATCTGTGCCACTGAGTGCCTGCATTTGCTGTGCTACGTGAATCATCGCTTTTGTGGGCCGCCACAGCTGAGGAGCTGTGCCGCTGAGTGCCCGCATTTGCTGTGCTACGTGAATCATCGCTATTGCTATTATGGGCCGCCGCAGCTGAGGAGCTGTGCCTCTGAGTGCCTGCATTTGCTGTGCTACGTGAATCATCGCTATCGCTATTGTGGGCCCCTGCAGCTGAGGAGCTGTGCAGCTGAGTGCCTTCATTTGCTGTGCTACGAGAATCCTTGCTATCGCTATTGTGGGCCGCTGCAGCTGAGGAGCTGTGCAGCTTAGTGTCAGCACTAGTTACCACATCGAGGATCTTGTTATCACCTGAGTGTGCCGCTGGGTGCCAGCCTTTAAGTCCCGTCCCAGGATTTTCATGAGTGCACACCGCGGACCGCTACAGCTGGGAGCTGTGGCCGTTGTGAGTCCGCCTGTCATCACCGCGGTTTCTTGTGAGGCTGCATGCTGTGCCCTTTTAAATCGCAGGTACATTGTGAATCACCGGGTTGCCTGGACTAAGTTCGTTCCACACGCTTTTGGGTCCGCTATTGCTTTTGAAGTAAATCCGTAATTATGTGCATTGTGGTTTCTTGATCGCTTTTGAGTCTTATGTTAAGCTTATATAAAGATACTTATTTTTCTATAGCTACTTGTGTGGTGTCCCTTTGTAATGTCTTCAATGCGTTTTTGTGTATGGTCATAAATGCTTCACACACTGCCTCTGAGATAGGCCTGTCTACTCGTGCTAGGTTACCAGGGGGTTGAGCAGGGGTTATCAAAGGGTGTAGCCCCCTTACTCTGATTTAGGAGGAAGGATCCCTATTTGGACCTCAGCGCCTGCCGCGGCCAACTAGAGATTCCCTTTTCTAACAATGGTGCTAGAAGCCAGGTTGTTGTGCCCAGGTGCTCTAGACTGCCTCTGTGCACTTTCCCTGTGACTGACTTTTGACAGACTGAGGCGCAACAGGGACAGCTGCAGATTTCAGGTTATGTAAACTCTGCCTGGGGGTACCCGGGTCTAAATCATGGAAGACTGTCCAAGTCTACTGCCCCCTTTTAAGGCTTCTTCAGGCCCATTGCATTTCAGAAAAAGTCATCCTTACAGAAACTAGTCACTTTATATGCATATAACCGCCTTGTTCCACTTATTCTCAGAATTGAAATCTTATATACAAACACACTGGTTACACATACATATCACATATGAGAAAACCAAAAGCATTGCAGCCATAAGCATCCTTTTTAAAATCATGTTGAAATGCAAATTTTAATCTGAAAAATAAAACTTCAAATGGAAACTCCAACCCAGTTTACAATGTAGAATAGTACTTTTAAGCTGAATGATGTGTGGGGAGCCTGAATTAATCTTAGACTCTGGTAATTACTGAAATTTTTCTGCCCACAAAAGCACCTCAGATTATCCCCAGCCATAAGCAAGCCAGGTGTGATCCTGCTCCAATATGAATAGTTCAGCCAAAACTGCCAAGCCAGGCACTCCTTGAATGGAACAGAGAACGAACTTGGGTTTCCTTTTTTTTTTTTAATATATTTTATTTAATTGGTTCACGGCATAAATACATCGTCATAAATAAAAATGAATCAAGTACATATGGAAAATGGCTTACTTCATCCAAAACAAAACCAAAAGATCGTTTATATACAGAACATCCATAATGATAATTATAATCACATTTAAATTAAATGGCATACTCAGTCTTCATAATAATCTGAAAAGGCCCCCCAAATTTTCAGTCCGATTTTTTTTTTTTTCCTAGACCCAGAAACAGAAAAAAGACCCCACTCCAATTTATATAAATTATACATTCATGCTCGCCATTGCTGAAATAGCGGTGGATTTTCCTGGAGCCACTCTGTAGCAATACATATTCGTGCAACAGTCATTGTAAAAAAAATAAAGTGACGGAAACAATATAGTCTATCATCAGGATTATCATTAGAAATCTTCCCAAGCACCAGCATCAAAGGAGTGATCGTCAGGCAAAAATTAAGTACTAAAGACATTAATTTTTCAATATCTTCTATAAACCCCGCCAATCTGGGGCAAGAAAAAAAAGAATGTAAACTATCTGCATGATCAGCTTTGCGAAAGCATTTTCCATCAAAACCCTCTCCCCATTTTGACATTCGTTCTGGTGTATAATATAAATCAAATAAAGTTTTGAAAAATTGTGCTTTTAGATTAGCCGACATTAAAACTTCTTTGGAGAGCAAGATGAGATCTTCCACATCTATCTCAGTATCCCCTAAGATATCGACCCATTTTACCCTTATTTTCTCAAGGTCATCTGGTTTTTCCTCCACAAGCATTCTATACAGAATACCAATTTTCACCTGGCGGCCAATCCCCTCGATAACTTGGTGCTTTTGTAAACTTAATTTTTGTCTGATAAGAAAATCCCTGATTTGTAAAAATTTGAAAAAATAGCTTCTGGGTAAATCAAACTGATCACTTAATTCAACAAATGATTTACACTTGCCATTCACCAGGTACATATCCCCCAACCATATCACCCCCTTTTTATGCCATTTTAAGGCCATTCCGTCTGAAAATATAGTAGGCAATAACCTTGATGAGGTAAAGGGAGTGTAATACGACAACTTCCCAATTCCAATTGTTCGAGTCAGCCATCTCCAAGTCTTATAAGCCCCTATTAATACCTTTAATCGGGTTCGCTTGTAATAACTACCATCAATTTCAATAAAAAAACTTTGTCTCACATGTGACCCCAACAAAATCTCAAATATTGAAGGGTGATTGTACATAAGTTCAGTTGATTCCCCTGTAATCAATACTCTCATTCTTAATAAAAAACAGACTGTATAATAAAGAAAAAAATCTGGTACCCCTAACCCTCCACTTTCAAATGGTAGCATCAGAAATTTCATAGCCCGTCTTGGTTTCCCGGGGCTCCAAATACATTTTCCACATAAAGATTGTAAAGCTTGTAACTTAGGTTTTGGAAATTCCAAGGGTATTGACCTAAACAAATATAACACTTTGGGTAAAACATTCATTTTTATAACATTAGTCCGTCCAATAATAGTCAAAAATAATCGTTCCCATCTCTCAAGAGAAATCTTAATTTTATCATATACAGTATTCCAATTCGAATCAATCAATTCTGTCATATTGGTTTTGATCAATATCTCAAGGTAAGTAACCTCCCCCACCACTCTCTCATCCTCCCAAGTTAAGGCTTCCGAACATAAAATCTGGGTCTTCGATTCATTAAGTTTATAGCCAGTTATGATTCCAAATTCTTTCGCAAGCCTCTCAATCTCTAATATAGCAGTGTCTGGCCTATCTGTGACCACCGCGATATCATCCGCGTAAGCGAACACAGAAAAACAAAAATCAGATACTATGAAGGGAAGGATAAACAGATTTGGATTTAATTGTTCTACAAACGGATTAATATACAAAGCAAATAATAACGGAGAGCATGGACAACCTTGGCGAGTCCCTCTAGTGATATTTATAGAATCAGAGAGCGCTCCTAAAGCCGAAATTTTAGCAGTTGGTTTAAAATATAAAGATTTGATTCCCTTAATATATTTCTGGCCAAAGCCCATTTTAGCCATTAATCTCCACAAATAATCCCAGCACACACGGTCAAACGCTTTTTCTGCGTCTAACAGAAAAAGCGCTAACTTCTGTTTATTTACTGCCGCAATATCGAACAGCGTAATTACTTTGTTTATGTGGTCCACTGTTCCTCTTTTTGGGATAAAACCATGTTGGTGTCGAGAAACTAAGGATGATAGAATTTTGGATAATGGGTGGGCCAGAATCTTTGAATCGATCTTATTATCCACATTCAATAAAGATATTGGACGGTAGGATCCAACATTATCCACAGGTTTACCTTTTTTACAGAGGACCGCAATAGTTGCGTCAGACCACGTACTAGGTGGATTTCCCTGCTGTGCTTCCAGTATTACATGAAGCATATCCTCCTTTAAAATGTTGAAGAAGATTTTATATTCTTCAGCAGGTATTCTATCTGGGCCCGCGGCCTTACCATCTGCCAAACTCTTCACTGCTATTTCTAGCTCTACCATTGTTATCGGTAGATCCAATTCATCTGCCAATAGAGGATCTAAGACTTTCAACCCTGTCTTCAATCTAGCGCTCCACTGCATATTTGTATCTGAGCTTTCATCCTTCGAATAAAGTTCAGCGTAGAAACTTTGGAATATTTTAAGAATGTGTTCCGTCTCTGAGTGCGATATGCCTTGAGCGTCTTTCATTGAATTGATATTCCGAGCTGTCTGCTTCATTCGTAGTCTGAACGCCAGTCTTTTACCTATTTTTTCCCCAAATTCATAACTTTGCATTTTGGATGTTAAAAATCTCCTTGAGATTTCTTTGTCCCAAAAGCCAAGAATGTTAGCTCTAGCCTTTGCCACCTCATTTTCAACCTCCCAAAGCTCTTTTCTACCCTGGACAACTTCCCTAGTTAACAGAATCTCTGCATTAGCCAACAGTTCATATAGTTTATCAAGTTCTTTTTTAAATTTTTTACGTTGCCAGGATGAGAACCTAATGCACTCTCCCCGGAACCCCGCTTTAAAAATATCCCACACTATACCAATATTAGCCGTACCATGATTATTAATAAAGAAAGATTGGATCCATCTTTTCATATGTGTTTTAAATTCTTCATTCAGCCCCAATTTCTGATCGTAAGAGAAAGTAGGTGGTGCTAACCTCTTCGTTTGCCTCTGTATTTCAATCATTATGGGAGAATGATCGGAGGTAATTCTGGGGTAGATTCTAATTTTAGCCCCTTCCAACAAATTTTCTGGGGCAAAAAAATAATCTAGTCTAACTCATTTTTTGTGGGGATGTGAATAAAAAGTAAACCCATTATCCCCCACACGAAGCTTTCCCCATACATCAATTAAGCCTTGATCTTGTAGTAAATTAGCAAGAGCTTTATAAACTCTCGGTTTTCGGCCTTTATAATTTCCATACCCATCCTGTAATGCATTATTCAACAAATTTATATTCATATCTCCACAAATCACTATCGGCTGTGGAAAATTAACTAACTCCAAATTAATTTCAATCAGCGGGGCAGGGTCATCCAAGTTTGCACCATAAACAGTAGCCCCAAGTTAACTGCCTGCCCCCAATATTGCACTCTACAATAGCCCAACGCCCATTTTTATCCACAGCCTTCCGACCAACAATTGTAGTATTATCTTTAATTAATATAGCTACCCCCCTTATCATGCTGGTCTGTCTGGAGGCAACAACTAATGTAAAGCCCAAATCTTTTAGCACCTCCCTTTTTGGCCACGGGTGTGAGTTTCCTGTACACATACGACATCAGGTTGTATATATTTCAATTCTGCAGCTATTTTCTGTCTTTTCATCGGATTATTCAGCCCAGATACATTCATTGAACAAATTCTTAACCCTTTTCCCGCAATTTTAGTTCTAAATGTCCAACCATAACTATCCCATTCTGTCTACCACCCTTTCTCACAAGAGCACCAAAAGAAAGAACTAAAATAAATAATGCAGAACCCTTCTTTTCATGTAACCTTTTAACCAAATTTTTTCCTTGTATTTTGCCGTGAACTTTTTTCCCCCTTTTTTGCACCCCCCTGTGAGCCCTTTCCCCACCCAGCCTCCCTCTTCAGACTCACCCACCCTTTCCCACCCTGCCCTCCTCCCTTGATAGAGGCTTTAGGACTTATGGTCCTGTGATGCGAGTTTGCCCCAAAAAAACCCTACCGTCCCCCCACAGAGTTTTACCCTTATTCTTGCCATACATAATCCCCCTATTCTAGTGAAAACTCCTGAACAAACTTATAAATTATAATTAAGCATACAGCAATTCTTATTCAATATCTCTCTGCAATTACAAAGTCACCAAAAACTCTTTGGCAGCGATTTCAGTCATAAAGAATCTAGTGCGATCCTTATGAATGACTTTAAGCTTAGCTGGAAACATTAAATATGCCTGCGCACCTTTTTCTTGAAATTTAGATATGAGCTGTCTTAACTGCCATTGTGTCTCAACAGATTGTTTGCAGAGATCAGGTCTTACAAAGAATTCACAACCAAGAGCCTTGCATTTTTTATCAGGACGTGCTTTCATAAATAATTCCTCACGAGCCTGGAAGCTATTGAAAGCCACTATTATAGCTCTAGGTTTCTGATCCCGTGAGTTAGCTCTGAAAGGGAATCTGTGGGCCCTTTCCACCTCCCGATCCCAGTCCCATTTATCAACCTCTGGCAATGCTTCTTTCATTCATTTCAATCTTTATTCGGTTTAAAAAACCTTGTAAGATACAATACATTAAAATCATGACACATCATTATAATACATAGTAAATAGCAGCAGTGGGTAAAAATATATCATCACATCTTATTTGTGCAAAGTACGCAAAAGTTATCTACACCGGGATTAACTAGTTCCTGGTCGGTCCCCTTTCTATAAAGAACACTAGGTAAATACACACAATAGTAAAATAATAAATTAAATATCTGTTTTGTTTAAAAAGTGATATACACCATAACAATAAGACAGGCAGCACTATACTAACAGACAGTCAATAACATGGTAAAATAGCCCATTACATTTAAGTTTTCTGATTTTTCTTTCTCCTAATCAAGGCAGCACATAGGAGAAAACGACTTAGGCTAAACACAATTGGTTGTGCAGTATCTCCTTTAAATATTCTAAGTCCAACCTTAATTTGTCTAAGGCCTAACCTATTACAAATTGGCTTGAGCCATTTTTTCCTTGCTTTAAGGTATGCTGGGCATATAAATAAAACATGAGACTCATCTTCTTTCACCCCCATTTCACATAACTCACATGTGTTAGAGCCAGCGACCCCAGTCAGCACCTTATTACAGTTCCAGCTAGTTGTTCTATCTTTTAATAGCAAAATGCCATAGCGGAACTTTAAATATAGGCTTTTAGTCAATGGAGGGTGAATTTCGTCCATGAAGGGCTCTAGTTGCATGTTCATTTTAATTTCAAAAAATTTCGAAGTTAGAGTCCCTGTTCTGGGATTTGCAAACACTGAGTCTCTAATATAGTCCCAGTACCTTTGCTTCAAGATGTGTTTTGAACTACTTGTAAGGGAATCGGGGTCAAACCAGAAATCGCTTAACCCTAGTTTTTCGAACCATTTTTTGACGTACTCTAGCCATGGCAAGGGCGTGATATTCTTTATTGCCAATATCTCTTGCAATGCTTCTCTATAAACAGCCAGCTCTTCAGTGGACCATAGACGGACCCAATAGAGTAGCGGGCGAAGAGAAGCATAATCATCAGAACGCCTAAAATTAAGGTCCCATAATATGGGTGTCATTGGAGTTGACCCGGGTATCCCTAGAAGTTGCCTAATGAAGGAATTTTCCCTCACTCGGAAGGTATCCTTTAAAGCATAGGCCCAAGGGTCCGCACCATAAAGTGAAGAAGATTGCACTTTATATTTGAATAATTCGATAGCTGGTGAGACCGCTTTGTAATGGCTATTCTTGTGCTTCCTTAAGATTGGTACCTGATTTTGGGTTAGCCTTAGTTTTGAATTCTCCAATTGCGTTTTCCATGTGACATCACTATCTTCTTTCAAAAGTGACACTATAAAACCTCGAGTATCAGACCCTTCTTTCCCCTCCACAATCTGCAAAACTCTCAAGTTGTTTCTTCAGGATCTATTCTCAATGTCTACAAGCTTCCAGTTGACATCTTCCTTAATAGCCATATGAGTTTCTATAGTCTTTCGTTGTTGAGCCACCTCATCTTCTAGCGAAGAAATGCGTGATTCTGCTTCCGTAGCCCTGGTCAAAAATTCTGAGTGTGATTTTACCAGCCTCCTCACTGAATTCTGCAGCTTTTTGCAGGAATTTTGTACCCTCAGACTGTCCTCTTGCGTCTCCTCTCTATGCTGCATCATAGTTTGATAGATCAGCCCCAGGGAAATATCCTTCATTTTTAAATCCAAATCAGTGGCCACTACCTCAGCATTTAAAGTCTCTTCAGGTTTCTCTTTGTCTCTTGTGTCTAGCCGCAACCTGTGAACAGTGCCAAGATCTATCCCATCTTTCTCCATTACTTCGTTCAAGCTACTGTGCCGACTTCCTTCCTCTAAGCATCCATCCTCCATGCTCATACGTGTAGCGTAGAGTTCTGCTAAATCCTCAGGGGAGGACATGGAATGTTCTGACAGGGAAAAAAAGTCCGCCGAATCAGTCTCTACCCCAGTAGGTATTGCTGAACCATCATTGTTTAATAAATCCAACCTAGTCTCTATTGGGGTAGCCACTTCATCTCCCCTCTGCATGGTGGAAGTAGTCAAAGCTCTGTCATCAAGCTGGGTGCAGCTATTAGATATAGATAAAGATGAAGGTAAAGCCAATGTTATATCCTCTGAGATGGTGGCACTGTGTGCACTGTTTGAACTCCCAGCTGTGCTCGTCTCTTTTCTGTTCACAGCTTGTCCTAAGCCGGTGGCGGAGGCAGGGGTTACAGCTGAAATTACTTGAGCAGACACCGTCTTCTGTACACCCTCTGCTCCTGACTCCTCGACCACTTTTTGTGTCTTTAACTTCCCTGCTTCCTTAGATTTGTTTGCTGAGAACATCTCCGGTATTTTCTTATGCATACCGACAGCCTCCCCCTCCCTGTCTGATACCGCTACAAATTCTGCATTGTTACTCACAGTGGGAGGCGGTATAGAAGTTGTGACTGAAACCGGTGTTGTAGTTGATATTGATGTAGTTAATGGCAGCGCCGTCTCAGCTCCATTTGAATTCTCCGTGGCAGCCCCCTGGCCCCGGGCTCTCCTACCCTTTGGCCCCATCTCCGCAGCCGACGCCGACCGTTGACTGCTCGGCTTGCCTCCACTCTCAAAACCGCCTTGCTTCACTCGCAGGCGGCGCATGTACCAGGTGTGCTGAATCCGAAGCCGGGTCAGGTGCTGCCAGAAAGACGCCCAGCGGCCCGCGTGCGTTGTCCGAGTCCGGGTCAGTAGCTCCGCCGCCACCTGTATCGCAGTCATAGAAAGGCGATACTCAAAAATAAAATGTATTCGTTTTTCTGACTGCTAGGGAACTTGTCTGCTCCATATGACCGTTCGCTTTTGCTCCGCTCAGGTCCGTTTCAACATTAATCCAACGACCCTGGGAAGTCCGGCAGGAGCAGCACACTCACGCGTCCAACGCGGACGCCATCTTGCCTCCGTACTTGGGTTTCTTGGGTTCCAGTTTAGAGAGTACCTGGCCTGGCAGTTCGGGCTGGAATGCTCTTAATGGTGCAGGGTCAAGGCTGATTCGCATATGGCTTGGTCCAAACTGAGGTGGCATGGTGTTCAAAATAATGATGGATTAGGATGCGGCCTGAGTAATTACCAGTGCCTGAAATTAATTAATGCATTCCATCTATCACTTGCATACTTCCATGCAACACCCTAAGTGCACCTTGTATGCCCAGATGTGTATGCTCACTGTTCACTGAAACTAAGCTACACCTGACTAACAAGCCATAATCCGAGTAAAACGATTCCTGGGTTGCTAGAGTTATGAAGTTCAGGAAGCACCTAGCCAGGCAGTTCGTGATGGACTGTTATTATTGGAGCAGGGTGAAGCCTGATTGCATATGGTTGGGTCCACACTGAGGTGGCATGGTGTTCAAAATAACAATGGACTGGGACGTGGCCCAAGTAACTACCACTGGATAGGATTAATTCTAATATCCATCCATCACTTTTTGTATATTACTTTTAACAGCATAACTTTTCAGTTCTGAACAGATACCTTGAGCAAAAGATCTAAAGCATTTACATCTGGGTGTTAACAACAAGTGCTTCTAAGATTCGTAGGGAGTGGCTTCTTCCAGTACTTGAGAAAACTGTTCCTCAAGACTCAGGAGTCATTGTGAACCCCCTCATTAAATCCATCCCCTGATATATACTGAGTCAAACAGTAGTATAATGCAAGCAAACCAACTCAGCCAAGGTGTCTCCTGTCCATTAACCAGTGTGATAGACAAATAAAAAGAAACAGTATGCAGCAGGCATATGAAAAGTATGGTCATTTATATTGTGCACACAATCATTATGTAATGTTTAGGAAACAGTGCATTGTTTATACAAGAACATATATTATGTTTACAAATGAAGGTGTTCATTAAGTCAACAATACAATGATGCATGCCTACCTCAAATATAGACATGCAAACCGCTATGATAAACATGCAAATTAATAGGTTGCTGTAAAATATCTGCCTTCTTTGCATAGTTGTCATAATTTTTTTTTATTTTGCTGGACCTTATTTTTGTTTGCTGGATTTACAACCCTGCGCACTTTACCCCTGTTAACCAGTACTAAAGTGCCTTTAGTCCCCCTTTAAACATGATGATTTGGCCTATTCCATATCCATATGGCTAGGTCCAAATGGAGGTGGCATGATGTACAAAATAACAATAGACTTGGATGCCCGCGAAGTAATTGTCAGTTGCTGAGATTAATTCACACATTCCATCCATCACTTTTTTGTATACTTCGGTGCCTCTGGAACTAAGCTGCACCCGACTGACGAGCACAGTCAGGGTGAAATCGGTCTTGGGTTGCTTGCATTCTGGCAGTTCGGCCTGGACTTTTCTATTCGAGCAGGGTCAAGACTGATTTGCATATGGCTGTGTCCCCACTAAGGTGGTATGATGTGTAAAATAATGATGGACTGGGATGCGACCTAAGTAATTACCAGTGTCTGAGATTAATTCAAGCATTCCATCCATCACTTTCTCTATATCACTTTTAATAGCATAACTGTATATTTATGAGCAGATAACTTGAGCAAATAAGTGCTTCTAAGCTTCATAGGAAGGGGCTTCTCCCAGTACTTGAGAAAACTGAGCCTTCAGCTTCCAGAGTCCTTGTGACCCCCGTCTTTGTCTCTGCCCCCTCAAATCTACCGGATCAGATCATAGTATAATGCATGCAAACCAATTCCACCCAGGTGTTTGCTGTACATTAATTAGTGTGATTGGTAAAAAAAAAAAAAAAACACATAGTATGCAGTGGGCATACAAAAAATATATTCAGTGATATTGTGCACAAACATCATTATGTGATGTTTAGAAAATAGAATATTGTTTATACAAAAACATAAATTGTGCTCACGAACCAAGGTGTTATTCATGTGAAACCTACCATCATGCATGCCTACCCCTACTTTACACATGCAAACCAATATGTTAAACATGCGTATCAGTAGGTTGCTGTAAGAAGTCTGCAATTTTTCGCATGGTCACTCCGGGCTTTTTGCCTTTGCTGGACCTATTTTTTTGGTATTTATTTTACTGCTTTTAGAACTCTGTGCACTTTATCCCTGATAACCAGTAGTAAAGAACCTGAGGTCCCCTTTTAAACATGATTGAATTGACCTATTCCTAATAGGTATATTTAACTTGCCTATACGTCAATAGTATATGGTATAAAATGTGCACCCAGGGCCTGGAAGTTAAATGTCATGTGTGGACTGTTCTACTTATTGTGCCATTCAGTAGTGTGACAAAGTAAACATGGCTTCAGGCCTATCGTGAGAGGCCTGAGTGCTGCAGGGTGACTTTTTTAAAATAAACCTGTTTAACATATTGAAATATTAGTAAGTCACAGCTGTGTAAGCCTTGTAGTCCACAAGGAAAGGTACATGGTATTTACAAGTGGGGTATCTAGAACATTAATGTTACCATGTTTCTACAGTGCCAATGCCCTGCATGCTATTTTCATTGTGGGGTAGGCTTAGGTGTCATATTTAGCAAAACAGAGTACAGATGAAAATACAAATTCTGATAAGTCGGAAAAGGGAACAGTTATTTTTAATGGTTATTAAGAATTCAATTCAATGGTGAAGCAGAATTTTTAATAATTATCAAGGAAAGGTAATTTTTTAAGATTTCGAGGAAAATTGAAACCCTTCCTCTTTCCCCGCATCTAACCTCCTCAACCCCCCTTGCCCTGTCCATTCTTCCGGTGTTCATTCCTCTGAGCTCCTTTGCGGTTTTCAGCGCGGGGACACTCTGTTTTTGAGTAACCAGGCGCTTTATAAATGGCTTCTATTCTATTCTATAATTTTTAAAAAGTTACCATTTACCTGCATGAATTCTTAGAAGGCTCATTAGCATAATCCTCTGACATCTCTCAGCTTCTGCTCATCCTTGAATATGTATGAAATAGGTGTGAAATGCCTCCAATAAGCAAACAGGTTGACATGAATGGGAAGAGATGACTCTGATGGAAATGGAGGGAGGAAAAGTAGTTGCCTTGGGTCACACGGTTTGGTCAACCTTGGAAGTCAGGATTGAAACAAGGTTTCCTGAATAGATATGTAATTACTATCCTGAATGGGTATCACATTATTTTCCCCTTCTGCCCTGATGGCAATTTTATTAGTGACCCAAGAGGCAAGACAGTTGTATTGTGCTACCTATACAAGGCCATTATTGCTGTTATAGACGAAGCCACTTTACTGTCAATTAAACAATATCAAAGAGTTTTGTACAGTGCACACCCTGAGCTGATTTTTTTCAAGTTGCTCTCAAATGTGATGTTCTTGGAAAAGGAGGTCTAGAGAAGAAAAGCAATTGTCCAGTTTGGTCATGCTGTGAACCTGTGTATGAAACCAGAGTCTCTGGCTCAGGGCCCCTCAACTAGTTTTGCCCTTGGTCCAACAAGGGCTTCTAACTGACCAGGGTATGTTATGCAAGTGCATTCAAAATACCTTTTATATTTTTATAAAATGGGGTGATAGCACTGGAAACAACCCCCTTCGTAGAACAGGTACACCTTGACCAGACATAGTACAAGCTTCCCAACTTCAGAGGAGAGGTACAGCTAGGACAGCGTCAGCACAAGCCTTTTCCATCACAGGACTGGTACAACCTGGTCAGCTTTACTTCTTCACATAACCAGTACAATATGGCAGCAGCAAAGCAAGCTTCCTTCTCTCACTGAAGGCAATTTATGCAGTCTTCCATTTTCCACAGATCAGATCCGGCTGAGCAGGCTAGTATAAGCTTCCATTGCTCACAGAACATGTACAGTTAAGGCAAGAGTGATGTATGTACAGACAGGTCTCTGGAGTGGGTGCTTAAGTCATAAGTCATTGAGGTGAATGTGTAGGTGGATGAGTGAGTGAATATGCGAGCTGTGACACAATTCTTGCTGAGGTGATATTCCAAGTTAGCATCGTTAAAATCCTGCTGCTGTCAGTTGGACACTTACTGTTTGTGTTGATTCTTTGTTGTATTGAGAAGTAACCATGACCTAATAGCTCATGTTATTTGGAGCGGCCTTGCCACAGTACAACCAACTAATATCTAGGCAGACAGGTACCAACTTCTACAAAAAAGTTTGGAGTTCACTCTCACCAGGCGCTGTTCCACCCAAGGCTCGGTGCTGCGCTTGTTCAAAATGTTGAGCTCCGCCAGTGTGTAGCCCTACCCTATTTTCCAAATGGTTTGAAGTGGCACACACAAAAAAGAGGGAGAATGGTAGACACAAAAAAGGTAATGCACCCAATCAATCAATCAATCTATTAAGGGATTTGTAAAGCACGCTACTTACCCGCTAGGGTCTCAAGGCGCTGGGGGGAGGGGGCAGCTGCCACTAGTGGTCGAAGAGCCAGGTCTTGAGCAGTCTTCTGAAGGCCGGGAGGTCTGCGGTCTGTCATAGGTGGAGGGGGGAGGGCATTCCAGGACTTGGCAGCGCGGTGGGAGAATGATCTGCCCCCGGAAGTGGTTCTGTGGATGCGCGGGACGGCGGCCAGGGACAGGTCGGCGGAGCGGAGTTTCCTGTTGGGTACGTGGAAGGCGAGTCTTTTGTTGAGATAGGCAGGGCCGGTCTTGTGGAGTGCTTTGTGTGCATGGATCATGAGTTTGAATGTGATTATTTTGTCGACGGGGAGCCAGTGCAGGTCTCTCAGGTGCGAGGTGATGTGGTCCCTGCGCGGGACGTCAAGGATCAAGCCTGCTGAGGCGTTCTGTATTCTTTGGAGTCTGTTGATGAGCTTGGACGGGGCTCCGGGGTAGAGGGCGTTTCCGTAGTCAAGTCGGCTGCTGACGAGAGCATGGGTGACGGTTTTCCGTGTGTCCATAGGGATCCATCTGTAGATCTTGCGGAGCATGCGAGGGTGTGGTAGCAGGAGGAGGAGACTGCGTTGACTTGGTTGGTCATGCTGAGCTTGGAGTCGAGGATGACTCCTTGGTTGCGTGTGTGGTTGGTAGGTGCCGGGGGGGTTCCCAGTGATGCTGGCCACCAGGAGTCGTCCCACGCTGAGGGGTTAGGCCCGAGGATGAGGATCTCAGTCTTGTCCGTATTCAGCTTGAGCCTGCTTGCCTCCATCCAATCGGCGATGGCCTTCATGCCCTGGTGTAGGTTGGATTTGGCAGTGAGGGTGTTCTTGGTGAGGGAGAGGATCAGCTGGGTGTCGTAGTCTCAGGAAATTATGTTGAGGCTGTGTAGTCTGGCGATGCGAGCGAGGGGGGCCATGTAGACGTTGAACAGCGTCAGGCTGAGGGAGGATCACTGGGGGACGCCGCAGATGGTTTTGGTGGTTCCGGAATGGAACGGGGGGAGGAGGACTCTCTGGGTTCTGTCGGTGCAGAAGGAGGTGGTCCAGTCCAGGGCCTTGTCTCGGATTCCTGCGTCATAGAGGCGTGTGCGTAGTGTGACGTGTTAAAGGTGGCAGAGAGGTCCAGGAGTATGAGGGCCGCTGTCTCGTCGTTGTCGAGTAGGATTCTGATGTTGTCTGTGGAGGCGATGAGGGCGGTCTCGGTGCTGTGATTGCTGTGGAAGCCTGACTGGGATGGGTCCAGGATGCTGTTGTCTTCTAGGTAGCGGGTGAGCTGGGTGTTTTACGATCTTTTCCATGGCTTTCGCTGGGAACGGAAGCAGGGAGATTGGCCGGAAGTTCTTGAGGTCGCTCGGGTCAGCCTTGGGTTTCTTCAGGAGGGCATTGATCTTTGCGTGCTTCCAGCTCTCCGGGAAGGTCGCCGTTTCAAAGGAAAGGTTGATGATGTTACGCAGGTGGGGTGCGATGAGGCTGTTGGCTTTGTTGGTGATGTGGTGGGGGAGAGGGTCAGACGGGGAGCCTGAGTGGGTGGTGCTCATGGTCTTAGTTATGTCTTCGGTGCTCAAGTTGGTCCAAGTGGTCAGAGGGTCGTGGTCGGTGGGGCTTGGGGGGGTTCATTGTGGCGGGGTCCGTAGGGTGCGTCTGGGGATTGAAGCTGTTGTGGATGTCGGTGATCTTGCGGTGGAAGAAGGCCGCGAGGGTGTGCACAGTTCTTGCGATGGCGGGATGTCGTTGGTGCAGGAGCTAGGAGTGGAGAGTTCTTTCACGATATTGAATAGCTCTTTGCTGTTGTGGGCGTTGTTGTCGAGGCGGTTTTTGAATGCGGCTCCTTTGGTGGTCCTGATGAGGTAGTGGTGGTTGCGGATGGCGTCTTTGTGGGCTGTGCGGTTGGCGGGAGTTATCGTTGAGCTAGATGATCTTGAGTTTCCGGCAGGTGCGCTTGGAGGTGAGGAGCTCCGGGGTGAACCAGCTGGCTCTCTGGTTGGTGTCTCTGTTGGTGGGTTGTTTCATAGGTGCTATGGTGTTGGCGCATTCCTCCATCCAGAGCCTGAGGGTGCGGGCCCCCTCCTCGGGGTCGGTGGGGCTGGTTGGTGGGTTGAGTGAGAGGTGAGTTTCCAGTCGCTCCTTGGTGACTTTGCCCCAGCGACGGCGGGCGATCTGTGGAGTGCGGTGGTGGGTGACAGGTTTCTGGAGGGTGAAGTGGACGCAGTGGTGGTCGGTCCAGGTGAGCTTGGAGGAGTGGCTGAAGGTGACGTGGGGGCTGGCGGTGAAGATGGCATCGAGCGTGTGGCCAGCAATGTGGGTTGGGGTTGTGACTATCTGTTTCAGTCCGAGGGTGGCGAGGTTGTCGGCCAGGGTGGAGGAATTGCTGTTGTTGTTGTTTTCTAGATGGTAGTTCAGGTCGCCGAGCAGGATGTAATTGGTGGAGGTCAAAGCGTGCGTGCTGATAAAGTCGGCAATGGAGTTGCAGAATCGGGGACGTGGGCCGGGTGGTCTGTAGACGAGGCTGCCTCTGAGGGTGGTCTTGGGGTCCGTGTTGATTTTGAAGTGCTTGTGTTCGGCGGTGGTGAGGGTGTTGTCGGTGTTTGTGGAGACCTTGATGGTGTTCTTGTGGATGATGGCGAGGCCTCCTTCCACTCCATTGGTGCGGTCTCTGCGTGAGAATTTGTATCCGTCGGGGATGGCCACTGCGATGTCTGGGGCGGAGGCTTCATTCATCCAGGTCTCGGTCAAGAAGGCGACGTCTGGTGAAATGGTGGTGAGCAGGTCCCAGAGCTCGATGGCGTGCTTGCGTGCGGAGAGGGTGTTGAGCAGGATGCATCGCAGTTGGTTGGGTTCCGTTGCTGTGGGTGTCTCTGCGTCGGTGTTGCAGGAGAAGTTGCAGTTCTGGCAGGTGAAGGGGCCGTGGGTGCGCTTTGGGGTGGCCTTGTAGCAGTTGGTGGTGTGTCCGTGGTTGAGTGCGATGAGGGTGCTGGCGTTGTAGCGGTAGTGGGTGTCATGGGTAGCATGAGGGCCAGGTGTTCTGGCGCTGGGCGCGGTCCAGGCGCAGACGGGCTTGCCTTAGGCACGCCATTTAAGGGGAGGTGGGGATGGAGGATCAGCTGGGAGGCGGCATGCCAGGCAACGAATGGGCATGGGGTGGCGGGGCGGCAGGGGAGGCAGCGGCGGGAAAAATTGGCGAAAATCGGAGGGCAGGGCACAGGCACACAGGGTACAGAAAAACGGGCAGGGGCACAGGCACACAGGCAGCAGGAAGCGGCAGCAACGGCGCTCGGGTGCAGGCCACCAGGAGAACGAGGAGGCAGCAGAAGGGTGGCACAAGCACTCGTGGCGCTGCAGCGGAGGGGGAGCGACCTACCTGAAGGGTCAAGGGTCAGCTTCCAATAACTTTCAAAGAAGGGTACTGCGCTGTGGAACCAACTGCAAGGCACAAGTCGTGGGTACACACAGGTACATGGAGTCCACCCACTATTTTCACAGGGTGGATGCCGTCCTCCCTACCAAGAACTTGGGTCCCACAGAAATATGCTGAACTTGTCCAAATGTAATTTGGAGACGCCAGAACACGTTTAGCAGCGCTTGCCCGTTGTCTGCTTTCCATTCCTAGCAGCAACGTGAAGGCAGCAAGGGAGATTGTTTTTCACCTCCAGCTGGGCCGAAGTTAAGGGGCCATCAGGCCTCCTGTTGCTTGAATATCCTGACTGGAAGCAGCCTGGAACCTCACACTTAAATGTAAATGCCACTGAGGGGCAAAGGGGATACAAAGGCACACAGCTTGTTATCTCTTCACAGGTACTTGAGAGGCATGTTTTTGCCTTTGATCAGTCCTGGTATGTAAGAGATGCATGCACTGTAAGAATGTCAGGTGTGTTGGTCTATCCCAGTATTTACACAAATAAGAATTTCAATAGCACTATTTTATTTCTTTTCTAGCCCTTCGCAACGCAATGCAGGGTGTCAGAGCTTTTTACATAACATACACTCACAATAACTCATGTACATGTGTAAATCAACGTACAAAGTGGGTTACATGAGACAGGGTCACAAGGTGTATGAGTCACATGTCCTTCACAGCTCACTGTGCTGTATTACAAGGATTACAATTATGAACTGGAGGTAACTAAAGGATCTCTGTGTTAAAAACACTAAACCACTTTACTATCTACATGAAATAAAAATGTGTCATCTGCATGTTACCTGATGTGCTTTGCAGGAGACACTGTAAGCCTCAATGGTACTTTGATTCAAATCTGGGACTTCACAAAACACACGTCTCTGCAACAAATGAGTTCACCGCCTGAGTTACTTCACCATTATTATGATTCCCTGAGATTTAATGGGCACCTTTACAGCAGATGCCTTAACTCGTAAAATATTTTACAACCAATTAAGTAGAGCAGATCTACTGCCATGCTTCTCCTTGTTGCCAATTTCTATGTGACAGGGTTTAAAAAAGAAATATATTAGTTGAGGCCCAGATTTTGCATCAGGATTGCGCAACTTTTTGGGCGGGGGGCGGGGGGGGGGGGGGGGGATGTTGTGGGTGTCGCTGAGCTCTTTGCCTGGGCCGGTTTTCGGACGATTTTGTTACAGGGCCGATTTTGCAGCTATGCCGCCAAACAGACCCTGTAACAAAAACGGCCCCCGGGGGCCAAAACCGGCCTCCCACCCGTGCGGCGCACCAGGTCCGGGGGATTGCCCGGTGCCCGCTACCGCCAGTCCGGCCCTGCACGTGGCTGTGTTTATTGATTTTCCCTACATGTCAATAGTTTTACCTTTAGCCACAGGTAACTGGCTTCTCCGAGACCCTCAGGTGCCGCAGGCTGTTATTAAAGACTTTAACACAAAAAATGCCATTGACATAACGAAATGTAATTCGATTGTTGCTAGAAAACAAGAATTGTCGTTTGCTGTACAAAACCAACATCACTCTATTCTAGAACGTCATGCAGGGCATTTGTCAGTGTCCACAATCTCAATCCTTTACTGCCATCTTATGGTGACTAGTTTCAATTACATACGCTCCAAAAAAGCCACTCCTACGTGACTAGAGCGTCGTGGATTCACCTCTCCAGAATCACATGATAGAGAAATTTGTATTTGGGTTTTCGTCAGCACCCCCACAGATACAGAACACACACTCCACAAACGCGACTTCTAGCCCCTGACCCGCAAGTTTTCCAAACGGAGAAGAACTAGATGTTGACCAGCAAATGAATAGGGTGAGCCTAGCGAGGAGTCGGGCTTGGCTCTCAGAACCAAAGAACGAGCCGAGCCTTTAGGCGATTTTCTTCTGTTTCACTATGGTACATAGGAACAGCGTGCGAAAGAGCAGCTACATAGAAAAGAAATGGTGAGGAACACCACCAAAAGGGGCAGTGTCAAACACTGCAGCACCCAAGGACATGGAAAAGAATAAAAACAGAGCACCGCCCTGATCAGCAACCCTGCTAGTACGAAAATAGCCCCCCCCCAGAGACAAACAACATATGCAAAAAAAGTCTGGATAACATGTAGCAGGACTACAACCCCAATCAATAACAATGAAGGAGAGACAGTCCGGAACAAACAAGGAACGACAGCCCCAGCGCCGAATGTGACATCCCGCATAAGGTACAAGGGCAGAGGCTTGGCCAAAAGACCCCAGCCCAGAGGGCAGCAGAGAAGCATAGGGGCCAGTACCCCTAGAACTGAAAGGGGGAGAGGGACGGCGGCAGGGCCGGATTGGGACCCAGAACCGGCCCTGGCAAAGAGCTCGACCGGCCTCCTCATTCCCCCCCTCTCCCCCCCTCCCTCTGGGAGGAGGGGGAGGTGCGACCGCGCTCTGTGCCAGGGCCGGTTTTTGGCCGTTTTTGTTACAGGGCCGTTTTTGCAGCATAACGGCCCTGTAACAAAAACGGCCCCCAGGGGGCAAAAACCGGCCCCCAACCATGCGGACCACCGGGGGATTGCCCGGTGCCCGCAACGGCCAGTCCGGGCCTGGACGGCGGGGATTGAAGGCAACCCCAACCTGGAGCAACCAGAGCTTAAGGGCACAGAAGCACCTTTAAACCTATCCTCCAATGACCAAAGGGAGGAATCGGAACAAATAACAGGAAAACATTCTGCCCAAAAAGTGCGAAAGAAGGCACTCACAGAAGACATAGCCACCCACAGGGAGGAGAGTACAGAAGGCCAAGCCAAAGTTCCTCGCAGAACGGGGAGAAAGGGCGGGTCATGAAGGAATCTACGGATGGAATAGTCTCTACCAGTTACCGAAGGTAAGAAACTCGTACATCTGATAGAGACTACTAGCCGCAGATTTCTTAATGTAGAATAGATTCCCTAGCCATACCCAAGGAGGATGAGGGTCTGCGAGAGGACCCTCCACCAGCCTGGACATAATAGAGAATCCCACAGGAGACGAGGCCAACGGACAGGGAAAATAACCCTGTCCCTCCAGGCAAGGGGAACCCCTGCATCCAGAAGACCCCAAACCCAGAGGGGATGTGGGAGAACAAGAAGAGAGGCAGCCCGCCTTCAAGCAGCAGGAGAAATGAGGGCATGGCTAAAGGAGACCTAGCGCCCCACACCCATGCAGGGTATCAAGAATCTCCACCAGGAGCCCCAAGGCCCAAGCAAGGAAGAGGAGCACTTAGGAAGAAGAGCAGCCTAGAGACTCCAAGGAAAAGACGTAGAGTGAAAGTAAGGTCCCCCCCCACCGGGAACACCCAGTGAAGAGGGCAGCCAATCCTATCACAGCCGGAAGGCAATGGGCAAGACAGAACCGCGCCTTCGGCAATAAGGCATGTGGAGCAGACTGGTAGCCGAGGTCGCCCAGGGGAAACCGCCCAACACCCCGCAGGGACAGACAGCGCCCGAGGAGGCACAAGTAACTCAAGAAACTCCAGAACCATCGCAACCCCAGGGAAGAGAGGGAGAACTGAAGACAGGGCCCACTGGAAGAGGGTCGAACACACCCCAGTTTCAAGCAGCGGACAAAGTAAGTACGACTGTCCCGCTAAAGTGCCAGAAGGCACAGTGATGTAAGAACAGCAGGTCGGCACCCCAGGCACAGCTCGCTGCAGACAACAGCACGGAAGGGTGCACCCAGGACAAGCCAGATGCCCGCCGAAGACAGAGCCCAGGAAAGCCAAAAAGGCTCCGAACACACCCCAAGGGAGAAGCTCGCACACACGGCCCAAACAACGAAAGAAGCAGAGCAATGACGTAAGTCCACAGACAGCAGGCCAGACTAGGCTAGCAATGCAGCGACCCCAGAGAAGGACAGCCCGGGCGCAGCTTGAGTCATACAAAAACCCTCAGCAAGAGGAACGCACCTGCGACATACCGTGCTGCCACGGAGAGCAGAAGCCTGAAGGCGACCCCACCTCCCCAGCACATGCTAGAGCTATATAATAGCTACCTGAACCCCACATAGGGCAAGTTACGTCCCAAGACATGGGAACTCTCTTAGGAAAAATTTCTGCAGCAGAAGACACCAGAAAAGACCTGCGGAGAACCCACAGACGGCTTGCCAATCAGCCACTAAGAACAACAGAAGGCCTAATCTCAGGGCCAACACGGCTGAGCAAACGCCAAAAATCACTATCCAAAAAGGAGGGCCGGACCAGCAGCCAACAGTACCACAGTCCTAACCAAAGGACATGAATACACAGTAATCACACAGAACACAGGGGCGAGCCGCCCCAACAGAAGAACACCTCCCAAAACCCAGATCAACTCCCAGGTCACTGAGGGGAGGAAAGAGGAAGAGGAGTATGAGGAGGAGGTGGAGGCCGAAGCACCGCCAAGAACCTCTGAATGGCCGAGTCCGCAGGGGCGTGGAACAAAAGAGCACCATCGGAAGGAAGGTCCACCAGCTGTTCTCAAACGTTCTCTCGGAACACACTGTGCTGAAGCCAGGCATGTCGAAGTGCGACCGAAGAAGCCATGGCACGACAAGCACCTCCGAGATGTCCAGAGTGGAGCGAAGAATAAATCCCGCCAGCTCCCGGCCATCCGACACATGGTGCCGCAGATCAACACAGGCACCCTCCTGAGAAGGCGCAGACATAAGGGATTCCGCTGAGTCCCACAAGGAAGAAGTGGCCCTAGCCAAAACACACAATGTTAAGGGCCCTCAACGCCGCACTGGAGGAGGCGAACATATTGCTCCCACAGGAGTCATACCAGCGGGCCTCCCTCAATGGGGGAGACAACAGCGGTGGCAGAGAGGGGAAGGCATTCTGAAAAAGAGGGCCCCTGGTAGAAGAGTGTAGGAAAAGACACAGGATCACGCGGCACCGGATGGTGGCAGTGCAGAAGGTGTTGGGGCACCGGGGCACCGGGTCCCCTGTGGCGGGGCAACCCCAAGCCCCCAGAAGAGAAGAATGGAGCGAACCCTCGAAGGGAAGCAGCAGCTCCCTACCACCAGAACCCTGATGGAAGACCTCTAGAAGATGATCCGCTGGGAAATGGGCAGCTGGATCACCCATGCGCAAGATTCCCACAGCCGTGGAAACAGCACGAGAATAGGCAGCACCTGCCTCCGTAGGGCCCAGCGGTGGAGAAAGCAGCTCCTCAGTAGGTGACGGCTGCAAGCTAAGGCAGCCGCCCCCCAAGCCAACCAGAGGAAGGAAGGGCCAGGTCCGGAAGGAAGGGGGACCGAGGAGTAGGGGACCTGTGGCGCCTCCGGCAAAGACCGCGGTGATGGTGAGGAGCAGTCCTTAAGACGACATCGGGGAAAAAGCCACGATGCTGCGGCCTGTCTTTGGCGAGGACCAAACCAGCAATCGCCGAACCTCTGGAGAAGAGGAGGCGTCCGAAGACGAGTCAACGACCCAACGTCGGCCTGGTGCCATAGAGTCCGCAATCGGAGGCAGAACATCATCATCCGCCGCCAGTGGAGACGCCGCAGGGGCAGGAGACCAGGGCTGGGCCGGCGATGGGTGGCGAAGGAAGGCTGCCGAAAGGCGTTGAGCCGACCTACGATGAGGCAGCTGCCTGCGTGGAGGGGCGAGAGGGACCCAGGGAAGGAACGAGGGGTTCCCCACCAGCCTCAGCCTGTGACGGGATGAGAAGGGCCCTATGCCAGCCCCTGTGGCACCGCCTAAGCTGCGTCACCTGTCTCTAGGGCCGAGGGGAACTCAGGGATGCGACCCGAACACCGCCGACCTCCCGCGATACCACAGGGACTCCCGCAGGAGTTTGCGGCGAAGCAGAGGCGCCGTGGTCCGAAGGAGGGACCCCAGAAGAACTCCAACGGCACCACATTCTCCAAACCTGGATCTGAGCCAATCGGGGCCGGAGCCACCGGCGGCACCGTGGAGGGCACTGCACACGGCAAGGGATCCGCAGACGTCCCAGTAGGGGAAGGAGGAGGAGAAGCCAGCGAGGCCTGCAAGGCTGACGCATATGTCTCCATCTGGGCTCTAAATGCCCACACACTGGGAAAAGGCGGATAGGGGGTAAACGCGCGGGGCCGCACCACCCACGGAAAGCCCGCGCCCCAACAGGCCGAGAACCAGCCCTCGGGAACAAACGGCGACACTTACCAACAGGTGAACAACACTCTTGCGGCCTGGGAGAAGGCAGATGTCGAAAACGGAGGCGACGAGCCCTGAAACCCCTCGCAGGGGCCGGACGTGGTGATGACATGCAAGCTGAAAGAAGTTTCATCCGGTGCTCCCGCCGGGACTTCAGTTTCATCTGCTGGCACGTCTCACAATCAGTGGAGTTGTGGTGTTCTCCCAAACACCACGTGCAGATGGGGTGAGGATCCGTCGCCGACATCTGGTGCATACAAGACGAGCACGTCTTAAAGCCCGAAGGCATTTGCACACTGTTCCCACACACATGCAACAAGCGAAAGGGAAAGGGAAAGGCCCAAAACAGGCCAGGAGCACGATCCGGATCCGCGTTGCACGCGGAAAAGGAAAAAACAGACCTAGGCATGCCAGGGTGGGACTTATGTGACCTCGCTGACATCACGTACGTGGACGTCAGGGCGAAGTCGCATGATGCCGTCCCCCCAAGCGCTCAGGGATGCTGGGCAAAAGGTTTTCCGGATCCAGTCTCATGCCTGGGGATAATTCTATGTTAAGGAATCTGTGGCTAGTAGTCTCTATCAAATTGTTCTCATCATTACCGGTGCACCTTTGCTTGCCCTGGCGAAGGAGACAAAAAGTTGGTTTCCCTTACGAGTTGCATTAGTCTCTTCCAGGTAAGGCATAAGTGCTCTTTGCACATCCAAAGTGTGTACTGCACATTCGGCTTGCGAGTTTGGGTCCTAGAAAAAAGTTGGTAGCTTGATGCTTTGGTTGATGTGAAATTGCGATTCCAGCTTTGGTACAAATTCAGGGTTTGTTCGTAAAACTATTTTGCCCTTGTAGATTTTAAGGTATGGTTCGTGGATTGTGAGTGCTTTTAGCTTGCTTCTCTGCGAGGTGATGCAATTAGAATTAGGAACGCTGTGTTTATGGTTAAGAACGTCTAGTGCGATGGGCTCAACTGGCTCTGTCATCATTTGTGTCAGTACCATGTTGAGGCTCCACATAGGTGTCAGGGCTGTTCTTACTGGTTCCACTCTCTTTGATACTTCCAGAAATTTCTTCACCACCGGTATTGTGAAGAGACTGTTTCATTTTGTTCTTCTGGTGTAAGCGATTACGGCGGCGAAGTGGACCTTTAGTGATGCGCAAGATAGGCCACTGTAGTAGGTGGGTGAGGAATGTTAGCACAGTACCATGCTCTGTCCTTGTTTCTATATTTGTGTTACCTGCACCCGTGAAAGTATCTGATCTACTTGGCCATATAGCACTTCCTAGTGCTTGGCTTTCTTGCCTCCTTCAGGATTTCTATTGCTGTTGGGGGTAGATGCAGGTATCTTAAATCTGGCTATTCAGTAACCACACTGCTAAGTTGAGTGTGTCTAGTTCTAGGTGCCATACTGTTCCATTTTGCATTGTTAACAGGTACTGTGTTGCTTTGGTTGGTATGATTTGTCCTCTGGAAATCGCTAATAGGTCTGAATACCAGGTTTCACAGGCCCATTGAAGTATGAGGAGTGAGTGCCGTCTCTGGTTTTCTGGCCCTGTCCAGGCCCCCTCAAATAAGGGTAGTCTGTGGAAAGGCGTATGCAAACATCCCTGACCAGTCTATAGACAGGGAATTTCCTTTGGACTGTTAGTGTGGAAACCCAGATGTGAAGTCTTGTCATTTTGCATTTTCTGGCCTTGCTAAGTGATCTATGCTTGGGGTGCCCAGCAGAGTTGGATTCAAATCAAAAATCGGCCCGGGAACACCCAAATAATGTGGCCAATATTTGCGTATTACCTTTTCGCAAAACACTGTTCAGCAAAGTTTTATGAAAAGAAAGGGGAGGACGGGCATGTTTTATTAACTTCACTTAGATTAAAAAAATGCACGGATTAGTTCACACTGATGAACCACGCATGAATACAAGTGAAATGACTTCTGCCCAGTCCTCCTGCGCCCACTCAATCAGCATACATTAATGGGCCGGGCCAGCGAGAGAAAGGGAGTGGTAGCTCCACACATCTGCCGCTAGAAAGGGTACTCCGGCACCCACTGGGCCACTGGTGGCATCCTAACAGCACATACAGCCCCAGGCTGCCCAAAAAGCAGCCACAGTTCAAACTCGGCTACCGGCCTTTCAGCCATTTCCCGAGTGCCCACGTTACCATTCCGAGCCTGGTGCCCGGTATTTGAGAGCACTGTTCAGTACTTCCCGATTTATCTCCCATTCATGGGACTGTGTGTAGTTGGCAGTTGGACTTTGCTTATTACTTGTATTCAGACCGCCACACAATAATGGGATTAGGTGTGCATGGATGGGCCATCACTGACCGGATTGGGGGGGAAGGGGTGGAGCTTGGCTCAGCCTGTCTTGCAAATCAATAGGCTGCGCCCTACCTTCAAACAAAGGACTCTACCCCCTTCATTGTTCAAGCAGGCAGCAGTCAGAGCAGGGAAGGCAGGAAACACCAAGCACTTCAAAGGGAATTCTCTAGAAACTTCGCCTACTTCAAAGAAGGCACCAGGTAAAAAAATACGACCCTCAGACCCACTCTTCAATTCACTTTCTAGACCTGTGGAAGGACTCCGAGAGGAATGTCTGCTGCTGTGTTCAGAGGACTTTGCCACACCTAGAAGGACTGCCTTGCTGCGTGAGCCCTGTTCCATCTCTTGAACCCAGGAATACCAAAGTGATGCCAAAGGCTGGCCTTGTGATCAGAGCCTCGGAGAGGGAAAAGGCTCCAACAGTTTTAAAAATCCACCTGGATCCACACTGAGTGAGTTCCAACCCTTCAAGTGGTGCCACCCCAGTCCTGGTCCTTGGAAGTTACGCTAAAGGTGGCCAGATAGCCCAAATCTATTAACCTGGGAGATAAAAGGTTTTTGGCTAAAAACTGATCTGAGAAACGAGAGGCAACTGCTTGTCTATCCGCCCAAGATGCATTGCAATTTGGCCTGGCTTTGCAGTAGCTCTCGCTACGTTCTTCACAGCGACAAATGCTCTTCAGTGATCCTTCGCAAAAAGGGTATCCGGCCTCGTGGAGCCCTTGTCGGCTACAGCCTCATACCTTTAGGGATTTTCAACTTCCCAAAAAAAAAAAAAAAGACTACCTCTGAATGTGGCAATCTTCACTGCAACTTCGTCAAGGGGCTCCAGGGCGATGACGTCTCCGCCCCGGACACTGCCTGCAGTCTTACCCGATGAACTTTTACCTTCTCAGACATATCATTGAAATTTCTTCAAAATCTGAAAGTAAGCTGGGGCAATCCACTTCTTGTATCCAAATCGCGCATTACCATATTTTTCAACTTTGACCCAGTCTTGCAAACTAGAAGTCCGCAATTGGCACTTTGATCTTTTAGGTACTAGTTTTTAGCTTAAACTTTGCAATAAATCTTAACGACGGTTCTACTTATTGGATGTTTGTCGTTTTGGTGTCAAATAATTTATTAAATTTACCTAATTTTTTTTAATTGGTGTGAGTTTTTTCTTGTGTTGTTTCCACTTTATAACTGTTTGGGTGCTGCATAAATACCTCACATGTTGCCTCTAAATTAAGCCTGACTGCTTTAGTGGCAAGCTACAAGAGGGTTATGCACAGGTTAATTTAGTGACTTTTATGGTTCATCCTGACAGGGATTGTGGCATTGATTGAGCAAGGTTAACAATTTAATCAACCAACAACCCAATTTCTCACAAACTGTAATTAGTGCCTTGACTCAATAGCAAAAGGTGCTCATTGAACTACTATATGTCTTTGTTCAATCCCCCTCTATGGTCATGACATGTCAATATCATGACCTTGCCATCTGCTAATAGAAGAATGACTTTTGGATAAGGGGAAGCACAGGACCTCCTTGCAGAACCTGATGTTAAATGCAAAAAGAACAATTGATGGGCAGAATTTAGAACAATGTCATACATTCACCCTAGTACAGAGATCTGGGCCTAAATCAATAATTTTTTTGCTCACCATGCCATTCCAGTTTGGACCCAGCCGTATGCAAATTAGTCTTGACCCTGCACGATTTGCATTTGGCCATGTCTGAACTGTGGTGGCGTGGTGAGAAAAATAACAATGGATTAAACCCAGATCTGTGACTGGGGGTGAATGTTTTGCCAATGTGCAACATTTCGTCCATCACCTTGCGTGTTTTGCTGTTCTCCCTATGTGGGAAGGGTATGCCCAGGCGTGGGTCCCGTGCTCACTACGCCACTGAAGTCAAGCTATCCTGGCTTATGACGGCTGATCGCCAGAAACCGGTCCTACGATGCTTGATTCCGGTCCAGGGAAGACATGGCTTGGCAGATCGGGCTGGACTGTTCCCATGAGGCACAGGGTCAAGACTGATTTGCATATGGCCATGTCTGAACTAGGGTGGCGTGGTGAGCAAAATAACAATGGATTAAACCCAGATCTGTAACTGGGGGTGAATGTTTTGCCAACGTGCAACATTCTGTCCATCACCTTGTGTGTTTTGCTGCACCTGATGTTAAAGCATGTGGGTAGTGGCCACAGATAGAATCGACACACCTTACAGTAACTAAAATGACAGTACATCAACCCGTTTGTGCAATATCAGGATAGGTTTTAAACTGCAGCTAGTACTTTGGCTTCAAGGTCAAAAGTGCAAACAAACTAGTGATTTTCTTTATTCAGTCCTCCTTTCTAAATGTGCCTTGTTGACCTTGTGATCCTCCAAGCTGCAAATATATAAGCAGCTACAGGTAAGTAGATAGCGTTTGTATCTAAATCGACAGCAAAGGGCCAAGGCCTCCTTGCAGCGCCTGATATTATAACTTATAAACAGTGGCCTCAGGTATGCATTTTTTGTGTGGAGCGATCTTTCGCTAAGGAGCATGAAATGCATAGTTGTTTCGGATCACCAACAGAATGGTAACAAGTTAGTGCTAGCAGACTCCTGATGCCAGGCTTTAGGGTAGGCATGATGTCCTGCACAGAGGCTTTAAGAGGGTCTATGTATTAACCAATGCATTAGTGGGCAAACCTTTCCCACTTAGCAGGTGTGAGTGGTGGGTTTACATGTCTCGCCTAGGATATGAATAAACTCTTCTGGAAATTTGAGGTATCCAAACTCTTAAGACCTCAGGTGTCAAAAGGCAAGAATCAGTTTCCTGAGGTCTAGCTGCCTGAGCTGAGCCTGATGAAGAGTGAGGTCATGCATAAACTGCAACTTCTAGTACGGCTGTACTGAACCTCTCCAGAAGTATGGCGTTCCACGGTTACCTCGCCCATACTTGTGCTACTATGATATGTGTCACTGATACTTGCCACATGTTTTGACCACATACAGGATGGTAGGAAGGGGAGAAAAAGCGTAAGCAGATATCCGTTAGCCAGTTGATCCATATTACATTGCCCATCGATTGTGGATTCCTAGAAGGGAAGTGTGTCATTTTGCATGGTGGCAAACAAATCAATGGTGGGCGTCCATCGCAAAAGAATCTTGTTAACACCCAGGAGATGCTCCACAAGAAGCTGAATAAGATTGCAAACAGCCTAACGCCCACTCTCTTTAGCTAGCACAAATAGCTAGATTGAGTGCATACCTCCTGGTTTCTGCAGGTAGTATATCATCTTCATGTTGACCATCTTCATGAGAGCTGTTTTGCCTTGAATGAGCTTGTAAAAAGCTATGCATCCTAGTTTGATTGCCATAGGCCCTCGAAGTTAATGTGGCAACTCTATTATTGGAACGTCTAGGTACCCTGTACAGTTATACGGTGGAGGTGTGCTCCTCAAGCCAAGACTGTCATTTGTGGTAAGGTATGGAAGCGGGTAAAGACAATGCCTTTAACAAGTTGTTGTTTCACCATAGGAGAGAGTGCACGGTCTTGGCAGCTGAGGACTTGGTAATGTTGTGAAATGATTGGCGGAGTGGTGTGGAACTATAGGCAGTAACCCTGCTGTACACCAACAGCACCCATTAATCATAGGTTATTGCCTCCCAGTAGGGTGGGGAAAACCAGTCTTCTCCCGACAGGTGTTGTGTACTCTGAGGGATTCATGGGGGAGTCACTGTTTTTCGGAGGATGCGCCCCTATTGAAGCCTCTGCCTTAGGATTTGCTTGGCTGTGTGTCTTGGAAACCTCGCTGCTGTTGGTAACCTGCCTCTGGCGGTGCAGATATTTTTTCGCCTCAATTTGGCTGGTGTTTACAAAAGGCAGGCCTGGTGAAGAGGTCTGGAGGGCACACAATTCCCTTTGCTGTTTGTGTCCTCAATTTTCGTGAGCATGGTGTCAACTTGCTCTCTAAAAAGATACTCTCCATCGAAGCGCACTCTCAATAGATGTTTTGGCCTTCTGGCTAGAAGCCAGAAATCATTAGTCATACGTGGCGCCTTAAGAGAATGCTGGTATTGATTTTTCACAAGGCAGTGTCTGAAGTATCCAACTCGTACCTGATGTTAGCATTGGAACTCATACCTAGTTTTAGCATTGGAAATCCCTTTGTCTTCAGTCTCTAGTTCCTGGCCCCTTTTACAATGAGCCTCAGGGAGGTACTTTATCAACCCTTCCATTCCTCTAAATAGTAGTGGTCTTAACAAGAGACCAAACTGAAAGAATCTGCAAATTTTAACTGTATGGTCGCTCCCACCGCTACATGCTTCTATGCTGCATTCGTCTTTTTACTCTCCTTCTCTGGAGGTGGGGCGTCTCCAGTCACCTGTGTGAGGCTTTCTTCCTCATTGTGCGAAATACCCACCAATTAGATGGAACCTGGCCCCTGGTTAACTGAGTTATCTGGATATATCTTCACTTTTTGCCCGGTGGCCCCATCCTCTGACCCACTTTGGAATTGAAAGAGTGGTAGTCTCAACAGAGTTCTTATTTGAAGGTAAACCTCCTCTTTTTAGGATCTGGAACGGTGGGTATGTTTGTTCCTGGTAAGGATTTGCCCCCATGTAATGGTGTATTAAATCTTTTATCAGAAGTCCAAGATCTCTGGGTACTGGAGCATTATAATTGGTCCTTCCCTCGAGTCAGACTACAGAGTCGAGAGCTCCTTCAGCAAACACCTCAGTGCAGGTCTGGCTGACTGACTTGGCGCCGACTCCGGATCCAAGGTAGGTTTATCGATGTCTAGGGATCAAGAAGGTGGTGGTGATGGTTGGTGCAACTCTGTGCCCTTCACCGAATTAATTCACCTAATGTAGCTGGACCCAATGACGGGTGCCTTTTAAAGTTTGGTTCGAGGCTCCACACCTGAGAGTGGTGCTCTGCCTCAGCCAGTGGATGCTTTAGAGGATGAGCCATCTGGTTGTGCCACTCAATGGTTTGAGCAGGGCTAAATGCCCAGGGTGTGGCCTTTGTGTTAGGGCATCTTCAGGCTCTTGTGTCCTTGCACGAGTGGAAGGCTCAGCTGGCCTGCTTCTTCTCCCTCTGCACAGAAGATACTCTCCTGGCCGAAAAGGTCTGGTGTCTCAGGAGACTTGTGGAGCTGCTTTCTATGGTATGCTCAGCACAGAGCCCACCAGCCTCCTAGAGTAATTTTGCACCGAAAGGTCTTACATGCCACCTGGTTATGCTCAGGGGTGCAAGCATAAATCGCACACCGGTGTTGGGCCGATAAGAACAATGGATCATGCTGCTTACCCTGTAAGCATCTATTCGTAGTGTGTAGTGCTGCAGATTCACATGCTATGCATACTCCTGCCATCTAGTGTTGTGCCCCGACTATGCAAGTTGTTTTTCCTCGAGGTTTTTTATGATCAGTGTTGGGTGTCATCTCTCTTCCACCTCGAGCATTGCACATGTGTTAGACCTGACATCATTGGCTTGAGTCTCTCCTCCATTTTTTCTGTTTGCCTCCACTGTTTTACGATGTTTTTGCTGGTTAATGCTTTGGGCACTGTGCCGCTGCTGATCAGCGCCACAGTGCAAGTGCTCGCTATGTTAAATTGCTGTATTGATTGAATTCCATGTTTGGCTTATTTGGTTTACTGTCAGTCCCTAGTCTAGTGCACCAGGAGTGCCAGGGCGTGTAAATACAAATGCTGCTCGTGGGCTTGCAGCACATGTTATGCCACCCACAAGAGCGGCCTAGTAAAAGTATGTCTACAGGTCTGCCATTGCTAGACCTACGTGCAGTCTGGTACTGTCACGCTGACTGCGCAAGTACACCTACTTGCCAGTCCCTAAACCTTCCCTTAACTTCATGTTAGTCACCCCTATGGTAGGCCCACGGGCAGGGTGCATTGTAAGTATAAGGTAGGACAAGCCTGACCAAGTTGGCATGTCCTAATAATGAATTACAGCCATATTCATTTTTCACTATTGCGAGGTAACCTGCTCTCCATTAGTTAGAGTGGGCCGCCAGGATTAATAATGCTATGATCCTAGCTGGCTCGGGGAGCATGGTGCAATGTCGAGTTTGGTATCCCTGAACTCGGGGTTCAATAACGCATCCGTTTGGGTGGATGGTTTTTGGACTCTGGGTTTGAAAATAGCACTTTTAGAAAGTAGCTATTTTCTTGTCTAACTATTTCTGGTTTCTGCTGGTTTGGTGTGTGTGTGACAGGAGCTGGGTGGCTCCAGAGGTCTGAATGAGTCAGTGTGGGATGAGTGGGACATTTGCGTTGAGAGTGGTGGGAGAGTAGTTGCTGATAGCCTGCCCTGCCTAATACAATGCTGGCTCCACCTCCTGCCAGGCGACTGATGGCTCTGTGCCTGCCAGGGACGATCCTGGCCCCACCTCCTACCAGGAGGCCGATAGCTCTGCTCCTGCCAGTGACAATGCTGGCTCCACCTCCTGCTGGGCGTCTGAGGACCCAGCCCTGCTCAGTGAATAGGCCAGGTGCCTCTGCCTGGCTACACCCACGACAGACCCAGGATGTTGGGAAATTCCCCTGCATGGACAAAGGGATCAAAGCCAAAAAGGGGTATAAGAGAAGGACCCCTGAACCAAGAATTTAGATCACTTCTGACGAGGAACCCTGAAACCAAGGACAAGAAGCCTGCTGATCCAAGGACTTGCCTACCCCTTCGTGTGACTCCCGTGTGGGTTACATTGTTGCTAAGAACTGAGTTTCCAAGAAGAAGAGTTGCTTTTGTTACTAAAGACTTTGTGCTAAGAAGAAACTACACTTGAACTATTATTTTTCCTTCCAAGAGTATTTATTAAGATTGTGGTATATGTTTGTCGTTATTTGGTCTTGTGCTAAGCCTTATATAAAAATACTTATTTTTATAATACTACTGTGTCGTGTCCATTTGTAGTGTATTCACTTTATTACTGTATGTGGTCATAAATGCTTAACACACAGCCTCTGAGATAAGCCTGTCTGCTCTGCAAAGCTACCAAGGGGGTGAGCAGGGGTTATCAAAGGGTGTGATCCCCTTGCCCTGACTAGAAAAGGTGTGTCCCTATTTGTCAGAAGTGCATACCTCTGCCAACTAGAGACAGCCGGTTCTAACAACATGTCAAATGCTAGAAAGTTTTGTATTGCCCTTGCCATTTACGGAGTGAAGATATAGCCTGCTTAGTAAGCGTTCGCTGTTGTACACGCTGTTTGTAGTTATTTTGACAGCATTTAATTCCTGCCGGGGAGGCGAGAGGGTGTATGTGTATCTGCTGCACTACGCATAGGTGCTTTCAGGGTAGCATGATCCAGTCATACCATGTTTTGGCTGTAGGTACACATGCTACGCATAGTCGTGCTACTCTGCGAGTCAAGATGTATTCAGTACATGGACTTCAAGCTGGCCCATTGGTTGTTCCGGGTGTCTTTCTACATTCCTTACTTTTGAATCGTAAATCCTGCCCATGTGTCACTCCTTTTGGTCTGTCGTTCCCTACCACAGCAACTGGACGTTACAGGGCTCATTGCGCTTCTGTCCATTTTAGTTCATTTTGTGCACTATTTTTTCAGTTTGCCAGCCTCATGTTCTTGAACTGTTGTAAACCCATGCAGCTGACCAGCGTTACTGCTTTTCCCTCCCACCAACCGTTTCTCTGTATGCTCTCCCCTTCACACCACCCCCTAGCCCATTCTAGTTATTAAACATTAGTCTATTTTTTTTTTTTTTGTTCAGTGGTTGGTCTTATTTTAGTAGGATATGGATCAGTAGTTTTTTTTTAACTTTATTTGGTGTGTCTTGGTGCACACTACATCTTGTTGGTTAAGTGGTTTATGTGTTACAAGAACCACGTGGCTCAGCGACAATGGCATCTTGGACATATTCTTCTAAAAGATGATCTGCTTTCCAGCAGTGCTGGCTTTTCTTCCACCGCAGTCCCTGGCTCCGGCTCATGGGCTTCCACCTCCCATCCACCTCTTGCCCGATATCAGAATTATATATCACAAAACTACCTGGTTTTGCAAAGGGGGGGGGGGGGGGGGGGGAGACTGCCTTTTTGGTCCTGGGCTAGGCAGCCATTTAGGGAAACCTACCAAACTCAGACATTTCTGAAAACTAGACCAGAGTCTAGGGTGGTGTGGCTTGCGTGGATCCTCTAATGTTTCTGTACCCAGAATCCTCTGCAAACCTCAAATGTAACTTGAATTATTTTATATTTTTAAGAAATCACACTTCACTTACATTTTGGTCAGGGATCACCATTCCAATGCAAATTTCCTACAACCCTGCGTTCCTCTTGGTCTCCCGATAAAAAAAAGATACCTCACTTGTGTGGGTGTCCAACGCAGAATTGCCTAAAAACGTATATTGCACAAGTTACTACTTGTGTAACGATATATCTGTAAGAGACATTAGTTAGTGATAGATTCCTTACCTTAGAATATCCCCAGGCGTCAGACTGGATCCGGAATTGTTTTACGTAGCAATACCCCGGCTCAGAGCTTGCTGTGCTATCCCCTCAATCTCTCGGTTTTTGGCCTCCCAGTCACAGGCCCTTGGCCCATCCACACAAGCGAGGCATCATTTTACTCGGGAGACAGAGGGGAACGCTGCATTTTTGGTTCCCGGCTCGGCAGCCATCTACAGAAACCTACCCAGACATTTCTGGAAAGTTGACATCCGGAGAAGTCCAGGGTGTAGTGGCTTGCATGAATACCCCAAAGTTTTTTTATCCAGAATCCCTAGCAAAACTTAATTTAAGCTAAAAAGTGACATTTTCCTCACATTTCGGTGTGGATGTTGTGACTGTTCACCCACGTCCATTTTTTTTGTGCCAAATGAAATAGTTGTTTGGAATGAGTCCTCTCACCCAGTTTCTGAATGCAATGCAGTCATATTGTCTATGCAAAGGACTGTATCTCCGCTATGCTTGTGAGGAACGCTTTGAAAGCCATTGCAATGACTAGTAATTCTAATGTGTTGTGTAGAACCTGTTTTTGGGCTGTCCAATGTCCTTGAACCACAAGATTTTTCAAAATAGCTCCCCATCTCAGAAGTGATGCATCTGTTGTGATTGTTATCAGTGGGATTGGATCTTTGAAGGCTCTACCTGTTAGTACGTTAGGAATGTTCCACTACAGTAGTGCCTGATGGCCCTTGGGTGAAACCAACACTATGTTCCCTTCCTCTTGTGCCCATTGAGATGCTAAACACTCCTAGAGGGGTCTCATGTGTAGACAAGCATGAGGCACTATTGCTATGCAAGATGCCATCATTCCTAGTATACACATCACTGTTTGGAATGGTAAGTGACTATGTGGCTGAAAAAGATCCAGTTGGTTCTGGAGATTGAGAACCTTTTGAAGATTGGGGTAAGCTGTCCCCAAGATGGTATTGAGCATTGACCACAGAGAAGGTTGGATTTGTGATGGTTGGAGATGTGATTTTTGTCACCTTGATAAAGAAACTTAATTGATGTAATAGTTTTTTTTGTCTTTTTGGTGTCTGATCAACATTGATTTTTTTTTTTTTGGACTCTTGATTAGCCAATTGTCGAGGTAGGGAAACACACAAATGTTTTCTCTTCTGTTTCGCTGCTACTACTGCTAAGCACTTTGTGAAGCCCACTGGGGCGGTTACCCCCAAAGTGTAATACTTTAAATTGATAATGATTTCCACAAAAGTCAGGAATTTTCAGTGTGCTAGATGGATTGAAATGTGGAAGAAAGCATCCTTTAGGTCTAGTGCAGTCATGAACTCACCTGTTTGGAGTAGTGGTATCACATCCTGTAATGTGACAACGTGAAAGTTTTGATAGTATGTAGAGATGGAGTGGTTGCAGATCCAGAATGGGTTTTAGGATTAAGTCTGAGGTTTCCTCGTATGAGGAAGGATTAGTTACTTACCTGTAATCCTAGTTCTCTTCCAGGGGTATCCTCATCAAAGTCATAAGCATTAGAATATTCCCGCCCATGCGCGGGACCCCGGAAACACTAGATTATATGTGCCCCACATATATATATACATATATATATATATAAATATGCAATAGCAGCCAAATAACATCAGAGCTGAAATATGCTGTGAAGAATTTCCACCATACATGAATAATAAGCATTAGAAACATGAGAAACAACACCAAAGATTGTTTAGAAACTGTTTTAATGCTCAGAAAGCAGTAGAAATTCTCATAAGTCACTGGAAGCATAGGAAGCTCCCAGGCTGCATTGCAAACACACAGTCTAAAAAGACTGAAAAGTTAACCTGTAGCTGAATAGCAATAAACTGACACCGTGCCTTTAAGGCACTCATGACCCCCTGTATCCCATCATGCCCCAGGGGTGACAGTTAGGTCAGTTGTTCTTTTCGGAGACTGAAAAACAAACCCAATAACAAATAGGTTAACAATATCTCCTTATTAAAGAGTATCCTTTGCCCGGGGAGGCGGAAGGGTTGCTTATGACTTTGATGAGGATACCCCTGGAAGAGAACTAGGATTACAGGTAAGTAACTAATCCTTCTCTTCCAGGGGATCTGCATCAATAGTCATAAGCATTAGAATAGAATAGCGAGCCTCTCCTCTTCCCTGCGGGCAAAGGAATGATAAGACAGTAATCTCATCAACAAGTCTGAGTAGACCATAGGCTACCCAAACAGATTCCTCAAGGAGGCTTGCCCTACTTGAGTATCGGCCCTGGAATCAGATTCGAGGCAGTATTGCCTCGTAAAGGTATGAACCGATTTCCAGGTTGCAGCCTTGCATATTTCTGACATTGGAATGTCATGCAAGAAAGCTACTGTAGCGGCTTTCCCTCTAGTGGAATGTGCTTTTGGTGACATCAACAAAGGTTTGCCTGCAAGCTGATAGGCTAATTTAATGCAAGAGACAATCCATCTGGAGATGGACCTCTTGGCCACTGGAAAACCTGTTCTCATTGAGCCATAGTTCACAAACAGTTGGTCCGTTTTCCTAATCCCTTTAGTCTTTTCCAAATAAAACTTTAGCACTCTCTTAAGATCTAAGGAGTGAAGTGACCGCTCGGCTGGGGTCGTAGGATTTGGAAAAAAGGAAGGGAGGGAAATAGACTGATTTATATGAAAATCAGAGATGACCGTAGGCAAGAAAGATGGATGAGCCCTTAGGACTACTCTGTTGTGGTGGAAAACAGTATATGGTTCCTTCGCACAGAGCGCTTGTATCTCACTTACTCTGCGCGCAGAGGTAATCGCCACCAAAAAGGCTACCTTCCAAGAGAGATGATGCAAGGAGGCCTTGTGGATGGGCTCGAAAGGAGGTGACATTAACCTGGATAGAACTAGGTTTAATTCCCAAGGAGGAGAAGGATTTCGCACAGGGGGATACACCTTCAACCCCTGAAGAAAATCCTTAACCACGGGAACCTGAAAGAAAGACATCTGATCAGGTGATTTTCTGTATGCTACAATAGCTGACAAATGCACTCTAATAGAAGCGTACTTTAAACCAGCAGTAGCCAGGGAAAGGAGGTATGGTAAGATGACGTCCTCCTGCCCCTTAGTTGGATCTAAGTGATGATCCCTACACCACAAGTAAAACCTTTTCCACTTGAACGCATAGGACGCTCTTGTGGAAGGTCTTTTAGCCTCCTTTAAAATGTTCATGCATTCAGGAGGCAAGTTCAAATGTCCATATTGCAGGACCTCAGGAGCCATGCTGTTAGGTTCAATGATGGGAGGTTGGGATGCATTATCCTCCCGTCCATCTTGCTCAACAGGTCCGGCCTGCAAGGGAGCCTTTTGTGTGGACACACAGACAGACGTAGAAGGTCCGGGTACCACCACTGCCGAGGCCAATCCAGAGCAATCAGGATAATTTCCATGTTCGACCTGAGGAGCTTGGAAACTACTCTCGGAATCAGCGCTAGGGGAGGAAATGCGTATGCGAACATCCCTGACCAATCTATCAGTAGAGCATTCCCCTGCGTTCCTGGCCGGTGGAACCTGGGCGCGAAGGCGTGGCATTTGGTGTTGTCGTCGTCTGCAAACAAGTCTATGGATGGACGACCCCAGCAACGAAAAAGCTCTTCTACTACTTCGTCTTTTAGCACCCAGTCTGGCTGATCTTCGAAGTGCCTGCTGAGTGCGTCTGCTTTTAAGTTCAACTCGCCCGGAAGGTGCACTGCCACTACTGTGAGCCCTCGAGACAGAAGCCAATGCCAGATTGCCTGAGCCTCTCGAGAGAGTGGGCGATATCTTGTGCCTCCTTGTTTGTTCAGATAGAACATGGTGGTCGTATTGTCCGTCTGAACTAGGACTGAGTTGGATTCGATCGATCGCTGGTAAGAAAGCTTTGAGAGCCAGGAATACCGCTCTGAGTTCCAGCATGTTGATGTGGTATGTCTGCTCCTGCGCAGACCACTGGCCTTGAATTTGAAGCGAACCCATGTGTGCTCCCCAGCCTTGCAGGGAGGCATCCGTCACTATAGACTGGGAAGGAACGGGTTGGTGAAACGGTACCCCTACCAGCACATTCTTCCTCCGAGTCCACCATTTGATGGACTCTTTCGTCGCCTGGGAAAGAGTGATACGATCTTCCCAGCGTCCTGTCGCTTGGTCCCACTGATCCTCCAGACCCTGTTTTAGAGGACCTATTCTCAGCCTGGCGTTTGGGATGAGAAAAATGCAGGACGCCATGGAACCCAGTAGGGATGCTACTTGTCGGGCTGTTGGAAGCCGAGACTCTAGCAGAATCCCACATTTCTGACTCATGGAAAAAAGTCTCTCCTCCGAAGGAAACGCTTTTCCCAAGCTTGTGTCCAGAACAGAGCCTAGGTAGTGGATGGACTGTGTAGGCCGCTGGACTGACTTCTCCAGGTTCACATTGAGGCCGAGCCGGTGTAGCTGGTGCAGGCACAGTTGCAGATCGTGCATTACTTGTACCGGAGATGGACCTTTTAGGAGCCAGTCGTCCAGGTATGGGTAAATGAAGAGACCCTTTTTGTGAATAAAAGCCACCACCACTGCCATGCATTTGGTGAAGACTTGTGGTGCAGACTTGAGACCGAAGGGTAACACATTGTACTGGTAGTGTTTGTTCCCTACGACAAACCTCAGGTACTTGCGATGTTGTTGAGCAATTGGGATGTGAAAGTATGCATCTTGCAGATCCACCGAACACATCCAATCTCCGGCTTGAAGATGTGGACATATTTGGTGAAGCGCTAACATGCAGAACTTTTCTTTGACGATGACTTTGTTTAATAGTCGCAGGTCGAGTATTGGTCTGAACTTGTCCTCCTGATCTTTTTTGGGGACAAGGAAGTATCTGGAGTAAACTCCCTTTCCTCTTAGAGCGGGAGGAACCTCCTCTATCGCTCTTTTTTGCAGTAGGACTTTCACCTCTCGTCGGAGCAAGCTTAGCTGGCGAGGGCAAGAGCTCTTTGGAGGGATGCTCTTTGGAGGAGCACGGAAACGTATCTTGTATCCATTGCGCAGTATATTCAGCACCCACTGATCTTTTGTAATGCTGACCCACTCTGCCAGGTGTTGTGAAGCACTTCCTCCCACTGGAGTGGGTAACGGCGCCAGAGGAAGCCGCTGTTCAGGCCTTTCCTCCTCTTGTGGTGTTGGAGGATTGTTGGTGACCTCCTCTACCTCTGCTGGGCTTGCCTCGAAACTGGGGTTTCCCTTGGGTCTTATTTTGAGACCCCTGAGGGGTGTGAACCCTCTGTTGAGCCCCTCTCCCCCTGTTGGTCTTGAAGCGGCACTTGAATTCTTTTTTCTTCTCCAAGCCCACCGCCTTCACCGTATCCAATTCCGTCTTCATTCGGGTCATCTCTTCGTCCGCATGTTCCCCGAAGAGAGCAGAACCCGAAATGGGGAGATTAAGGATGCGATGCTGAGCATCCGGCTTCAGACCTGTAAGTCGCAACCAGGTCGATCTTCTGGCACAAACCCCAGGTGAATAGGAATGAGCCGAAAGCACTGCACCATCCGCAGCCGTGCTTATCATCTGATTCACCACCAGACACCCCTCTGTAACAGTCTCTTCAAAGTCCTGCTGGTCTTCTTTTGGCAGTTTGGCTTTGAATCTTTCCATAGAGTCCCATAAGGCATTGTCGTATCGACCCAGAAGTGCAGCTGCACTAGCGACCTTAAGAGTGGAAGCAGCTGAGTTGCAAACCTTTCGACCCCAGGAGTCTTGAGCTTTGCTGTCCTTATCTGGTGGGACTGAAGAGGAACCAGCGACAGCATGTGTCTTCCTCGCCACCTCCACAATTACAGAGTCCGCTGGAGGGTCAGATTTTACAAACACCGGGTCAGAAGATGCCGGTTTGTACTTTTTCTGAATGCGGGCTGGTACCGCTCTGATCGCCGCTGGAGTTAGGAAAACCTCTTTGACAGGCTCCATAATCCCCGGGACTAAAGGCAGCAGAGGCCGGGAGATGGCTCTCTTGTGTAAAGTCTCAAAAATGACTGTTGTTACTTGAGGGACAGACATCTCAATGTTCAGTTTCAGTGCTCCTCTTTGCAGTACATCCAGATACGTGCCAATGTCATCCACTGGGGAGGACCTGGACGTAGGACTGTCCGTCAACGTAGGGGAGTAGTCCCTCTTGGACGATCTGGTAGAAGAGGTAGATGAAGTAGACTGAGTACGTCGACGTCTACGGTGAGCACTGTGTCTCCGCTCCCGAGACCTTTCTGAACGCTCCTCCCGTCTAGGAGAGCGAGACCTGATCCAACCCTCTGTCTGAGGTTCTCTTCTAGGAGATCGGGATCTTCTGGGAGATCTGGCTGGTGGTCTCACGGGTGATTTGCACCTAGGAGAGTGAGACCTGATCTGATCTTCTGCTCAAGGTTCCCTTCTAGGAGATCAGGATCCTCTGGGAGATCTGGCTGGTGGCCTCACAGGTGATTTGCGCCTGGGAGTGCTACGCTTGTCCATCTCCTCCAACAGATCCTGAAGCGGAGACCTGTGATGTGGGCTAGCATATTCCTGCATACGTTTGGTAGCCCCAGAATCTCGCCAATGGTCCAAAGATCTGTACCATCTAGGTGACAGCCTGATTTGCTCGGCCGAAGGATCTGGCCGACGCTCAGGAGATCTGTGCACAGGACTTCTGGACCTTGAAGGTTCAGTTGAGGAGCCAGAGGACCGTGAAGATGAATGAAGGGAAGCAGACTCCGTCACCATGATCGCATCTGAATGCCTCGACGTCGAGCGTTCTTCTCTCGCCGTCGAACGACTTCAAGGAGTCGGCGGGTCAAACAATCTCGACCTCGAATGTCCATGAGAGGGTCTGTAGGCTCTCGACGTCGAGCGGCGATGAGCAGCCGTCGACAGAGTCCTCTGTCTCGACGTCGAACGGCGATGACCGGCCGTCGACGGAGCTCTCTCTCTCGACGTCGAACGACGATGTCCAGTCGTCGACGGAAGCTTCTCTCTCGACGTCGAACGGCGATGACCTGCCGTGGACGGAGTTCCTTGTCCCGACGTCGAGTGCCTGTGCGCCGACAGCGGAGGGGTATTGGGCACCCTCTACGCAGACGAGGTACTGACGGAGACAGCGTCCTCGACGCCGATCGACGAGCTACTGTTGACGGCGGAGGGGTCTTGATCCTCGACGCCGAACGCCGCTTCTTGGACGACGGCGGAGGGGGTCACACTTCTCGACGCCGGTCGTCGCCTGGATGACGACGGCGGAGTAACCTCCCTCGACGCTGGTCGTCGCCTGGTTGACGACAGCAGAGGGGTTATGGATCTCGACGCCGACCATCGCCCGGTTGACGGCGGGGGAGTCGCCTTCCTCGACGCCGATCGTCGCCCGGTTGACGCCGGCGGAGGGGATTTGGACGACGGAGCTGGATCTTTCGACATCGTCGACGTACCTGGTCTTCTCTTCGACGGCGAGCCCGCCGTCGACGGTAGTTTAGAAGAGAAAAACTCCACCGGTGGTTCTTTTCTCAGCGCCGAGCCCGACGCTGAAGTTGAAGGGTATGAAGACTTCTTTTTTGAAGCTGTATGAACCGAACCTTCTTGGAGCCCTTCTTCACCGGTGATCTTCCTCTTGAAGCCCTGTGAGCCAGGCCATCAATGCGAATCCTCTCCCTGTCTTTGAGAGTTCTTCCTGACAGGTGATCACAATGAGGACAGGTGCCTGGATCATGTTCTTCAGGCAGACACAGGATACAGACGTCGTGGTTGTCCGATTTTGCCTTCTTGTTGCCACAAGAAGGACATTTGTCAAAGAGTGAAGGCATTCTCAGAAGAAAATGTTCACTAAACTGACTGAAAAAAGCAGTATCTTACTTGACTAGATATTAAATGTCAAGGTAAGAGTGAAAATTGTCAAAAGTGAAGTATTTTTCTGTCAAAAACCAGAAAAATAGTGGAGCTGTGTAACCAGGGTCCTTCTCTGAAGGAGCCGGAAAGAACAACTGTCCTAACTGTCACCCCTGGGGCATGATGGGATACAGGGGGTCATGAGTGCCTTAAAGGCACGGTGTCAGTTTATTGCTATTCAGCTACAGGTTAGCTTTTCAGTCTTTTTAGACTTTGTGTTTGCAATGCAGCCTGGGAGCTTCCTATGCTTCCAGTGACATGAGAATTTCTACTGCTTTCTGAGCATTAAAACGTTTCTAAACAATCTTTGGTGTGGTTTCTCATGTTTCTAATGCTTATTATTCATGTATGGTGAAAATTCTTCACAGCATATTTCAGCTCTGATGTTATTTGGCTGCTATTGCATGTGTATATATATATATATATATATATATATATATATGGGGCACATATAATATAGTGTTTCCGGGGTCCCGTGCATGGGCGGGAATATTCTAATGCTTATGACTATTGATGAGGATCCCCTGGAAGAGAAATAAAGGGAATAGACTCCTGTTTTGATGGTTGTATGGGAGCAATGTGATGGCCCTTTTTTTGCAGTAATGTCTTTACTTCTTCTTTGAGCAGGTGCAGATGCTGTGGATTTAAGACCTGCCATTTTTTTCTTGGAGTAACTGGTGTTTAGTGGTCAGGGAGGAGTCGGGCGGAGGGGGAAGATAGGGAAGTCATTTTACTTGGGGACAGGGGAGTGCCCTTGATGGGGGTGCCTCTCCCTCAGACTATTTTTGTAATCTCCACTATGGTAGCCACACCCTTGTTGGTGATATGGTAGGATTGTTTGCTACTCTCTACCCTGGTACCTCCGAAAAGGCTGTTTTTTTTTGGATGTCGTTCTGTAAGGCACCCATTGTCTTGGCAGTGTCCTTTTTTTTTCTTTTCCCCAAGCCGATGTCCGAAGAGGTGTTCCCCATCAAAAGGGACATTTATAATATACTGCTGTACTTCGGGTTTGAACCCAGAAATGCATTGCCACACACGTCTTAAGGGCATGACCAATGTGTTTATGCCCCTAGCAATTGTCTGCTCCATCTAAGGCACATTTGATGGTATCAATTACAATTAGTTTGCCCTCATTCAGTAGATCTTCTCCCCACTTTTTATATTCGTCTGGGAAGTGCTGCATGAGCTCTTGCATTTCATCCCAGGTGGCTCCGTTGCAACGTGAAAGCAGGCCGATAAAAATGGTAACCCTCCAACGATTAGCATGCCTAGTGGTAACCTTTTTAGTAGTAGCATCAATTCCTTTATCTGGAGAAGGTGCCTCTTCAGTGCCTTGTGCAGCTGCCCATTTTTGGCAGTGGTGACTATTAGAGAGTCTGCTGGGGGACTCCCTCGAATGCAGGTTGGGTCGGTTGGCAAGGGTTTATATTTTTTCTGAATCCTTTGCATCAGGACCCTTGATTTGACTGGGACATTAAACACTTCCTTGGAAACATTAAGAAAGGATCCAATCCTGGGGAAAGTATTGGACTGAGCGCTTTGGGAGTGAAAGTCTTTTTACTAGGAAGTTACCAATACTTCCCTGATCAAGCCAACCACCTGCGTTTTTCACTCCTTCACTGTATACTTAAGTGTGATGTCTTTGCCTATATATTTATACATCCTCATGTCCTGTGATGTAGTGCAACTTTTTCTTTTCCTTTGTGTTTGTAAAGCGCTCTCATACCCACGGGTCTAGCTAGCGCTATATAAATAAATAAAAACTTTCCTACCCTGTTGAACGCATTTGGAGCTTATCATACTCTGCAGCACTTTGGACGACACTAGAATAAGACGAAGTGTCGTCAGGGGAAGAAGCTTTAATAGGCACAGGCGGCTAAATGTCTTGGTAGTACCACATAATAGTCTTGCCATGGGTCAAGTGCATGTTGAGTATCCTGTATGCCCAGAAAATCAAGTGTCTTGTATTTATTTCTCCCTCTTCTTCTTGCTGTGGAGGGCGATTGCCTGAGGTGAGTCAGGTGGACTAAAAATTATAGGGTTAGAGGTCCTGTGTCTTTTTCATTGTACTCTCCTTACGTTTCTCTTGCATAAATTGCTAGTTCCACAAATGCCCCCCAGTATAGAATGGTTTTGGTCGTTTGAGTCTTTTGTTTCTTTGGCGCCAGCGGTGTGTCCTTCGAAACAATACGGGACTTAGAAAATCCTGAGCTGTGAATGTTCTTGTTAGAAGGGAGGTCTGTTTCAGTTCCGTTCAAGGCAGTGTTTCTTTAGTTCCGATGCCTATGAGTTTTTTTTGTTTGTGCTCTTCGGGGCCCACGTGTCAGTCGGTTCCAAGTGAAGCATTGATGGTGCAAGTCCATTCAATGCCGATTTGTGTTTTGGTGCCGTGTGCCAGAACCGACCCCTTGTTGTGGCCTGGATGCACGATTGAGAATATTCTTATCCTATCTCGGCTCCCAGGCATGCTCACAGAGTTGGCCCGAACTTGTGGGTTATGGCACTCTATGGCAGGGTAATGGTGGTGGTGAGTGAAGTATTTTCTTTGCTCTGGGGTGAACAGTACTCACAAAATGTAGCGACGTCTTGGTCTTTGGCACAGAGACGGTGGTCGGCATCAACAACGTGGGCTGAACTGGAGCATTTTCGTGGCAGACTATCAGACAGACGCGGTGTAGTGTGGGCTGGATATGACCATCCTGCCTCCTGTTGTAGCGCTTGCTTCACTGTCTGTGTTGCTGTCATGACTGAATTCTGCCTCGGCTGCCTGCACCATGGTGTGTGCGAGGGGTCAATACCATTGTGCCCAAAGAGTGTTCTTGAACAACGTGCAGGGGAGGGCTGTTCTTTGTGCTCTGAAGCCAGGCACGAATTTCACAAGTTGGCTCAACACAGAGGGCACCATCGGAAAATTTCTTTCATTGTCTCCATCACCCAGAGACGGTAATTCTTGACCGGCATTTGTCACTTAGATGCCAGGAAGTCTGTCCCGGTGTTTATCTTCCGGTCTTCGTTTTCTTTTTCGTAGGCCGCGTGGCGTCAGATGCTGTAGAGCTCCAATGCAGCCCGAGTCCGATGGAGGCAAAAACGTTCTAACAAAGAAATCGTTTGACATGTGGAGAAGTGTGGCTCAGGGGTTAGAGGCGGCAGACCCGGAAGCTGAGATCGGCCCTGGACCAGAGTTCAATTCCCCGCCGCGACGGGGGTTGGGCTCAATAATTCCACGGACTCGATAATTCTCACTCCGGTGCCTACTCGACTCACGGGTTCACACTCTGCGACTCTGGCCAATAGCTTGCTTAATCTCCACAACGGCCCCTCGCGGCGGGATGCCTGGCTTTCACCTTGTGGATACCCTGCCGGGGTATCTCACAGGGGAATACCAGGACGGGTTCCCTAAGCAAGCGCATAGATGCCTGCGATGTGGGCGATTTGCGCTATATAAATACATGTACATTTACATTTACATGTTCAATGCCTCTCGGGGGATGGGGGGGGGGAGAAGGAGAGAGAAGACGAACACACAAAATACTGATCATAAAACGTCAGAGGAAAAACAACGTGCAGTGTGTGGGGCCCAACACTAGACGGCAGGAGTATGCACAGCATGTAATCTGCAGCCAATATAGGCTACAGACATAGTATTACAATTGGAACAGAACTAGAAGAGTGTTCGCTCAATAACAACCCCCTCCCATTTACTCTCCGAATACGACCTGAATAAACACCAATTGTCCCTGAAGGTCCCTGGATGCGGGCCAGTGAGTTGTAGGTTGTGGTGCATCAAGGCTGGCTAATTTCTGCAGATATTGTTGGTGCATTATGTGATACTTATAAAAATGTACAATTGAGAGGTATTTAGCAGAATCATATGTAAAATACCCCAGTTGGCCTTGCCTTGTACACATGGTTAAAATGTGTTCACTCTGTGCCATAACACTTATGTAGTAGCTCTTCTTGCCTCTCTTATCACCTAGTTTGTATCTCTTAGAATATAAACAGGTTTTTGGGTAATGCTTCAGATTATTTAGCAATGCATTGCCCTGAACAATAAGCCTTTCAGGGAAAGTTGTTTCGTCTGTGACATATGGGTAGTATGAACATGCACCATTTGTCCTAAACTTTAAATGTCCTTTGTTTGAACTTTACACAAATTTGGCAAACATCAGTCCTATGATCATTGGGGATGAACACATTCCCCACCCTTGTGCATATCCTTTTGTGCAGATTTGTTATGGCACCTTGAGAAATATTTGAAGGGAGTATTTTTCATGACTAATACATTTAAATGGAACTTGGGAACTGTTAGTTTCTGTGCTGCCCAAAAGAACAAATAGAAACCTTATCCTAGTGACTCATGAAAGCAAGAGTGTTAGTAAAGGAATGGCTGCTTTGGTTTTGTGGATCGAAAACTACATGACCTACAGTTAGCATGTATTACCACACTTTCCAGAGTAAGCTCCAATAGATAGCCGCATGTTCACTTAACTAACATGTCTAGAGTAGCTGTCTTTGTCTCAGTGCAGAAATTATGAGGCAAAGCCACAGTAGAAGAGAACAGAGACAAGACTACTCTTGAACACTGCTGACACTGGAGACAACTTGAACAGGTTCTAAACATTTAGGTTAGAGAATAGCCTTTCATTGCCCCCCCCCCCCCCCCCCCCCCCCATCACACCACCTTAACCAAAAAAATAAATACACATTTTGGGCAGCCTTCGACCAATTACTGTCAAATAAAGGCAACAAATACACATGAAAATTTTAATATTGCTTAAAAATGTACAATATAGACTTTGGCGTTAAAAAAGTACTGTGGTCCAAGAAATAGAAAGAAACGGAATAAGTCAGTCAAGTGTTCAATTTCAAGTAAAAGGATCTTGTGAGAAATAAAAAGCTGGTGTAGAAACACACAAAGAGTGGGCTATAAAAAGTAAGGGTAGAAGGACACACTGAAGTCTCAGGCAGGTAGCACAAAGCTGTCTCGAGTGAGTGTGTACAGGACATACAAACTGTGTGTTTTGTAAATATTTTAAGACTGGATCGCTGGTCCCAGGGATAATCTCCTCCGCGGATTATGGTTGACCATGCAGTGTAGTAGTACTCTTCTGTGATGTAGATCAGGCACCACCGGCTCATCTCATGACGTCTCCATTAAAACGACAGTGCTATACAACACAGCGAGCCATCATTTCCACTTGGGTCAACATTTTCATCATACTCACAAGCTTCGGGAATTCGCCTGTAGGAGGCAGCAAGGCTCCTTAAGGAGCAGTTTGCAGTGATACCATTTAGAAACTACAGTTTCGACCTTAACAGTAACTTCTTCCCTTTACATTTAGCTGGTCAGAGATACAAACGCATGACTATCCGTTTAACCCATAGGTCATAAAAGAAACTCTGCCAGCAATTAAGTGAAAACTCAGGTCAACGACCAGAGCCTCCTTGATACTGGAGGTTTTTAAGAAGGAAGAGGCGTGGGAGGGCCCTTCCTTTAGAAACATATAGGACAAGTATGCAACAGTCAGATAAATGAATGGCCTCAAGTTGGAGTGCAACTCAAAACAAATATAATGGAAATGAGGTGCTTTAGGTTCACAAGTGGACAAGAGGAAGGGCACAAATTAAAGTAAAAGGGGCAGAGGTTCACAAGTAGAGAAGGACTCATACATACAGGAAGGAAAAGGTAATGAAGGACAGAAATGCTGGAGGAAATTTCTAGAGCGCAGGAGGTGGGTAAAACTAGTTAAGGAGGATGAATACAGATGCATGCAGGCGGTAATGAAGAGGAGGGGCTTGGAGGAGAAAAGCTGGAACAAAGGTTGATAAGCTGTGAATATGGTTTCATACCACACCAGAAAACATAAGCGTGTTTATACCAGTTTCGTCACCATACAGTTATTCCTACAGAGTGTAACAGATCAAGAGGGGACTGACGAGTACATGTGCAGTGCTGCACGGTTAACCAAACCAAGGATTAGCAACCCCTTCACAAAACACATTCATGGTGCCCCTGAGAGATTACAGTGATTTAGATGCTCCTGGATCCACAAATGCAAAGGACTGTAGTGTCAAAGTTCAAGTAGTAAAGCACTTGATTCCATTTAAGAGTGAGGCTAGCTGAGAAGTTAATTTGGGTAAAATATTGCTTTTTGAAGCGACAATGCTGATCTAAATAAGATCTTGTGAAATTCCTCATGTTGAGTTTAGCATCCAAACTAAAATGTTGGAGTGCCAAACTAGGAGTCCATTACAGTAGGCCGGACAGTCTGATATCTTGAAGGGCATGGCGCAAAGGTGACAAGCAGAATATGAGTGGACAACACAACCAGAATCCAGCAGTAAGGGTGGGGGCATGTTGGAGGAGGTGGGGTGGATCGAGACCCTGCAAAAGTTACCTCCCAAAGCAGCTCCGCAGCCTGGACTACAGAGGGTAAAGGCACCATCCATGGAGGCAGAGACTTACTCAAACAGAGAAATTAAGACGGACAGAAATATTTTCTAGCCTCACAACACTCCTTGTCTTCAGTAACGGACTGGGAGCTTTTGTCAAAAGCATCAGTGCCAAGATATACATTTAACCAGGGGGCCCGGCCCATTCCCGGAATAAAAGCAAAAGTGTTCATCATCGAGGTCTCCAGACCACTAGCTGTCCTGGTCTGGCTGTACGACTTTCTTCTTGGTGCGCATCTTTACCATCCTCGCGGAGCCCTATAAACAAGAGACCATGACATCACATTGCAGTGTTAGATGGAAAAAAAATATCTTGAATAACATTTTTTTTACAACAAAAAAAAATATTTTTTCTTTAAACGAAAAACAAGTAAAAACAAGCACAAAGACGTGTAAAAAAAAAAACTAGTTGGTCAATAATAGAGCGGAACACTGGAAATTAACAAGCAGGGTAGTAAAAAATAAAGTCAAAGCCAGAAAAAATAGGGAGAAGGGAAGACCAGAACCATGCACCCGTAACCAACAGAGATTGTTAAGTATTAAAACACAAACCATCAGCCTTTCCCTCATATCCAAAAGCCAGAGTTCAAATATCAGCTACACTTCCTGGTATCAGTGAATATAGTTTATTGTACAACAAGGAATATCTCATGACAGTCTCCTCCATTGGCAGACTTTGAGGGTCTATGTCACAGGTGGAGGATCAGGTCCTTCATGTTCAGTGAGAGGTTACTCTTTGGTATAGGGGACACTCATCGGAAGTGGAACCAGGAATGACCACCTCTTGCAGGAAACCCACATCCGGCACAAACTCCCTCCATGGCGAATAGTGTTTGGCAATGGGCAGTTTTTGAAGTGAAAATGAAATTTATAGAGCGCGGCTATTACCCAGGGGTGTCTAGGCGTTGGCTCATTGAAGAATTGAAGCCGCAAAAGAGTGATCGATTAAAAAGCCAAGTTTTAAGCACCTTCCTAAATGTCAGTAAGTTGGTTTCGCGTTTCAATTCAGAAGGAAGAATGTTCCAGAGTTTGGTTGTGCCAACCAGGAAACTCCTGCTGCCCCAACCAGCCCTTCTGTATTTGGGCACTACCAAAAAGTTAGCTGGGGCGGACCAAAGTGTTTTAGTCGGAACATACCATTGAAAACTCCACCTGAGGAACTCCAGGCTGATTCCAGGGAGAGCTTTGAAGGCAGAGCCCAGATCCTTGAAAATAATGCACTTGGTTTTAGGTAGCGAGTGTAGATGTTTTAGCGTGGGTGCAGCTGACTTTTGTTTGGGAATGCCTAGGAGTAGACTGGCAGCGGCATTCTGCACAATCTGTAATTTGGCTAGGCATTTTCTTCTGATATTAACGAAGAGGGAATTGCAATAATCAACCCTCAATAGGACCAATGTAAACATTACAATTGTTCAATTGTTGCAGGATGAATGCAAAAATCTTTTTTAGCAGCTTAAGAATGAAGAAGGAAGCCGTAGTTCTGGTGTAAACATGGTTCCAAAACGAGAGGAGGTGGTCAAAGGTAACTTTAGCTTGGTTGCCGGTGTGGAGATAAGTGCTTGAGGCCACCATGTAGGTGCCCAAAAGGAGGTATTGCTTCTAAAAAGAAGGACCTCTGTTTTATTAAAATGGAGTTTCAAGCAGTTGGAGGCCATCCATTTCCCAACTACAAGCAAGCAGTTGTGGAAATGCGTGGCAGTATCCATAGGGTTACTAGCCAAAGATATCAGGATTTGTGTGTTGTCAGCATACAACACTACTGAGACACCAAATGATGCAATTAATTTGGCCTTGGGGGCACATACACATTGAAGAGCATAGGGCTCAGTGAGGCCTATGCTTTGTTTTCTCTTCGTTGTGAAGTCCTCCAGTGCCACAAATAGTTCTCTCTCCCAGAGGAAAGATTCCAGCAGTAGTAATGCTCAACCTTTTATTCCAATCAAGGCAAGTCGATTGAGTAGAATGATGAACAGTGTCGAAAGCCGTGGAAAGACCTAAAAACACCAAGGTGGCATTCCTTCCGGCATCTACTGCTTGTCTAACCTGCTCTAAAGCAGTGATCAAGGAGAGTTTGGAGCGATGACAGCTTCTAAAGCCTAACTTAGTATGGTCAAGATGTCCATGAGTCTCTATGAAGGAGTTTCTGTATTCATAGCCTTTTCTACTATTTTGGCTGGTGACGGCTGGGAAAGGCTGTCTCAATATGGGCCTATAGATGTTGGGATCACTCCAATGGGAGGGGAAAGTGCCCAACTTCAACATTAGGTTGAACATAGAAGGTGTGGCGCTATGACTTCGGGAGCCAGGTGATAAATCCTGGGAGAACAGGGATCAAGAGGGGGAACCCGATTTGGTGCAGATGTTTCATAACTAGAATGAAACCGAGGGACGAGAAGGAATAAAGGGTGGGTGAGACCCTAGAGATTATCTTGAACCGCTGTGTAAGCTGTCGGTGGGTGATCTGGCCCAGCATTGAACAGTGGTGCCTATCCCACCGAGACGTTACTAGAGAGGTTGTGGTACATAGCTGTTGGACTTGGCCCTTCTGGCAGGTTCACCCCTGAACTTTTTGCCTTTTAGTGTTACATAATTATAATGATTTCTGGTCATTGCGCACTGTGGCGCACTGTAAAGTGCGTGCGCTCTCTGAGTGCAAGGGTGAGATTGGACTGCCCTCCCATAGGAATGCATGGGGAATGTGTGTGTCCTTGGTAGTTCCTGATGCGTGGGGAGTGCAGATGCGAGTTTGGTATGTGCAGACTCGTGCGATTAAATGCTGCGCGATGATGTGTGCAGCGTTATTGTGTCTAGTGTGGACGTGCCACTTCTAGAAGTTGGCCTGTCTGTGCAGTGAATGTGCTGGCTTGTGATTGGCTGGGGCGGCTGGTGTGCCAGGCTCCTGGAGTCAGGATGGGTCTGCTCCGGTGGTGAATGGGAGATCTGCATGCTGATGGCTGGGGAGGAGTGCACCTGGGACCTGAATAGGGCTGGGCTTTCCCTCCACAATGCTGGCTCCACCCCCTGTGGTGTGTCTGATGTCCCTGACCCATACTGTGAATAGGCAGAGGGGCTGGGCAAAACAAAGTGCTCAGGAACCAGTTGTATCTGGTTCGCCCCTTGCCGACACATTTAGACAAAGGAATTGTGTGTATAAAAAGAGGCTGTGACCTCTTGTAAAATGTTCTTGTTTCCTGACTTGAATCTAGCAGGGGCGTGCTGCTGCTGGGGCCCAGGTGAAGGCTCGACTCCCTGGGCCCTGCCCAGCCCCTGGATGCCTGATGGAACTTGTGCTAGGACCCCTCTGCCTTGCCTGGGGGACTGGAGGACTTCCCTGGGCTGAGGAGCGGGTTGCTCCATGTCTTTATGCCCAGGACTTTTCCTTGTTTTTCCCCCAGTTGCTCTGGGGAACTGGAGTTCTTTGTCCCCTAGCGCCTGGGTCGCTTCTACGCCATTTTTGCCCATTTATTTAGGCATTTTCATCGGCAGGAGCCTACCCTGCATGGTGCTCAGGTGCCCACCCTGCGTCTTCAAATTATTTCCTCATTTCCGCAGGTGCTCACCCCGCTTATTGGCATCCTTAGCGGGTGCCCACCCCGCTTCTATGATTTATTTTATGATCGAGGGAGCCTACCCCTCATTTTGTGCCCCCGAGTCTCACTGGCCGCGGCCCGAGTCGCGTTAAGTTGGCCGCTGCATCGACGGCCCGCCTGGTTGTGGGCGGGGCCTGCGACGGAAGCGGAAGTGCGGAAGAAGTTTGAGCCTGCCCCGCAGGGCTCCCGTATGCCGATGGGAGCCCTGCACACTGCCCGGCCGGAAGAGGGAACTGCTGTCCCAGGAGCCACGAAGGCTCCACATCGAGTCCCGGTCCCGAGATGGGGCACCGAGTGAAGCGGGCGCCTTGTGAAGGCGGGGCTCCCCTGAGGAGAGAGAGCCCCGCCAAGCGCTACCGCCGCCAGAGAGGAGAGAGCGCAGGCCAGCAGCGAAGCGGAGACTGGCCGCGTCAAGAGTCCCGGTGAGTAAAGGGGGGACTGTTGCTGTCCTGGGTCGGCCGCAGGGCCCGTGTGCAGAGAGGCCCCGGTCAGAGCGCACCGTTGGTGCAGTGGGCCGCTCCAACAGTGACATAATTGTTTACAGGCTCTGAGTCCCCAGTTTGGCCGCATTGATTTAGAGTCCCCAGAGGGGGGACTCCAACGATGGGCACGCGTCTTCTTTCCTGAGCCCAGAGGGCTCCCAAATATGCCCCAAGTTGTTCTAGAGCCAGAGGGCTCCACCGTTGGGGGCATTTATTTCTAAGGAGCCAGAGTGCTCACAGGTGCACAGTATTTCCAGAGACGGATGGCTCAGTTTGGCACAGTCTTTGTCCTGAGGGGCTAGGAAAAGCCCCTGTCGCAGTTCTTGATTCCCAGCTGCCCAGCAATTAGTGGGCAGCTGCTACATTTAGGTTTTCCTTTTCTTAGGGGACATGTACTTTGCCTCTAGGAGGGAGACGCACTCCTTCATCCCTACTTTGGCCTTCCCCAGCTGCGCAGCACTTAGTGCCAGCTGCAGCGTTTAGGCCCCTTGCTATTGTCCCCAGCTGCCCAGCAAGTAGTGGGCAGTGGGCAGCTGCCACGTTTAGGCTTTGGCGCAGTGGCGCGACCTGAACTTTGATGTGAGTTGTGTTAAATATGATTTCTGCACTTAATGTGATTTATATGCTATTATGATCCATGTGCTAATGCTTTGGGTGTTAGGAAATGTACTGTGTAGTATGTGTTGCACACCCTGTGTTCTGACACCTCTGAATGTGTTTTTATGAATCATGTGTGAAGCTTCTGGCCTATACCCCTAAATGTATTTTCATGCTTAGGTGGTTGTTTTCCTAGTATAATGATACTAGTGAGTTCCTGGTTTCCTGCGTAATATTTTCCTAAGGTGGTTAGGGTTGCGTAGGTGGTACTTACCTTTTACCAGTGGTTACTGGTTGTGTGCTACATGATTATTTGGTGCTACAATTGCTCTAGTTCTAAAAGTGCTTATTCCTGACAGTGGTCCATGAGGCCATGTCCCATGCATATAATCCCCTGTAAATTCTGCCCGTGCCTCTGGCACATTGTAAAGTGTGTGTTTACTATCTAATGTGTTTTGTAATACAAAGGCTATTTTTACATATACCTTGTGTGGAGTTCCTTGTGTGTGTGTGTGTGTGGGGGGGGGGGGGGGGGGGGGGGAGGGGGGCTGGTATGTTGTTGCTGTGGGTACGTGCGCAAATGCTTTACACATCGCCTCTGAGATGAGCCTGACTGCTCGTGCCAAGCTACCAAAAGAGGGTGAGCAGGGGTTCGTGCCAAGCTACCAAAAGAGGGTGAGCAGGGGTTATCTTGGCGGGTGACTTCCTTGCCCTGACTTAGAATGGTGGGTTCTGCCTGGCTTTGGCGCAAGCCTTAGCCAACCAGAAATACCCATTTCTAACAGCCTTGATCTTATCCTGAAAAAAAAAGTAGCGAGGGAGTTACAGAACGTTTGGCTGGAGTTCGTGCTAGTATTGATGAGAGGGTTTGAAAGCTTGTTTAGCGTTGCGAATAGCTCTTTGGTTGAGTCTTTAGCAATTTCTATGGCGTGGGTGTAGAGTCGGGTTTTCTCAGCAAGGATAAGTGCTTCATAGGTGGTATGTGTTTGGCTATATGTCTCCCTATCAGTGGAGTCATAATGGAGTTGCCATTTTCTTTCTTGTCAGCGACAATTGCTTCTGCTCCATTGAGAACCAAGGCTCTAAAGGCTTGGTTCTTTGGTTTTTAGTTTTAAAAAAGATGATCCAGTGGATAAAGGCTACTGCTGCTGAATTAGGATAGTAATTTGGCAATAAATCGTTGTGGGAGAGGGCTGACTTAGGCCTCTGTTGAGATGGCTAGCCAGGGGCGGAAAGCTTGTGGCCCTTTAGATTGCTGAGCATTATGTAATTTATGCTTGGCCTTAAAAATAACAGACCACTAGATGGTCTGACCAAATTGGAGGAAGAGGTGGGAGGGTTTGAAGAGCGTTGTAGTTGGAATAAATGCCATCCAGTAATTTTACAGACCCATCTGCCTTATAACTCCATCCCCACGAACATACAAATACAGGCAAATCACTAACTATCAGGTAAGGCTGACCAATAAGGTCTTGCTGAGCCCCTATCCTGGGAAGTAATATATGATTAGGCCAGAGCTCTGAAGAACCCCTACCATGGAGAGTAGTAAGGGACCCAACATTTTCCAAAAACCTCTCACCTAATAGCATTTACCACCTATGCAACTGCTTCTCAATAACACTGCATCAGCAGCAGTATGCATTCAGGCCTACCTTCTGTTGGAGCCTTAATATGGTTTAAAGCACGTTAAGACCCTGTGCTTGTAGAACGCCTTCCTAGGGTTGGCGGTAATTGTCTAATTGAACCACAGCTCCTACATAACCTTCCATTGGTACCAGTCCTGTGTAAGGCATTATTTCACACCGGAACCCCTTCAATAAGGAATAAGTCTAATGAACATTGATGTGTACAGCAGTATGAATCACAGCACAGCATGTGTAAGAGTTCAGCCAAAGGTATGAGCACCTCAATGTCCAGCTCAACTGTTGTTCTCTGGCAGGAAGTCTAAGCCTAGTGATCTACTGAGCTGCAATACAAAAAAGAGGCCCAGAAACTGGAGCCCCCCACGAATGGTCCAAATCATCTAGCTAAGGTAACCTTTCAAGAAGGACCCCATAACTGGCTTGCTCAACCCAATTAGGTCAATTAGCTAAGGTACCAACTACTATATGTGCCTTCCTATAAACAACAGTTAACCATTCAGTACCTGGTAAAGGTCCAAGCTTCCTATAATAACCTCCTACCATGAACAGCAGTAAATCAATAGTGGTTAAGGTCTTGAAGGGTAAAATCACAAGGACAGCACTACATGGATGAGGATAAGATCTTCTAAAAACCATGTAACAGGCAGCAGTATCGTAAAAAGGCAGCTCTGACAGGAACCCTTTCATGGCAACCAAACAGGGATAAGAACTTGTATTCTGCAGTCTACTGCCTGTGATCCCAAGCCCCTGCAGGTTCATCTCAAAGCCCAACTGGCAAAGCCCAACTGGCAAAGCCCAACTGGCAAAGCCCAACTGGCAAAGCCCAACTGGCAAAGCCTTGTAAGCTCCTCACCTCTCGAGCCAGCGGCTTCTTCTTAGACACACGCAAGCTCTGGCTCCTGCTCAGCGGTTTGGAGACAGGAGCTTCACGGGTTCGAGCTGTGGTCCGGGCATCCATCACCTCCGAGTCAGACCAGTGCTCGTCCATGGAGTCGCTCTCCTGCCCAGAGTGCCGGCCGGTGGGGCCATCATAACCTAATGGGGCAGAGGATATGGTAATCAGAAAGATGGTGAAGCCACAATTACCTGCCCACCCCTGGCATCCACTTCTCTACTGCAAACCCACCTTTTAAAAGAAATAGTACAAAACAAGTCTGAATTTAAAAGATGTGGTGACACACTAAAACTATTAGGAGTGTAAAAGGAAGAGGTAAAGGTAGAAATAAAGTAAGTCTGTGGGTTAGTTTACTTAACAAGCACTCAGAGGTACATTTGTGAACTGAGCCAGGAAGTATTTCAAGTAGTGGTGAAAATTTAGGAGTCAAAGCACAAATTCCGGCAATATAAAAAAATAAAAAAAAATAAAAAACACAAGAACTATGAAAACTTTGAATTATCATGGTGAGCTGGAAAGAAAGCGTGCAAATAGATCTACATGATAGAGATAGAGAGACAGATAGAGAAAGAGAGAGAGAGATAGAGATGACTAATTTGTTCTGTTGGTTTACTTTACTGGTTGATACAGCGGTCTTGGTACTACTCAACTATATGGCATATCAGAACTGTACCGAATGTGTTCCCCGTGACCTGTTAATATGTTCTGTTCAATGTTGTACTTTACCTTGAGGAACTGTTGCGTGCTTAGCAACGGCTAAACATCAGTCATATTCGGATAACTCTGCACACCCAAGTGCAGCAGCAGGAAACATGCACAATTGGGTCTTTATTCTTGTGTGTGCTGTTGCATTCTTGCGGACACTAAATTATATAGAATATCAGACTTGCGTTCGATGGGTCGGATTGTACTTTCTATGCGTTATTGCTGGAAGGGGAGTTCCGTTGGGAGCACAGTGATACCACCTAGATTATGTATCTGCATAGAGTTGAATGCATGCTTTGTGTTAGGTCTAATGTTTCTTATTGGATGCATCGTACAGGTATACGAATGCTCTACTCCACCCTTCTTTCCTGGGGAAGGGTCACAGTAAGCCCTGCCACTCTTCTACTTGGATGGTGCCACAGCACAAATGTCTCTGCATGTTTGGAGCAGTCCTCTTTTTTCCTGTACACAGTTCTCTCAAGTTAGAATCGTGTTTGCAGACTCATGTATTTTCCCAATGCATTCCCAAAATTGTTAGCCTTGCCAACCCTATTTGAGCCCCTGTTCAGTGTGAGAAGGCACCCTCTCCCACATTCAGAAGATCTAAGAAACCACGACACACTTAAAGACGTGTTTGAAGAGCTTTATAGGCCTGCGCAGAAACATCTGCTAACCCAGACTACCTTTACTGAATTAAAAATGGGAGTAGACCTCCAGATAAATGTAGGAAGGTGCAGAAACCCCACATAATGACATATCCAATGCTTCTGTAATTTTCCAATCTACTTGTTGCAAAGAGATCTCATTCTAAAGCCATTTAAATCCAAAAACATGCTACAAGTGGACATCTGCTTTCAAGATTTGACTGTATATCTATAGGGAAGTAACAACAAATGCTAACAGGTTTAGGCAGCGTTCGAAGACTTACTAGTGTATTTGCTGGGTATCTCTATACTGAACTAAAATACAGAGGCTCAAAGATTCTACTTTTTTTATGATGACTCCTACACAAGGATGGGCGACAGGAGGAGATTGTCTTAGAGCTCATTTTAAAAATCCCACAGTCAGCCTAGTTTCCGGATATAAAATCTGGAAGTGGGATTGACGATTTACCCCAACCCATAAGAACACATTTGAGGAGCGATAAAAGTGGTTAAAAGATGAAGCTTGGGAATAGCTTATGGTCGCAATCCATCATAGGGATAGTGCCAGGTTTTGGGGAAATGTCAACCGCCCTCTTTTCAGGACCAGCTTGGTACCCGTGCTGTAGCTTGCCATCTTGCCTAGTGTTTGGATCGAGCATTTTAAATCTATTTATGATTTGCCTGTTTCTTCCCTTACTGTCATGCTACACGCTAAAGCGCTAACCCCCATCATTTTAACAATAGATGAGGTCCCGAATGCTATTCGTGTACTCCCTGCAAATAAGGCTGCCAGTCCTGATGAGGTCCCACTTTATTTATTAGAGTCCAACTTAGACTTTTGGGCTCCCATTTTAATATTCTATTTAAACACAGTAATGAAAGTTTACATCTTCAAAGCCTGTCAAATGATTGTACCGGTTTTTAAGAAAGGCAACAGTTCAGACTTAAGTCCTATATGCCCATTTCGCTGATCAGCTCTACAATTAAGACAGGAAGCTGTATATTGTTGGACAGGCTTGTTGAATGGGCAATCGAGCAAAATGTTTTAATTGACTCAATACGGCTTTTGCCCAGGTCTAGGCACAACGGACCAGAGCCTTAACCTGTATCCGATTGCTGCAAAGTACACTAGCAAAACAACGAGGGTTAAATTTTTCATTTATGGATCTCAGCATAGCATTCAATAAGGTCAACAGCAAGAAACTTTGGGCTAATGTGTTGGAGATGGTGGCTGATCCACAGTTTATTTTTTGCGCGACCTCCTGTTTAACCTTACAGCTTTCATGAGATTTTGTTAGGAGGGTCAATGCACGGAGCACTTAGCCAGGGAGTTCGCCAAGGCTGTATTTTGGCCCGGTTTCTATTTATATTATATATTAACAGACTAGAAAAGTCACTAATAGAGGTTGGTAGGGACATGCCTACTAGTTCTCGTCCAGCCCGGTTCTGCTTTCAGCAGATGGCGCGGTCCTTATTTTGCGCACTGCTTTGGGTCTAGACAGTTTGGTTGATCAATTTGCGGAAATAAAGGATAGCATTGGCCGAAGTACAAATATTTCCAACTCCCATATGAAAGTAGGCCCATGATCTGCTAAGACTAGATCCTACTGGGTCAAAGATAATCCTTTTAGTCATGTCACTGTGTTTTCTTATGTGGGAGTTTTATTAGGGTATATATTATCCAGGAGCATGGCTTCAATGTTCGGCTTCACTTTCAGGCTGGGTCGTAAGCCTATTAAAGCCATGCTGATATCTATAGAGCAAAATGCATTTCTGTGCAGCTTATGGTAATGTGTGGTGGTTGTGCCAATATGACTATCCTGCATGTGCTTGAAAATAAGTTTAAGAAAACTAATTTCCCTCCCCCAGAGTGCATCCTCCTTTACCATTCGTGAGGAGTTAGAGCTTGATTATTTAGAGGATGTATTGAGGTTGTGGCCCCGATTCCTATGAATTTCGGTATGGGTCCGCCAGCTAAGCATTTTAATAGTTTAATATTAAAGGACTATTTAGCCAATGGATTAGTTATATTAAGTGTGGTTTTATTGAGTTTCTTGAACATTCAGGGTATCTAGTTGTGAAGGATTATAATTGGCCAAAGAGAGGAGGTTTAATGGTTTGGAAGGCAAGTGAGAGAATACTATCGATTAAGGACAAATGTCTGTCAAAGCCTATTCCCTAGTCCAGTGAACAATGCTAATTGAACCATACCTGGTTTACAATATGTCTGATCATCATCAATTTCTTTTAACATGTTTTAGACTGAACATAATGCATCACTCATTAGCAGTTCCGCGAGGTAGCTCTTATGACGCTACTTTCATCCCACACAGCTGTGACAGTATTTCGATCCTGGACACATTGCACTTTCTAGAAAACACTTAGAAAGCTTTAAATTGTTCCGTTGCTTGCCGATAAACATTTTTCAAGTTCAATCTGCACTGCTTTATCTAATAATATTTCCGGACGTGATGACTTGATTTAACATAGCTAATTTTGTATCTTGTGAAGTTCATGAGAGAAAGTTTTTATTTAATATATAATGCAATGTTAGAATACTTGCTGTCAGTTCGATAACGTTTTTTTCATGTATTTTTTCCGTTTTTGGCGGATTTTAACTGTTGTGTGTTTGTGTTCTTTTACGTTTTTCCAGCAAACCCGAACAAAGATTGATGATGATGACCCCAACATACTTTTGCCTCAAGCAAAGGAGGAAGGTCTTCTGCGCTACAGTGCACACATCAAGCTTCCACTTACAAAACGGACTACAACCCTATAATGATCACATGGAGCACCGGATCCAAAATATGGCAACACTTAAGGGGCTCCTATCTCCAGTCTTTGGGGTGTACTCATGATGGAGAACCAAGGGCTGGGAATGAAGAATGGGTCACCAAGCACAGGAATTTTGAGCTGCCCCCCCACTAGTGGAGTTTAGTCTTCACCCGTGATTGGTACCAAATTCTGCCTCGAAAGGGTGTCCAATTAAACACTTGTAGCAATTTCTAGAATCATACATAATGTGATTTTTTTCCAAAGGGGTCCCAACTATCCAAGGAGGAGAACTGTTCATTCCATTAATTTCGTATTATGGAACTTTTACAACAACTTAGAGAAATGGTATGTAGGACCTCTGCCCTTTAGCATTCTTGGTCTGGGCCTAGACTGGACAGCAAAATAGTGGTAAGAAAGATATGGAACTCACCCAGGGGTCTTCGTCTCAGATCTTGAACATCAGGGTACAGTGGGTCTCTATAGTGTATCGGAGCATCATCCGGCATCGCCCGCAGATCCTGCATGCTGAAACTGCGCAGACGTCCAACTAAAGCGCCCTGACCCTGAAATATGAACAAATAAGCACTCTGTACATAGCTGTAGCTCTAAGTCCACAGCAATATTTACTGCAGATGAAAAAGCACCCCCCCATTTTGTAAAAACCCCTATCCGTGTACCTTAGATGCAGCCTGCACGGCTGCCGTAGCTGCAATATTCAGTCCTTTCCTCCCAAAGTTCACCATTGTCTCATAGCTCCTCTCCTTAGCTTGGATTATGTAGGCATCAATCTCCTGCAAGACAGCCCCGAAAAAATATTAGGACGTAGTCTTAAGCTTTAATTCAACAGAGTCTATGAAAATAAACTATTTGATTATTTCTCCGACGAGGCAGAAAAAGTTAGACCGGTAACTCCCAACTTATTGGTCACAGAATTATTCATAGTACAAAATCTTGAGAATAGCCAATTCAAGCATTAAAATACCTAAAAGTGAAGAAAGCAAAACATATTGCTGGGTTTGAAGCAAATGTTGGAAAAAGAGTTTTAGCAAAGGATTTTAATCTTTACAAAATGTAGACAATGATCTACTAGTCCTCCGGAAAGGGGGAGTTTCCTGAAATCACACACTGCCTTATTAGAACAAGCATTTACAATGCAATGGTTTCGCTTTTGGAAAAGTTAGAGCTATTGGCATTGTAAATGACAAAATTTGTATTTATATGTTGGTTTTGTCATTTACATTGCCATTAGCTTAATCTCTCGCAATGTGAGACCTATTGTACCCTACGGACGAGCTCAGCAGACAGCAATTACTACCACTCACCCACCCAGAGCCCCACACACACCCACCCAGAGCCACACACAAACACACAAACACACACACACAGAGCCCCCCCACACACACACCCAGAGCCCCACACACACACCCACCCACCCAGAACCTCACACACACCCACCCAGAGCCCCACACACACACCCACACACACACACCCACCCACCCAGAGCCACACCCACCCAGAGCCACACACACACACACACACACACACACACACACGCCAGGCGAAACCTAAAAAGTATAACAAATGAAAATGCAGAAGGAATAGGCAATATACAAAATGTACAACCTCTTTTTACAAACTACTGTAGCAGAACCACAACAGTGCTAACCTGAACATTACAAAAACAGTGCAGTCTATTCTGCAGACTGAAAATCACTTTAAATGCTTTCGACTGTCTCATGGAAAGAATATAAGAAGTGTGTACACAAATTCACAAATTGAAGGAAAGCAACGTTGGGCTGTTCTTTAAAAAAGTATGGGAGGCTCCATGCATGCATCTGTGTTGTCTGCGCCCAATGTGTGTTGTAATAGCAGGGGATCATCGCTAAAAACGTACCCATCACGCCATAAATAGGCCTACAAACTTCTAAAAAAAATAAATTAAAAAACGGCCCTTATACTGATCTGTCAGACCAGCCAATCGGGCCAGTCCGATCCTGGTGGTCTGTGTACACGGATTGAGACTGGGCCATGTGGCCAGGTGGCACTTGAACCTGGAGCCTCTGTCTGCAGGGTCACTGTTCTACCCGGGCCCCTGGCTTGATGGAGGCATCATGGACGGTGTGGCTTCCGGAAGTGGCAATCCATGAAATGGAAAGAAGGGCTAGCAGACTGTCAACAAGGGTGTGTGGGCAGTGATGTAGAAAGAGCTTCATGGGCACTAGTTTAAGGAAGAAAATGGGCCCCCTCTCATACATTTGTAATAAAACATTGGCACTAATGGAGGTGAAGTTGACCCCTCATGCCCACGGGTCCTGGCGTAAATAAGCCCCTGCTGGTGTGCTCGGCTGCTCTGATGTGCACCCTTCCTGAACCGTGCGCTATTGGATACTATTTGCAGGAGCCCCTACGTATTGGCTGGTGGTCAGCTAATCAGCCGTGCCGAACAGAATCTAGGCACTGCTCGGCGAGGGAGGGAGACCAGCCAGGCAGAAAGATGCTATTGCGTCTGAGCGTCTTGTGAGCACCATCACTGTACCAAGCGAGGACCACCGGAAGAGAGGCCCAGTGCCCCTTCGTCAACGGGTCTCACGCTTGCAACTGCAGCTCTGCGGAGCTGATGGTAGCCAGCAGCTGCCACAACAGACACCAAGTCAAACAACTCCCTTTCTTCCCTGCTTCCCTCTTCAATGCGAAGTGGACGCATTTGCTACCTTTTCATTGGGGTAGGACGGGCCCACGGACAGCGGGAGGGGGGCGGGTGAACGGGCTCACGGACAGCGGGAGGGGGGGCGGGTTAACAGGCACACTGAGGCAAAACCTAAAAACGTAAAACAAACAAACAGACAACATGAGACGGGATAGAAGAGACAGAATACACGCACAAACACAGCAACGAGACACACAAAGGGGAGACGACATCAGACGGGATACACGAGACGAGTTAAAGACGAGCCAAAATAAATCTCAAATAAAAAAAATATCTGTTACAAGCATACTGTGCAAACACAAACATTCACAACACGGAGCCAAATTATAAACAAAATGCTGCTTACCTGATCGAAAATAACAACAACTTCCTGGCAACGTAAATCTCGCCGACCACTCCGGCTAAAGGCACTTCCAAAAAAGACGAAAACATCACGGGAGGAGAAAAAAAACACGCCCACAGCCGCATGACGTGAGAAAAGGGGCAGGATGAGAAAAACCTCGCCGGTACGCCCACGAATCGCCTCGGACCATGACGGACAGATCTCACTTCCAATGGCTAGCCTCCTTTATGGAGCTAGCCAATGGAAGTGAGAGGCGTGACAAAGGCACCATTACTCTTCTCAAAAGTTTTCACCTGCGCGAACGCTGCTGTGCATCGAGGCCAGGCGAAACCTAAAAATTAGCAAGAATCGCTTTATAAAGGAGGCAAACCTTGATTGCATAAACAAGGTGATTTTTAAAGCACAGAAATGCTGTACATCATGGAGGGGGGGCAACATTTTTTTCTTAGTAGCTGCTTTTTAATCATTTCTGCCTGCAGATTGCAGACAAGAAGTGTAAAAAATATCAGGTGAGAGGACACGTATGGAATTCACATCTGCCGAAGCAGACAAAGGCCGTAAATTAGCAAAGGCCGTAAATAGGGAACGCTACTATACCTGCAATAAGAGCATCACTAAAAGAAGTCGGGGAAAAGATGGAATCCTAACGACGGCTACAAAGCCTATTTTAAACAAGCAATCCAAGCCAAAAAAATAAATCCCCACAAAATTAATTGACAAACGGTTGCTGCAATGCAGAGTAAACCGGACAAAGGGGAAAGCAGCCTTCTGGGAATGGAGGCTGGGAGAGCGCAGAGGCACTTTGTTTTTTTGCACTAAGTCGGCCATTCACATACGATAGGACACCCCACATAAAAAATTGATGGGACCGAGACTGGTGTACTTACCTCGTAAGAATTCTATAGCTTTGAATCGGTGATCGAATCATAAGCTTTGCACAAAGTATTTAATTTTGTAACAGATCAAGAACCATCCTCCAAAGATTGATGACAAAATAAAAAGCTTGCTGAGCATTGGATTGGACTGTGCTTCTGTAACTGCAAACAATAAATAGGTCAACCGGTGTCACACCTCGTCAGATTCTTTGGACCAACGCTTGTGCGTATTCACCTTAACCATCACAAATACTGCATTTTTTGCAGAAAGGGCCCAGAAGGCTGCATTAAAAAAAATAACCATCAAAAGCTTCAATAGGGAATTATTATTGAACAATAACAATTGGTTGGCAGTTCACCATTATTGTAGATTAGCACGGCTGAATCTTTTTCTCCACAATTAAAAGTAGGATGGAAATCCATGCGGAGAAACCTGGCATCAGGAATTACTGTTACCAGCTGGTATTTCTGCCTGGAATTCCATTTATCGGAAGTTTGAGACCTTCAGTGCAGAAGAACCTTAGATATGGTCTTACTAAGTGGAATTCTGCTGCATTGCCTAATCCGAGGGGTTTAACTCTCCCATTTAACACTTGCTCCAAGGGACACAAGTTCTTCTCTGAGAGGTAGGGGTAGGGGTAGAGGAAGGTGAAAAGTTCTCTGGTCTCAGTGGGGCGTGGAGCACTGCCTGCTCTATGCTTGTATCAGAAAGTGGTATGTTGGGTCAGAGACAGGCTTGGATGCTATTGTAGCCAAAGTCTAAAGCAATTTAACAGGCCACAATTTGACTGGTAAAATCCAGTCTGTCTTTCCTGCGACACAGGAAACCAGGTCTCAGAACAATAGGCCTTTTCTAATGAAGCAGGGCAGAACTCCACATAGGAATTCATTCGACTTGACTCGCAATCAGGCTCTTAATGTTTGCTCTCTTAAAGTACAATTCGTTATTATCAATATTTTTTTGAAAATCGACAGCAGGAAGGCATCTTTATAATGTCTGATTCAGGCAACTCCAAGTAACTGAAAATGCATTCCACTTTCAGACTGGTCTATTTTACATATTGTGTAAACTGACAAGGTTGCTGATGTGCGTCTGTCATTACCTGCTACTTCACTCCATAGGAAGGCTCACATATAAATCTAAAAATGGGACAAAGTTACTTACCCGAAACCACTTTCCTTTTTCAGCCCAAATCTACTCTACAGTCACAGACTGCATTGATTAAGTGGTAACCAACTATTCCAGCAATCACCCCCACAGGAGCACCCACCCGGGCGGAACTATAAAGACCCGTGGTCTTGGCAGCATCACTGGTGGCTACTATTAGTAAGCGCTGAACAATCACTTAGCGCGGCCGCCCCACGGTCGGAGGCAAGATAACGAAGCACCGGCCCTCCTTGGTTCGACCGCGGACTTTTTACACCGGTCTGCGACGATCACGAGACCAAGGCCATGTCTAACAGAGGCCCCAGGAATAGCACTACTCAGGCCAAACTGGACAAATTCGCTTACGAAAGGCAAACTCCTCCCCAAGATCAGCGCAAGAATGCGGGGAAAGCGACGGAAACCGAAGGGGCGAAGAAGGCCACACTAGAGGACGTCCTGGCGGCACTGGCTCAGGTGCAGGCAACGGTGGGAGCAACAGCCACGGAAGTCACCCTGATACGGGCGGACCTCCAGAAAATGAACGAAAGAGTAAAACAGGTGGAGGTTGTCACTAAATCCTTGGTCGAAGACGTGTTTGAGTTACAAACGGCGATGGAACGGCTACAGACTGATAACAAACTGCTCAGAGAAAAGTTGGATGACCAAGAAGGGCGCTCCCAGCGCAATAACGTTCGAATTTTAGGAGTGCCGGAATCTGAAGACAAGGGTGCAATGGACCTCTATGTGGAAGACATAATCAAAACCAGACTCCAGCCCAAAGGCCTCTCGAACTTTTTCTCGGTGGAGCGGGCCCACAGAGTGCCGGGGGGCAAACCCAAGACATGTGGGCCGCCTAGACCAATACTGGCAAGGCTTTTCAATTTCAGAGACCGCGACGCCATCTTGCAGGCCGCAAGGGTAGCGCCGCCGATCCAAATTCAGAACTCGAGAATTGCCTTCTTCCCAGACTACACGGCAGAGGTCTCTAGGAAAAGAAGAACATTTCTGGAGGTGAAAAGAACCTTGAGGGAAAGGAACTGCCGTATTCGATGCTTTTCCCGGCCCGGCTGCGAGTGGTGGCGGATAAAAAAGTGTGGTTTTTCGACTCTCCGGAAGCGGCCCGGGACTGGCTTGAGGGATGGCACACCGTGGACCAGCAGCGGAGGCAACCCAGGTCTAATCAGGATCGCAGAGGTGACAGCAGGACTGGCTCACAGACGTCGGGACGAGGAGGGGCGGAGGGCTCTCCGTCCCGCGGTTTTGCGGGGGCCGGCGGTGAAGAATGAACCCCACACTCCGGCTTTTGAAGGCAGGGCACTCGCTGAACGCTCACACACTGTTTAACTGCTGCACATGGACACTGGCATGAACACCCTGAAGGCACGCAGGGATGCCGCCTGCTCGGGGAGACGCTCTCCCCCCTACACGCAAGTACTCTGGTTGCGGGATGGGTCAAGCACTCTGCTCAGTTGGGGGGGCGGGCAGTTGAAAGTCCGTTAGGCAGGGTAGCAGGGAGGGGGGTTGTACTGTTACAGTTAGGAATGTACATATACAGTTGAAGACAATGCCTAGATTTCCGCATGAGTCAATACAGGATGGGTGGAATGGACAATGATCATATGCCCCCATGAGGTCCCTCAGCCCTTTGCTAAGCACTTGCGTAGCCACCATGCATGAGACACTTATTAGCCAACACACCATGGATCCCATAATAGCGAATGGCTAACGTTCCCGTCCCTGTAATGGGTGACGTAGACCCTGAGTCGCAGTGCCCTTCCTTGCATCTACTGACTTGGAATGTAAGAGGGCTTGGGGACAAGGTTAAACGGGGGTTGGTGCTGACCGCAATCAAGAGGCAAAAGCCCACCATAGCGCTACTGCAGGAAACTCATCTGATAGGGGGGGGCTACCAAGGCCCTGGATAGACGAGGCTATAAAATGGTGGTCCACTCTGGGTTCACGTCCGGTTCCAGGGGGACCGGTATCCCGGTACAGAAAAACGCACGTTTCATCCCCTTACAGACTAAGACTGACGACCAGGGCTGCTTTGCGGCCCTGCAGGGGCAATGGGAGGGGAAACTTTTCAATCTGGTTTCAGTATATATCCCACCAGCATTGCACACGGTACACCTCCCAAAACTAGGTGACTTCCTTCTGACTCTCCCCGAGGGTGAGATTATCCTAGGGGGGGGGGACTTTAATGCAGTTCTGGATGCACAACTCGATAGATTCCCCACACCGGTTCACACGGGAGGGGTCACCCACCTCCAGCGTTTTGTAAGGGCTATGGGACTAACTGACATCTGGAGACATCTCCACCCCGGTACGAAACAATACACTTTTCACTCCGCAGTGCATGGCAGTCTCTCTCGCATCGACCACTTCCTGACACTGGGTGATGGTCTCCAACATATTGACACAATGGCAATTCACCCTCGAGGGATCTCGGACCACTCGCCACTTACACTGACACTTTCCTCTCAGGTACGATCGCGCAAACGCATATACCCCATACACGCTACCTATTTTAGGGTTCCCCAGGTTCGCAAGGCTCTTAAAAAAACGACACAATATTTTCATGAAAACGTCCACTCAGTGCGTTCCCCCGAGATACTATGGGAAGTTTATAAAACGGTCTTAAGGGGACAGGCCATTAACTCCATCACGGGTCATAAAAGACAACAGTCCCAAGAGCTCATTAATCTGGAAGTGGCTTTACAGGAACGGACCACGGCTCATGAACAACACCCCTCTCTGTCAACCCTACACGTACTTGCCCTTCAACAACAATTATACAACGATCACCTGCGCATCCAAGTAAAAGGGCACATAACCAACACTCAAAATAGAATCTACGAGGTGGGTGAAAAGGCTGGGAAAATGTTGGCATGGCTTGATAAACGGGAAGGTAATTCCAGGGGAATCCAACGCTTGAAGGACGACCAAGGGGCGGTGCACACAGACCTGGGATGTATCACTGAACTACTTGCGACCCACTTTGAACGGGTATACACCCCGGAACATGTGGTTACACCTGAGATGGCCAGAGAAATATTAGCTCCGATCGAGGTCCAAACATTATCACCGGAAGCATCGAGTGAGCTGGAAGCGGACATCACCGCCGATGAAATCCAGCTGGCGATTCGGGCACTAAACCCGGGTAAAGCAATGGGACCCAATGGCATACCCATTGAATGGTACCAAGCAGTGCCTGAGACCCTCAGTGAACATCTGCTGGGGATGTTTAGGGAATGTCTAGAGAAGGGTTCCCTTCCTCCGGACCAGCGTGCGGCGACCATAGTAACCATTCCTAAACCAGGTAAACCGCCTGATGAATGCTCCTCTTATCGCCCCATATCATTGCTGAATGCCGAAGTTAAAATTCTAACCAAACTCCAAGCAACAAGAATCTTGCCCCATTTACCATTAATTATACACCCGGATCAGTCCGGATTTATGCCACATAGAAACACAGCGTTGAATCTGCGCAGGCTACACGGCGTGCTGGCTAGAGCAGATTCTATCACCACACTAGCGGTGATATTAGCTCTTGACGCTAAGATGGCATTTGACCTCGTGGAATGGGCGTATCTATTTGAGGCATTGAAACGCTTGGGATTCGGGCCCCGCTTTATCGCGTGGGTCAGACTACTATACACTGACCCGGTGGCCCATGTGGTAGCTAACGGACATATCTCGCGCACGTTCCCACTGGGGAGGGGCACGAGGCAAGGTTGTCCCCTATCGCCCCTACTGTTCGCTATCTCCTTGGAACCCCTCGCTACTCTCATAAGGACCTCGCCTCTCCTCAAGGGCATATTCTGGAGCGAAGGGTGGGAGGACCGGCTGTCTTTATATGCAGACGATATGTTGATTTATCTAACAAACCCCGAAAGCGGGGTACCGGCCTTATTGCATATCTGTGACACGCACGGCAGAATTTCCGGCTATACGTTGAATTGGAATAAGTCGGAGCTGTATGTTTTGCAGGGACAGGCCCCAACACTTGGTGCGGCGTGCCCCCTGGCGATAGCGGGCTCGTCGTTTAAATACCTGGGCATTCAGGTCACTAGGGATCCAATGGAATTTATGGAAAAGAACCTGAAGCCTCACCTGGATAGACTCAAACAAGATGTTGCATTCTGGTCGGGTCTCCCACTAACACTCCTGGGGAGGGCTGCACTCTACAAAATGATGGCGCTGCCACGATTTTTGTATGTCCTTGAAAATACACCCTACCCGGTGGCCCCTAGATTTTTCCAGAAGGTGGCAGCGTTACTTTCTAACCTCTTATGGGGAAACCTCCCTGCACGCATAGCGCAATCCAAACTGCACAGGGGATGGTACGACTGTGGTATCGCCTTACCTAACCTAAAGCTTTACTATTGGGCAGCACACCTTAAGCCCATCAACCAGTGGATCCACGCATCACAAACCGAACCAGCGTTCCAGTCTGACAGGGCACAATTAGGCACGAACAGCCTATTGGGTCCATTATACGACCACCGTAAAATTTGCGCCTTACTGGGGCCCACTAGACTAACGGTGCAGTTGTGGCATACAGCAACAGCTGCGCTGGGTTGGAAGGGGAGGATCACCAAAATGACCCCACTATGGGACTCTCGATTGTTAGGCAACATGAGAAACAGTAAGGGATTCACACACTGGGACACTATAGGGATTTCCACGGTGGGCGATCTCTGGGAGAGGAACGGGGTGATACCCTTTGACCGACTAAAAGAATTATATGAACTTGGTGACAGGGAGCTTTATAGGTACATCCAGATACAGCACGCACTACTCACAGCCTTACCCCCGGACACAGAGCTGCCCGAGTCTTCGCCACTGGAAGACCGCCTCCTCACTGATTTTATGATGGAACGTGCAACATCTCTCACATACCGGAAATTGCTCAACAACTTCCCGGATCCGACACTCATTAAAGGCAAAATGGGAGGGAGACACTAGTGAAATGGACGAGCATGATTGGAATGAAGCACTTGGGTCCCCTAAGGAAGTAGGCATCTCGGCCCGACTACGGCTAGTACAACTGAAGATTTCCAGGGTTTATTACACTAGGACTATGCTACATCGCATCCACAGGATACCACATCCTTACTGCCTTCGAGGGTGTGGGGAGGAAGGTACATTTTTTCACACCATATGGGACTGCCCCAAGATTCAGGAATACTGGAGACAAGTACTACGTACAGTCTCACAAGCACTAGAACTGTCGCTATTACCCGACCCAAAGAGGTGCTTGTTAAACGTATGGGAGCCTACTGACCTCTCTAGGCATGGGCAGCTCTGGGTTACAGTGGGACTGATGGTGGCAAAACGGGACATCGCACAACGCTGGGGTGCTGCAGAACTGCCGACCAAGTCACAATGGTGTCTAAACATGGACAGGGTGATGATAACGGAAAGGGCAGTATATTCCAACCGTGCCTGCCCGGGGAAGTGGAATAAAATCTGGATGAAATGGAATGTGTACAGAGGGGAGATTTGTGACCCCTTACCGGAGGATGACCAAGATGAGTCCGACGGGGAGGAGGAAGTGGGATAAAACTGTGTGCGAATTGTTGGAAGAGGGGAAGCCAAGGTTATTGAGATGGATTTCCTTATTGAATTGCTAAGAGGGGAGGCACGGGAGGGATAACTCGGTACAATTAGCTGAAAGGGTGATCTGTACTCATGCACACACGTGGCCCATTGTGACCCCTTGGATGAATGTGAGTGGGATTAGAGTAGGCCACTCGTAAGAGGTACTTGTACCTAAGACTGTATTGCTCAATGCACAATCGTATTACTATTCCTAACGTTTGAGTTGGAGTGTTGTTGTTTTCAAAAAAAGTAAAATCAAAAACCTCTTCCAGCGACGATACAGATGTGTGATGCACCTTACTTTCGCAGCGGCCATTTTTGATTTATACAGAGCCTGATTGTTATATGAAAATTTTAGGTTGCTGCATTCTGATTCACGATTTGATATAGCGGCCGACCCACAGGGTTGTAGGCATTCCGCTGTGTATTTTACAGGTGCAATAAAGGTTTAAAAAAAATAAATTAAAAAAATGGAAATAAATATAAGAGGACATATTGAAATCAGCTCTTTTTCTTGGCATGAATGTAAATACCTAAATGTTGACTACGCCCATCTTCTACCTCAATGGTGAGATTACACATTGGGTCTATACATCTAGTCTAAACCCAGAGTCACACAAGTCAACACATCAGACCTATGACCACTAGCGTGTAAGTATCTGCAGCATCTATTGCAGGCTAGATTGCCATGTGAAGGTAGGACAGTCTCAGATGACCGAGTTGCCAGGCTTTTAAAGTGCTAGAATGGAAAGAACAGGTGGACTTCTTCCATTTCCTCACACTGATGTCATTCGGATCTGCTAATTCCCAAAGATTAGCAATATGCAAATTTGCTTCCAGAATTTTTTTGTGGCCTTCAATATCTTGCTCTACTTATTGGAAGGTATGACATTTTGTAGCTCATGGTGATTGGCCACTTACTAGTTATGCACCCTAGTATGAAATACACCTCCAGATGACCCTTAACTTATTGGGATTCCTGGGAACAGACTTGCATTGAGCACGATATGCCATCTAATCAACCGTGCCTTGACAGGTCTTTTGAAATTCTTTTAGAAAGGATTTAAAAAACTGCCTTAAGGATCGGTATACACAAACTGGTCCTTTGACTTTGAGATAGAGACACTTGTTGAATAACTGTTAAACACACCTTTTTGATAAATGGTAGTAGCGTAACGCATTAACAGTCTAATATTTTCCGACTGGTGAACCCAAACCTATTATAATATTAAGTCCTTGCCAAAGAGGCTGCCCATTTCCTCTGAATAGTTCATGGCCACAACTGTAAAGCACACATTTACTGAACCACCACAAAACGAATTTATGGGCCTACTGACAATAGAGGAATTAAAAACACCTCAGCGTCGGGGAGAAGAGACAAAGTAGAGGCAAGCGGTGTTGTCAATGCCAGAGTCAGCGCAAACTCATCCGATATAAAGTGTGAACCCAGGACTGTACATCGAAGCCGAAAGAAGTCGAACACGGATTCAGGGACTGACAACAAGGGAGGTCCAGCTGGCGTGAAGTCAGTCAAAGCCTCATTGATCTCCTCAGGGCTGAGAGGCGCACCAGAAGGAGGCTGAGTGCCAAAGATGGCATGAAGGGAGAGATAGTAGTCCCTCATCTGAGTCACAGTGGCATGGGGGTCGGGAAAAACCAGAACGAGTGAAACAGACATCCCCCCTGATATTCGAGGAATAGGAGGAGAGTCAGGGACACTGCACAGACAGGGTGGGAAGGCTGCAGCGTTGACCGCCTACGGCATGAATTACCAGGCGACAGCAAGGACAAAGGACTGGAGGAGCTGGCCCTCAACTGGTCCTCAGCGGAAGAGATGACCGCGATCAACGAGGGGCAGTCGAGCATCGTGCAGCCACCAGCGTCATGCAGCGCTCCTGTAGCACTGATGACCAAAGCTGAAGATACGAGCCGCACCGTTTGGAGTAAGGGTGGGTGCCTAGACACCACAAGGAAATAGGAAGAGGGCTCGACATTGTAGACCCAAGGGCCTCGAAGATATCTAGAAAGAGCACAGTGTGGCATCAACAACTTCGAGAGCGTCCAAAAATGGCCAGAGGTACTGCACTCCGGATCCACATGGAAGTGCGGGAAGGAAGAAACTAACTGGGGAGGGTTTATATGGACTCGAATGACGTCACATCTGGTGGACAACATGGCTACGGAGATTTTCGGATCCAGTCAGGTGCCTGGGGATAAATCTAGGGTAAGGAATCGGCAGCTAGATGTCTCTATCAGATACAGATGTGAATAATTAGGAGTGTACTCCTGGGTGTCATCCTGCAGAGTTAACAAGTCCAGAGTATGAAATAATGCTGAAATGGAGGTATACTCTAGCTTTTGAAAGTGTCTTTGGTGCAGTCAGAGAGTTGGCATTTTCTTCAATTCTGAGAAGCAGCCATCTTCTGAACTGATCCTCTTCTTTGATATTTTAGAACTCTGGAGTTCTGGGAAAAATGTGTCCTATAAAGAGCTTTTCTGTAGTTTAATGGTTTGATGCCAAAGAGTGTGAATGTTTAACTACTCATTTTTATGTTTACTATAAGGGGCTTGGAGCCCGCCCGTTGATCGTCATTTGTTAACCTGGTCACTCTTATTTGGTACCTAATTGACCAGCGCTTACAGATGGTACTACCTGCTCTTTTGAACATGAGCCAAGTCCTGAATGATTTACTTTGATTAGTGCCCTTCCGCTGTCCGTCCACTGCTTGTGATTGAGGTACTAATTTCTTTAATCTTCCCATCTGTGTTGTTTCTGTCCGTAGCACCCACTCCATCCTGTTGTTTCTATTCCTCCGACCCTCAACCCATCGCCATGTTGCTTCTTCCCTTTCCACCCCTGTCCATGTTGTTTCTTCCCCTCCCACCCCTGTCCATGTTGCTTTTAAGGTGCAACCCCACCCTGGTCTGTTTTGCTTCTATACTCCCAACCCCCACCCTCCTGCTGTCTGTGTTTCTTTCCTCCCACTTCCCACCTCCCATTGTGTGTTGCATCCTCCCACACCACAAAAAAAAAAAAAAAATGACCATCCCATTAACTCGCACCCTCAAGTTGTCTGTTCCCACCTTCCCTCCTGTTATCTGTGTTGCCCACTCCCACGGTCTTCCAGGTGTCTGTCCTCCACCTGCCATAAGAAAAAAAGCCATGCCATAGCACTTTTTTTCTAACTTTACTATTAGCCATGCAGCACAACCACTCTGCTGTACAGCATGGCCAAAAGAGATGGTCAAAGCCAATAGCTTTCGCATAAGTGAGACCAATTGGCAAAGCCAATGCTTGTTGGAATGTGGTCCTCCACACAACAGCAATTTTTGGATTGGTCCACTTCCTCACCTCACGGCAGATCGCAAGAATGTCACACCTTGAGATGCTCTGTGTTTCAAGCGTTTCTCAAATGCAGTTGAATGCTAGTCTGAAGCAAAGCCACATGACCATGTTTGTACAGTGAAAAAAAACAGTAATTTTTTTTTTTTTTTTATATTCCTCTACACCCATCAAAGTCTCCAGCGGTTCCTCCTAGACAAGCTCAAGAGTATACTGCAACCACATATTCCTCTTATGCTACCTCAGTAAAAACATCACTGCTTGACTCCAAAGCATGGTGTACCCAGAGCTTTTGATTCTAACTCACTATAGTGTTTTTATTGCCAAAACCTGTGTGCACCAGGCGTATAATCCAGGGCAACCAAAGACAGCACTCTATGGGCCTGATCACGAGTGCCCTAGAGCAATAAATTGCATTTAAAACCTGACACTTTGAGACTCAGAATTTATTTATTAGGTGCGATAAATAGCACCTACTTGGAGTATTTTTGATTTCATAGAGAAGAATATGCAGATTTTGGTTATTCCTGGACAAACATCTGCCTTTCTCTCTAACTTCCGACCCTTTTTCCCCCTTTTATATTCTAGCTGGTTTTACATGCTGAAATTTAACTGAGGGTGCAAATTTCACTTAAAACTGCAACCCCTACCACTTAAAATTGCAACCCCTGTGCAAACAGGTGTTTGCGCTGAGACAGTAATTTACCAGGCACGTGTAATCTGGCCTAAAGTCTATTTGGGGGAAACAGAGCATTGCATATGGGGCAAATTTAAAAGGCACGCTTATAATGCTGACATTTGGTACAAAGGGCCGTAATTAAATATTGCAGTCTTTCTCGCATGACCAGTAACTGCCGGGTTCTAGGGCACAGCGCGGATAGTAAAATATAGTTTTGTCAGCTATGCTGGCATGCCTGTGTCCTGGCTTGCTGCCCGTGTGTGAAAACCATATCTTTTGTTTCCAGTCAGTCTCCCATGACAGGGTTTGCATCGGAATAAAATGCTGGACAAAATAAATCAAAGTGGAATTTACCTTGGGTGCATTATGGGTTTCCAGTTCAGGCAACAACACATTCAGTCCTCTCCAAGAGTCAAATAGTAAAAAAAAAAAAACTTTGATTTGGCTGAATAATCATGGAAAATCGTATTTGGTAGTTCCTACAGATCGAGGGTTGTTGGGTCACACCCATTACTTAAAAAATACCAACTACCTTATTTTCCTGATTTGCAGACTTGAAACTAATGTATGTGGGGCGACATTTCTTTTTAGCTATCTAGCACACCATACTTTTTTCAGTTACCAAATGTCTTCCCTCTGCTCCTCTTCACTCTAGTGGCACCTTTCGGTTTACTTTACAATTTCAAGGTGAAAACCTCTACTTGTAGCCTAAAAACTCTTTCGGTTGCTGTTGTAAGAACGCTTTTTCTGGTAGATACAGTATCTGCCTGTGGATTCCTCATCTTGTGAATATCCCCTTGCGTCAGCAACATTCGGAAATTCTTTTTGTAGCTTCGCGCCGACGTGGACAACGTCATAGAGGCACGGCATCGCGCGCGACTCCGCTGACGTCACCGACACCATAATAGGCCCACGCCGGCGTGACGACATCAGTTCCGCCCTTTTTTACGTGATTGAGGCACACGGACGGACCGATGACAATAGATATATACACCCACAGTATACACTGTACACAAATGTCAAGATAACACACATACTGTGAAGCAAATGCAGGAATGCAATTAAAATAAAACAATTCCTTGACAACAAACTCCGGTACAGAAGAGTGGACAACGGGGAGGCGGTGGGTCAGTGAGGAATCCACAGGCAGATACTGTATCTACCAGAAAAAGCGTTACCGAAGGCAAGTAATTTGTTCTTCCGACAGATACATCTGCCAGTGGATTCCTCACCTTGTAAGTAGTCCCACAGCAGTCCCCACTCCCGGAAGAGGGTGTCCACTCTCCTATATTAGAAAATCTTGGAGGACAGAGCGCGCAAAGTGGCCATCCCTCCTCACCTCGGTATCCAAGCAGTAATGCTTCGCGAAAGTGTGGAGGGAGGCCCAAGTCGCGGCTCTACAAATACCCTCAACAGGTACACCTCTGGAAAGAGCAGATGTTGAAGACTTAGCTCTAGTAGAATGAGCCCTTATACCCTCTGGAGGTTCCTTACCCGCCAGGGAGTAGCAGATCTTGATGCATAAAACAATCCATCTCAAGAGCGTGCGCTTGTGCACCGCCTTCCCCTTCTTGCAGCCAGCAAAACCAACGAACAGCTGGTCATCCGACCTGGACTCTCGCGTCCTGTCCAGGTAGAAACTCACAGCCCTCTTAGGGTCCAAGCAGTGAAGCCTTTCCTCCTCCTTGGAAGGGTGAGGGGGAGGATAGAAGGTAGGGAGGGTAACGGACTGCCCCAGATGAAATGGAGTTACCACCTTCGTCAGAAAAGCAGCCCTGGTCCTGAGAACCATTCGTTCAGCATGAATGGATAAAAACGGGGGCTTTGAACTAAGAGCTTGATGCTCACCTACCCTCCTTGCCGAGGTAATTGCCACCAGAAAAACAGTCTTGAAAGTCAAAAGTCTCAAGGGACACTTGTGCAAAGGTTCGAAAGGCGAACCCATCAAAAACGTAAGCACAAGGTTCAAATCCCATTGAGGAACAATAAAAGGTGTTGGAGGAAATTTATTGGTAAGGCCCTTGATAAATCGTAATACGATAGAAGATTTAAATAAAGAGGGCTGGTCCGGCAAACAAAGGAAAGCCGATAAGGCTGATAAATAACCTTTGATAGTTGCCACCGCAAAACCCTTCTGGGCCAAAGAAAGTGTAAATTGAAGTATATTGGACAAACGAGCCCTTAAAGGGTCTATAGACTTCTCCCCACACCAAGTATCAAATTTAGACCATCTATAAGAATAAATGGACTTGGTGGAGTCACGCCTGGCCGATAATATGACATCCACCACATCGTGTGGGAGAGAAAAGGAATTCAGGTTGCCCCGCTCAATCTCCAGGCATGAAGGTGTAAGGTCTGGAGGTGGGGGTGTAGAACCTGCCCCTCCATCTGGGAGAGGAGATCTGCCCTGTGAGGGAGACAGAGCGAAGGGCACGAGGAGAAGTGGAGAAGATCCGTGTACCATACCCTTCTTGGCCAATCCGGGGCGATCAATATAACTTGGGCCCGGTCTTGTCGAATCTTCCTCAGAACCCGAGGAATCAAGGGTATGGGAGGAAACGCATAAAGGAGCTGCGAGTCCCAACTCAAATGAAACGCGTCCCCCAGTGCTCCTTGCATCGGAAACTGGAGACTGCAGAATGACGGGCAGTGAGCAGTCTCGTGAGTGGCAAACAGGTCCACCTGAGGAGTTCCCCACGTCCGGAAGACGTGACGAACCACCTCCGGGTGAAGCCTCCACTCGTGGTCGGCTGAGAACTGCCGACTGAGACTGTCTGCACGTACGTTCAGAACCCCGGCCAGATGATTTGCCATCAGACAAATCCGATGGTCCTGAACCCAGGAACAGAGACGCAGAGCCTCTCTGCAAAGACACTGCGATCCTACTCCTCCCTGCTTGTTGATATACCACATCGCGGTCGTGTTGTCCGTCAGAACTTGAACTGACTGACCGCGAAGGGAAGGGAGGAAGGCCTTGAGCGCTAAAAGTATGGCCCGCAACTCGAAGGTTGATGTGAAGCAACCTTTCCTCTGGAGACCAAAGACCTTTGACTTCCAGATCCCCCAGATGAGCACCCCACCCTAGAGTGGATGCATCCGTTATCACTGTGGCAACAGATGGAGGCAGTTGAAAAGGCTTTCCCTGAGAAAGATTGCCTTGCACGCCCCACCAAGACAGATCCGCTGCAGTTGCTCTCGAGATCCTGACTGACTCCCTGAGATCTCCGTTGTGCTGATACCACTGCCTGCGGAGGCACCACTGGAGTGCCCTCATGTGCCAGCGTGCATGGTTGACCAACAGGATGCAGGAAGCCATCAGACCGAGGAGACTAAGGACCTTCAGGACTGGAACGACCGCTCCATTGTAAAATAAAGGAATCATTTCCTGTATGTCGCGAATCCTTTGAGGAGGAGGGAATGCACGACACACAGTTGTGTCCAGTACCGCACCTATGAACAGGTTGCGCTGGGAGGGCGCCAGGTGATATTTGGGTACATTTATCGAAAAACCTAACCTGTGCAACAACTGAGTTGTCTCTTGCAGATGATGGAGCACTATCTCTGGAGATTCTGCTTTGATCAGCCAATCGTCCAGATACGGGAATACCGGTACCCCCGAACTTCTGAGATGCGCAGCCATCACCTTGCTGAAGACTCGAGGCGCAGTAGTAAGACCAAACGGAAGGACCGCAAACTGGTAGTGCTGCGACCCAACCGTGAAACGGAGATACTTCCTGTTTGACTTCAGGATGGGAATATGAAAACACGCATCCTGTAAATCGATCGACACCATCCAGTCTTCTTCCAGCAGCGCTTGAAGAACCTGTGCAAGGGTGAGCATCTTGAACTTCTCCTGCTTCAGGTAAATATTCAAGATCCTGAGATCCAAGATTGGACGAAGTCTGCCATCCTTCTTGGGGGATCAGGAAATACCGAGAGTAGCATCCCTGACGCCTCTCCTGCTCCGGAACCACCTCTATCGCACCTTTTCTGAACAGTGCCAGGACTTCTTCCTGCAGGAGAAGCAGGTGGTCCTCCGAACAAAAACCTTGGCAAGGAGGGTAACTTGGGGGAAACTCCCGACAAGGAAGAGCATACCCATTCTCCACGAGATTGAGAACCCAAAGATCTGATGTAATCAATTCCCAATCTCGTAGGAAATGGGTAAGCCGACCCCCCACTGGGCCCACATGATCCGGAATGGCAGATCTAGGGCTGCTTTGCTGCGTTGGCGGGGGGCTGGGAAGGGGAAGAGGAGGAGGAGGCTTGACTACCTCTGGGACGAGCTCTTTGTCTGCCCCTATGAGACATGCACAGCGCATTTTGCTGCTGCTGTGGCTGTTGCTGAGATTGTTTGAAGGCTCGAAAGGAAGACCTGCCAAATCCTCTGAAGCGCTTCCCAAATGTGCCTCTTGTCTGAAGGCCCAACGACTTCGCCGTCACTCTGCTGTCTTTAAAACGCTCTGAAGCAGCGACAGCATTCTTCCCTAACAGTCCAGATCCATCAAAGGGCAAATCATCAAGGCAGACTGCACATCTGTTGAGAACTCTGATGACTTTAACCACGCAGCTCTCCTAGTGGCCACCGAAGAGCCCATGGCTCTCGCCACCGAATCTGCAGTGTCCAGCCCACTCTGGATTACCTGCCTTGCTGCAGCCTGAGTGTCCGATATAACCTCCTGAAAGTTCTTTCTATCCGCTTCAGGAATCTTGGGCACCAACTGTTTTACGGAATCCATCAGGGCATGGATGTAACGTCCCATCAGGCAAGTCGCATTAGTAGATTTTAATGCCATGCTGGCTGAAGAGAAGACTTTAACAGCCTGATCCTGCTTGCTCGACTTTTTCCCCAGGAACCTGCGGAAAAGCTCCCGCAGACTTCTTAGAACAGGCAGCTTGTATAACTAAACTTTCAGGCAGGGGGTGTGTTGATAAAAAGTCAGGGTCATTAGGAGCCACCCTATATCTCCTCGCAACCACCCTTGAAACAGCAGGGGCTAACAAAGGTTTCTTCCACACCTCATAGATTGGCTCAGCAAAAGCGTCATTGAATGGCAGCATTGGTTCAATTACAGAGGAAGGTGAATGGAGGACCTCCGTCAGAATATTCAACTTGTACTCAGCAGTAGGCAGAGTGATGTTTAACAAGTCTGCCGCCTTCTTTATCACCACATGGTAAGGAGTCACATCTCTAGAAGGTGTATCAGATGTAGAGGCCAAATCCCACTCAGGAGACAGTTCCAGGCCACTAGCCTCCCTCAGGTCATCAAAAGGATCCTCAGACTCCTGAAGCTCACCTTCCTCCACTTCTTCATCCAGATACCTCTGTTCCTCCAAAAGCCTCTGTGCCTCACGCCTCGACCTCTCCTTAACAAACGAAGCGGACAGATCCACGACCGACTCTGCTGGATCGGAGCCGGCGTCGAACCCCAAGTCGGGCGAGGCAGCTCAACTCTTGGTCGAACCGGATTCGGCATCAGAGTCGAGGGTACCGGCGTCGAAGGAATCGTCGTCCATGGATTCGGCTTCGGAAAATGCCAATTCGGTGCTGGAGCCGGCATGAAAGGCATAAATGGCGCAGGAGCATAAGCCTGGGGAACACCCAGACTAAACGCCATAGGACCTGTGGGACCAACAGGTGCACCAGACGGGTACATTGCCCTGGAGTAGACACCAAACATGGCATTGAGGAATTGTGTCGGATCCTGACCTGGGGCCGGAAAGGCAGGATAGGAGCCTCCAGGCTGCTCCAGAGGGAGCGGAGTCGTCACAACGTCGACCTCCTCTTCAGGCTGGTTCCTGACCAGAAGGATGGGAAGGGTCCGGAGAAGGGTTCGCTAGCTGCTTCGGTGACTCAGGCGAATTCGCACGCGAAGCCGCACCCTCAGAGTCCTGGGCTGCCGAAGCCACCGCTTCTTTATGAAGTAGCTTCACTTGCGACTTCGGCCTCGAACTCGAGTCCTTGCCTGAGTGATGTCGGGACTCAAGGCTCCTCTTCTTGTGCTTCTTCCTCGAAGACCTCGAAGCATGAGCAGAAGACTACTCCGAGCGCGACCTCGAACGAGACCTCAACCTCGACCGCCGAGGTCGAGACTTCGAAGTCTTCTTATCTTTCTTGCTTTTAAGTTTTGCAACAAGGAGCTTCGTCTCCCTCTCTCGAAAGGTCTTCGTTGTCATCTTCTTGCAAGAAGGGCAATCCTCGACGTCATGGTCGGAGCTCAGACACCAGACGCAGGACTCATGCGGATCAGTGATTGACATGGTCTTGCCACATTCCGCGCAAGCTTTAAATCAGATGTCTTTGAAGAAGACCGGGACAGAAGACAAATAGAACACAGAGAAAATCACAGAGTAACAAAGTTACTGTAAAAGCTACAAACGATCCCTTGAAAACCGTTAGCATCGACGACGCGGAAAAAAGGGAACTTATGTCATCACGCCGGCGTGGACCTATTATGGTGTCGGTGACGTCAGCTGAGTCGCACGCGATGCCGGGCCTCTATGACGTCGTCCACATCGGCGCGAAGCTACAAAAAGAATTTCCGAATGTTGCTGACGCAAGGGGATATTCACAAGGTGAGGAATCCACTGGCAGATGTATCTATCAGAAAATGTAATACTAAACCTACCACACTGCGATCTCCTCCATGATGTTTTAGTTTTAGGTAACTACTATAAAAATTGTTTAGAGGCGCATTCAACTATCTTTAGACCTTTCTCCATCTCAGTTTGCAGTTTATTTGGAGCGTTCACATTTCGCCCCACAAAGCTTTGGTATAAGTGGGCTCTGCCAAAATAACATAAAACATAAAATAAATAAACACAAAACTTCAGATGTCTCCTCGAAGTGCTGGGAGTCTACCCACACGCAGTATCTTAGGGTAACAAAAGCCTTTGGGTCAATGTCATGGAAAGAAATACCAGAAAACCGTTTGGGTCATATTTCAACCATACTAGGTTTAGTTTAACCTTTTGGTTATTTTTGTGTTGATTTTAACTGCTCTTTTGACCTCTCTGTACATTTAGGTCCTAGAGGTTTTTTTTTTTAAATCTCAAAGCTTCTAACCCTACACAAACTTCCAGAGTAAGGCATGACTGCAAACCTGACCGGAAAGTCAATTTGTGCATTCAATTGAAACTATATTGGTGGCCATGGGACAGCAGTGGTAACAAAGCACCCACATAGGAAAATTCTCAGTTAACACATTCTTTCCCCATTTGACCGCCACAGTAATCCAGAAAAATGCCTCGAACTGTTATTCTTCAGTTATGACAGACAATGGTTGCTTGGCTTTGGATCCTTCAGAGTTTCTGTAGTTCTTTGTGGGGAATCTGTTTATAAGATAATAGCCTAGCTCTGCCGAAAAATGGACTGTAGCAGCCACAGGATGTTCTAGAATCTCATGAACTACAGGTTTGAACTCAGCGGTAACACATTTGTGGACCAAAAGTGGTATCTGGATTGAACTATCCAGAGCATTTACTTTCATGCGTCCTGCAGCAGCTACCAATATAGTATCATGTCCGAATTTGTGTGTCTCAGAAGTAGGATATAAAGCTTAAGATCTATTCAGGCACAGCCACTTTCCTTCAATTCATGAAACACTTGTGGTGAATCCCTTAGCCAACCACTAAATGCAGGATAATGCAAAGCACGTAAATCTGTAATGCAGTCACAATGTAAAATTCGCAACTAGAAACAGCAGAAAAGGAAATAATATTCCACAAATTGCATTAAGTGATAAAGGTGCCAGAGGAATGTAACCCACTACTCATAGAAATTTGACGTGAACCACCTTAGGAAGAGAGTAGGTTCTCCAATTTTGTAAACTCCCCACTTAAATGACCAATTTATGACTAATTCTCTAAAAAGTCATAAATGTTATTTCTCAGTCAAAGTTTTCAGTTGGCTATGTTGGCCACTGAATTCAGCGATAAAGTTAGATTAGGTGGGATTTGAGGGGTTTCCTGAATTTGCAGTAGTTCGAACGTGTACGAACATAAAGTGGCAACGTGTTCCAGTAGTAAGGAGCAAGATAAGAAAAGCCCTTCCTCCACTACGTGACAGACTAATGTGAGGTACGCTTAAGGCTTTGTCACAGGATCCAAGGCAGCGTCTCGGGGTGAAAGTTTTACTTTTTTGTTGCAGATATAGCAGGCCTTTTCCATTAAGGGCGTTATAGGTAAGGCAACATATCTTAAAACAAGACCTTTTCTTCATTGAAAACCAGTGCAGTGCTCTCAGCAACGGTGCGGAGGATGTGCCCGACGGGCAGATAAGAACAAGCCCGGAAGCAGTGTTTTGGACTACCTGGAGTTTGGCCACTAGGGTCTTGTTGATATCTGCGAAAAGGGCGTTGCCGTAGTCCAATCTACTTATTACCAAGGCTTGTACCAGAGTCTTACGGGCAGAGGTTGGTTGGTAGGGGAATATTCTGCACTGAAGACGCATGTTATAATAGCATACTCCAGAGGTGGTCAGAATGTGCTCTTTCATTGTGAGAGCTTGGTCAAATTTCATGCCCAGGTTTTTTATGGCTTGTTTAGGCACAGGCGTAACGCCCAGTTGATGAGGCCACCAATCGTTTGTCCAAATGGAGGCTGCTTTTCCAAACAACATAATCTCCGTCTTGTCTGTGCTCAATTGGAGATAATTCATGTTCATCCACTCAGAGATGGCCTGGAAGTCCATAAATCGAGTACGTGTAATTATGTATTTTATTTCTAGCACTTAAGAGGCAGCAGAAGTGTGGTATGAAGACAAGACACCAAACCTTCTGGTATGCACATAGAATTTGAAACACTATCCCACTTCAGGTCTTGCAAGTATTGTCCAAGAAGCTGACAAACATCATTATCTCTTGCCCATACACTGGTTTATTCACCAGACACATCCTCACCACTTGCCTCTCCATTACAAGCCCATGCCCATCTGCAGTACTTGCATCTTCTAAAGTGCTGCACGGTTTTGTGCTATTTCACTCAACTTAAGTCACATCTATACATAGTGCACCTTGTGTAGGCCTCAGTGCAGGAATAGGATGGAGCATAACAAGAATGAGGCATACGCTGAGCCATGTAAAACGTGAGGTGGTACAAAGAAGGTGCGACAACATATGTCCATCTTACCTTTTCTCTCCTTGACAGCGCTGGGTGGATAAATTTGCGGTAGAGGAGACTGGCTCCCTTTGTGTATGGAGAAAGAAGCCAGATAACAAATGCCATCTTTATCTCATAGTAGAATGGAAACCTGTAGATGCAAAGGGGAAAAGACCATCGGCATTCTGAGAAAGAAATAAGCGAGGCAAACACATTCAAGGGGAAACAATCTATGCAAGTGAGGAGTAGGCTGGGCAGGAAGAAATTCTTAGCAAAAAGAGGATATTGATTGACTACACAAGAGACGTTGTCATGGCATCCGGAGATTATCTGCACAAGGAACAAATGCTATTCACTGAAGAATCATTGCGGAGAATACCTCACGGAACGAAGGTGGACCAGGAACCCCTGGTTCCTTGTGGCTCAGGTGACCTGGAAAAGCAAAAAGCAAAGAAAAACAAACGTGCCACTGTTGAGGTGGACCGGTGCACTAGCATCGCCCCTGGACCTCCCCCTACCAATAGAGTACCTGTATTGTACAGTCTTCAGTCCCACAGTAGGAAAAGGTGCTCTGCCTTAACACCTTGACAATAGGTTCCATAAGCTAGAGTAGGTCGCTCCGACTGCAGAGGAGTTTCTACCACCCGTCTAGAACTCTAATGATACTGTCTTTTTATCTACAATTAATCCCAAAGTAAAAAATCCAGTTTGCATTGGGAACTGGTAACGCTCTATGGTCCAATAGGTTCCCCACTTGCTGCCAGGAATGCTTAACTGTGACAAGTAATTTCAAGGATAGAGGCCATTAATAACAAGTACTCCAGGGTACTTAACAGAGGCCTGCCTTAGAAAAACATCTATTTCCAACAATGGAGAAGATGGTACACATGTTGATTGGAACCTAAAAACAAATGTAAAGCTCATCAGACTGAGATCAGAGAACATGTAATAAAGCCATGTGAACCAGAATCCATACTAATGAGCCAGACCAACAACGTGAGCCACTGAGAGTACAGCAAAAAGAATAAACAATTCTCATTTAACAAACTATGTTACAAAATTCTTTCATTTGTATTAAAAATGTATGGAATCACAACTTTAGCAAACTACTAAGGAATTAAAGAGGCACAAATGACACCCAAAATGCTCTCTTTTGTGGTAGTGTGGGCGGGCAAGTTAGGCATATCAGAGGATGCTAAGTGTTCATTGCTCACAAAGGCAGTAAGTGAGAGACACACTCAAAGATATTCAAAACCAATCTATAAAAATAACACATACTTTTATACTAATAGATACTAAGATCATCAGAATCAAGTGAGTACCTTTCGAGTTGCACATTTTTACAGTTTTCAAAAGATGACAGTGCAATGTTTGGGAGGGGTAATGTTATCCCATGTGGAAACACGTACTGCATTCGGGTACCTCACAGCGACTTATGGGACCAATCTCCTTGACTTACAGTGAGTATTGGGCGTGGTCAAAGGCAGAACCAACAGGTCACCTAGGGAGGCCCTGGGGGCGTCCAAGTGCAGAGGTGTGTTACAGTGCCAGGTGTCCCATTCACTTTAATGGGGAATGGTCTGGTTGCAAAGAGGCAGCAAGCTGAGACTGGGAGACCAACAAGAGTGCTCAGGTCTCGCGATGCTCAGGACATGAGGACACGTTTGGTCCTCTCCTCCTTGGGCCAGGGCAGCCGGGGGCAGAAGTGTTCCGTCAGGTTTTCATCACCTGAGACACTCGCGGTGGAGGAAGCCTGCACAAAGAGGCTGCAGGCAGCGTGGGGGAGACCACTGGGGGCAAACACAAAGTGGGCTTTGTCTCTGAGGGTCAGGAGGAACATGGGGGACCACGCTGGTACCATTGGCCCACTTCAACTCGGGCTAAGGGGCACAGGTGCAGTGGTGCTTTCTGGGGTCAGGTTTGCAGCAGTCCGGAGTCCTTACAGTTCTTTTGGAGTACCTGCAGGATGTAAGGAAGCAGCTCAGCTACTCGACGGGAGTTCCTGGGTCTTTGTTGAAGGCAGGCAGTCCTCCCATGCTTTTGGAGGCACAGCACCTGCAGGACGAGACGGGAATAGCAGACAGGCCAGCAGGGTTGGTGCCAAGTCAGTTGCTTGTCCACACTTCTAGCTTCTCGAAGCACTGTGTTTTTTTCTTCTTGGGTCGGCAGGAATTTGACTTCCTGGTGCCAGGGGCTCCCCTAAATACTAAATGTAGGGATGTTAGGGGAGTGTAGGGTAGTAGTCAATCGGCTACTTATCCCTGGTGTCACTACGCCCCCTAGATGACCACTGCCTATGGGAAATGGGCATAACCCTGTCCCAGAGTTCCTAATTTGGCCATCAGACTTAAATTGTGCATCCCCATCAGATAGCCCATGTTAGGGGTGGATTTGTCCTGAGGTTAGACACTCTTCTCCAACTACTAATTTTCCTGCCTGTCCTGGTGCTAAATTGGCCCTGGTCAGGGGGTTGGCAGCCCTCACCTCTGAGGGAAGACAGATTTGCATACCAAAGGCGGTGGACTCTTTGAAGGTCCCTGCCTTGAAATACTAATTTACCAGCCTTCCTGTTGGAGGTGTAAAACATATCCCTACAGAGCAGGTATTGTTCCTGACCGCCCGAGAGCGTGGACTCTCCCCCCTGGGGGTCAGAAACCTCGCCTGTGATGGCAGGCTGAACTGGACCACTTAACCAGCACACTAGGGGGCTGGTAGGTTTTAGGGGGAACCTTTAAGTTACCCTCTTGGGTGCATGTATTAATAAATCCATAACTGGAATGAGTGTGGGTTTATTACTACAGGAGCTTAACTACGTTTTCAGTTTTTTTTAAACTTGCACAGACCATGCAACTGACAAGTAACTGGTCACCACTCACTCAAGACAACGAGACTCTGAATGAACCCTTAACTAAACAAATTGCTGCATTGGTTGGCACTCTCTTTATTGGAGTAATGGTGTTTTGCAGAAAGGGTCATTTTACCTTTAGTTCTCTGCATTGTTCAGCCTTGCCCAAACAGACGCATATTTGGAAACAAAAGGCCAAATACATAAAGACTGCTACGTTTTACAATTTGTGTTAGGCACCTTTGTCCAATGGACTACAGAGTGAAACAACTATTCGTAAACCTTGCATGAAAAGACTTGAGGTTCTCAGGTTGCTGATGTCAAGCAAGACTCTTAGGAGAATACTGGCCACGTGACAGGAAAAACATAACACACCAAAGATTTAAAGGTTTTTGTTGTCAAATTACAGCCCCTTTAATTTTCTGTGTAGAGCACATTTATCTAATCTTTTCAATTTCTTGTACATAGAACATTCATTTGTCTTCGTAGATTTGGCAATGGCTGAACATTTAGAGTTTATTGGGTGTTATTTACTGTGCTGTGCAGTCCCGGAGTTTCTAACCTCTACTGTCTCCTTGGAGAGGACTGCTCAGCTTAGCTGCCCTAGGGGAGTAACGTGTACAAAGGAAGTAATTTGCGTATCCACTCAAAATGCAACGGAAACATTCATGGAAAATACAATTCATAGCATACAGGTTACTGCCAAGGCCCAACTGTCCCAATACCACCCATATCTCGACAGCAGCAGATATCAGGCCACAATGATCACACCTTCAGTGTTAATAAACATTTCAACATTAATCCCACTGACTTCAAACAGCAATGGTGAGAAAGTTGGTGGGATCATGTTTCCCCAAACTCCCAAAGTGTGTTACAAAGGGGGAAATTAACTGCCAAATAGACTCTGCGGTGTGTTCTTGGAAAGTGGAGCTTTTTGGAATTCATACAGGCGCACAAAACTGTACAAAATTTCCAGATGTAATACTGAATATCAACAGGCAGAGAGCCTGCACTTGCCTGGTTTTTGGAGAGTTTTAGAGTAGTTTTTCCAGGCAAGCAGGCAGCATTTACAGTGCCAGTATATAACACCAATTAGCTCTGTTTAACAAAAAGAATCAGAACATTTTGTATAGAAACGGATTCTGAAAAATGATACTTCAATTTATTTATTCCTGTTCAGCGATCTCCTACATAGATTTCAACTACAGAGAACATTTGCTTGCCCAAGACATCACTCTACTCAACCAGACCAGCTGTGGAATCCAGAGACCCCTCAAGGTGATGAGTTCAAGTGCCTGAATTCTAAAAGTCCCTTTTAATCACAAAGGGGGTAAAAGAGCGAAAGAGAGAAAAATTAGAATATTGGAGGAGGGGCGCAATATTCTACTTTACAGAAAACAAACCGTTCATCTGTACTCTCCTCTGGTTTATTTGTAAATCAGATGCTTTGATGTTGAGGAGATAACAGCATAAAACGAACAATTAATAAATGAGGCTTTGAAGAGTCACTAGCATGTTCTTTTTGCCCTTGGAGATCATGCAATCTCCAAATTACTTAACTGCCTTCCACATCATGTCAGATATTATTAGTTCAACAATGGATCTTCACCAGCAGATCGAGGTGTAGCTGCAGACAGAATTTTGGGGCTCCTCACTTTGTATTATACAAATCGGAGGTGCCACAAGGGTAAACATTCTCACTGCCCCAGGGTGCAAGGGTGGCTGTAAATAAAAAGTCTGCAACCTGCACATTTTAGGTGAGTTCGCGAACTATAGATACAACGTGGGTCGACTGTCTTCTATCCCAGAGACAATGTCTGCAGAAATCACAGTCTATCCCACAAACAGTCCAACATCTTACCAGGCAATTAGCTGGTCTGTGAAGGTCTCGACAGCCATGAAGAGGGCAAACACAATCCAGTACATCATCCATCGAACCTACAATGGAGAAACAGAAAAATGCATTAAATATGGGATGAGAATGCTAGTTAAGCCTGAGAGAAACTCTAATTACAACTGTCAAAATTCACATACTCTCAAACTTTTGCTGTGTGCATAATTTATCAAAATTGCACATTATTCAATGTTGCATATTTTTTTTTGGGGGGGGGGCGATGCAGGAATTTTAGTTGGCTTGAGTGAGAGCTTGTCTGTGCTAGGTGGCATCTCAATAGGCTTTTTTAACTTTTATTGTACGCGATATACGAAATGCATGCTACATTGAAAATCATCAAGCGGGATACTCAAAAGCCATACTTCGTTCTATTAGAGTAATTCTACTATTTTTTTTAATGTCATTTTGTGAAATTAAACTATAAGTATCATGTAATTGAACACTCCCTTAATTCTAGCCCACACAGCCGTTCACTGATTAAGTGGGACAGAAGCACAGCGGTGCATGGACGAAGGTAATAACCATTAGGGGTCAAACCAGCTATAGTAAATATAACAGCAGAAGGACTTTAGGATAAAGTACAGCTGTTACATACTGTAGGAGCATCATGACTCATGTGAGCCCAAGCTGGATGACTTAACAGTCACATGTTTTGAAGCAGGCGCCCCACCCTTCCCTTTGGCCGCCATCCAGGGGTTTAGGGAAACCGGTATGACAACCTGATCTGGGATCACCTTGCAAGCATATGCTCAAATTTGTTTACATGCAACGCTCCAGGCAAACTTCAACCAACCACAATGGGCTGCCTCATGAAAAGCAAAAACGTCTGCCAGCCTGAGTCAGGGTGCGTACATACTGTAGGGTAGATGCAAAGTCATAATTATAAAGTCACAACAGTACAGCAACAGCAGTGGCAGTGGGAAATGGTGGCAAGATATTCACTCCCAAAGCTCTCACTCGAATTAAACGCCTACACAGTCATAATAATCATTAACTAAACTACTAATATTACAAAGGGTTCAGAAGAGGACGTATGTCTAACTGAACCCAAACAACCATCCACTCATACTTACATAGTCTCGGACGTTCTTGGTCTTTACTGCTTTGTATGATGTGTAGGCAGGGTAAAGCAGTCCAAAGACGAGGCTAAAAGAAGATAGAAAAAGACTCGTCAGAGAACACCGACAATAGGAGACAGTGGAGAAACAAGCAATAGTAGACATTTCAGAAGAACGGAGTTGAAGGAGACAGACGAGTAAAAGGAGACCAGGCCAGAAGATGAAAGGCAGAACCTTTGTTACTGTACATAAGGTGAGAAAGGAAAAGGCTCAGGTCAGAAGTAAAAGATCCAAGAATTAGTAGATATAAGGCTTATCAAATGAGGGCTGTAGGCAGAATCATAGGCTTCAAGGGTACAAAAGTAATTAAAGGAGAAAGGTCAGACATTAGGTTATAATCAGGAAAAAGAGGAGAGATGTAGATTCTAAAAACATGGACATAGATAAAACAACGAATCGGGCCAAAGGCACAGAAAAAAAGTGAGGGATGAAGGAGAGGACAGAGATGATTCTGGGGAGAAATAGAGGACATATCCACCAGGAAGAACAAAAGCAGAGATACTTCTAAGAAAGAGAGAATATCTGTCCTCGGAGAAAGACAAATATAGTAGAGAATAGACAAGTCAGTGAGAAAAAAATATAAGAAAAGGGATATCAGTAGATTACAGTACTGGGGGGGGGGAAAAAAGAGGACACAAACCAGGAAGAAATGTTCAATACACACTATCTTTTGTTGAGAATGACAAGAGAAACAAGTAAAACCAAACTAAATGCACAGAGCACATAAACTAACACAAATTAAGAACTTGGACATCACACTTCCCAAGCAGTTTAGTGGAGAGCAGTTTTATTTTTTAAATAAATCTGTTTTTTTAATTGGTGACCAGAGGTCTTAACCAGATGCCCCATACTGAGTCTTGTAATTTCTCAAACATTAGACCGGTTTTTTCTGAAGTTATAACTGAGATCGACTTATAGAGGTAAAAGTTTCCATTATTGGGACTCCGTTCACCAAAGCCCATTGAATTTTCCAATTATCAATGTGTGGATATTGAGGTCCCTGCCATCATGTGGAGAAGTGTGGCTCACTGGTTAGAGGAGGCAGACCCTGATGCAGAGGTCAGACCCGGGACCAGGGTTCAATTCCCGACGCGGCAGGGTCTTGAGCTCAAAAATGTCCACGGACTCGATAATTCTCGCCTCGGTGCCTACTCGAATCATGGGTTCACACTCTGCAACTCTGGGCAATAGCTTGCTTAATCTCCACTACGGCCCACCGCGATGGGATGCCTGGTCTTCACCTTGGGGATGCCCAGTAGGGGTTATCTCACAGGGAAAGCCAGGACGGGTTCCCAAAGCAAGCGCTAAGAGACCTGTCGGTGATTTGGCGCTATATAAATCGAAATTAACATAACATATGGCGACACTAGCAACTGCTGCAACAAAATGTTTTAAAACCGAGGTGTGTGTCTCAATTGCAGCATGCCTACCTTCCCATACAGATACCACACGACCTCTTCAGTTCCCTTCTAGAAAGGAATATACCAGTTAATGTGTATTTTGGGCCAAGAGGCTGGTGGAAGGGTGCTGATAATGCCAAAGAGCCTACACTTTTGATGTAGCGGAGTTCTAAAAGTAACTTTATTCACCTCCTACTTCATGGCTCTGCTCTATTCTCAATGTGCAGGTAGATTCCACAGCAACTGAGAATGAACAAACATTTGCAATGCAATAGGTCTCGCATTTACGAGAGTTTAAGCTATTGGCATTGTAAATGACAATGTGTTTTATTTAGGTTTCAAAAACCAAAACATAAATAAAAAGGCATTGTCATTTACAATGTCAAGAGCTCAAGCTCACGTAAATGCGAGACCTGGTTGCATTGCAAATGCTTTTTATTTCAAGTACTGCAGTGTGCCTCTACCATTCCAAGCCAATATATATATATATTATTCGGTTTACTGAAGTGGGCCTCTTTTGTTGTACTTCATTGTTGTGGAATTGCCGGGCATCTCCGCGCCCGGTTGAAGAGGCCGCCCTGCATGGTCATGGGCTCCCTAGTCGGAGGGGTTTCTGTGGATACATAGATATATTCATACATACATATACTCACGATTCAGCAGCGCTAGGAAGATGAATGCAAGCAAGTTGCCGCTTCATTCGTGGAGGACCATCTGAAATAACTTTTCTACTCAACTAAGTGACTTTCTGATATTAGGGTTGAATCCCACCATTTCGGTCTCCTCCTTTCATCATTTTAAGGTTGATAACCGGGTTAGGTGATCATAAGAACACTAATTATGCGCGCACTGAAGGCAATTAACTTTACTCTGTGTGCTGTATAATTTATCGATATAGCGCTGTGGATGGTTAGCGGTCCTCCGCGCCACAGTTTTCCACCAATGAGTGTCCAATGACGTCCTAGTTTTGTCAATGGCCTGTCAGTGGGATTGCTCGGAAAAAATACCCTTGTGGACAGCTTCCCATCTTTAATGTCGGTTATATTTGGGACCCTTACACGGTTGTTGTTTGCTGCAAGGAAGCAGTATTTCTTCCCCACGGAGAAAGATGTGCAAAGCGCTACTGGAGGGAACCTAATTTTCCCGAAAATAAATATGTACACTGAGCCACGACAATCCCCGTCTATCATCTGAAAATGACACGTTTTCTTCCATTGTATGCTAATCATGCGACAGCCATACGCGCCTCTCCTGTGGGCATAAATTGCTCCTCACTGGTTGAAAATCTCCTCTGCCCCAAACAGAGGCCTGGCACGGAGGGGCACCAGGCGAGCCAGTGCCTGTGCGTTCAGCTGCAGCCTGGTAAGAGCCCGGGTAATTGGAAACAGTTTTTCAAAACAACCCGAAATGGGACTTAAATGGCAGGGATTAAATAACACAAAGCGAACATTAAAGGGGTCCAGGCAGGGGAATTCCGATCCTCTCTCCCCCTTCTGTCTTCTGCAGAGAAGCAGGAGGAAAAATAAAGCAGTTAATTGATGTACAGGCTAGAAACAGGACTCCTGCTGCCACAGAGAAATCAAATCTGTCAGCAATTAGTGCGGTCTTAGGAGGTAGAGAGCTGTTCGGTGTTTGAACAGTGAATGGAGGGTTAGCAATTATGGGAACTGATAAAAGTATGCAGATTTTCAAACAGCAGGTTAACAAGCGGTACCCCTCCAGCCCCCACCCAGAGTTTTTTCCATAACTTGCTGCAGATGTGGACAATGCAGGGGCTGTGCCCAAGCCTCCTGGCCAAGGGTGCACGATTATACAGTGTTTTAGGACAGCGGGGGCAAGGGGGGGGCCCTAGAGAGTAAACACCTAAGGAGGGGGATCAGTTGAGGAAGAGGACACGAGAGTGAGAAATGTTCAGAGTGGGAAGTATAGAAACAAGCAATGCTAGCGGGAAGCCTTGTGCCATCTCCTGGGGTCAGGCGGTCGCTGAGTGCGTCGCGACGGATTCCTCAGCACTGCCGCCGGGCCCTTTAGCCTGTCTGGGAAAGCGAAAGCATGCCGCAATGCACGCATAGGGACAGAAAAATGCACACACGTGTGCACAAAGATGGCGTTGGGCTGTCCACATGTGCGTGCATTTTGTTTGTCCCTATGCATGCGTGTGTAGCTTTGCGGATGGAGAGCGCAGCCATCTTAGTACATCTCAACGCACGTGCATTTAGCTTTGCCTGAATCGATTCCAAAAGGTCCTCTCCATGGCGAGATGGCGCATGCACTGCTTTCGCCAGGCGAGACCTAAAAAGGGAGGTGGACAAATTACCCTCAGGCAACTTAAGCTTTTACAAATGGGTTGTGAAAAGTCTACTGAATTCCTCAAAGAAGATACCTTGACTGCATAATGTTGGCAGAATGCATGCTGTGTAGCCCATCAAGACACCTTACATACATCACTAACAGGTATGTGCTTGAAGAATATCACAGAAGCTGGAAAAACACTTTGTAGAAGACGTAGGGACACCGGCTCGAGAAAAGGATCCTGCAAAACATGGCAATGATAATCTAGGGCGTAATCCAGCTTGCTACTATGGCCTTGCAGTTGCCCGTCAGTCATCACTACCCCAAAAAATTGAAAAGAAAAATAGATTTGTCTGTATTTCTATAAAAGCCATCCCGACTTCCAAACTGGGAAGAGCCTTCACAGCTGATGAGGTATGATAATATAACAATGGAATGACAATTCCCCCATTTAAACAAAACTAAGGCCACCTTTATTCCAAGGATTGAATTATAAAGATCACCCTGTTCTATTACAATATAGTGTACAGTTTAAAAAAGCATGCATCTTGCAGATTAGTTACGCACCAAGCGGAGGTTATGGCAACCAAGAAAAACAACTTTGATTGGAGAGCACAAGACATCCTCATTCTTAATAGAAAAAAACTTAAAACTTTGCTTTAGAATATCAAAGTTAAATCAATAAAGGTTACCATTTGTCCACTTAACAGTGTTATACTCCATATCACCAGGCGGCTTATGCGAACAAGCGCTTAGCAAGTGCCCTTCGCATAACTTTCAGATCAAAGGAATTCCATAGTCGACTGAGCAAGTTAGTAGGTACATCTCTTGATAAAGGACACAATATCGGAACCACAGCCATTGCTTTTTTACAGCACTGCGGTGGAGGGCTTTCTGGCAGCAAGCACGAAAGCCAGCTTTTCTGAAGAGTCGAGGTAGGCAAAGGATTGGTCGTCAGAAACCATGTGCTTGTGTTCAATGATGGAGCTGCGGGTTATGCAGCACAGGTTCAGTCACTCGACTTCTTTACCTACATGGTCAGGAATGTGCCACCAACCCAGTCTCAAGGAAGGAGGGCTCTCCTTTAGGGGGGTGGGGGAAAGGGAATTGCACTCTTCCAAAGTGAATGATGGTGGTCCAAGAACCAAACTTTAGGAGGCCTAGTAGTAGCCACCAGGATCAACAGATATGCCTGATGTTCTGGAGAAACTTTTGGATCAGACCACTGGAGGCAATAGATGCAATAACGCCACCGCCAAACCAAAAATTGTGCTATTCCCCAGGAACTAGGAGCCTTGCCAATTCAGACAGCAAACTATGTGCATCTCGAATTCAGGCGAGTGGCAAAAGTCTATGGCGACAACAAGCAGGCGAGGTGGAATCCAAGACTTACTCGTCAATATTTCAATTGTGAGGACAGTTCACAAGGCTGCTAAAGGTCTCGGACTAGATATTGCAGAGTCTGCAGTGTGAAACACCAGCAGAAACAAGATATGCTCAATCAACTGTAAAGCGCTCCGATACCAGATATCTTCGTGTCTAGTTCGCGCTATATAAAAAAAAAAACGTGTAAAATAAAAATAAAATAAAAAACTACTTCCACATCTTGCTGCCACCTGGCAACGATGTGTGAATGTGGTCTCCTTTTGATTTCTCTTTCACCTAGCAGAGAGCTGTGGTTCTGTTCACAATATTACCACAACAATGGACCTGACAACTGTACTAGAAAAACAACTTTCTGTTCTGATACATTCAAGTGGATAGCGAAATCTGATCTGCACTACAATAATCTTAAGAATTAGATCTAAGCACATGCTCTGAAGAGTAGCTTTGCACCAAGAGTTATAGAAAGAATCCCACTGAGAGGATTGAGAATACGGGGAGGAGTGACTATCACAAGGTTGGAACCGCTGATGTAAATGCTGCACATCGGAATACTTTTTTTTTTTTTAAAAAACCTTTAGTATTACTTCAAGCAGATACAAGTATGGGCCTACAACCACCCCGGCTGGCCGCTAGTCAAGTCGTGAGTACAGCAAATCAATGTGAAAAAATTATAGCAGCCCGAGAGCCGGGGTCTAACAAGTGTCCAGGATATGACTTGCGGTCAAGCGTACTGGCCCAAATTCAGGATTCATGAAGGTTCATTTTACAATAAGAAAAACTAAGGATCAATGCCGTACAGTCATACATGGTCCTACAATAACAAGCGTGAATCAGGAAATCCTCAAATAATGCAAATACAATTGAAGTACTGGGGGTAAGGTATACAAGTCAGGATAAACGTGAACACCAACCCGTTTCATAGCAAAGCTGCACCCCCCCCCCCCTAAAAACGAGACATACTATAGGAAACATGAAAAACGACGGCACCAAAAAGGAAGACAAAAGGGCCATAGAAACAAATAACGGACAACTTAATAGACCCCATCCCCCTACCCTGCACGCCTGCAGAAGGCCACGGCCTACCCCCCCCCCCCAGCAGCGTGCCTGTCGCCCTAAATAAGAGACCCGAAATATAGAAAAAGAGGAGAAAGAAGTAAAGAAGAAAAAAGTGGAGAAGGGTCCTCGATCTTGCCACCCGGCCCCTCCCCCCACCCCCGGTAAACATCTTAAAAGCAAAACAGAATAGCCTTGGAAAACATTAATCACCGATAGCACCATCAATAAAACCCCCGCCGAGTGTCCCCCAAATCACCGTCACCCATCAATAAGTCCATCGGATCCTAGGCGGTGTCCCCCCTGGCCTTTTCTATCAACAGTACCAACATACGTCCACTTATCAGTCGGCATACAGAGCGGCGCGGAGGGTCCAAGCGGTCCGGGCGGACCGGGCCGTGTTATTACTCCAAGGGACTTCAGCAACCAAAACCCAGGCGAATATGTATGGCGGAAATCCATCTGTGTCGATATCAACATCGAATACATCCTCGAGTCCGAACACAGTCTCACCATCCAAGGAGAGAGAGTCACACCATGCGGCAAGCGCTGAGACGTCACCGGGGCAGCCCAAGACATGGATCGGCGTGGTTTCCCCATCCGCTGATTAGATATGTGCCCCGACGAGTCACTCACATGTATCACAGTTCTGGCCAAGGCGAGCTCATGAGCCGGGTCTTCTGGCGTCTCCACAAAACTAGGTGCAGCTGGAGCACTCTTCATCGACATAGAGGCGGACACATCGGCGCTTCCTTGAAATCGAACTGTGCCCGTGTGGAACGGCGTGACAACAATGGCGGCCATCCTTCTTCCCAGGTCCCGGGAGTTACAGATCAGGGTCGCATGTAGGGTCGTTAGAGCAGCCAAAATATCTGTGGACGTGGGCTCTTTCTCGTGGCGCCAGACCCCTGAACTCTCCCGCATGGCAATTTTTCCATCCAGATGTGGGCTGCGTAAGAGGGTGGCAGCCGCCATCTTAGCTGATCCGGCCTCGTCCCTCTGGACCTCACCTCGGGACCGAGCCCCACACCAGGGCGCAACAGGAGTCACATCGCGGACCCAGAAAGTCAAGGCCGGCTTCCCAGCGAAGTCACCAAAGGGCTAAACAAAATCGCTGCCGCTCCCCTGAAACCGCCCGCCGATTCCGGGGGAAGCCGTTAGTTATGCCCAGACACAGAGCTGGAAAGGGGGCCAATTATCAAGAACTCCCCTCGATCCTGCTTTGCCACACATCTCCACGAGGCACTCCGCGAGATGGACTGAGTCGTCACTGTCATCATCGGCCCATTGAACCTCCGGCGCCCTCCGGCCGACTCCGCACCTCCACCGGTGGCCGCTGTTGTATACTCAGACATGAGTCCCTTTCTCACTGCACCATCAGGATTCAAGCAAGCCGGGCCGAAGACGGCTGAAATGCCAGAAACCGGTCCCCGGTAGCTTGTCTCCTTTCTGGTGAAGAATTGGCTTGGTAGTTTAGTCTGCCCTGTTCCCATGATGCACTGGGCCAGGGACAGACTGATTTGCATAGAGACAGGTTCTGAGCTGGGATGGTGCAGTGAGATAAATAACGGTGATGGATCAAGGCCTGATCTTTGGACTGGGTAAGAGTGGTCTGCTTAATTCAGACACTCTGTTCATCACCACCCCCTTTTCTGAATCGTTGTCACAGTCGTGGCCGGCTGCTCTCCTCACTCGACACCCCGGTCCCAGCTCCGTGAGGGCCGCAAAACAGTCGGGGACATTTCTTCGGATCTGCCGCACGTAGAAGCCCCAGGAGCAAACGGTCAGTAAAAGTTCTCCTTCGCCTAGTTAAATATGCCGTCACTGCTCAGGATAAGTGCCAGGATGTATGTGCGGGGTGAGAGGGTTCACGGAGCCGAGCGTCTATGCGGCCATCTCGGTTGCTAGCTTGGCTCCTCCCTCCACATCAGAATACGTGTTCCACTGCTTCAGCAAATACTTCAAGGAGTGCATATGGGGCTTAGCAAGGGTGGCCACCACTAAGCACAACACCTGCTGTTCCAGAAACATTTGAATCCACCGAGCGAAGCAGGGTCTGATCCACATTGTTCACCAGGAAACTAAAAAAATGCATAGATATAGGCAAGGAAGGGGCCGTACCATGTGTGAGGCACGTGTCTAGTACTCGTACACCAAGCTCTATTCAAAACCGCTATTATTTGTCATGCACGTTGCAATGTAAAGCTCCTTTTTAGTGCACTTGTCAGAGATCACAAAGTAAAACCACTCTATATGGTTTCTGGTAATCAGCTCAAGCTCTCCTTGGTGACTAAGCCATGGGACAGCCTCTTCAGTCTCTATACCTGTGTCCTTGGGAGGGTGCGGCTTCAGCTAAACCAGTTTAACCTTTGGCCTAAAACAATGCTATTTGGTCTGGCAACTATATATCCTCTCCACATCAGTTACATAGAAATACCGCTACAGGAAACCCAGGCCTTAGGTTTGATGTAGCACTGGTTAGATCGGATGATGCGAGCCATTCACAGTCTGCCACAGAATGACTACAGCACAACCCAAGGTTGTAAGCCACTGACCTTCAGGGGTAATCTAGCTGAGCCATATTATACCCTAGGTGAGCACAAAAAAAATGAGCTTGTGTTTTTTTAGGTCTTGCCAACATACCCATTTAGCTATCTCTTGTCAAAAGACCTATTCTGTCCAATACCAATACTTACTGTGGGCTTTGGGTCAGCTGTTTGAACATCATTGGTTGGCTTTGTCAATCCCTTTTGATTGCTTCTTACTGCATAGCTTTCCTCTTTTTAGGTTTTTCCTTCCCTTGGAGCATAGTCTCTTTACCATCTATTTGACTAGATACGTTGTATCCTTCCACTGCTTACATTCTAGTGACTACTTTTTAGGTTGAGCCTAGACAGCACGCAGCGCTGCTCTAGGAGATGACCTTTTGGAATCGGTCAGCTGCAGGAGCGACCAGTGATGCGCCTAGGGGCCATCTGTTTTTCTAATTACCTTTCACTTTCGTGCTTTTTCGAGCAATATACAGCCATGCTCTTGTTTATCAATCATGCTTTCAGCTCACTCGGTGCCGCCTGACACTCAGACAGGGGTTGGTAACATATGTACAGCAGACGCTTTGCTTTTGCTGAAGTTCGTGCTTCAATTAAATAATTTAATGAATTTTTTAAATACCACACGCACTTGGGAGGCAGAACCACTCTAAGGTAGTGAGACGGCAGCCGGATATATATTGTATGTCACGGGAACTTCAAGGTGCAAATTCTGTTTGTGCTTGTGCCTAACTCGCAACAACGCAACTTGGCGATGTAATGTCTTCAGTATGGTAAGGGGCTGGAGGGGGCTTCTCTGCATGTTTTATGCACACCTTCTCAGGCATAACGAGTTGTAAAAGTGCCACCTGTTGTTGCAGGCCAAAGGGGACATATGCAAACACTTAAACACACACAACTTCTGCCAGGATGAAATATATGGCTCTTTGAGTGGGCCCTTGTGAACTTGGTCTTGCTAAAATTCGTCATTAATGTAAAGCACAAACTTCTAGAACATTCCTTGGTTTTTTAGAAAGATTAGAAATTTCTGGCGCTTTTCCCCGTCGCACATAGAAGGGCAATTACTTTGGACACCGCGGAATGCCAATGCAAGTGTCCTGTGTTATTTTGTCAACATGAAGAGGCCTGCCTGCTTACATTTCAGTCTGACGCCTTGTCATTGAAACAGGAAGAAGGCGTTCTTACACACACACGGAGCACCCTAAGTGGACACAAGGAAAAACACAGGAACTGAGTCTGTCGCTGCCTTTTTCAAAGGTCGGTCTCTCCACAAGCCTCAGTCTCTGCCACTCTGTTTTTCAGGGCGTCTTTCCATCTTTACCCGTTTGTCTTTTCTGCTGTCTGTCTCGGTCTTTTCCACTGACTCTGCATCTCTAGCTTTTCCACAACTTGCCTCGGCCTCTCTGTGCCCCAGTTTCTCCGACTTTCACACTGTGCCCGTCTCTGCCTCTTGTCTGCTTTTCCTCTCCCTCTCTTCCACTGACCGTCCCTGCCTCTCTCTCAAGCGCCAGTCTCTGCCTCTTCCTTTATCTTTCATGTACAGCCATGGCGCAACATGCCTGAACCAAACACAAACTGCAGAAATATTTCCGAGCAGTTGAACAGCACTTCCATGCAACAACTGCAAGTCGAACAAACAAAAAGCTTTGTCATAGCCAATGGGTCTCGCTTTTGGGACCTTATAAGTATTTAGTTATGCAGCACAATATCCTTGGTGCAACATCAACTGTTGTATGGCTAAACACTTATAAGATCCCAAAGGCGAGACCCATTGGCTATGTCAATGCTTGTTTTTACCTCGGTTCTTCAGCATTCCACACAGGTGCATGAGTTTTCCTTGTCTCACTTGTGTGTGCTTCTTCCCACTGAAATCCCCCTCACTTTTCTTGTACTCTGTCTTCTCCCAACCCCAAAACCCTTAGCTTGCACGTGGCTTTCTCTGCTAATTTTGGAATTTTTGTTAGCATTCAAGCATGAATAAGCCTTCCTTCCCACTTTTTCTTCCCCATTGACATTACCAAACATTCATAGGTTGGGTTAGTGATTTACATAAACTACAAATTAAAGTACCAAGGATGCAGACCTGGGGACAGGACTGCTCGAATAGTTGGCATACAAATGATATGCAGGAATGCAAGATGGTAAGACGTTTGCTGTTGGCTGGAACGGCCAGAGATGTCAGTCAGTAAATTCGGAGAAAATTGTGTTTGACCTTTATTTTGACATGTGCAAGACATTCTGGGGAAGAAAACATTCTAGCTTTCATGCAAGCCACGCTACTCATGATTTCCTACTCTAGTTTCAGAAATGTCCAACATTTGATAGGAATCCTTGGGTTCCAGCTAACCAAGAGGCCAAATAATGCAGGGATTTCCCATAGCAAGTGAAAGGAAATTATAATCTCTTTTAGGTGTGTTCGTCATATATAGGCCAGTAGAGAGGAATTAATCGCCCCATTATTCTTCTTGTACTGGTCAGCAGAAATACTGTTTGGTGCCCAGGGTCTAGCCAGATGCAAATCTTTTGAGTGGGGAATAAGCCTACCAGAGACGAAAAAGAATTGTGCGGTTGCACATCCTGGCATTGGGCTGCACCTTGCCCATGGGCACCAGACTGTCTTTCTTCACCCTTTGGCCAGATTACATGGGTCATGCCTCAAGGAGTAAAGCAGCCCACTAGACAGAAAATATTTACGTCCAAAAAAGGAATGGTCTGGAGTGCTGGCCCATCTAGGCATCAGGCCCCACCTCCAAGCAGAAGGAAGTCGATCTGCCCCAATCCCGCCAGACATAGATTGAGGTTTCAAATTACACCAACCCCCTATCCCCCCAAAAAAGAAAAAAAAATACTGTAACTTGTCATGAATGGCAGACTCCCCGTTATTTATGAACTTATTCCTTCGCTGGTGCATAGTGGGCTTTATGACTCCCGACCCCCTGACAAGCCCCCCAGACGGATTGGCAGAAATACTGCCTTGCTAAGTGTTTTGCTGGTGTCTGGTGGGCTCACTCAGATCCTCACGCCCCATTGCAGCAGAAAAGGGGAGAGTATGCCCTTTCTAACAGTTCCTTCCCCTTTGAGACTGATCCTCGCGGGGGTGGAGCTGTGCCCACTAGGGGCCCATCAATCTGACAGCAGGCAGAGTCTTTTGGTGGCAGAACATTTTAAGTGACCTGTAACACCCTTTCCCATTTCTAGAAAACCACTTAGGCTACCCTCTGGTGCAAGTGAACAAAAATAGTTCCTGCTCCAGGCTCACTGCACTAAACAGAATCTCCTATCCTCAGTGGAACAAAACTTAAAATGTCACCCAAAATATTCAGCAGGGTCATGCATTAATCAAGCACTCACTCCAACGTCCAAGTCACCCAGACTCAGATTCTGACGAGGCCTGGATGAGGAAGCAATAGGGCATGGACGCCGTAACAGATACTTGAGTAAGCAAAGAGACCGAAACACCATAAACACTGTCCTAAAACATTCTAAAAGGATGCTACTTAGTACACCAGCACCCCCTTTCCCAGGGGAAACCTGTTAAACAGTTTATTTGACCCCCAAACGAGTGACAGCATCAAGTGCCAGGAATGCTTTGCCAAATCCTGTGTTCAGTCATAAGCATCCCAGTAATTGCAGGATGAGCAGGACAGAGGGACGGGCTCACAAGAACCACATCCAAGCTCCAATGAAAGGGGAGGATTAGTGAGAAGCAGTGAATCAATCATTAATGACAGCAAAGTCTGAAAATAGCGCAGCTCAAGTGCACAGACATGCCGTAAAAACAAGACACCATTTAAAAGGATTTGGGAGCAGTACAACGTTCACCGCCGACAGGCAGGCCATCTGAGATGAACCAGGCATTTTGTGCAAGGAGGTGCCATCTTTAAAGTAGCACAAAACAGTAACTACAGCATGAAACACGAAGAAGCACTAACAAAACCAATATGTCGGAGAAACGCTCAAGGCCTAAAAGCTATAATGCTCGCAAATTACAGAAAATAGCAATGTGGGGTATTTAAAACGTAATTATGTAGCAGAATTGTTTAAAGATTAAAACTGGAATGCTTGTTTCTGGCTCCAACGAATACAAAGTTACTAAAACAAGTGTTCTATTTCTGTTGCAGTGCAATCGCAAACACTTTGCAAAGGGTTAACGTTAATTGGTCACCCGTCAATAGCTGTTATATTCAGGTACTAAACAGGAGCCGTATTACACATTATCATTGTTTGCATTATCATTGTTATCATTGGTGCAAACAATAAAGCGGCATATTATGGTGAATGCGCTGCCACCAGCTGCAAACTCTCGCTGCCCCAGGGGAAGAGCATTCATGTGGAAACACGGAGCAGCTGCTCTGTGTTTCCACTGTGCAGGCGGCACCCACCTGCACTTTCAATGGAGATTAGAGATCCCCTTGCAGGCGGGTGCAGTCAGTGACTGCATCCACCTGCATAGGGATGTCTGGGGTCCATGAGACCCCCTTTACCCTCTGAAGAGGAGGGTTGCTCTCAGGGGGCACACAGACAGTGTGCAACCTTTTAAATGGCGCACTGTGATTCCACTGAAGACCCTGTTGTTTGGGTGCCCACGCAGTACACTGAGAAACTGTAAACAGGCAGGCTCTGTCAAACCTACTCCAAGGAACCACCTACTCCGTCTACCAATAAGGGATGTCCTGCTAACATCCACTCTTAGGCTGGCTCTATGGCTTGGTCAGGGACAGTGTCTACTTCCCAGTGGCTCCGGAATTCCTATATAACTCACGCCCATCAGCTTGTGAGCAACGTTAGATAAAACCGATATATTGGCCTCTTGGGCTACACCCCAGCTCAGGAAGTCTGAATGTCACCTTGTTCCTGAGATCTGCTCCAGGGACTCCGTCTCACCACTTCCCCTGAACCCTGCCACCTGATAGGAAATATTCGTCCTTCTCTGGGACTTCACCCAGACAGGACGCTTACTTCTTTAATCTTCCCCGCTCCTCTTGTAGGGCACAGGAGAGCTTCCGCGCTCCTCACCAGGCCCGTCTCCCTCACGCTGCTGGGCCGCCCGCCAGTCTTTCCAGCTCCGCTCCTCACCAGTTTAGACGGACACCCAGCGTGCCTCTGGGCCTGCGCAACTCACGGAACGCCTCCGCTCCTCACCAGTTTAGACGGACACCCAGCGCGCCTCTGGGCCTGCGCAGCTCACGGAACGCCTCCGGTCCTCACCAGCCGCTCACCAGCACTAGGCATGCCCGGCCCTGAGATGGCGCTTCGCCTCACGGAAATCACCTCGCACCTCACTGGGCCTGCGCAGCACACAGAACGCCTTCACTCCTCTGGAGCCGCCCGCCTTCACACGCTGGATACCGCTTCGCGCTACTCAGCATGCGCAGAGACCAGCGACTCTGATCTCCTTCTCCAGCCCCAGCAGCTCCGCCAAAATCCCTTGCCTCCGCCTCACAGAGTCTCCGACCGGTGCAGGGAGATTCACTGCCACTTCTCGGGGAGACCGGTAAGGCAAATCAAAGGGAGAGGATTTCACTCAGTCCACAGTGAGGCTTACGGCTAGCAGGGGCCCGAGGATCTCAACAAGGGGGGGGGGGGGGGGGGGGGGGGGGGGGGGGACAACTGAAATCTCTGAGCTGCCTCACTCAGATAACAAAGTCCCACCAGAGGGTTTAGTTAGAGGCAAAAGGGGGGGAACGTCTACCAGAAGAGGCTGTCAAACTTTCTGTGCAACTAACTTCCCTCTGTGCGTCCACCTCCCCTCACCACCACCTTACTCCTCTCACTCTCTAAACTACACAAAATGGCTTCCTGATCTCTACCCTTATATTGCCTGTCCACACAGGGTCCAGTAGGGTCCAGAAGGTTCTGGAAGGCCCCAATGTTAGTCTATGAGGGCATTCCAGGGAATGGCAGTTGTGACAGTTGGCAGCCACTATTTTGTGACTCTAAGTGAATTCCTGTCAGGAAAGGCATCTAGGCCTGGGGTGAAAAACCATGAGGGCAAAAGAGCACCTATCCCCCAGACCAACACCATAAAAACCTAGTGGCACAAAAAGATACAACGGTGTGAGGGGCAAAAAGGGGACAAAATAAATAATAAATTGGAGGGACTACGCAAAGGCCAGACAGGTCTAACAGTGCATTTACCATAATAGGGCGCGTTATGGTTTGCCCCAGGTGCAAACAATGATAATGTGGAATACGGCCCCTGGTGTTCACCAGAAGAAATCTTTGCCCAGACAGTATTAATGTCCCCTGAGGATGTGCTGGAGAATGGCTTGTCCCAGCACAAAATATCGGACATATTTAAACGTATTTCAAAAGAAAATGTTTTGCTTCGTTATTCGTGAACATTTGTCGCAGACATTATTTGAAAATGTTAGTTCTGCACATAACATTTTCGTTGGCAGCAAAGTATTTCCAACAGTATGTCGGGTAATATAACACTTTTCCAATATGTACAAGAGACAGAACCCCTGCACTCTAAATATTCAGTGTACAATTTACAAATACATTTCTAAAGTAATGAGAACACTATAAAGTGATGAGAAACTTTCTGTCACAGGAATTATATGTAAACCTGGATTAGATAGTTAAACTAAGATTTATGTCCTCAAAAACAAATACATTTCATTTCCAAAGTCTTAACATTCACAAAGGACAGATTATATGATGTGCTTAGAATTCCAGTTCCTTGTCTTTGTAGTACGAAAACAGCCAATGCGCGTTTCGTCACCACCGTGACTTCCTCAAGGCTTGTATCGTAGTAACACAGGAGCCTGATCTTGTTTTAGCTCGAAATCATGAGAATCCTTTGTCCTTATTCGAAACTTAAGGCGGACAGACCGTGATAAATGCTTCAGATCCTTTCTTTTCTTGTTGTGTCCTGGGCACTGAGGTTGGAGTTCAAATATTTTTGATGGGCAGCAAATACTCGCAAAAACTGTCAAATGAATATCTCCTGGACTGATTTTTCAGTAGATATTGAAACTCCAATTTTAAACAATTTGTAAAATTGCTAACGGAGAATACACTAAGAACAAATTAGGATCAATTTTAGAGTTGTCATCCGACAGGTTGTTAAGATATCATAGTAAGACCATTTAAAATGTAGTATTAATTTCCCTTTAGCTTGGTCTGGAGGCAAGATCACTCAGTATTCAGGGTACTGTGATAATACCCTGTAGAGGTTGTCGATGCGACCCCAGCGGTCTGTTTCCAGCAACTTTTCCAATATGTGTATGCCATTCCAGTGAAATTTGCAGCATTTGTTAGCGTTAACGTACATTCTCTCACTCATTACTACAGCTTAGAGGTAAAGCCTCATCACCACATTACACTAATGAGAAAAACAGTTACTTGCCTCACAGATTGCATGTTGCAATGACTAGATCTGGAAACAACTCGAATAGTCACAAAACGTCTTCACTCTGATTTTTACCTCACTTCATTAATACAACCTAGAAAATCCTGCTTTTGGCAGAAAGCTTATTTAAACAATACACATGAACAAACGTCATTGTTTAAACAATGTCTGCAGATATACAGTGTAATATGCCAATTATTACCATTGCTTAGGGAAGAAGGGCATGATGACCCAACTCCCCACAATCAATACGTGTAATAGGTAAATAAATAAATCCAACAGTCGCTTCAGAGCTCAAGTTAATTTTTTATGGTCTGGCTTGACAGCACAGCTATTAATTATATGAGCATCACTTGAGGGGCTGTGGCTTCTCCCACATATTGGGGCCAGGAGCACGTTTTGATTGGGCAGAGGTTGTGTGCTTCCACAAAGTACTTTCTCTCCACACAGCTGTGATCATTTGGTTTATTTATTAAACTGCCTGAGCTTAGACTTTAAGGGGGGTGGGGAGGGAGGGAGGGTGCATAGGACATCGTAATGCTAATAAAGTTTCATAGATACCGGGGAGGCCAAGATGGTGGACGTGTGCTAGGAGAGCGCTGCTTCTCACATTATCCTGTCTCATCCACCTCAGAAGGTAGCCATCCGGCCCCAAAGTCATCCGTACGCATTGTGAGTGCAGCTCTGGGCCCGTTCCGTGAGAAGTAACCATTTGCAGTCAAATACAGAGATCTCTGGACCCTGCATTGGCCGCAGGGACGCTTGGCACCCATACCACACCCACCGCAGACATCCTGTGACTGCACCGCTTGACTGTGATGCCAGCACTCACTCATTGGCAGTGGTGAGTCGGAGACACATCATACTTACCCATCTAGCACTAGGGGAGCCCCTATACACTCCCTTGGTTAGTGAGAGACCCTGGTTCGTGCCCTGGCCCTGTTGACACACTGCCCGAGGCCCAACTGCCAAGCCCCCGTCGACAGATAGCCACTGTGTGGTCTCCCGAAGCTGTTGGCAGTTATTGAAGAGGGCAAACACAAGGAGATAATGGACGGAGTGCTAAAACTTTTCAGACACTCACCCCCAGTCACAGATCTGGGTTGAATCCATCATTGTTCTTTAGCTCACTTTGCCACCCCAGTTCAGACACAGCTATATACAAATCAGTCTTGATTCTGTGCCTCATGGAACAGTCTAGCCCGAACTGCTAAGCCATGTCTTCCCTGGACCGGAAACAAGCATCCTGGGACCAGTTTTGGGCTAACAGCCATCATCAGTCAGGCTAGCTTGAATCCAGTGGCAAAGTGAGTTATCCAAGAGGCACAAACCTTTAGGTCCACCGTACCGGGCGTGGTTGAGGCGGGGAGTATCTGCTCGCCTTCGCCACAGAGCCGTGCGCACAGGCCTTTGATGAGTGGTGGAAAACATGAGGAACCCTCCGCCAGCTCGCCATGCCTTGCTGGCTCGGGGGTGCTGATGATTGTTGTGCTCAGACAACCGACGACAGGGCATGTGCACCTACCGGTGCCGCTGGCAGTGATTGGAGCGGTGCAAAAACACTCTAGCTGCTTGCGGGGCTGCCCCACCCGCTTGCTGGGTCGCATGCGGCTATGAGATACCGACCGACATTTGTCACTCTGGTGGACTCTTGGATACATGGAGGGGTGTCCACCTGTACTTGGCCATTATTGCCTACCTGCACCGTTGGGCAAGAGGGGAATCACACCCCACAGAGACAGCTTACTGACTGGCGTGAGACGCCCTGAAGCAGACATAGCACCACTCTGAAATGGTATACTAGTGGGCCTCTGGCAGAGTGCATGACTAGGTGCCATGGGCCTGATCCATGCAGTTGTCAAGACCTCCTCCACTAACCCCATACCACACCACAGACTGTTTATCACTGTGCCCCACCTGCATTGTCTCCACCTGTTTGTATGCTGTACCACTGTTCGCACAGACCGCACACCAGTTGGGTAGCTGCTCGAACGCTCCTCTGCACAGGTTACACTGTTACATACCAACCTCAGGACCAAGGTATGTACTGGTTGTCACATCTCAGACCCTATCACAATACAACGAGGGACCCACCAGGGATGTCCACTGCCCCCTTTTTTTTTATTTTCTCTGGCACTTGAACCTCTAGCACACCATTTTTAAGCACAAGGCCAGAGCTGGGGGATTCTGTTGGGAGATGGTACGCATTCGGTCTCACTCTATGCAAACGATATATTCCTCTCCCTCAAAGATAGGAGGTCAATACCCCCCCACTATAGTAAATGTTCGTACCAGTTTTCTGGACTTATGGTTAATTGGTCAAAATCACGCTGATTTCCCTTCAACACTCATACTCCTAACCCCCCATATGCAGTAAACGGAATAGAGCTTGAATGGCAGACTGCTACGTTTCGCTACTTGGGAATCCGCATATATCCCACATCAGAGGACTTCCTAGAGGGCAACCTGGTTCGTGCGGTTTCAGTGATATGTGCACAGATGTCATTTTGGCAGACACTAGCCTAGTCAGTGGTGGATCGTGTGGCCCTGACGAAAATGGGTGTAGTGCCGAGACTACTATGCTATTTCACCAACCTCCCACTCTTTACACACAACCATTTTTTTCGCTTCCTAGAACGCATGATAGGTGACCTCAAATGGCACAATATGCATCGCAGAGTAGCTCTGCCAATTTCCGTGTGGAGCCAGAGCTTGTGTAAACTCAATGTCCCCAATTTAAACATTTATTATTTAGCATCACAACTGCAATAGGGGTTGCATTGGTTTGCTGACCAGAACCTCGCTGAAACTGCATCACTTCTCTCTCCTGGAACATGGAGTACATTTTAACTTTATTTCACCCACTTGCTAGGGCTCTGCCATCAAACATCTCCCTCCTCCAAGTGGCTTACTGGTGGTTCAGTAGAGGCTGTATTCATAGCCCGGTCTACAACACCATATGCCCCGGCACTGCCGCTGCTTTGCATGCTATGGGGGCGCATATCTACTACTCTCTGAGAACGAACACCATGGTATGAGGCGTGATTGATCACCATAAGAGACTTGTACAGCAGCAGATTGCTGCTTCCACTGGACGAACTAATGGCTAGTACTAAGCACCGACCTGGTCAATTGTTACTATAGGCCTCCTTGATCACCATACTGACCAAGTCCTGGGGGGAGGTACAGTAGTAATCTGCGCAACATTTGGTCATACAATATTTGCGCACACTCTGTACAGGTGGGCATTAGACCCACTGGATCCCAGCAACTTGTGCACGCACACTGACCGCACTTCCCCTCGCCACACAGCAAGGACAGTGGGACACAGATCTTGGTCAAGCATGGACAAACGATGAATGGCAAACTATTCAGCAGTATCCTTTCCTAGGGTCCAGCAATCCTGCTTTAAGCTGACCCAATTCTAGCTTTTGCATCGGACTTACTTAACTGCATGTAAAATCAACTGCTACTTTCACCACACTGATTCTGTGCTTGTCCCCGTTGCCTGACTCCGGAATAGTGCACATGCTCTGGTCATGCCCCACACTGGCCATATATTGGAGGGATACTACAGCACAACTAGCACACTGTACAGGGACTATCCTCCCTTATACTAGGAAGTCTGCATTCTGGGGTACTACCGGCACACCAAAAAGTACAGGGCCGAGATGAGATTCGCTGACCTGGCTCTCCTCTTGGCAAATAGACTTATCATTCGAAAATGGAAGGCGGCGAACCCTCCAATGGCCTCTGCATGGGTAATTTCTATGCTAGAATGGGGCCTGGCTAAGCGTGCATTGCTGCACAGGGAAGAGGTAAAGGGCCTCCCTAAATATCCCATCACAGAGCTCTGGGATACCCTTTTAGAAATATTCAGCGAGGTAACTGTCCATTCAACCCACTGCTTGACCACACGCACAGATAACTTTCTTATTCTTAACCTTCACTGACACCCATCCTGTTTGGTGTTTGCCCCACCAACCACCGATAGCCCTTTCTGTCTCAGCGACATGTCATAATACTTTTATTTGATTTCATTAAAATCATAAAATGGTATACAAACTGTAGGAGAGTAGGGTCTGCAATCCTATGATCACCCAGATTTTTGCTTTTGTTTCACTGGTTTACGACTTTCTCTGGCTGTGGGCCTGCCAATCAGACCCACAGCCTGGCTGTTCTCTTTCTAAATTACGATATGTACCCTAGGTGCATTTACCAATTGGTACTGGGCCACCTTATCAGACCCCGTAACGCAGGGCATAGGTGTACTCAGGGCCGCCAGGGGCTGCAGCATGTATTATGCCACCCCTGGCTGGCCTCCTAAATTTGACACAACTGGCTGCATGACAGCTGGGGCAAAGTCGTGTAATCACCCTTTGCTTTAGGTATAGTAACACTATATCTAACCATACAATGGACCCCCGAGTTCCTATCAGTCACTCCTATGGCAGGCCTTGACAGTCCTGAAGGCAGAGTGCGTGGGCTCGTGTGAACTAGGTTCTGGCCCGAGCCGAGCCCGGTTGCAGCTTGCGGAATCAAGACCCAATGGCTGTTCCATGATAACGCGTACCACATCGGTAACTTCGGTGTCGCGTTATCAAGGCATGTCGAGTAAGGTGTCATACGAATCGGGATGCTGCCCTCTCACCAATTCTGGCGACGAGGTTAGCATTCCGCCCTTCTAGAGGGACACGACATGTACGTAACTGTGAACCCCGGTTAAAGTTAACTAAAGCCTCAGCCCCACAAAATGGATGCTGCCACCACAGACACGAGTCTGACCTCCTGCTGCTGGGAGTCCTTCCAGCGAGGAGCGCTTGGACAAAGGGTTTCCTGTAGAGGGCGATGTTCGCACCGTCCCAGACAGGGTTTGTGTATTCTGGGTAGGTAGGGCTTTTGCGAGAAGGTGACTGCGGAGTGGCACCCCGGTGCTCACTACGCATCTGCCGGTTAGAACCAGTTCCAGGGGCACCAGCCCTGGCCTGGGGAAAGTCCGGCAGGGGAGAGGGGTGTAACTACCCCCCTTCCTGGTCCCACCCTTCGGGCAGGACCTAGTCATGTACCCACCCCTTTCTTTAGAATAAAGGCCGGAGCGGGGACCCTTCCAAATTAGATCATCTTTGAATCAAGAACTACTTTCTACGAAAGGACATTCGAGACTCTTCTCAAGATTTCTCCCTTGTGACTAAGGAGTAGTCACCCTGCATCAGCGGGCACCATCTAAGAACTCTGCGGGTTGCTGTAAGTCCTTCCTCAAGGAATCCGACGGCCCAGCTCGACGAGAACCGGCTTCCCTGGCACCTCTGACCTCTACCCCCATCATCAGCTCAGCTGTGATCTGTGGGTGCGACGAGACCTCGAGGGACCGGCCATCATCAGAACCTGCACGCTCTTAACCAGCACGACCATCGAAGCAATTCTCTGGTGAGTGCTCTGGGGTCCGAGAAGCCCCGACCCTGAGCAGCTCCAGCACCGAAGTGCAGTCTCCCAGCATCTCCACGATCTGCGTGGGGCCCTTCTGCTCGCTGCTCAGCACGTTGTCTGGTCACTAGCCGCTGGCTTGTGCCCTTCCTTGACGACGACCGACAAACAACTCAGCTGGTCTGGTTGCTCCAGATCGGCCCTTGCTCCCTTTTTCCGAGAGGAGCACCCCGGACCCTCCTGGTCCCTTCAAGACGCCATCTTAGGCCTACCACGTGGCCCTGAGATCTGCCAAGGCTTGTTGCCCCAATCCTGGGCCCAGCGACGCCGACAGCATCATCCTTCGTGGGACAGCTCGCACCTCCATCCTGGTCGCCGACAACGCCTCCTGGTCCGTGAGACTGCAGAGCCTAGCGTCGCCCACTCACCTGGTCGAGGTGACGGCCAACCGGTGCCCTCCTGGTACCCTCTGACTACTGGCTAGTAGTACAAACTTGGTCCCCTCTGCTTTCAGGTATCAACGATCTCTGATCCAGGCTTGGATCTCTACGAACTATTCATCACTGGTCGCCGGCCAGCAACTCCTTTTCTTCCGGCTCCTGGCTCGTCAGCGAAGACCCCCGACGCCTGTAAGACTTGTGCAGCCGCAGCCCTCGTGGCTAGGTAACTTCGGCATTTCGGTGCCTGCATAGCCTCCTTACTCTAGGGTCCTGAGTCCCTCGCTTCCGACTTGCCTTATCGGGTCCGCCCGAGACCACTAAACTTTCTGTGTCTCCGGACACTTGTTTAATTGTGCACTTGAAGTATTTTCATAAGAGATTTGGTTTGTGCTTAGTACCCGGTCCTCATAAAGAGTACAGGGCTGTTGTGATTCTTAATAAATATACTGTTTATTTTCATAACACTTGTGTGGTGTCCTTTCACTTGATGTTCAAGGGGTATGTGATGGTATAACGCGCCCTCTCGAGTCTTTAGCCTTGGACTGCTCGTATCCACGCTACTAGGATAGCTGGTCTATAGGTTGACTTACAACCAAACACCATAAGGGTCGTTTGGAACGATACATAGCGGTCGCTAGAATAGCGAACGCTGCATATCGGGCCAACTTCTCACACAAACCACTATAATACATTGTAAATACAACTTGAGGAATGTTTGATAATGCTCAAAGTACGTGCGTAACGCAATGAGGTGCTTGAGAATCGGCGAGCGATAGCTTTAAAAAGTATCTGATTGTAAAATATTTTACAAACAGTAAAATGCAAGATGGGGATGCTAACTGAAAATTGAGCAGGTAATTTCATGTGCTTTTTTATCCAGTTCCTTTGCTGCCATTTGCCAGAAAGTTATGGCTCTGCAAGATAGTTGAATTGACGAGACATAGTATGACTGCCCCTCTACATGTCCTTGTTTGTGCCTTCCTCAGCAACTCACGGAGCAATGTTTTTCTGATTTCTAGTAATGAGTGGCAAATATTGTCTTGTCCACAGAGGCGGCATTCTTTGGTCGGCCAGCTGCATATCAACTTCGGAGTTAAGTCTTTCGTGGGAAAAGAGCCCAGCCGCAGTAAAGTCAGAAAGTGCTTTTCATGGTGTGAGAAGTGTTCAGATAGGTACGCTTGGGGCTTCAGCAACTGATATGATTGTATCACACTTCATGCGTGACTTTTTCATGGCAAAAGTAGTTTTGTCCATTAGCAGAGAGACCTGTTTAATTGCGTTCTTCGCTGCCGTTTTGAATCCGGAGTATGTGGGAATTGTGAGCCATGCTTCCTCAAGTTGAAGGGCCAAAAGTGACTCTTTTAGGATGGTAACGATTGAATTCTTTAGCTTGGCTTGTTTTTCTATCTCTTCCCAACAGAAATGGGCCAGGGTGTTATCATCGGCTTCCCTCATCCGCCAATAATATTTAGCCATTGCCCCTTGTCTAGCAGGTATCTGGTTTTTGAGTCCATATTCCAATCGATTTTGAGCCCGAGAGATATATTGGGGAATTGAAAACAGTCTCTTGAAGAGACTGGACTGTGCTAGATTTAGGACAGTGGCATCTTTTGTTTTCAAAATTTCTGACCCACAGGATATGGAGGGGAGGAATTTAGCAGCGATTACTTTAAGGAGATGGCATGTTGAGCAGCCTGTTGGCTTCTTCTGAACAGTTTTAAAGGCAAAGGAGTTGTTTCGCTTTGCATTGTTCCAGTTGTGGCTTAAAATTTAGATTGGGATCAAGATAAAACCCCAGGTATTAATACAAATCCGCCTGGGATATTAGGTTTGCATCTAAATTCCAGGTAAATTGACCTTTTTTCCCTATTTTTACGGTGTTTTGAAAAGCATAGCACCTTTGTTTTTTGACGATTAATTGAAAGTTGGGGGGAAGTAATGTAGGCATCTAATTGAGATATCTATCTCTAAAGGCCTATAGGTGTTTGGGTTAGGAGGACTATGTCATCCGCGTATTGGAGCCTAGGTATCGATGTTTTGCCCAGTTTTGGGGGGTCAGTTTGTGTAAGTTGGAGGTACATCTCAAGGTCTGCAGTATAGATGTTAAATAGGCAGGGAGCCATAACGCACCCCTGTTTTAGTCCATTTGATGTATAAATCTTTTTTGTTAGATTCCGCCCGTCGCCTATTTTTTATTTGGACCCACGTGTGATAGTATAAGTTGATTATGGCTTCAAGTAGATTTCTGGGCACCCCCCCAACTGTGCATTTTGGCCCATAATTTTGCCCTCGGAGCGTTATCAAATGCTGCTTTGAGATCGATGAAGCATGCATACAATGTGCAGGAGGCTTGATTGGCTAGAAGAGTTACTGCCCAGATGTTTGTGAGGGTGCCCATTCCTGCCCGAAATCCCGTTTGCATGTTTGGCATCAAGTTTGTACAATTCACCCAATCCTCTAGATCTAGCAATAAGTTTGATGCGTATATTTTGGCCTCAACGTCGATTAGTGCAATCATACTAGAATTGGAGGGGTCAGCGCGAGGGCCTGATTTGTATATAGGATTTATAATGCTTCCTCGCCATGAATCCGGGATTGAGCCAGTTACTAGAGCATGTGTAAAAAGCGAGGTCAGAATAAGGGTCCAGAATGATGGGTCCTGCTGAAATAGGGCGTTTGGCAGACCATTTGGTCCCGGGGCTCCCTCTGGGCTTCGATTTTTTATGATCTTATAGACCTGGTCTTGCGTGAACTGGCTAGCAAATTCCAGTGGGAGTGGCTTAGGTGATTCAGCGACTATTCCTGCTTGGAGTCCCCCATTCTCAGGTTGCCTCCCGTGAGTTGTTAGAACTGGGGAGGAGGTTGCATTATATGTTTGATCAATATGGGCTTGCCAAGTGTCCTCCATTATATCAGAGTTGAAGTGTTGGTTCTGGCCATTTGACAGCTGGTTTATTATACCCCAGAAGAGTCTGGCGTCTCCATTCTTGCTGGCATGGAGGAGTTACGCCCATGTGAGTTCTCTATGATCTCGATTGGCTATCTTGATGTTCATTTTGCATTCCTTTCTGGTTTTTCGTATTAGGCTTAGGGTCTCTTGGGTGGATTCTTGACTGCAGGTCCTTAGACGTCTTAGATATATATTAAGGTGTTTTTTTTGTTTCCGTAGGCTGTTTATGAACCATGCGGCCCCAGGTGAACCTCCTACCTTGCTCGCTTTGCCCTGTTTTGGTAGTTCTCTGTCTAGTTTGAGAACAAAGGATTCCACTGCCTCTACGCGCGATGGTTCATTTTCGAAGCTCTCCAAGAGAGTGGTACATACGCCCATTATATCGCCAATAGTTTCCTTTTTCCTGGTAAGGCGCTTTAGGTTAAAACATTGAGATTGTGAAGACATCACCTTATTTGTTATTGGTCTTGGTGTATTTGTGAGTAGTTTGAAGGGTTGTGGTAAATGATCACGTTCTGCTCTATCTTGTATTTGAAAATTCGAAATGTATGGTAAAATATCGTAGTACGTAAAAGTATCGACAATGATTGAGCCTGTTTTTTGTGTAACCCTTGTATGGAGGGTGGTTGATCAGACGACGTGTGTTCAGCATGTGCATTGAGAGTTCTTCCAAAAGAGCTGCACATCTATTACTGTGGAAATCTCGTCATTTACTGGTATATGGGCCGCCAACTTTCCACTCCATGAAGTAGGTTCATATTGAAGTCTCCCGACAGTATGATGTTAGAATGCGGGTGAGTGAGTTTAAGGGTGGCTAATGCGGCATGTAATTTCTCCGCGACATTTGTTTTGTAGTATCTTTCATCAGGAACAAGTGCACCCACTGTTTTTTATACCCCCACCCTACCCTCTTTTTCTTTTCTATAGGTTATTGTGTTTCAGAAGTGGTTTTTACCTTTCTACATTTGTTGCATCCTTGTTGCTTCATTTTTCCCCTTTGCAAGATATTTGCTACAGATAATAGCTGCCCACCTTACTGTTGATATCACAGAATGTTCTAATTGTTTTCCTTACACAACAGGATTACCTATATTAACTGCTGCATTTCACAATGCTGTATTACTCTTACTCTATGTACCTCTGCTCTCTATACAAACGGTATTGTGATGCATCATCTGCAATATGCTAGATATGTACTTATAACAAAAATGGCAATAATAATGTTTAAGTGTCTTAGATAACTAGCTAATTTACGTTGTCTTTCTTTGGCAGCAGCACAGGTGGGATGAAGGCAGTCATTAACCTATATGGCCGTTTAGGTATATCCTGGCATTGCACCTGTCATCTGACCTTTTTTCACCCTTCACCAATATTATTCTCTAGTTTTTTGCTTTCACATAAATTCCCATGCTATTTGTAAGACTTCACATTTCCAAACAATATTCCTTTAAAGCCAGATCTATTGGCATTGCCAATGCTTGTCCTGTTCATGTGAGAAAGATCCCTGAACACTTCTAGGGGTTTTACCCCAACGTTTGGGTTATAAAAATTCAAACTACTCCTATTTGGATTTACATATTTGGAGTACTTTCTGACAAGCATTTGTGAATGCTTTCCATCATTTTCCACAGGGATCAGCAGATATGGCAACACTCTGTCAAGCTACCCATAGCTTTAGATGCAGTCTGCCTGTCGCATTTCCACACTATGGAGGAGTGCCCTTTATGCCAGAAAATGTCCAGGATATTCAAGGTAAGTTAAAGATATACAGTTAGAGAGGCACAGGAGCGCAAATGAATAGCCAGTGAACGGTTCCTTCGATTTGGGCACAGATCTCTACCCTGACTCAGGATCTTAATGGGAGAGGACGAGACACAAACAACAGACATTACCACTTAAAAGATAGGTGCTGCAATCGTTTAACGTCAAGGGCTTAGATTTAAAATGGTGATGCACTCCCAACCAGCTCATAATTGCAATAGATCAACATAAAGCAAAGTCATAACTATATGCGGGAGGGCAATCTTCACACCATTCTACGTTAGGTTGTTTGAGCTCATGACATTTGGTGCAAAGACAGATGTCTTAACAAGCATTTACAATGCAATGGTCTCGGCAATATTATAGGTAGAGCTATTAGAATTGCTCATTATTTTTTTATCTTTTTTGTATCCCTAAATAAATGGCATTGTCATTTGTATTGGCATTAGCTTTGTTTTTTGCATATGTGATACCTATTGCATTAGCAGAGAGAGAGTGAGATAGAGAGAGCGAGTGAGGTATTGAAATAGAGAGAGAGTGAGGTAGTGAGAGAGAGTGAGGTAGTAAAGAGTGAGGTAGTGAGAGGGATGTTGTGAGGTAGTGAGATATAAGCATAGAGTGATGTTGTGCTGTAGTGAGAAAGAGGTAGTGAAAGAGAGAGTGAAAGTGAGTTAGTGAGATAGAAAGAGTGAGGTAGTGAGAGAGAGTGATTGAGGTAGTGAGTGAGTTTGTGAGGTAGTGAGATAAAGAGGTCGTGAAAGAATGAGGTAGTGAGGGTGAGAGTTGTTGTGCTGTATTGAGATAGAAACAGAGCGATGTTGTGAAGTAGTGAGCTAGAGTGAGGTAGTGTATGAGAGCGTAAAAGTGAGTTAGTGTATTTGAGAGAGAGAGAGAGTGCGGTAGTGAGATAGAGAGAGTGAAGTTGTGGGGTAGTGAGAGAGTGATGTAGTGAACTTTACAGAGAGTGTGTCGTGATATAGTGAGAGAGAGATAGTGAGATAGAAATAGTGAGGTAGTATATAGAGAGAGTGTGAGGTAGTGAGATAGAGAGAGTGAAGCAATGAGTTAGAGAGAGAGAGTGAAGTTGTGAGGTAGTGAGAGAGTTGTGAATTTTTGAGAGAGTGTGTCGTGATATAGTGAGGCAGTGAGAATGAGATAGTGAGATAGTAATAGATAGAGTTAGGTAGTGATGTAGAGAGAGTGAGGTAGTGAGATAGAGAGAGTTACGTTGTGAAGTAGTGTGTTAGAGAGATATAGTTCCTGTGGTAGTGATATTGTGATGCTGTGAGAAAGAGAGTTGAGTAGTGAGGTAGAGATTGAGGTAGAGAGAGAGTTAATGAGAGATAGTGTAGTAGTGTGAGAGATAGTGAGTTAGTGAAAGAGAGAGTGAGGTAGTGATAGAGAGAGTGAGGTAGTAGGGACGGTATAGTGGAGCTGAGGAGAGAGTGAAGGGATGGTGCAGTGAGAGGCTGAGGAGAGTGCATCAGTGAAGGGACGGTACCATAAGAGGCTGAGGAGAAAGTGCAGCAGTGAGTGATGGTGCAGTGGAGGAGTGAGGGCTGCAGCCTGGATGGGGGGCGGGGCTGAGCAGAAAGTGCAGCAATGAAGGGACGATGCAATGGGGGGCTGAGCAGAGTGCATCAGTGAAGGGACGGTGCAAGGAGAGGCTGAGGAGAGTGCAGCAGTGAAGGGACAGTGCAGGGAGAGGCTGAGGAGAGTGCATCAGTGAAGGGACAGTGCAGGGAGAGGCTGAGCAGAGAGTGCAGCAGTGAAGGGACGGTGCAGGGAGAAGCTGAGGAGAGTGCAGCAGTAAAAGGACGGTGCAGTGGGGGCTGAGCATAGAGTGCAGCAGTGAAGGGACGGTGCAGTGGGACTGAGGAGAGAGTGTAGCAGTGAAGGGATAATGCAGTGAGAGGCTGAGGAGAGTACAGCAGTGAAGGGACGGTGCAGTGGGGAGGAGGAGTGAGTGCAGCAGTGAAGTGACCGTGCAGTGAGAGGCTGAGGAGAGTGCAGCAGTGAAGGGACTGTGCAAGGAGAGGCTAAGGAGAGAGTGCATTAGTAAAGGGATGGTGCAGGGAGAGGCTGAAGAGAGTGCAGCAGTGAAGGGATGGTGCAGTGAGAGACTGAGGAGTGCACAAGTGAAGGGACGGAGCAGGGAGAGGCTGAAGAGAGTGCAGCAGTGAAGGGACGATGCAATGGGAGGCTGAGCAGAGAGTGCATCAGGGAATGGACGGTGCAGGGAGAGGCTGAGCAGAGAGTGCAGCAGTGAAGGGACGGTGCAGGGAGGGGCTGTGGAGAGAGTGCATCAGTGAAGGGACGGTGCAGGGAGAGGCTGAGGAGAGAGTGCAGTAGTGAAGGTATGGGGTAGAGAGAGAGTCTGAGGAGAGTGCAGCAGTGAAGGGACAGTACCATGAGAGGCTGAGAGAGAGTGCAGCAGTGAGTGATGGTGCAGTGGAGGAGTGAGGGCTGCAGCCTGGATGGGGGGGCTGAGCAGAGAGTGAAGCGATGGCGCAGGGAGAGGCTGAGGAGAGAGTGCTGCAGTGAAGCGATGTTGCAGTGAGAGGCTGAGGAAAGTGCAGCAGTGAAGGGACAATGCAATGGGGGGCTGAACAGAGAGTGCATCAGTGAAGGGACGGTGCAGGAAGAGGCTGAGGAGAGAGTGCTGCAGTGAGAGGTTGAGGAGAGTGCAGCAGGGAAGGGATGGTGCAGTGAGAGGCTGAGGAAAGTGCAGCAGTGAAGGGACGATGCAATGGGGGGCTGAACAGAGTGCATCAGTGAAGGGACGGTGCAGGGAGAGGCTGAGGAGAGAGTGCTGCAGTGAGAGGTTGAGGAGAGTGCAGCAGGGAAGGGACGGTGCAGGGAGAGGCTGAGGAGAGAGTGCAGCAGTGAAGGGATGGTGCAGTGAGAGACTGAAGAGAGTGCAGCAGTGAAGGGATAGTACCGTGAGAGGCTGAGAGAGAGGGCAGCAGTGAGTGATGGTGCAGTGGAGGAGTGAGGGCTGCAGCCTGGATGGGGGGCTGAGCAGAGAGTGCAGCAGTGAAGCGATGGCGCAGGAAGAGGCTGAGGAGAGAGTGCTGCAGTGAAGGGATGGTGCAGTGAGAGGTTGAGGAGAGTGCAGCAGTGAAGGGATGGTGCAGTGAGAGGCTGAGGAAAGTGCAGCAGTGAAGGGACGATGCAATGGGGGGCTGAACAGAGTGCATCAGTGAAGGGACGGTGCAGGGAGAGGCTGAGGAGAGTGCATCAGTGAAGGGACGGTGCAGGGAGAGGCTGAGGAGAGTGCATCAGTGAAGGGACATTGGAGGGAGAGGCTGAGGAGAGAGTGCGTCAGTGAAAGGATGGTGCAGGGAGAGGCTGAGGAGAGAGTGCAGCAGTGAAAGGATGGTGCAGTGAGAGACGGAGGAGAGTACAAAAAAAGACAGAGCCATATAACCTCCACTACGAGAGTAGGAAGAGACACTCTGAGACAGACACAGAAAGAGACAGACTAAAACACCTAAAAAGACAGAGGCCCGCAACACACAGAAAGGGAGCGACAAGAGAAACTCTGAGACAGACACAGATCTCTCTCTCTCTCCCCCCAAACCCCTCCCCACAGAGAGGCCATTGAAAATAGATCACAGCCTGCAAGAGACACTCTGAGACAGTCAGATTTATCTCTCTTTATGTCTCTTCCCTCCCTCCAATCAGCGCGGGAGATTGTGGTTAGACAAATATTTCTGTGAATTACCTAAAACTTCTAACGCAAAGTTCTTCTATTCGTCTTCCACTCTCTCTGCACCCCAACACTGCTGCACCCCGCTTTACTCATTTTAAGTGAGTTGGGGAGACTCCTTGATAACCCCGCACATATCCAAAGCCCCCGAGCTCAGGCCCGGCCCGAAGGACGCCGGGGCATGCGCACTGCGCTCCTGTCTATCTGGGAGTTAACTCGAAACACATGTGCGCTCACATTTCTGAGCAGGAGAATAACAAAAATGTCAGAGCTCAGGCTCGCCCCTCACAGGGACCAGGACACCGAGCTCCGCCTGACTGAAAGCAGACTCCAGGCTGACGGGAAAGACCTGATCACAGCCCCACGTGGAGGCGAGGCCTGGCCACATCAGCCGTCACTTCATTCTGACAACGGCACATGTGGTACAAACATAACATTCATTTGAATGTTAATCTTGACAGAAGGGAAGGATTGCATTGCCCTGGACACGCACGCGGCCATGCACACAGGCACGTCCACACACAAATGCTTTCACATACATAGGCAAACACACACACACCGATGCGCGCACACACACACCTACACATACACACAGGCAAACACACTCACGCCCAGTCGCACACACACACACACACACACGCACACACACAAATGCGCACACACAACCGGACACGCGCACTCACACAGACAGATGCACACACATAAACAGGTGTACACGTACACAGGCACACACACACATATGCGCGCACACATACACAAATGCGCAAACATCCAGGCACGCACACACACAGATGCGCATATACACGCACACACACACACATGCGCACAAACTTCCAGAAACGCACACACACACAGATGTGCACACACCCAGGCACACGCACACACAGATTTTCACATACGCCCAGAAACACACACACACAGGCACACACACAGATGCGCACATACACAGGCACACACACCCAGGCACGCACCCCCACACAGATGCGCATATACATAGGCACACACTCACAGATGCACACTCACAGATGCACACACACGCAGATGTGCACATACGCCCAGGTACGCACACACATGCAGATGCGCACATACGCCCACTCATGCTCACACAGATGCACACACATACACAGGCACACACACATAGGCACGCACACATACACAGATGCGCACACACGCCCAGGCACGCACACACATACATGTTTCCGTCTGCGAGGCTGGGAGAAAGAGTTAATTCCAAACTCCCCGAGTAGTCACATCTAAGATAAGAGCAGAATGTTCTACAACAAAACTGCCCAATCAGAGGCTCCGGCAGGAAGTAGTGTCAGAGCTCCAATGGGCTGAAAACAGCATTTCACAGCAGCAGAAAATACTTAACCAGAACTACACCTTGAAAGAGAGGCCCATCAGGGTTTGTTGTATTCGGACTAGCGCAAAAGGGACACAAAAATAACATTCCTTTTCAGTTAATAATGACAGCAGCCCCTACTATTTTCGATCCCCCCCCCCCCCCCCTAACCCCCTTCATGCTCTTGCACGTGACGCTACAGAGCAGCCCGAGTGAGAAGAGCATTGTACTTCAGCGGAAATATCTGAATTAGACGCGCATCTGGAGGCGCCAGCAGGGCTTTACATGGAATGAAACTGGGCAGATGCAAAAAGGGGCGTGGCTTAAAAATATACGCGCATAGTGCCCCCCCCTGGTATTTTGCTGCTTCCGTCATTGCCCCCAGATATAGAATACAATACGTAACATTACACCTACAACAAGCCAGGACTATGGGCTTGGTCATTGGTTCTAAGTTGTGTAAGATAAATATGAAACAACCTTGGCTCCGTTGTATAGAACATTGAAAATGCTTCGGTTTTGAAATGATGAGATAAGAGAACCAGTCTCTCTGAGATTACATCATATACAGTGATGGTCGGCACTGCGGCAGAGTTAACATTTCTTTTTTTCACCCTCAGGGTGAGGGCAAAAACGGAGAGCCCGATAGGAACTCGTCTCAGCAGCTGCTCTTTAGATCTGCCGGTGCTGCGTACCAGTAGGACCCCGCCCACTTAAAATACTGGGTTCATGGTAAAAAAAACAAAAGCTGTAACATGTTTACCCAAGTCTTACCGTCCATATTTGTCAACAGACCTCATTCAGGCGGAAAACTCCAGATTTCTAGAGCAGAAAAGTGGCTAATGGTGGCTGTCTCCTGACTGAAATTGCCACTGCTGTAACAGAAGTCAGTAGGACGGATGCATTTTCCCGATTCTGTTAATTTATTCAAATCTCCCCCTTACCTCTTCTGAAATGTTGGCATGTGTGCCCATCGGTTCCCGATTTTCGGCCATGCTCTTAAATGAAAGCTGCTCCCTGGACCCTCTGACGCAGACGGGTGAATGGACTGCGGGACTCCGCATCTCACCAGGGCGGAGGACTGGTGCAAGGACTGCCGGTCTCCGCATCTCACCAGGGCGGGGGACGGATGCAAGGACTGCCGGTCTCCGCATCTCACCAGGGCGGGGGACGGATGCAAGGACTGCCGGTCTCCGCATCTCACCAGGGCGGACGGGGTTTCAGCAGATGTCCCGTTGCCTTCCCCCTCCGGCATAGCAGTCCTATAGGCCTCCCACTAATGTTACCAGCCACAGCTCCCCCATAAACTCCCACAGCAGCAGCCCTGCGGCCTGGAGTGTCTCTGCTTACCCTGTGCCGGCACAGCTCCAGCAGCACGTAGACGAAGTGCTGGTCCTCGAAGGAGCCGCAGAAGCGCAGCACGTGCGGGTGATCCAGGCTGGGGTGGATGGCGATCTCCGTGCTCAGCTTCTGCTCCGGGTTCCGCAGCCGGCTCTTGGGCACGATCTTGCAGGCCAGCAGCTCCTCCGTCTCCATGTCCGAGACCTCGAAGCACTTGCAGAAGCTGCCCCTGCCCAGGAAGCGGCCGCGCTTGTAGCGCCGTCCGGTGCGGGGGTCCGCCAGGATCTCGGGGATCTCCTTGGGCACCTCCTCGGGCACGGCGGCGGGGGGCTCCTCGGGCACTGCGGCGGGGGCTGCTCCGCCTCGGCCTGCCTCACCTCGGCGGGGGGGCTGCTCCTCCTCGGGCACCGCGGTGGAAGGGGCAGCTGCCCTCCCGGGGATGACGGGCATGGCAGGCAGGGTCGGATTGGGATCACACTTCGGCCTGGGCACCGGAGGTGCGCTGCAGCTGTGGGAGGGAGCCAACACGCAGCTCGCGGAGACACTTTTAAAGAGGAGCCCCGGGCGCACGACGACCCTCGGCCCCCCCCCCCCCCCAGCAGGAAGCATTTAAACAAAAGCGAGCCCCCAGGCGCCCTTAGAGGCTCGGCCAGGGGGCACGCAGGCGGACAAAGTGCAAACCGAGCCCCCAGGCACCCTCAGAGGCAGAGGCTCGGCCAGAGAGCACGACGTGAGGGAAAAACAAAGGAGATAAATAACGCGAGCCCCCAGGCGCACTGTAAAGTGCTCGGCCAAGGGGCACGCAGGAAAACAGAAGCACACGACCCAAACCGACCTCAGGAGGGCTCGAAGCGAGCTTCAAAATGGCTGAAAAAAGCCCCGAGATTTTTTCGGATTTGGGGGCGTGGTTTTGCGCCCTGAGTGACAGACGACGTCACAGGGCTAAAGAATGCAAAAAATCACGCCCCCGAATCCGAAAAAGACGGAGCTTCTTTGGAGGGACGGCTCTCTCCTCCAATGGCTGGCCTCCTTTTAGGAAGCCAGCCAATGGGAGATGAGACGAAAAGAGAGGTGGGATAAAGGAGCCACTCTAAGTAGCATTAATTCTCCTGACTTCCGGTCTTGGCCTTCGGCCAAGCCTACAGTCCCTCGACCTAAAAATCAAAGCCCAAGTGTTCTATGGCGATAGGGATTCCCTTCACATCACATTCACCACCAGCTTCTACGTAATGTCCAGCTCCATCAAATATTAGCGCCTTCAGATGACTGAATTATTTTCTGCTTCCTTCAACTCCAATGGCAAAGGTGGTGACAGTGCCTACTAAATCTGCAGTTCTTATACCTCCACTAGAGGTGGTGGCGATGGCGACTACCTCTGCTTGCTGGTCCCTCGGTACTGACACTGGTTCAATTAGGCCTTGATATTATTGGCCAGCCTATACCCCCCCTACCAATTTTCCGATTGTGGATCGACCCCTTATAAGAAGAGAAGAAAAAGAATGTCAGCATTATTGTCATATAGACATCAACTTAACACCTACAATACCTCCAGGTGCACCATCTAGAATTGCAGCTGCTGACCATAGCACACCTTTCAAGAGGAGATGGCGAGAGATGCTAGGAGTCGAATATTCCCACTGAGAGGCCACACACATTTGTGTCCGTTAGACACTCTAGCAGAGCTCAGGCAAGCCCTCTTTTTCCTTAAGTATCAGGATTTACTGAAATAGTTGAAGAAAGCTTTCATACACCTGCAACCACTCAGGTAGATCAAAACCTTCCTAAACATAAAAATACAACCCCCTGAAGAAATCCACCCTATTCCTTCATCTCAAAGGGGGAAAGAATTATAGTAAATTTAAGGAAACCGGCTTGTTGCAGGTTCCACCCACTTTTTGCCCCCATTTGGACTGCTAGCTACTGGCTTTTTGACTCTGAATGCACAGAGGCCTGCTAATCAGATTCAGCGACAGTGTTCAAACCCATTACAAAGTAAATGTTGAATTGGCTATCCACAATTGGCAAGGGCTTATTTACATGTCCCTATCATATGGTACCCAGGGCATGCAAGGCAGAGTGTCCACCGAGGTCTGCAGTACTGTTTGGGCCACCCTGTATTTGGTAATGTACAAAATGCCTCCCAGCCTGCCACTGCAGACTGGAAGTGCAGAGGTAATACAGCTAGCTCGGCTTTGCCATTCAAAGGAATGGCAAAGGCACATTTTCCCGTTACAATATATTCAAGTCTCCCCATAGGAAGTCCTATAGAACCCTAAGGCAGGGAGCTGTAGGTTATTAGGTAGGACATATATTTTGTATATATGCCTTAACAGCAACCCTTTGTAATTGTCCTTTTGATGTGGAATGGCTAGCAGCCCCATTGGTTAACACTGGGTTACTGGCGGACTCCTCAGCCCGGCTAACTTCTGAATGGGGCTACCTAGCTGGGTACTGTAAGGTATAAAATAGTGGCATTAAACCGGACCTGATGCGTTTCTTTAATAGTGACATGAAACTCGTCCTGGGCAACTATTAAAAAGTTGCCTCTCTGTGATCCAGTAGCCTCAACCGGGCACAGGCCACAGTCATTATTCGACTGGGTGTGAGTGTTTGATTGATTCAGATGCTCCGTCCATCACCACCCCCTTTTGTACCGCTTTTGGCCGCCATAAGTGTGGCAGGGTATGCTCAGACGTGAGTCCCTTGCTCACTTTGCCACTGGATTCAAGCAAGCCGGGCTGAAGACGGCTTTAATGCCAGAAACCGGTCCTCGGAAGCTTGTTTCCAGTCCAGGGAAGACATGGCTTGGCAGTTCTGGCTAGACTGTTCCCATGAGGCACAGGGTCAGACTGATTTGCATATAGCCATGTCTGAACTGGGGTGGCAGAGTGGGCTAAAGAACGGTGATGGATTAAACCCAGATCCTTTGACTGGGTGTGAGTGTTTGATTCAGATGCTCCGTCCATCACCACCCCCTTTTGTACCACTGCAGACTGGAAGTGCAGAGGTAATACAGCTAGCTCGGCTTTGCCATTCAAACGAATGGCAAAGGCCCATCTTCCCTTAACAATATATTCAAGTCTCCCCATAGAAAGTCCTATAGAGCCCTAAGGCAGGGAGCTGTAGGTTATTAGGTAGGACATATATTTTGTATATATGCCTTAACAGCAACCCTTTGTAATTGTCCTTTTGATGTGGAATGGCTAGCAGACCCATTGGTTAACACTGGGTTACTGGCGGACTCCTCAGCCCGGCTAACTTCTGAATGGGGCTACCTAGCTGGGTACTGTAAGGTATGAAATAGTGGCATTAAACCGGACCTGATGCCCAGGACGAGTTTCATGTCACTATTAAAGAAACACAACTATTAAAAAGTTGCCTCTCTGTGATCCAGTAGCCTCAACCGGGTACAGGCCACAGTCATTATTCGCCTGGGGAGTTGTGTGAATAACTGCCAGGCTTAGGAACAATAGCAGCTGGTACTGGGCGAGATGTTACCTCCCCTTCACAGAAAGCCACTCAAGGTGTTAGCCCAAAAGGCAAGCTTCTAAGGTGAAGCCGCCTTTGGTGGGAAAATGGCAATCACACTCCTGAGGGGCTGCCCTTTGATCAGGTAAACAAACTGGAGACCGGGGCAGAGGGGAGACCAGTGCCCAAGCCAATTTTCCCGTGTGTGTAGCCCACAGATAGCCACATCTCTAGGGTGGGCTACCAAGCTCCTGACATCGGAGGAAGGGCCAGACATCTTGAAAGGGCTTGCTAGATGCGACAAATAGCCAGAAAGTCATCAGCAAGAGAGGTGATCTGGTAGCCTGTTCGCTAGTGAACGCATCATCCACCGAGGACACTTTTTGGGAATAAATATGGCACCTCTGGCACCCACCACGTCATATCACAGGAACTTGAACAAGGACTGAAGGACTGCTCTGCTGCCCCCTGGACTGCACAAAGAAAGACTGCACTGTCTGCTGGACTGCACCTTGGGCTAGCAAAGAAACGACTGTCTGTGGCTCCCGGATCGTGGAAAGTTGTGCCCCGGCCCCAGACCAAAGGAGTGACTTAAAGTAAACCGTGGATTGACCCCATTAAAACAACACAAGGATCAGCACAGAAGAAGTAGTCCACTTCAGCAAGTTGGTAACCACAAGAGAATATCCGCTATTAACTTTCGCTGCAGCCCCCGTCAAGAGACCGGTCTTCAACAGCTAAAGCTGCACCTGAGGGTGCCGTATGATTCCAGAGTGGTCACCCAAGAGGGATCCCAGTCACAGCCAAAGGATATTGCTGGGACCGCTGTACAAGGAGACCGGGAGCCCTGCCACAGCTGGCCTTCTATGGTCTCATATACAACTTCAAAGGACCCAGGCCTCTACAGCCAGAGTTGCCCCACCTGAATGGCAGGCCGAGGAAAAATGTCCGAAAATAGAGGGTTAGTTGAAAGATATGGCTAAGTGGATAAATGCAGAGGGTTGTCACATGAAGGAAAAACAAAGGGATGAAAGAGTGAGCAAGGATTTGAGGGCATGGGCGGCAATGCTAACGGAGTTACTGAAACCGCCAGATGAATTATCCCCGTAGACTAAGGGGGACTGATGTTGCTTAGAGCAGCAAAACCGCAGTCACACTACATCAGGGGTCTCTGGATGTTGGGGGTACAGTAGGTCTGATTTCCACACACACAATGACACATCGATGGAAGATGTGGTCGTCCAGGGATTCCCCTGTGCACCCGGTAGTGTGTAGTCACCTGCACGAGGTGTAGGTTAACTGATCCCAGGGTGGGAGGGATGGGGAAGAGAGGGGGATGTTAATTAACGGCATGTATATTCAAGAGGATGAGCTAATCCCATTTATTTGTGGATTGTATACAATGATTCTACATATTTGACATGCCAATTAAAACATATATAAAAAAAATGTGTACAAACGAGCCTGACTGGACCCAAGACATTATTTGCAAGGGTTTTCCACAGTAAGGCCGCACAGCCATACCATATAATACACCCAAATCCTCACTGTAAAGATTCTTCTGGCTTTAGTAGTAATTTCCAAAGCAAGAATACAAATCAATACCGAAATTAAAAAAGCATACACATGGAACAAGAAAGCAAGGTTTAGGATGCAGACTCATAATCAAATAAATTTTTTCCACAGTTAAAGATATGGGGGCGTGGTGTGTTCAGCGAACTTGTAAGATGTATTATCAATTGTAAGAAAACACTGGAAGTTTGAGGTTTTGCGATAGGCAAACTGCATTATCAGTACAGAGTACTTCCTTTCAGGATAAAATAACCCCCAGAACATTTTCTGAGGGCATGGTTGTGGTCATAGCACAAACGAAGAAGAGAAGAAATTGCATCTACCATAGCTAGATAACTGGCTGATTACCACAAATAGGCCTCGGTAGTTGGGAAGAGCTTCAGACCATATTGACACTAAGCAATCTGGGGCATCAGGTCAATTTTCAAAAAAGAGATATACATGCCAATCCAAGTTTTAAATTATCTGGGACCCCATCTAGACACGATGCAAGGAAAGCGTGGTCTTTAAAGGTGAGCGTCACCTAAAATTCTCACAATGTCGGCAGCTTCAGAAGCCACCAGTAAGCAAAGGCTCATCTATTCTGAGCTACATGGCCTTGTGCACTTTCACCATTCCAAATAGCAGGTTGAACACAAGACCTTGGAAGGGCGGCTTAGAGGACAAATGGAATCAGAGGACAACTGTAAGGAAGGCTGAGTTCAACTATCTTGTGTACCAATTTAATCCCTTCATTGGTGGTGGGTCAAGGTCGATCGCCTGCAAGAGTTTCTTTCTGTTAAAATCTCAATGCTCACTAAAGTGCTGCAGATGCCTCAATAGTGGGATGGAGAGCCAGACTATTCAAAGAGTCTGGGTTAGAGCGCAAACCTTAATCATACTTCAATTTGCAGGCACTCTGGGTTGCTCATTCCGATTCAGATGAATATCATAACCACCATTTATTACCTCAACTAACAAGGAGATACTAGACACAGAACCTTACTGAGGGAAGCCAAGGCCATTTGTGTATTCCATGGGGTCGGTCAATCAACGCAGTGCATTTCCCTGGGTTACAGAACATCTTAACTGATGCACTAAACCACTCATACTCAATGTACGGCCTGTGGCCACATGCAGCCTGACCTTCAGCTCTTTTGAGAAGCATATTTGCTGCTATTGTTAATCCAACAGAATGAAACCAGCTGGTCTCCTTTGCAAGCCAACACCAGGTCTTATTTAGAAGCATTAACTAAAGCAAAGAAACAATTCTGAAGTGGAAATAATATTTTGAAATGTAGCCATTTTCCCTTTTAAAAATATATCACGGCTGTATTTATTGTGCAATGTGAAACTGCTTTATATTTGAGCATGTAACATGGTCTTGGAGTCTTTCCATTCATATGCTATGATTTCATTAATCTCTTCGTTTATGTATGAGTGAATGATGAACGGATGGAGACAGAAAGGTAGTAAGAGAAACTGAGATGAAACTGGAGGTCAGGGTGAAGAGGAGAATGGGGAAACCATTAAATCACGCAGAACTATGAATAAGAGAGGTTAGCCGCCACTCTACCCATCCTCATTTTTATTTTAGAAAAATTCAGACGTTTCTTAAATACTTTTCCGTTGAATACATTCACAGTTGAGATGGATTGATTATGCTCTTATGAACCCACAAAACGGACATGTGAGTGATGTCATGCATGATATCACCAGCCACTCTATCCTTTTTAGCCAATGGCATATTGCCTCCTAGAAGCTGCAGGTTTACTTTTAACATTGTAAGTATAATCTCAAAATATCCCAGCATGCAAAGAGCAGTTGGATACAAAGCCAGGAGTGGCTGAAGGGGGCTGCATACGGCATGGGTATCACTTGGCAGCTATTTGCTTATGGTGGTCTTGGGCGCCTCTTCTTTGCAAGGATTGTGGAAGAAGTGCAAAATTAACCACCATCAGCAATATCATTTCCCCGGCACAAGGGCAGCAGTTGTGGACTCTTTCCGTGCACAGAATATTCATGGGTTTCAAGTGGCCACATATCATCTGACACCTTTAAAGACGCCGACTTCGTATTCTGGCACTTGTAGAATTGTCTTTAAATATTTTAAGTATGGCTCAAATTCCCACATGAAAAATACTGTTGGCTAAATCCGGGACTGGTAGAAGGTTATGCACATGATATGTGACCACTCAGCAGCAGGTGTTAACAGATATATCTTTGTCAGAACCTGTTCGATTTTCAAAGTACTGTAGTATAGGCTCTTCTTAGCACTCAAAAGTATAAAGCATGTCATTATAATGTGACGGGGTATAAGTATGTTTGGCAAGTTCTGTTGCAGTAGGTGTGTAGTGATTTAAGGAGTGCTGGACTAGGTACTTCTCAGTAGTTGGTGCCTTTGAGAGATGTGTCCAGTGTGACATTGGGCTACAGAGTCTAGGATGCTAATGTCAGATGACAGGCAGAGCCCTGGTTGCTGCTTGACAGATGCTACTTTAACACAGTGGCCAAGATACTGCTGATGGTTTCCAGTTACCCTGTCTGCTGTATTGCAGCTAATGCAAACAGAGGACTGTGGTGCCAGCAGCTACACATCCTTATGTGCATCAGATATGAGGCAAAGTGATGCATTCACATCCTGGGAGAAGGTGAAGACTTCACTAACAGTAGGTCTTTGGTGCAATTTCTCAGGGTGTTGCTCAGTGGTTCTGTACTACGACACAATGAATGATAGCATCTGCTCGGTCAGGTTTTGGATGTTAATCCAGTGTAAAGGTAGGGTTTGTGGACTAGTCTTAGATGTGGTAGAGGTGCCTCTAGGTGGTGTTGGGAGTGCTTGAGTGCATGGGGTAAAGATCCTGCTGATTCGCTGGTGTTTGTTACTGTCAGGAAAGCTGAAGATTGAGAAAGCTGGTCAGTGGGTTTATAGAGGAGACGGAGCCTGGAGCTCCTACTGTTACTCACGACTTGGCAGCATTAGTTGGAGAGGGTGTGTAATGGCTCCCAAAGCCAGCATCCTCTTCTCCACCCCTGGGTGCCAGTGTACCATACAGCTGCCAAGTCAAAATCTTCTATAACTATAGCATCAAGCCTTGAAAGGGGGGTTGGCACCCCTGCACAATGGCCTGGGATAAATCTGGTACACCTGCCTGTCAAATGCCTTAAACATAGAGCCTGGGGAAAGCGATACCTTAAAATGTATTGCTTTAGGACCTCTTGCATAGGAGGTCTGGGATACATCGATCTTAGAATGGATACCTACAGAGCGCACGTGTCCCTGCCTGGAGTCCTGGGAAACCTCTAGATAGTGAAAGCTGCTGATAGTGTAAACTTTTGCTGTATGCATTTTAAATGAGGGTTCCAAACTTGCATTTAAAGCATCTTTGGAGATCATTGCATTTCTGAACAATCTGTTGAGCAATGTATACTTTTGCATTAAACTTGTAAAAAATTCCTTTAGAGGACACTTTTGAAATGTGGTCTTCAGCCAATGTCCTTGAAGTACTGGTACTTACAAAAAGCTTTACATGGCCAAAAACATCTAAACATTTTGTTTCAAGCATGAGCCAGAAGAGTGCAAGTGGGTAATGCTTTTGGTATTTTGTTGTTTATCATAGTGGAGTTATTTTATTATTTTACTATTTTGGAATGGCCCTTTGTCAAACCCCAAAACGCAATTGTTGGCCCTTCATGAAAAAGTATCTGAACATCCCTACACTAAAGAGCACAAAACTGGATTTTGGACAATGAAGTCTTAAGAGACATTTTTGTGGGTTTACAGAAGTAGTTCTGTTTGCCGCAGAAGAAAACGCTACAACGTTGTATTGAGGTATCACGAGACAAGATCGGGGCAGAATGGCCTTTTGATGAACTGCTAAGGAAGTTTTCTGAATGCCTTCCCTACCATTTCACGGATAACGACTACTTTGATAAAGCTGAAAATGTCCTGGCCAGGATGGTGACCTTTGCTCTACGGTGGACAAGGCAGTGGTGGCTAACCAATCTATTTCTACATCCTCTGTTGGTGCAGCTTCAACAAGAAGCTGCAGTGCCAACCAAACATTATGTTCAAGTTCCAGGGCCAAGTTTTCATCCTAGTTTATAACTTGGCAGTACAGATGCCAAGTAGTTGCGAAACAGTCACTTGAATCAGCCAAAAGACTGCATACATATTCTTAAAAGGGCAAAGAAACTAGGCATCGGCGAGACCCGTTCCTTCAAACTGAAAAATATTGTCTATGGTGCCAGTGAAAGAATAGTGGCCCCATTACCTGCAAAGTAGGAGTACTGCCTTATCCTCTACAGGTGAAAATAAACAGCAACCAGTTTACCACCATCGGGGGATATTCAGGAAGAAATACAGCTCGCAGCAAATGTCAATCTCAGAAATCCTTTTCACTATATCAGTCAGCCCTGGGTGAGAATAGCTCCCGACATGGGTGTCTGCAAGATTTATTTTCCTTTCCTGCCCACAAAACGCAAAAGTTTAAACTGCTGCCGCAGGACAGGAGCACTTTTGTTATTGACGGCTCACATCGGCACCCAGGATGGGTGTTGGAAGGGGAGTACTCATTGGTTGTGTGGGCCTTTGGGTCCCTTCCCCCAGTCCACCCAACTATACATAAACTGGGGATGTACCATCTGGGACACTAACATAATATTTAAAAAATGAATAATAAAAGGAGTGTCAGGGGCCACGGATTTATTATTCACTGCTCCCAGCTAAGAGCACCCCATAATGCCCTGCATATTTTCCCCTGTTCTGCGATACCCACATCAGGCCAGGTGGCCTCCAACGAGTTACAAAAGTGTTCTGGGGGGCTACAATGTGCACTGTAGCTCCCAGTCTATTTTCTTTAATATACAAAATTGTAAGTCTCCTGGGTCATTAACTGCATTACGCCCCCCCACCCCCCTTCTAGGAGAGCTTACCATTGCTCTTGAAGCATTCCTAGCTGGAGCAGTATGCTCTTCAGCTAGAGTGTGGGGGCTTCTTGTGTTTTGTTAGTTATTTAGCTACACTTTGTGGTCTGAAGAGTGTTAGAGACTCATACACACACACAAAGCTTTGAATTAAAAAAAATTATTATTTTAAGTATTTTCGAACAAAATAATTATATTGAATTGCAATGTGTGCTTAGGAATAGATTTTTTATAAATTATTGTGCTTACCTTTTGACAGAGCCAACAGGCCTGCTTTACATAGGTTGATATGCTGACCTCTTCTTGAAGCCAACTTTTTATATTTTGGTATTCTGATTGACAAAGCCAGTCGGTCTGCCTTACTTAAAAGTACAGCTCTTTATATTGCTATTTTGCATTAAAAAAACAACTCAAAAAAATCACTGAAAAACCAAAACGTTAAAGTGGCGTTCTAGTCAGATGAACAAGTCAGATAAAGCAGATAGTTTTTAACTAAAGACACAACACTGAAGTTCAATTATAGTTAACTGAAGAAGCTATAACTTATGACCGTCATGCACAACTTATAACCTCACATATTAAAACACTCAAGACATGTTCTAGATCATCATCGATAAGAACACCGTACATAATGAGGGTGCAATCTCGAATTACTTTAGCCAACTATAACCGGTGGATTTCTATGAGATTTTTTTTTAAGCTTAAATTGTTACATTTTAACTGACATTTCCATTCACTATTATATCAATTTAACCTTAGTTTCAGTGAAATACACACATATATATATATATATATATATATATATATATATATATATATATATATATACACACACATACACACATACATATATATACACACACACACACACACACACACCCCTGAGCAACTTTTCAAATGCTAGTTTCTCAAAACCACAGAACGTTATTACACCAAATCAACGAAACCACTACCTTGAAGTACAGCTCTATTGTTGTGCTAAATTTGGTGCAATTGTGTTCATATCAAAGAGCAACACACCCAATTGGGATTAAGATGGGACATTTTTATTTCGCCCCACTGGACCGTTCTGCATGAAACTAGCCATGAAGAACCCAGAGTGGCCGAACTATTTTTTTATTGGAAAGTTTCATGCAGATTTATTAAATGGCTGAAAAGTTATTAGGAAAATAAAAGATGCCTTGCCTATGGAAAATCCGTCCTAACAAGAACTACGCTGGTACTATTGGTACCAGTGTGATATAAACACACACACCGCTGTGTAAGTTTGCTGAAACATTTCCATCAAAAAGAAAAGCCTGATAGTATTTTCAAACCTATTTGGAGGAAGGCAAGTTTGGACAATTCAGCTTAACATACACAGATAAATTACTATAAGCTGAAGCAATAAATCCCCCCTGTACATCCAGGTGCCCACGAGGCTCCTCAACAACTCCAGATAAGACTCCCTCTCAGCAAGCTAGAAACGGGGCTTGCATGAATGGAAAGCGAAACTCCTCCTCCCTGCTCTCAAAGCAACAGTAACAAACAGAGGACTACTGTCTCTATCTCACCTATTTGGCGGCCATTTTTGACTAGTCTCCCTCTTGGACGGCCATCCTGGATTAGTCATTTTCATTATCTGAACATACACTAAGAACTTATCATTTTAGACTAATCTCAACTACCGAGTACTTTGCGCAGCTCTGTATCTACTTCTTGTGATAGAATGTTTGCCTTTTATTGCAGTATTATACTCCTACTTGTATTTTGTACATTCCTGTAACCTACACTAAGTTCACTTTACTGCACAGATTGCTACTTCATATATTTTGGTTGCTCACTAATGTCACTTTTTTTTTTTGATTTTTGAGTCCTGTAACCGATTGTTTGCATTTGTATGCTGTTCTTATATTTTATCAGTATTATACTTCCAATTGTATTCTGCACAATTCTGCAACCTGCACCCATTTTTCACTTTTCTCTCCTGTAATGCACCGACTGCTACCTCATATATTTTGGTCGCTCACTAGTGTCACTTGTGCTCCCTAGGGTCATTTTTGATCCATGTAACTTGTTGTTTGCATTTGTATCTTGCATTCAGCACATTTATGCAACCTGCACCCATTTCACTTTTCTCTCCTGTAATGCACAGATTGTCCTCTCCTGTAATGCACAGATAGTCCTTTGTACTCTCTACCACCCCTATATTACCCCTAGAGTGTTTCCAGTCACATCCCTCCTGTCAAGATAGAAGATAACTCTAATGACTAGTATACTATTTGATTTTTAGATTGTATCCATGTGTATCCCCTCCCTGTGTTAGAATTATAGCTTTTACGACTAATCGCCTGTGGAACTGTTGGAATATAACCAGGTGTACCCCTTCCACCGTGTGAAGAGATAACCCTATCCACTAGAGCAAAAAGAAAGGTGTTCCTGAAATGTGTAACGTAACTGATTTTAGGTAAAGTGCCTTGTAAAGGGGCAGCTGAAATTCCAGGAGCCTAGTCCCGACAGCTCGACGACTTCGGAGGGCTGGAAGTGGTCCCCCGCTACACGGCGGAGGAGGGCACTGGACATCGAATGCTGTCTTATGTAAAGCGCTCTGATAACCTAATCGGTTCAAGATCCTGAAATGTGCAACGTAACTGATTCTATGTAAACTGCTGTGATAACATGTAACGGAACTGGTGCTATGTAAAGCGCTCTGATAACCTAATCGGTTCAAGTTCGCGCTATAGAAAACTCTAAAAATAAATAAATAAATAAATAAATCTGCCTGAGACTGTATCATCAAAATGTGCTCTAGGGACTATAGCAGCAGTAGGATAGTCCATATAAAGGGCAACTTATCTTACTCTTACAGCTCAGTCTCGGATGGAGGTTTTATTTTGTTTTTTAAAGATCAGAGTACGTTCCTTGCTTCTTCAGTCTCAAATATTTAATTGTCAAGTCAAGTCAAGTAGGCTTTATTTCGACATAAAAAATATCTTAAAAAGCATACATACATGATAAATTCATTTAAAACATTACTAGGTAAAAGACATAAAAAGCCCTTGATATACTAAGACTCAACATTTTTTCTGCAATATCTAAAGGGAAAATTATTTAAATTTAGCTAAAAAAATAGGTCAGAAACAGACCATATATTAAAATCATAATTAAACAATTTGCCTAAGTCTTTTTGACCATATTCGCCATGCCCAACCTAAGTACTTCGAGGTGGCGCATGCGAAGAATGAACGAGTGTCTGTGAGTAAAATTCGTAGTGCCACATTACAATGTCTAGTGCCCAAGGTGAGGCACATTGGTTTTATCCATTTCATGCGGGGAACCTTATAGGCAGGGCACTCGAATAACAGATGGGGGACAGATTCACGACGCTGAGGGCAAAATGGGCACCATGGCGCAGTCTGGTATGGAATTTTCCAGTGGCATGTGAGCTCCATAACCGGGAGAAGACCTATTCTAAATTTAAAATACAGGGATCTATCCCATGGGGCAGTAACAATGTCCAGGTACAATTCTCTGATGGGGGCATCTTTAAACTCCACAAAATTTCTGGTAGATTTACAAATCGTTGAGGAAGAATTTCTTTTGCTTGCCACCCATGACCAATAGAGTTGTTTTAGCATGGATTTAGGCGGGGCTGACTGTTGGTGCCATGCTTCTTCCAGCCCCAGATTGGTAAGTAGAGCCTTAACGTCCCTTAGCCATTTTATTTTTGCCCAACCAGGGCAATTAATTATCTCCCGTAGGCCATCCGCATAGCTTGAGAGCTCTGGCACTCTCCAGATGCGGGCCCACAGTAGCAGGGGGCGTAATTTTGCTTGATCTTCAATCGCCCGACAACCCATGTCCAGTTGCAAGGGTAGAATAGGAACAGAGGGACCAAGAGACATTAGGCTTCTCAGGAAGGCATTCTCAGCTCGGGTTAACTCTTTCATGTTTGACATCCCCCAGAGCTCCGCCCCGTAAAGTGCTGCACTCACTCCTCTGGCGGAGTAAATGTCCATTACTGCCGCTATTGGTCTTGTAGATGCTGCTCTCTGCTCTTTCAACAGGGCCCCAGTCACTCTTTTTAAGCTCAGCAACATTTTGGTCAAATGGCAGTCCCATTTCATAGAATCCACCAAGCGAATGCCCAGATAGTCAAACATCTTGGTTCTTTCTAGTGCAACAGGCCCCAATGTTGGAGGGTGGCCGGACTTGTGTGGGGGGTTCAAAATGAGATACTTGGTTTTGTCTGTATTAATACAAAGACCTCTCTGCTTGCAGAAGTTGTCAAATCCAGAAAGAAGCTGCTGGAGGCCCATTGGAGATTTTGACAAAAGTAAAGTATCGTCAGCAAAGAGCAAGGTAGGGATTAGGCGACCTGCCAGGCGGGGCGCATCTGCTGGAATCTGGGTCAAGAAGTCCACCACCCCATTTACATATAAGGAGAACAGGGTTGGGGCAAGTACGCAACCTTGCCGTACGCCTCTATTCACCTCTATTCTTGGGGTCTTTTGTCCATTTGTCCCCCAACGTATTTGGGCGTAGTTATTTTCGTGGAACCTCATGATCAGATGGAGCAAGTAGGGTGGCATACCAAGGTCACACAACACCTTCCACAAATTGTTTCTAGGCACCAAATCGAAGGCCGTCCGGAGGTCGATGAAGGCCAGATATAAGGTACCCTTCCCAATCGTGACGACCTTCCAGTAAATCATAAGTAGCCTTAGCGATTGTTCTATTGTCCCTGTCCCGGATCTAAACCCAGCCTGAAAGTCCAAGAGTATCTTGTTCTCGTCTGCCCACTGCTGGACCCTAGATAAGAGGACCTTGCCCGCCACTTTTTGGGAACAGTCTATTAAGCTAATCGGTCTATAATTAGCTGGGTCATCTCTTGAGCCTTTCTTGTGCAGGGGGACCACCTCAGCTGCCATCCAGGAAACAGGGAGGGGGGCGCCTGCCATAGCTGCGTTCAGTAGCGAGGCAATCAGCGTACCCCATTCGCTTATGTCCATGCGGAGAAGGTCGCCAGGTAGGCCATCAGGTCCAGCTGCTTTGCGGGGTACCAGAGATTTTATGGCAGTATCAGCCTCTTTCCTGGAAAATAAGCTCTCCTCATAGCTGCCAACACCTTGATGAATCTGAGGTAGTGGGAAGTCCATCACTTCTACAGCAGGTGCAGTATACAGCTTTGAGAAGTGTGAGTGCCATTGATCTTCGGTTATATTGCATGTAATGACGGTGTCCAAGGGTCTGTGTTTCTTTCGTAACAAGTCCCAAAAGCCTTTTGCATTTTTTTCTGCGCTTGCTGCACGGAGCTCCTGCCAGAAGGCATCTTCCCAGTCTCTCCTGGCTGTATTAGTTACAGATTTGTAGGACTTGCGTTTAGCAGCTATTGCTAATGCATCGCCGCTCTTTACTGCCATGATTAGAGCTCTTTTTCCATCACGGCACGCCGATGAATACCAGCCTGATTTGCCCTGTCGCTTATCATGGTTTTTGTTTCCCTTGGAATTTGGTTTAACCATGAACAAGTCCCCTATCGCTGTCGAAACCTCGCTAAGCATAGCTGATATCTTGTACGGGCTAGGAGGGTGACTTTCCAGAATATCAGAAGCTGCGGCGATAACGGCTCTGATGCAGGATAGTTTTTCTTCATCAATAGCCACTTTGTCCCATTTTAAACGTCTGAGGCAGTTGGAAGGGACCACCCCCCCCCAATGACCTCTGCTCAGATGCGGCAGGGGCTCCAAGTAATGAGCCACTGGCCCTCCACCAATGTATTAGGGATAATGAGAGTGCATTGTGATCACTTTCCAAGGAAGGCAAAACTATCATATCCTCCATGTGGGCCCACAAAGAAAAATTTAAAAGGATATAATCTATCCTGGATGAGTGACCCACCCTGTTATACGTGTGTGCCCCCTCTAGGTCTGACCGTGTTCTCCCGTTGGCTGCTCTCAAGCCAAACTCTAGTGTGAGGGAATTCAATTGAACGATTCTGGGTGTCCACCTTTTGACAATTGGAAGATCGAGGGACGGGATGCCTCTCCTCGAATCTTCGTCAAACAGGTCCAAGGATTCATCGGCCATCAAAGGCTCGAATGTGCAGTTGAAGTCCCCCATCACCAAAATTAGTGAGTCGCCACGACACTCTCCCAAGACTGCTTCTAGAGCCAGGAGGGTTGGTGACGAGGCCCTCCCAGAAGCCCCTCGTGTGTAAATATTAAAGATCTCCAGCTGCTCAGCTTTATTTGGGCATTTTACAGTGAGCCACATCAAATCTGGTGATTTTTGGGGATGATGGTGCACTCGCCATCCTAATGATATGTCGACCCAGACTTGCTTCTTCAGTCTCAAATATTTAATTGTGGTCTCCTAGTTTGAGCACGACAAACACAAGCGTGAAGTAGTTAAAAGATTTGATTTTTTTTTTCTTTGCCCCCTCACAAGATTCCCACCCAGTCTGAACGGCTGTATAGATGTGCTCTATATTAATTAACAGCTTTTTATCCTAGCATCATTCACAAAGAACACGATGGCTCCATGAAAGGAGCTTCCTGCTGTCATCGAGAGGACATACAATATTATTTCAGAGGCAGTTGTCTGCTCTAGCAGTTCCTGAATGTACTTTTGCCACTGATACGAGTTACACTTATACTACATAGCCACTATCAATCCGATACGGAGGGATATTTTGTTATCAAGGCACAGACGAACTGCAAACATTTTTCTTCACAATGGCTTATTATTAGGACTCCCTGTTAGATGGTATTTATTTTAACATTTCCGTCAGTATTTATCCATATTTATTTTTTTGCGATCTTATTAATATTTATCAGTATTTATTTTGTGTTTTGAGAATAAATGGAGTCGTAACATGGTACATTTATTTAACTGATGACCACGCACCCTTTGATTCCGGTCTCGTTTTAGAAAATTATGCAGCCAAATATAACATAACATTACACCCACAGGTACATATTATCATTATACTTCATATATACCTGAACATATGTGTGTATTAAAACAAATCTCATCCTGTTTAACTACCCATGGTGTCTGCCTGCTCAGCTGGTGGCTTGGAATTCACAAAAGACAGCATAGCGAATCACTCACAAGAAGCCTAATTTTCAGAATTTTTCTGCTTTTAAAAATAAATACACACAGGAAACATGGTTTTCGGGCTGTACTTATCTGTACAAAAATAAAATTTAAGAAAAAAAAAGTCAAAACGGAAAACTAGGAGCCTTACTTATTATTCATCACAATTCTGGCGAGATCTATACACTAATTGTGGACTGCTACATTGCACTAAAGTCAACAATCAGAAATCTAACTCCATAATCTAGATTCCTCGTGTGAATTAGTTAAGTATGCAAAATTGGTGGGCGTAGCAGTGCTGCTTGTAGCAGGCGTGTACAACATAGGTCCAGAACGGTCAGATTCTGCCTGACTTTCACCAAAATTAAAGAAGTGTTCATACTATTGATAGAATTAAGCCGCACTCTGCATCTAACAAGAACCCAGTTCTCCTGGACACAAGTTAAAGACCCTAGATTAAAGGAGTTCTATAATGTTCTATATGGAGAATACTCTTAATTTCTATTCTCTAAACTCATTTACAAGTAGTGAGAGTCTGCACGGTATTTCCATTCATAACTTTGTTACAGCGTTGTGCCCTTCACCTCAAATACAGGCTAGGGGCGAAATTTAAATTTTGCTGGTGTAAGTCAGTTAAAGTTGGGAATTTCTTGTTACGTGAAATTCCCAAAATTATGTCACTGCACGAAATTATACACGATTTACCAAGAATGGCCCAATTGGAAGTACTAATTTACAGGGAGCACATCGAAACAGCTGCAAGCAATTGTTCCCAGCTCTCTTGTTAAAATGAATCGCTGCAAGACGCATTTCATGCTTTTTGTGTAATTACACGAATTTTGCACACCCATACTCGATTACCTAGAGGACACAGAAGCTCTCCGATGAAGCTTTATTAAAGGCTTCAAACTGCCTAAGCTCAGGGTAAAGTGCCTTTAAGAAGCCAAATCATGACCCCCCCCCCCGGCTCGATGCACACTTACTCAGTACAACTTGCACATCTGTAATTATTTCATGCCCACTGAAGTGACATTTTCGTGAGGATTACATTGAATACCAATGTGACGTGCTACAAAAAGAAAGGGATTTTCAGCCAGATTCATCATTGTCCCGTTTTGCGAGTCCTTAATAGAGATTATTAAGGAATCGCCATTAAGGACTTGCAAAACGGGATTCATGTAGGAATCGCTAAATAAATTGTGATTCCTACACATTCCTTATTTGCGATTAGCAAATTGCTAATCGCAAATAAGGAATAACTCCCCATTCATTCCTATGGGCCAAAGCCCATAGGAATTAATGGGGAGTTATTCCTTATTTGCGATTAGCAATTTGCTAATCGCTAATAATGATGCGATTTCAAGGGTGCCAGGGGTGTCCAAAGGACACCCTGTAGCACCCCTGAAATGAAAATGAGACTGATGTTGCGCACACACATGTCCAAAGGACATGTGTGTGTGTGTGTGTGTAGCACACAACTGAAAAAAATGCACAAAAGTGCATTTTTCTCAGTTTTCGCTATTTACCACGAAGTCAGACTTCGCGGTAAATAGCGGCCAAAAATAGCGATTTCGCAATTTTGAAATGCTTCTTGAATTGCATTTAAGGAATCTCTAATTGAGATTCCTTAAATGCAATTATTCGCAAATATGAGATTTCTAAAAATGCGATTTTTGCATTTGGGATGATGAATCCTAAATGCAAAAGCGCTCGCAAAGGGCCAGATGCTCAGAATCTGGCCTTTTGCGAGCCGTTTTCTGCTTGATGAATCTAGCTGTTAGGCTTTAAACTGCGATTTCCCAAAAGACAAGACATTCTCAGCTTGCTAACCTTAAGATGGCAGAATGTATTTGTGCATATTTCGGGTAAGGGCTAACACTGGCCTACTTAAATCCTAGCCAAACTATTAGTACACATCTCAGTAAACAGCTGGGATCCAACAGCCTGTATTCTCTTTGACAGCTTTCAATAAATCCTCCGATTTACCTTGAAAATTAGATCTCTGGGGTCATCCCTCCACATGTAAACCTAACCGATGCGGGGGACAGTGCAATACAATGCATCACAAATACATAGTTCAGCCTGCAGGTCCAGCCATGTTCCACCATGCTAATTTGGCATAATAATTAGGGTTCCTAGTGTTATGGTATTTATTTTTTTGACATTTCCGTCTGTATTTATCCGTATTTATTTTTTGCTAATTTTCTCTGTATTTATCCATATTTATATTGGGGTTTTTGGAAAAATGAAGCCGAAATTAGTATATTTCCACGTTTATTTAAATATGCACTCCTGTTTGAATGCCTACTAGACTTCAATGCTGTAAACACCCACAGAAAATAAATCAATGCACTTATAAGAAATTATGCAAATTTCAGTATCAACCTTGTGCATTTCTACTGCCGTTAAAGCCCCTTAACTAAAAGTCCTGTCTTTTTTAGCCCCCTTACCTATCAATCAACACAGCTATAGTCATGGCAGAGTATTTAGAATCACCCCAAAACCAACTCAATTTCCGTTTTATCCACATTCAATAATAACTACAGATAAGAAAATAAATGTTTTCTGTCTGTATTTATCTGAGAAAAAAAAGTAAAAAACGGACAACAGGGAGCCTTTATAATGAAGTAACCCAAGGAGTGACACCTCCATGGTCAATTGAAAGCCCACAATCTATTTTTAAAAGGAAATGGGTTAACACAAAATTATTTTCTGGCCTTAAAAAGCACACATAGCAATAGTAATCCCTGGCACTTTAAAGATCTACTAAGTCTGTGGATGTGCTTCTTGTGAAAGAACAGAATGTCATCATTCACAGTAAAGTCAGCCAAAGGTTGAAGTGAGCTGAACCACTGCCTCATGCTACAGTGGGCAGAAGAAAATGTGAACGATTAAAGAGCAGAACAATGGACGTAGAAGGCTGGCAAAACCCATTCAAGTGTATTATGCATATCATTAAATTAAACTGCCAAGAAAGATATGCACGCAAGGATTTTCATGGTCAGTCACCAATTTTCCTTAGGAGTGAAGGGAGTGTGAAAGAAAAGGCTGTAGGGTGTAATTTTTTCTAGCACAATAAAATGTAAATAGATGCAAATGAACTGTGCTTCAGCATCGATTAGCCATTCATTCAAAAGCTTTTATTCGGGTTGTCATAACAATCCACGTAAGCACCAACAAAACAAAACAGCAAGTTACAATAGTTATTAATCACAACAACACATAATTTGTAAAAGTTATACACAGGACAGCCAATACATTTCACTTACGTATAATACAAATGTACAAACCAAGCCCCCCGTAAGTTGCTTGAGTTCCGTTTGCAATAAATGCATACATAAAGTGCAAAAATGCTATATATAATTCAGGCGTGTAAGGCCTAAATACGTTTTAGTAGAAATGTTAAAAACAATCAACTATATACAAATGTAAAAATTCTTATTTTTAAAAGGAACTGTATTCCAGCAGGATAGATGCATACTTCATGTATTTTGACTATGTACAGGTTACCAGTTTAAACAATAATAGATTTCCTGGCATCGATACATTTCATTATATACATAGCTACAGAAAAGCAGATATCTGAATTTTCCAGGCGCATAATTAATTTCATTGCAATGTTTATGGATCGAGCGTTGAACTTTAAAAATATTGGTTTAAGATAAAAAAAGCCTTAAAAAATTATAATATTTACAAAACTATAAAAAAAAGGTGGCAGCTTTGTCTTGAAATTCCATTGCAGGGGCATACAGAGTTTGAACCAGTTCTCATAACAGGAAATGTCACCAAGTGATGTACAGTACCCAATCTAAGACGCGTTAAAACAAATCGATGTGAGTTCAACGTGACCTCGGATAGGTAAGACTGGAAGCCTTTATTTAGATCAAGCTCTTGATAAACAACAACCGATGGCAGCGTCCTAGATTCCCTCACTCTGTTCTCTTTCTTATAAGATAAAAATTTCTTCTTTAATTCCTTCTTAGAGATAGAGGCGGCAAAATCTGGATGTAGTAGAATATCGTTGTTAAATAAAATACGATACCAATGGTGGATATATTTCAACCATGGTATAAGGAGAAAGTAATCAAGTTTTAAACAATCTCGTATTATTTGTTGTGTGAACGTTTCTGATTTTGCCCAGATGGATCGCCATAATGTTAAAGGGCGCAAAGCCGATAGGTCTGTAATGTAATTAATCCCTACTTCTTCATGCACTAGTAAAGTTGAAGCGGATTGAGGGACACACAGTACTCTCTTTAAGAATTTATTTTCGTCATGTTGCATAGTTTCCCCATCACGGTAACCCCAGATTCCTGCCCCATACAATGCTGATGTAACGCATTGTAACGGCGGGTCAGGAATGGTCTGGACACTATGTCTTGGTAAGGAGGGTTTTATTTTAACATACAGTTTCTTTTTACGTAAGGTTAGTCTTTCTCTTGCAAAATTGGCAGGATCCGTGGTGCTGACTGTCGAGGGGTATTCCTTTCCTCTCCTACTTCTGGTGTCAGGATAGCGTTTCCTTCAGAGAGGCTTCTCTCAGTGGTTGTCCCCGGAAACAAAAGAGAGAAAAAGGACCAATTTACTGTCACGTCCTCCACGTTACTGCCAAGGGTACCAAGGGAGTGAGGGACACCTTCAAGTGCGTATTAATGTAATTCCGAATGTACGTGCATAAAAGTGAGGGAGGGTATTATCAGGGAAAAAGGAAGTGCGGGGTTCTAGGGTTTTGTAGGGCTTTTTACCGCAGGCAACGGCCCCCTCCTTCCCACCCAGTTCGAGACTCTCTCCCGTACCTGTCGTAGCCACACACCTCCCGCGGGCGTGTGGCACGGCGCTGCGCGGTCTCGTTGGCCTCCTGGCACGTCTGCTTCAGTCAGGGCCTCTCTGCTTCCGTCCTCGTCGGCTTCTCGTCCTGGAGCGGCGGTATCCTCGTCTGCTTCTCGTCCTGGCGTGGAGAATACCTAGTCTACTTCTCGTCCTGGCGTGGAGAATACCTCGTCTGCTTCTCGTCCTGGCGTGGCGTTTTCCTCGGCTTCTCCCGCACCTACTTCCCAGTCGGTGACGTCACACCCCGATCTCCAGAGTTCCGGGGCTTTAACCAATGCAGCGAAGGCCACGTCACGATGGGCAGTCCCGGCTTCCTGTTCCGTGGTCCAGTTAAAGGGGCCGCGTTGTATTTCTTGCGACGTGCTGTGCCAGGAAAAGGAATCGTCCTGTGAAGAAGGATTAACGACATCTTCATCATTTACTGACCACCAGGATACTTCTCTGCCTCCGCCCTCAGAGTTAGGTACTGTCCCGGTCACCTCGTTACACACCTCCCCCCCTGGATTCTCCCGATCGGGGAGAAGGGGCGATCTAGACAAAAAGTCAGCGTTAGCATTGTCCCTCCCCTTGCGGTGTCTGATTACAAAAGAGAAGGGCTGCAAAAACAAGGACCACCTGAGAACCCTAGGATTGAGGGACAAATTCCGCTGCATCCATTGTAATGGCGCATGGTCTGTATAGAGTACAAAGGGACGACCTTCCAGATAATACCTTAGTTTATCCACGGCCCACCTAATAGCCAAGCATTCCCGTTCAATAGTAGGATATTTCCGCTCCCTGGGGTGCAGCTTGCGACTTAGGAATAACACCGGGTGTTCGATACCGTCTTCCCCTTCTTGGGACAGCACAGCACCAATCCCCACCTCAGAGGCATCAGTAGCTAGGGAGAACTCTTTGGTGAAGTCAGGAGGTATTAACACGGGATTGGAAGTGATCGCCTCTTTGAGGGCCTCAAACGCCTCCCTAGCCTCCTCTGATGGTCGTAACAGCTGTGAAGGCTTGGACGCTTTACTAAGGAGGTCTGTCAAGGGACTGGCTTTAGCAGCAAAGTTCTCAATGAAGCGTCTGTAGTAGCCTATAAGGCCTAAGAATCCTCTCAAATCCCTTTTGGAGGATGGAAAGGGGGTCTGCTTAATCGCCTTGATTTTCTCTTCTTGGGGAGCTATGACACCCTCACCGAGTAGAAATCCTAGGTACCTCACCTTGGGAAAGGCTGCTCTTGATTTTTTTGCGTTAACATGCAACCCTGCCTTATCAAGAGCTTGTAGGACGTTATGAACATGTCCCAAATGATCCTTCCATGTCTTACTGAATATTACAATGTCGTCTAGATAGACGGAACAATACTGGTTCAGATCAGAGAGGACTCGGTTCATTAGCCTTTGAAAGGTGGCAGGTGCTCCGTGTAATCCAAAGGGTAGTACATTGAATTCGTAGAGCCCTTCCGCAGTAGAGAAGGCTGTTTTTTTCCTGTCCTCCTCTCTCAGTGGCACCTGCCAGTAACCTTTTGTAAGGTCCAGTGTAGTTATAAATTTTGCTTCTCCAATCCTTTCTACTAGCTCGTCCACTCTTGGTATAGGATAGGCATCAAAGGCCGATATGGCATTCAGAGCCCTAAAATCCATACAAAAACGAGTGGACCCATCAGGTTTTGGTATCATAACTATGGGGGATGACCAATCGCTATGAGAGGGCCTGATGACTCCCAACTTAAGCATTTCTTTGACTTCTTTTCGTACATCCTCTCTCCTAGCGGCCGGAATTCTATAAGGTCGCTGCTTGACTACCTTTCCCTCCACTGTCTGAATCTGGTGTTCTGTCAGGTGAGTTAGGCCAGGGGTGTCCGAAAATATGGAGGAAAAGGGTCTGAGAGTCTGTAACAACCCCTCCGTTTCTATTTTCGTTAGTTCTGGATTGATGGGCAACTGGTCTAAAGTACTTGGGGACTCGCAAACTGGTAGACCAAAATGGGCTGCTTTAGGAGGAGGACCGATCCATTTTTTAAGCAGGTTTATGTGAAAGGTTTGGGTTCTAGAGGGAGACAGTCGGACCCTGTAGGTGGTTCGACCTATCGTCTCAATTACGGGGTAGGGTCCTAACCACTCGCTTTTAAACTTCTGAGTGGAAGAGGGTAGCAACACCAACACCCAATCTCCCTTGTCAAGCGTGCGCCACTTTTTCCCTTTGTCGTAGTAGAATTTTTGTTTTTGTTGTTTCTGTTCTGCATGGGAATAGGCCAAATCCCTGAGTTTCCCCAGTTTAGACTGCAGTTGCTGCGTATAGTCTAGGAGAGATCTTTGTTCCTCCAAGCCTTCCTGTTCCCAAGCCTCTTTGGTTATCTCTAATAGAGACCTGGGTTGCCTTCCGTATAACAACTCAAAGGATGAACATCCTAAACTACTCTGCACTTGTGCCCTTAATACATACAGGGCTAGTGGTAGAAGTTTGTCCCAATCCTTGTTTTCTACGGAAAGCATTTTCTTCAAAGTGGTTTTCAAAGAACGGTTATACCTCTCCACGAGGCCATCCGTCTGAGGATGATAAGCTGAGGTTTTAATTTGGTGGACATCCAACAGCTTACACACTTCCCTCATTAGTTTTGAAACAAATGGGGTCCCTTGATCGGTAAGGATTTCTTTTGGGAATCCTACTCTCGCGAACAACTCAACCATTTTGTCCGCTATATTCTTGGTGGTAGGAGCTTTTAATGCAAATGCTTCAGGAAACCGAGTATGATAATCAACTATGACCAGAGCATAGGTATGCCCGCTGGTAGTGCGAGGTAATGGACCGATAAGGTCCATCCCCACCCTTTCAAACGGTTTTCCCATGAGTGGCATAGGGACAGCTTGAGGTCGTGTCAAGTTCTTTTTTTGGCAGATTGCACATTTCTTGCAAAACATTTCCGCCTCCTTGTAAAGTCCTGGCCAAAAAAAATGTCGTACGATGTTCTGGGTGGTTTTCTCTGCCCCCGAATGCCCTGCTGTAAGATGTGAATGAGCATAATAAAGTATCTGTTCACGAAAGGCAGATGGCACTACCAACTGAAGGTCATCCCCTGCCTTCCCTTCTCTGTACAATAAATCCTTTTGGATTATGAATCTGGGATATGTTGGGGAAGGGAGAGTTTGAGCAGCGTGGGCTGCTTCCCAAGCATTCAGTAGGGTGGAATCATTGGCCTGGGCAAAGCGGAAATTTCTATCCATAACCCAAGGTTCCTTTACCAGGTATGCGGTAGCTGTCTGTCGCTGTGCTGACAATTTATCTTGGAATAGAGTCATAAAGTCGGGGTTATCAACGCCCAGAATGATATCTTCAGGCAGTGTGGATATGACCCCTACTTTGACTTTCACCGGGGGTCTATTCTGGGGTTCTATGACCAACCGCGCTACCGGATAAGGACGTACATCACCGTGCACGCATCTGATGTGCACTTTCTCATTAGGTATAATCTGGGTAGGTTGAACCAATTTCTCTTGTATTACTGATTGCCGGCACCCTGAGTCTAGCAACCCCCTTATATTGGTGTTGTTGATCCTAATACGTACATAGAAGGAGGGACCCATTTCTGCTGAGTACATGACAGCTCGGGGAATGTAGCCGACCTCCATGGGCTCCTCTGTCGGTTTTTTCTTTGGACACAACATCCGAGCGATGTGTCCCCACTCCCCACAGTCAAAACATTGGGGTCCTTTAAAGGGAACGTTATCCAGCCTCAACGGTTTTGGTCTGGCAGGAGGGGGTATCTCCTGTTTCTTTTTTTCACTTCTCAGGTTTACCGCCAGTTTGCTGTTTTTCTCAGAGTCCCAAGCAAAAGTTCTGGGTTGAGCTCGTGCATAATTGGTAGCCATTTCAATCGCTTGGGCCACCGTTAATCCAGAGTGTTGGCGTAGCCACCTTTGAGTTCCATAAGGCAACGCCTCCATGAATTGTTCTAAGACTATGCTGTCCATAACGTCCTCTTTGCTTCTTTGGCCGGGCTGTAACCATTTTTCGGCCGCCATTTTTAGTCTCAGATACAAGGTTTTGGGATTTTCCCCGGCTACTCCTCTTTCCTTCCTAAAGCGGACCCGATAGGCCTCGGGATCTAATCCCAGGTGATCCAAGATAACTCCCTTAATTGTTCCATAAGGTGTATTTCCAGCATGATTTGCCACCTGGTAAGCGGCCTGAGCTTCCCCAGTCAACAAAGGAGCTAAAAAAAATGGCCATTTCTCTGGGGGCCATCCACACGCTTGAGCAGCTCTCTCAAAGTTTGAGAGGAAGGCATCAGGGTCCTCCCCAGGAACATATTTTTGTAGCGATACCCCGGAAGGATGGGGACTTCCGGCCCTACGCTCGCCTTCCACTACTGGGGTTTGGGCTACCTTCTGTAGACCTTCTATCTGGGCGGTAAGAGCGGTCTTGAATAGTTCTCTGTCTGCGTCGGCTACAGAGATCTGATTTTTTATGGCCCATTCCAATTTGTCCTGTCCTTCGATTAAATGTTTAATGACTTGCTCCATCAGGGTCTGCTGGTGGGGGTCTGGCAATCCCACTTCTGACACCACTTGTAACGGCGGGTCAGGAATGGTCTGGACACTATGTCTTGGTAAGGAGGGTTTTATTTTAACATACAGTTTCTTTTTACGTAAGGTTAGTCTTTCTCTTGCAAAATTGGCAGGATCCGTGGTGCTGACTGTCGAGGGGTATTCCTTTCCTCTCCTACTTCTGGTGTCAGGATAGCGTTTCCTTCAGAGAGGCTTCTCTCAGTGGTTGTCCCCGGAAACAAAAGAGAGAAAAAGGACCAATTTACTGTCACGTCCTCCACGTTACTGCCAAGGGTACCAAGGGAGTGAGGGACACCTTCAAGTGCGTATTAATGTAATTCCGAATGTACGTGCATAAAAGTGAGGGAGGGTATTATCAGGGAAAAAGGAAGTGCGGGGTTCTAGGGTTTTGTAGGGCTTTTTACCGCAGGCAACGGCCCCCTCCTTCCCACCCAGTTCGAGACTCTCTCCCGTACCTGTCGTAGCCACACACCTCCCGCGGGCGTGTGGCACGGCGCTGCGCGGTCTCGTTGGCCTCCTGGCACGTCTGCTTCAGTCAGGGCCTCTCTGCTTCCGTCCTCGTCGGCTTCTCGTCCTGGAGCGGCGGTATCCTCGTCTGCTTCTCGTCCTGGCGTGGAGAATACCTCGTCTACTTCTCGTCCTGGCGTGGAGAATACCTCGTCTGCTTCTCGTCCTGGCGTGGCGTTTTCCTCGGCTTCTCCCGCACCTACTTCCCAGTCGGTGACGTCACACCCCGATCTCCAGAGTTCCGGGGCTTTAACCAATGCAGCGAAGGCCACGTCACGATGGGCAGTCCCGGCTTCCTGTTCCGTGGTCCAGTTAAAGGGGCCGCGTTGTATTTCTTGCGACGTGCTGTGCCAGGAAAAGGAATCGTCCTGTGAAGAAGGATTAACGACATCTTCATCATTTACTGACCACCAGGATACTTCTCTGCCTCCGCCCTCAGAGTTAGGTACTGTCCCGGTCACCTCGTTACACGCATCTAGTATTGTAAATGGTTATCAGGTCCTTAATTCTTCTGGGGCCACCCAATTTGGTGGAAAAGCTAAAGATGCTGTTTGTATTCCTAGCCATCTTTAAACCTATGTTATTAAATTCTTGTGTCCATTTCCTATCATCGGAAAATGTAATTCCAAGATAACAAAAATTCTTTACTGTTAGCAGCTTCTCCTTATCGATAAAAAAGGTGCTTGTTGAGTTATTTTTTTTGCCACAGGACATGGCAACAGTCTTGCTTTTGTTGATCTTTAGTTTCCTGCCCTTGATAAATTCGATAAGCCATTCGGAAACTAAAAATGAAGCAGCACGTTTTTATTTTAAAAATAAATCATTTTGAAGTGGGAATGAAACAAAGATTTTAATAGGATCAGAGCAAATCAAGACATAATTATTTCCGTAAATCCAATTTCCACACATTATCCTTTGTGTAATTTAATTTTCTCAGTAAAACTGTTAAGAGTAAACATAGTGGCCATTTCAATGGAACATGTGTGGCCTGTAAAACATACTGCATAACAATGCTTTAGTGATCTATGTGCGACGTTTTCTCCAAAAAGCACCACAGCTACATACTACACCCATAACCCTCTCCTGCTAAATGCATTTGTTACACTTTGCTTCACAATGCCTAGGACTTCAGTGATGCAACATTGATGGCAGCCCACCCACTCTGTAATTTATTCCAGCACCACTGCATGGTGAACAAAATAACGATGGACTGCGATGCAGACATGAATAGTTGACCAGTAGATGAGATTAATTCAAGCATTCCATCCATCACTTTTTAAATGGAAGGGGGATGGGAGCACACTGCCTCCCCTCCCAGCACAGTTCGCCCATTAGCAATGTGGTAAATGCAGCTCACAGTGATTTCGTACTTGAATTTTAGCTGTAGCGGTTCACCAAAGTTGGTGCAGGTTAGTGCTGTCAATCTCTAGACACATGTGTTTCTGGATATTATCCTTCATCAGTACAGATAAAAAACGAAAATTCCTTTTGGGGTTGCTGGAAAGGCTGCCAGTCTTTCAGGTCTCAGTATCTCTCTCTGGCGCACAGGTGCATCTCCAAAAGCTCGTCAGCTCAGTGGCTCAAGGGTGCCTTTACAAACAGAAGGGGGATGGGAGCACACTGCCTCACCTCCCAGCAAAATAACGATGGACTGGGATGCAGCCATGAATAGTTTACCAGTAGCTGAGATTAATTAAAGCATTCCATCCATCACTTTTTAAATGCTTCAGTGGTAAACCCCAAGTGGGATAAGGATACCCAGACGTCATTCCAGTCTACACTGTGCCCCTGGAGCAAAGTTAAACTCAACTGATGAGACCTAATAAGGGCAAAACCGGTCTTGGGTTGCTTGTGTTCATGTTCAGGGAGGAGCTTGTCTGGAAGTTTGGGCTGTACTGTTCACATTGGAGCAGGGTCAAGACTGATTTTAATACAGCTGGGGCCAAACTGAGGTGGCATGGGGTGCAAATCAACGATGGGCTGGATGCACACTGGGTAATTACTAGTGGCAGACATTAATTCAAGTATTCCAGCCATCACTTTTTGTACATTTATTTGAGAGTTTTATGTAGCGCTAGCTAGACCCGATGGTATCAAAGTGCTTTCCAACAATAAATGTTCACATCAAAGATAACAGGTCTATACAAAGCATCTGACTCAGAACGATTTACAAACTTAAATGTTCACAACATAGATAACCAGTATTGTACACCGTTACTTTTGTTTACCTTATAAATGGGCAGTGAAATAGGTTATTGAGACCTTGTTTATGGGCTACATACAGCTATATGAGAGCTGTTACAAATGCCCATAGCATCTCTGTACCTGCCTTGAAGATTAATAAGAAAATATATTTTAAAAAAGAAAGGAGGAGTAAACCAAATAAAGGTGCAGGAACCTTAAGCAAATAAAATGTCCCAAGTCTCTTCCTAGGACAGAGAATACAAGGAATATATGACGTTACAACGAATTCCGTTGCAACGCATGCCTTTACCACGCATGCGTTACAACGGAATTCGTTCACCACGCATAACATTTTCCACAATTACTAGCGTGGTGACGTCATAGTCGTTAAGAGAAAGCGGAAGTTTATTTTCCGTTTTCTCTTAAACGACGCTGATACCCGACGTGACTCCAGGTGAGTTTCTTTTTTGGGGGGGGGGGAGACCCCCCCAAGCCCCCCCCCTTTTTTTTACCTTTACCACATATACCTTTACTACAAACCTCGTAGTCGGGTATGCGTGGTAAAGGCTTTCGTGTTAACCACGCATGCGTTGTACTGCATGCGTGGTTAACGATTTCGTTGTAAAGGCTTCGTTGTAATGGCCGTTTCCCGAATACAAGCAATAGGAATACTGCAGGCTTTAGCATGCTGAAGCTGTGTATTGCTGATTCCACAACAGAGGCACAGTGCCATCAATGTCACATGCAGTCAAAACAAGGGGGCTATTTAGTCCTGGTCCGTGTACTTCTTGACAGGTGTGCCACAGATCCATCTCCCTCCCTCCGTTTATGTCATGTCCTTTAGATGACTGCTTTCGCTCTAGACCAAAAGGTCTTTCAACTGTGGGGAGCCCCCCCTAGGAGGCCTTAACTGGACATAAGAAGGGGGGGATGGAGGGAGGGGGGCCAGACTGAGCAAATGGAGTCTAATTATGCTCCGGGGAACGGAGACAAACACCATGAAGAAAAGAGTATTGCAGTTTTAGTGGAAGGAAACTGAGTGGCCTTTAGGTACTCTGTAATGAGCCATCAGTAAAGTATTTTGTCGTTCACGTCCTAGCTGGGAGTAACTGAAGTTGGGAGTTCCAAATAAGCTTTAAAGGATCCCCCCTATATAAAGAATCACACTGGGGATACCATTACATTTTTGCTATGACCGTGCTGCTTATAGAACGTTGAATGCAGAGTATTTTATTTCATTTTTAAAGGACATAATTATGTTTGACTTAAACATGTCTAGAGCTCCAGGTTTTGTCGATTCATTGTGAGAAAACAGGTTTGCAATTCAGGAGGTTCCGATATTTGTATTATTTTATTTCTACCAGGGTCAGGGGGGGGGCGGGGGTAAGGGGGTGCAAGCAAAAGGTTTTAAGGCCACTGCCCTATTCGGAGTCAATAAAAGTGAATATCTCCAGAAATATAAGTGTCTATGAAGCAACATCACCCAAGGTGGTATGTGGGGATCGAGGCATGTCCGGAAACTGCGAGAGCGGTCAGAGAGCAGGTCCACTGCGTTTATTTAGAAACAAAACACTCCTTGGTGCTCCCGCCCAACCCTCCACGCAGCGCACTTGCGAGCATTCCGCAGGCACATGCCAAGCAGGTTTGGGCCGCCTCAGCCGAGCCAGGCAACTCGAGACACGCAGAGAGACACCAGGAATCTGCGAAAGGAATCTCGGCGAAAAACACCTCAGAGCCCCGCCCTTCAGCAATAACTCTGACAGCACGTCTACTCGGACAGTCGCACCAATCCCCAGCCGGAACCCGGCTTGTCTCCTGCGGAAAGAACTCCTCTTATGGACACACTCCCTCCAGGCGAACACCTACACACAGCCCCAGCCTGCTCGCTCCAGTGAGAATTCTGGAAACAGTCACCTCTACAGACAGCCATGGTTTGACCTTCCAGGTGGAAATACGTCATGTTATTGAAACGCGCCCTCAATAAGAACATATGATGAGCACAGACCCAGTTTCTCCGGAAATAATTTCCATTATGGGAGCACTCCCTCAATGCCAACATCTCTCCGCGGCCCCAGCTTGATTGAACCTGTGAAATAATTCGTGAAATGAAAACGCTCCCTGGATAACATCTCTCTACATCCCTCGGAGGTTGCTCCCTGGTAAAATAATTCCTATTAAAAGACTCAATAAAACAGCTCTCTACAAGACCCAGCCCGCATTTCCGGGTTGAAATGATACGGTTTCTTTGATAAGACTTATCTGCCATATACCGAGTGTGACTCTTTGCTCAAGTGGTCCTAGTTTACCCAAACAAACAAAGTAAATACATACATACTAGTGAAACCTCTACCCAAAGTCCTCTGAGCATGCCTCTAGCAAGGCATGCCAGAAAAAAGCAATCGCGTGACAATCCATAGCAAAGGTACAGATCTCTTTCTTACTGTGAAAGGATTTCACACTATGACAGTAGTGCACCTCTACAAAGCTCTGGCCGGCCCAACCCAGCTGAAATAACTGCGGTTATGGAGACATCCCATCATAAGGATAGCTCTCCAAAGTCTCAGCTGTCCCTTCAGTGAGAAGAGTGTTGTGCCAGTTACGAGTACATCTTCGCCCTGAGCCAAGTGAGTCATGTCCAAGTAATTCCTGTTAAAAAGAAAACCTGCACTGAAAACAAATCTCTCCAAAGTCCCATAGCTGTGAAGTTTACCAGGCCCACACGCGACTAGTTCGTCCTCGCCTAGTTTTTTTTCTAAGAATTATGGGATTTATATTGGGTTAAATTAGACTACAAATCCCAGAATTGTAAGAAAAAAAAGGGCTGGCCTAACTAGACACACTTGGACTTAGGAAACTGCAGCTCGAATACCAAGCGGTCATTTAATGTTGAAGCAAACCACGCCATAATAAAATAATCGTGCCACACAAACAACCCTCCCATTACAAAGAAGCAAATATTCTAGCTGTATGGATGTCGTGCACTAATAGAGAATCACTCCAAGGCAAAAGTGCAGCCATTACTCTTGCTTTATTAGTAAAGTACACCAATATAGCAAGTCACCAATTATAGCATACATTCATTGCAGCTGTGCCCGAATCTGCACGGGGGTCTGGCAGCATATAAGCAAGATGCCTGCCATCTGCCCCGGCGGGAGGGGTTAGACACTTGTTGTTTCACATTTTCTTTCGGGCACTCCCTGTGGAAGGGAGTCATTCCCAAAGAGCAAACGAAGAGATTTTTAGGTTAACAGCGTCCAAGGAAAAAAAAAAAAAAAAAAAAAACACACACACACATACACCCGTTCGATTTGAGGTCTGCTATTGAAATGTCACAGTGCATCCCCCACTAACCCAAAAGCTATGGTAGTCATCTCTACTTAATGCAAAAGATGGAATTTTAGATCCGCCTTCCAAGCGACAACCCCATTTCTGGCATTCTAGTAAAATCTTTAATAAAATGTAGGCGCATATAGACTTACTTTTAAATGGTCACATTAACCACTGGGCTAGCTTATCAGCTATGTATGCTGACCAGGTATATCTGCTTGTAAAACGGCCAAGGAACATGGTGCATATGCGGTTTAGTTAATGCACTTCTCACAGACTTACGTTGAAATAGCTTGTCACAAGTTTGAATCCTAGCATACTCAAAGGATGAATTTGTCTTCCTGTGAAAAATGCATATACCCTGCATATCATAGGTTTAGACCCTTGAGAAAAACTAGTATGAGAGCCGCGAGTTCAACGGTTTTTGTTCCCCACAGAATCTTGTGCAAAACAGTAAATAGTTCACTGGTCCCTCACTCCTCCAACAGGCCGCAAGGCATAAATGTGAGGCCTCTGAAGACTAGATTTTCTTCAGAGGTCAATACAATGAGTACCATTCAGCTAGCTAATAATTAAACAAACAACTATGAAGTGACTGTTGCACAGAGTTCAACATAATCGTTATTGGTATAATTGTACATAATCGCCTGCATATATTTGGTGCATTGCATATAATGTGCGTTGAGTAGACATGCTGTTTTTGGACTATACAGATTACAGGACACAATTCAGTTTAGGAAATTTCTTAGCAGTCACAATCCCCGAGTAGATGTGCGGACCCCCAGGGGTCCCTGGACCACAGGTTAAGAACCACTGCTCTAGGCCACAAACAGAGCACTGTGGTACTTGGGGAGGAGAAACACAAAACCTGGACAGCAGTCATCACTACACCCACCAGAAGAGCACTCATCATAAACACAAGGAAAAAAATACTCCTATTGCCTCTCATTTGCATCATGCCCTGTAAAGAAGGTTTTTGAATCATTTTTTAATTCAAGAACTGAACAGCTTGCTCAAATGAGCCACCCCTCAGAAATAGTTTGTAATGGCATTGCCTCCAGTTCCTGGAAAAGGCAACAAGACGAACACATTCTTCTAAGCCTAAAGACATAATCAGACTCCGAACAATCAGTCAGAGCTGCAGACACCTTAAACAAGCTCCCTACAGAAGAAGTTCGCCCCTATGTTGAAACAATATTTTAAATAACCATTTATACAAAGCAAAGAAGAACAAAAATATGATCGCCAATAAATCTTTGCCCAGCCAATCCCATCAATTTTCAAAGAAATCCAGGAATAACCACACTTCAGAAGCTGCACATAGTTAATGCCTTGAACACTACTGACGTCCACCACACAGGACTACTGACCATACTCTGGAATGTGGGCATTCACTGCAAAGTCTTGCCCTGGAAAGTCTCCTTCTCGGCTTACTCCAACTAACTCACCCCTAAGACCTGGCTTTTCAATTTGGACATTTAATCTTAGCAACACTTACTCTCTTCTCCTTAGTATCTCTCCAGCACCAGGATACTGTTATCGTGACTGATAGGCTTTACAAGTCCCACCATATACACCAGTATTTTACAAGTCCCACCATATACACCAGTATTTTACATTATCTCCATACCACCATAAACCTCCCATCTTTATAACCTAGGCACAACAGTGTTTTAAGGCTCACTCATCAAATCTATGTAAGTGTTCTCCCTGGATTGATTAAATACTTACGTTTCAATTACACAAATTAAAGAGCTCCTTTTCAAGCTCCAGAACACCAATTATACCATGTACGCAATACTTGCCCCTTGCATGATAACTGCCAAAGGTTAGACGACTTCTAAATTAATTGAGGCATATTCTAAAAAAATATTTGAATGAACTCACTTAACTTGTTCACAAGGATGAGCTTTCCCTACGAGTACCGAATCTCCACGAAGACAAAGTGCAGCAAGCTCAAAATTCAGCAGCCTGGCTGCTCCTACATCTGGGATCACATGTCCAGCCCCCTTGACATTGCACTGACCTCTACTCTCCCACCAGATTACTGATAGGCCACTATGCCCAACGCATCAAGGTCTCAAGGAATCATAGCAAAGTAACACCAAAAACATTTCCTGATCCACCACCCTAGAGGAAGCCTCTGGTTCAACACTCAAATGCCATGCTTCAACAAAACCCGACTTGTAGGTTGTTCCTTCTCAGTCCAAGCCACCAAACAGTTGAATCCTCTCCTCATCCAGATAAGGACTTTACAAAACAAGTGTGTGTTCCAAAAGGCAAAAAGCAGCTCTCAAGCTTAAGACCACCTGAGAGATCCCTATAAGGTAACAGCTATCACAAACAAGCAATCTTGATCACTGGCAGAAACGAGAGAATAATCACCCACTACGCTGCGATTCGCAACCATCTAGATGAAGTTAAAAAATATATATATAGCTTTATGTCAAGAATGTTTTATCCTTCTCACATACCTTACTATTTTTGGCATGCATAACAGCAGCAACAAGTTTGTCATGATACGACTCGGCTATGTAGCATGACCTTAAACACCAGTTTCAAGTGCATACTAATGGCAGCCACGAGCTACACAGATGGAAGCTAACATAACTTGCGCCATGGCATAATGCGCGACAAAATGCATTATTTAATGCCCTTCAAGTCACAGGGGGCTGCAGGACCTACCGCTTTAGTGAAACAAAACAGAGTCAGTTTTGAAGGGAAAAGCTTGACCCAGATATGGACTAACAGTTTGACTTAAGAGATGACACCTGGGTAACCAGACTAAACAACGTAAATGCAATCACCTTGGTCAAAATAGATACAGGTGGAATCTCTAAACTAAACCCACCAAAGAGACTTATCCCACATGCTGTCCCCGTTTGAACTTCATTTAACACTCACATAAAGAAAGATCACGTATTTCTTATTACTATCCCGCCAAAGACCTGGCTATTTCAGTGGTGGAACACAGCAGAATTTTGAACATTTACAAACACGTTTTTGTTATGTGAAAGACTAAAATTTGAGAATATTTTTAACTTTTCAGACATCTATGCGAGGTGAAGGAACTACTAAAAGGACTTCTTTAAATTAAAAAAAGGGTTTTTAAATATTTACTTTTAGCTCAAGAACTGGGCTGGAAGGGAATGTGGCATGCAGGGTGCAAGGTCGTTCCATGAAAGTTTGGGAAACTGGGGCTATTACCAGAGTGCAGCAGAAGTGGGCGGCAGGGTCACTAGTTCCTGGTACTTATGCTACCTGTCCTTTTACCAATACAATCTTCAAGTTTCTAAATATTAATTTCACTGCTCATTATTCTACTAATACAGCTGTTTTCTGGGATAAATGGATTACAAAATATACACATGTATCTTTAGGAGATGCTCTTCACAACCATATTAACTATGTTAAGAAGCATTTCAATCCTGGTATAATATAAATAAAAACAATATCACAAGGTTACTTACTACGAGGTTAATTACACACAGTACATATTCAAAACCTAATGTTAAAACATAAACCAGCTATTTCAGCACCATGGACCCACATAATGCCCCGTCAATGCAATTACAATCCTGTCCATTCACTGGACCTCCTGTTAAAGATCAGAAAAACATACAGCTCGGTCAGCTAACTTCAACTATGAACTACAGATGACACCCAAATAGTTTAATACGTTGACACAACGTTCTTGCAATACACATTTATCTTGCCCTCCAGCTCTTCCTCCCTTTGCACTATTGGGACCCAAAAAGTGCAGGTGCACACAAATCCTTCTAAAAACATAAAATCATGACCCTTCTTAAAAGTTCATTTGATAGGAAGCACAACACCAACATTCGAAGCATAAGTATTCTATTCCTTGATTGAGTCAAGATAAAAATATAAAACAATGTTTTGCTTGTTACTACACGCGTTGTCAAGGGTGTGATAGGGATCAAGGCGTCAAGCAACATTGTACCCCTTAAATACACAAATACTTCAATGCAGTGGCAGAAAAGTGCAGCTATCCGTCTGACACACAGGCAGAACATGTATGTAGGTATTTGTGTAACACAAACCTAGCCAAAAGTAAGTAGATTGACAGGGTCATATACCTCACACTTCAATATCCATTCATAAATAAAAATTCCAAAAGGTGTGAAACACTATTGTTGAACTAAATCGCACCATATAATTCCATTTACAATACATCCTTAAAATGTTTTTTTTTAACATTACTCACTAATCCAGTTTAAGACATTAGAAGGCACTAGCCTCATTACAATTCAATCACTTAATTTTCTTCACAATCAATAAGCCAATTTCCTAGGTTTCCAAATAGTCACTTTTAACACATACATTAACCAACTTAACATGGTCTTGGAAAAGAAAGGTTGTATATCGATATTGGAACATGACATTTATTTCAAATATATCTGGAAATGTGTTAATCTAAACATACAATTAGAGTGATTATCTTCAAGAAATAGTAGAACTCTAAATAATGTATTGATAGTGTTCACTGCATAAAGGATTAGTTACAATGTATACGATTCTCTCGTCTCCACTGAGTAAGTTAAGCAGTATCTACTAACCAACAACCTCTCAAAAAACAAAATACCTGGGACATAACTTTCACCGATAAAGGTTTCAAACTCTGCTAGAAATGTTCCCTTAATAGACATAATTTAGGCTTGCCACACAATGTGGTTTTATGCGTAAATATTCCACTTGATACAAAAGTGTTCTGATGCTCGCATGAGGGCTATACCAGCGGTTTAATAGCTGTTCCCAGAGCGTGGCCCAGGACTATTAAGACAGCAAGGGCATCGGATGACCAGCCAGTACACTCCTTGGCAGAAGAGCTGGACTGTATACCTAGCAATGTATCTGTTGCACACGTCCCCTACAGATTGTATGAATGTGTTATAGTATTCAAATGACGATTTTAAGTACGAGTATGCATACTTATACTCTAATTCTCCAATCTGCACACCCGGAAAACGTTTTCACTATAATAGAAGGGAGGAGCTTGAAGAGGGTGCGAGGTTTCATATCTTCAGTCTAAAGAGCCTTGGAGGAGAAACGGGAAGACAAGGCTTTGAACCCATCGCAACCAGTGACGCCTCTCCCAACCTCCAGAAAGCACAAATGAAAGGATTCTGGTCCCGCCTCGGTCTTAGAAAGGATGAAAAACCTTTATCTATTTAGCTGACACTCCTCTTCCCCTACTTTAGCTTCAGTTGGTATTCTTAGCACTTGGACGCCTCAGGGCAGCTATGTGCGCTCTAGAAATCTCAATTCATTCATTTAGATGTACTATAGGGTTGAAGAATCGCCTAGCTCACATGCTGGAAAGCTACTCTATTTAGGGCTTTCCAGTTCACCCTCTGCTCATCCGCTCTTCACGGGGAAGACAGCTGATATTGTGTGACAGTCACAACAAGAAAGCCGGTATGTCTACATTCTCCATCACTAATATCCGTTTACACCATCCTGTTCAACTCACATGAGGTACAACAGAAACATTGCGCGCTTGTATTGTTTCAAACTTGCAAATATACCTGAATTTGGGTTTGAGATCCAAGAATGACAACCGAAGTCAGCTTGGTAAATTACCCTAAACCCACACATATTTAATCCTGTTAGTTCAATAACTAGTATATTTTTCATTTTGTCCCACTGCACTCTGTACTATTCCAACACCAAAGCAACGAAAGCACTCAGTTACAGTGCTGTTATACTGATCTGGAACACACTGCAATTCTAACCTTGGAAGAACCAAAATCTTCCATTTCACCTCCTTTTTGCCCTGGTTTAGCACTGTTTCTTAAGCAGTAGGGCTCACATATAGGTCTGTAACAACAACTCACTCCGGAATGATCATCTCTTGCTGGTCCAGAGATTATTACCAAGTACTGCTCTGATAATCTACTTCTAATTGGAGAAACAGCACTTCCCTGTAAAAGGCCTGTTAAAGATGTTATGTACTTGTTACCAGCCAGGTAATTACTGTTATTGTGGCTAAAAAATACTTACATGACCACCCGGGATATCAACGAGGAAACCATTGTGACCTTAGAAAAGAGAAAAAATTATGCACATTAGAGATAAAAAATACATCTAGTGTTAATTTATCCTTGACCTAGGAATTGAGCAGGTGTACAAGATCAGAAAGACAGACCAGGATTATAAGGTGAGTGAACAAACAGAAAGAAGGTCAGCGCAATGGCACAGGTAGGAGGCAGATTTATAGGATCAAGAATGGAAGAGGTTTATAAGCTTAAAATACTAGCACAGTAAGTGGACCGGAGTACATTGTCAAACGATCAGCAAAAGAAACAAGCAAGCATGTGCTCAGAGTAAAACAGCAGCAGGAGAGGGGAAGGTCTATTTTATCATTTTATTTTTATAGTGGATTTATTAAATACATATGCAAAGGTAAAGAGGGCTGTAAAAGCAATCTAGTGGAGAAGTGGGACAGTAAAACTTGAGAACTGTGGAGGCTGTACAACAATAAAAAGGTGGTTCAAAAATGATGAAAGTGATCTAAAAAAAAATAACATAAATAAATAGTTCCAATGAAGATGAATGAGAAAGAACGGAAGCAAGAAGAAGAACCAGGAACAAGGCCCTGGGATCAGAGAGCTAGAACAGCTAGGGCAAGTACGGAAAAACAAAAGTACACATGTGTATTCAATTTCAACAGAATTTGATGCAATGTGGAGGGCTTTGGAGTGAGAAGATGGAGCAAAAAAAAAAAAAAAAAACTGAAGATAAAGTAGGGAGTAAAACTTTGTAAAACTTGGAGGAGAGAAAGATTAGGCGAGCAGGTAGTGGAGAAGGACATTACTGTAAGCCATCCATGAGAAAAATGACTAAAAGAAAGCTCTTTAGCTGAATCAGCAGTTAGGAATATTTGAAAGCAACAACAATAGAAAACCTGGTATCGGCAAATGAGTTTACTGGAAATGCTTGTTGAGGCATGACAAAGTATTCAAAGTTTGCAAACAGAAGTGAAGAAGAATACAAAGTACGGGTGAAAACTAGTACATAACAAGCATTGGCAAAGCCAAAGCATTGCACCCATTGCAAAGGGCTACAGAGCTATCGGCTTTGCCATACTTTTTCCTAAATAAAAAGGATACATGTGCAGCAACAATCTAAATGACTTTTTCTTAAAGGAAAAGAAAACCATTCTAAGATAGACGCAACAAATGAACAGTAATGTTATGTAATGATTTTTCTTAAAAGAAATAAACCTGCTGAGATGGAAAAGTCCACTGCATGGTAATGGGCATACACCAAGCCCTAGGTGCCCCAACATTGCTGATGTTTGGATCCCTAATGCTGATTTTTGTTGTCAAAGGCAAACATAGATCATGCGTGTGCACCATACCATAGGCCCGTCTCGTGAATTGTGGTCTTGTTCGACCGGGAGGGTTCTCAAAGCGCTACCCTCATAGTGGTGAAAGGCTACTACCTTTACCAGAAGTTAAGCAGTACAGGCATGATGGTGGCAGCATACAGTGTAGTGATCAGTAACAGTGAACAGGTCCTTTTGACCTGTGTGACTGGAGTAAGGCCTGCAGGCTCACTCATTGAAAGTTCCACTGCTGTGTGCTTGACTCACCCTTGCCCTACAGCGAGATGGTGTGTAGTGCTGCACAGTGCACGTGTGATGTACATGTGCTGGGTGTATGTATGTCTGTGAATGATACACTACAGGGATAACGCAATACTGTGCAGTGTGTGTAAGTTATATGCATGTGATGGTGTATGTGTGCCTAAGAGTGATACTATACATAAAGGGTGTAGTTCTGTGCAGGGCATATGTGTTATATGCATGCTATGGAAGGGAGTGTGCCTGCAAGAGGCACAATACATGGTTGACTCTGGGTTCCATTTTGGGAGACCAGGAACTGCATGGTGAAACATAGGAAGAGAAGGTAGGGGAATCCCCCTAAATGTGTTTATTGCTGCATTCCTGTAAGCTGGGTGGGACACACTGAAGAGAGGGAGAGCCATGCTCCCCCAGTACACTTCAAAGGGTGCTTTTTGATTAAGAGGCAGGGGGCCTGGGTACATCACAGGAAGATGGGGCAGATAAGAGAATCACAGAGTGTAGGGCTGGGGCCATGGGCTAACCTTTTGATCTACATATCAATGTGGTTGAAATCCAGGTGCGAGCTCCCAACCACTCCCTTGGCCTGTGTTGTAGGGCCATCAGCTTTGGAGCTGCTCCTACTGTGTTACTGCTTTCTGGGGAAAGACAGGGCAGACGAGTGTGCACTTCAATAGGAAGAACACTCCCAACATAAACTACAAATACTCAAAACTCTATATTACATTTGCTATCTGGAAATGGACTATAAGTAGGGAAGCTTGAGATTCCAAATATGGTCAACCGTCAAACACCCAGTCAGGCTGTGCAAGGAGGAGAAGCTTTGCAAGACTTCTGCTTGTGACCAGGACTGGGGGCCAAGCCCGCTAGTCTCCCAGCTTGAGGAGGGAACATCACCCAGGGAATCCAAGACCACCTGCCTTGGAGCACCAGTGCCTGCCATGACCACTGTGCCCTTAACCCCTTCGATGCTCATGACGAGCTGAGCTTGTCATGAGGTACACCTCTCGTACGCTCATGACGAGCTGAGCTCGTCATGATTGCATTGTTTTCTGAGTTCTTCAGCACAGCAGGGGAATTGCTGCAGCAATGATGGTGTTCAAGGAAGAGGAGAGCATTGGATGGAGCAAGGTTCAATGGAGAATTCTGTTGTGTGGTTTCCCTTATCAAGATTCGAGCAGATGGCTGTTGCACCAATCAAGTCATTGCCCATGTGCATGGAAAGTCAGTGACCTGTGTATGCCAGAGGAAGGCGACGACTGTTGCTGTGTCAAAAAGGTCATGGTCTGTGTGCAGTGAGGGACTGGCAACCCTGTATGCTAGACAGAGCCTCTGAGAGTAGATTGAAGTACTGAGAGGGCTGCAGCTCATGTGTGGCAGAAAGCCAGCGACTGGGTGCCAAGAGCGGCCGCCGTGAAAAAATGTCCTGGATGAGTGGTCCATAGGCCGTGTGCGGCAGTGAGCCATCAACCCTGTTGCAGAAGTGGCCACTGAAGAAATATGCTGTGACGATCAGGTCTGAGCCCATCCAACCCCACCCTGGGATGGACCAAAGAGCTTACCCAGCTTGGAGGAACCACAAAGTACCTCCAGTCGCTGCAACTGCACAACTGCGCGTGAGGAACTTGAAGTTCACCGAGTATAGCCGCCTGGGCCCCATGCACAGAACTTACTGGAGACAGATGATCCAACTCTAGCGCCCGCAAAAAGGACACACTCAAGGACTCTGGTCACCTCTATATACTGATTAAGACTGAGTTTGAGCCAGTCAGCCTATCTTCGAATGATTTTTCTTAAAAATGAAGAAAAATAAATTTTACAATAGTAGCCTGCCAAAACCGTGGCAGGCAGCATGAGGGGTGCAAGTGGACGTGAGTAATTGTTTAATGAAGAGGTGGGGTGCAAAAGTGCCAATAAGACAGGGAGGTCCCTCATGCACTGGAAGGATGAAAATCATCCAATCAAAACACAGGAAGGTCAAAATGCTCCTTGTGCAGGACTAACACTAAAGTCGGGAAGAGAGCCATTCAACTGAGAGCACGGAACTTAGACAGACAAGAAAGCAATTGAATTGTTAGCAGGGGAACATACACGAAGAGGAAGTATATACAGAAAATAAGTTAGGGCCAGATACTAAACTATGTGAAACCCCAAACTGGGAAGAGACTCTTGGAGAATGCAAGTTAAGCCTACACTACACCAACTCATGTTACCTAGGGAGTTCATTGTTGCACACTGTTGCAACCCCAGGAGTTTAACAATGCAGTGGCCAAGCAAGTCTTGAATGTAGACCTCCCTCTGTCACCGCATCTCTCCAGCAAAACAAGCCCTTCCAGCCAGAGAACAAAATCAAAAAACCGCGTCACACAGCAGGTTAGCCACTGAAACTGGATCTTTTTACCTTCAACTAAATCAACAGTGATACACCCACAAGGCACCATCTAAATATTTATTTTATTTATAACCACTTTTCAGAAAAAGCTGAATCAGCAATACCTTAGTGCAAGAAGCCACGCTTATCGACAACCAACTTGAATTAGGAGAGTGGTAAAGGACCAGCTGTCCCCCAAGCAGATCACATTGTTATGCTTTGGTTCCCAGAGGGGAATACGTTACTCTTGACCTACCCATCCACCCAGTGCCACTAACGGAACAGAGTGGCAAGCACAGCCGCAAGTTAAGTATGTGATATGGGGAATGTCCTTCACACAAACAACCAGTACAACCTACTGCCTCAGGACTCCATGTCAATTCTTACTAAAAAAGTATAGGAATCTCTTTATACACAACAGTCCGAAGACGGTGAGGAAACATAAATACATCTCAAGCATCTTACACCTGTTACACCCATGCTTAATATAGCTACAAGATCGCAGCAAACATTTGGAACACCTACAGATCTCAATACTATACCTCATCACACAAAGGCAACTATGCACAGAGTATGCCACCCGCGCACAACAAATGGCATATTTTCCTATGTAAAGATACACAAAAACTACTGTTCCTTGCAAAACCCAATCACATTTCCATTAAAATGTAGCGATAGGTTTACTACAACATCTTTAGAGCACCTCGCCATCCTCCCCACCCTGCAAGTTCAGGTAACAAATTCACTCTACAAACTATCAACCATGCACACAAAAAATACAGAGTAGCCCAACCACTGTGTAGTGTTTTGGGCATCATCATGGGTGTTGGGTGCAAACACAGAACAAGAACAAAAATGAGGATGGTTTGCTGACAGGAATGAAACGAGAAATGGGCAATTTCAGACACGGTAAGGGAAGAAAATGTGAAGAAAAACAGTGGTCCACCAAGTTGAAAGCCATCGACAGATTAAGGAGAATAAGAAAAGGAATTAAGTTATTGTGATGTTTTGGAGTTAAGAAAGCAGGGGAGGCGAAAAAAATACAGCATAGATATATTAAAATAAATTACAACAGAACGATGAAGTTGCCCCTAGACTTGCACAGGAAGAGGGTATGGGTATAGAATCGGAGGCCTGGCACAAGAATAGAGTTAGCCACGGTGCACAATGCGTACAGTATTTGAGCATAGAAAGGGTGGATATACAGTGTCGTAAAAATGACAAAGGAAGGGAGATGTACAGGTTTCAACTTAATAAATGAAGTTACACAACAGATTCTACATTGGCAGAGGTCCGCACAAAGAGCTGGAGATTGGAACAAGTACGGAGGAGGAGTATGTATGTAAACTGACATAAGATAGTAATGAATACGGTTTAAAGAATGACACGAAGATGGAAAGTCAAAAGTATCAGAACAGGTCATAAAGGAAGAATATGCATACAACATAATCCAATATCTGCTGCATAATCTGCAGATTTTTACCCCAAAATATGTTTCCATCTCAAACGGACCTAAAGTTATTAAAAACCCAGCAACATGTCTTACTGAAAGTGGAAGGCCTAGGCAAAGGTTGACTGATCATCTTTCTGCTGCTTATTTTTGTATTTCAGTGTCAGAGTGGCACTAATGAGGTGAAACCTTTTCTCGGAAAGTGTTAACGTGCAGGAATGACAAAATAATACAAGAATACTAACATAAAATATGTTGCATTACGCCACATAATTTGCCTTTGCTTGCCACATAATTTATTCAACCATGCTGCATAATTTGTTCCTTACTGGTCACATTATTCCAGTGGCTATAATATTTAGGAGGCTGGTTAGAGAGACACAGAAAATGAAGGGGCAACGGGCGAAATAAGAGATTTATGAAGTAAAAGGCTGGTACAAGTAGAGAGCAAACTAAACGAGTCAAAAAACAGGAATAAAAACACAGCTTACATATATTGCCAGGGAACTGGCGAAGGAATAGAACAGGTATAAGAGGTCAGGTCAGCGATTAATATACGAAAGGAGACCAGGAAACGGAGAGATATATAGGGTCAGAAGTCATTGCCGAAAATGGAAACGCTTTATAGGACCAAGGAAGTAGTAAAGAAAGTGAAGGTTATATATAGAGGTTTGAAGGCTGGCGCTGTTAGAGAGAAGGTGTTTGGATTTAAGTGGCCCGAACAAGAAGTAGAACTAAACGATCAACACATGGGCTCTGTGAGTCTCACAGAAGTAGAGCAAGTGTATAGGGCTGAACAAAGAACACAGGTTTATATTGGCATCTTTAAACCAACAGCATTTCGTCAAATAAGTAAAGGGAAAAGTATGTGTAGATGGTCATTTGACGGGTACAGCTATATTGGACTGCAAGAGCAAGGGTGCAAACGGTAGTCTGGAGCCTTACGAGTCGAGTAGAAAGTGTAAAGAAGAAGCGCGTGCCACAGAAAACTAGCAGGTGTATATAGGGGGTAGGGGGTGAAGGTGTGCAGATGTATACGGTCAGTGGCTAAAAAAAACATACATAACAGAATATATAGTAGTAGTTCAGGGGATCGGGAGAAAGGGGGGTCGGAAGTACGTGGCCGAGAAACGAACAGAAGAAAAGTAAAGGTGAATTTACCTCCATGTCAACCCACCACCGAATCAGGGCGATTCAGATCGCGAGTCTTACCTTCTGTCAAGAGCTCAAAATAGATTGGCAAGACTTTGCATCCAAGTTCCAAATGTAACCGACGAGAGGAAGTTCTCAGAAAAGCTAGTTTTAAAACTGATTGGCAGGTTTTGGGGCGGTACTAAGAGTGTCTTTGTGTTTGTACTTCCCAGTAAGCGCTGCGGTTGGTTAGAAAGGATATGACCCGCCCAGAAGCAGACGGTACGCCCCGCCCTAAAGAAACCTTACTGACCCGGAAGAAACTGTACCTGCTACCTCCCCGGAAAAGACCTTCCCTCTGCTCCGGAAAGCATGGCCCAGCCGCACGTGGCGTGGAGCCGTGGTCCAGCCAGCGGTCTGTGACGACACAGGTGTTTTGTTTGGTAGACTGAGACCCCGACTTTGACGCGTGAGCTTTTTTGCCTACCGGGAAAGGGCAGCGCAGTCGCGTCAGGGGGACTGGCACTGGCGGTTAGTCTCTCGTTGTCAGGCTGGCGCGGGGACGCTGTAACTTACTGGCCTCTATTTACCCGTGAGCTCGTAGGCACTGGGAAAAATTATGAGAGTATTTCACTCGCTCCGGTCCTTGCTCGGAGTGCACCTTGGGCGAGCGGAGAAAACTCCGGCCTCGCTGCTGTTGGTGTAAAATGGGGCAGCAAGGGAGCCCTCTTCACAACACAAGCTGGCTCTGATTTTATGTTCAAGACTGTCCAGGGTACTGTCAGTTCATAAAAAAAAAATATCTATCTCAGATCATGGCCCAAAGACACGAGTGCTTAACAAGAGACCAGGAAGTACGTTCTGATTAATAGACCTCTTAAAATAGCTTATTAGCATCAGGAAAAAAAATAACAAACAGTTCGTCCCAGCACGGATGTCATTGGATAAGAAATAACTAACCATCATGTAGAGGAAGTCCAAAAAAGCATCCTAGAGTGAAGAGGTGGGGTAGGAGGCAGGCGATTTGGGGGTTTTAGGAATCCGGAAAGGGTATTTTTATAGGATAGTAAGGATGGTATATGGTACAGGAAAGGGTAATATCACAAGTTTTCAGGGGTCAGAGAAGGATAGCATTAAGGGGTAGTATAGGGTTTTTAGAATTCAAAGTAGGTTAGCATTGTTACGGTTTTTAGGTTTCCCGGAAGGGTGAGTAAAGGGGTAGTAAGAACCTTTTAAGATTCAGGAAAGGGTAGTAAGGGTTTTAGGTTTCAGGGAAGGGTAGCTTTAAGGTGCGGAAAAGGGGTTTTCTGGATTCAGCGAAGGATAGCATTAAGAGAATGATAATGTTCAGGAATGGGTAGCATTATAGATAAGGGATTTTAGGGTTCAAGGAAGGGTAGCGTTCAGGGGTAGTAATGGGTTTTCAGGATTCATGGAAACGTAGCTGTTGGAGCTGACATTTTTGCTGTTGTTTTCCCCCAGCTTTTTGCCTTCCATCCTACTGTTTTAGCTAGACCTCTTTTTGCTGACTTTAGGACTCTGCTTTCTTTACCACTGCTAAACAGAGCTAAAGTGCTGTGCTTTCTCCTTTAAATATCAAAAAATTGGCTTGCACCCAATTGGCACATTTATTTTACTGTAAGACCCTAGTAAAGTGGCACTGCATTTACCTATGGCCTGTAAATGAAATACTACTACATACAACCTGTTGCAGCCCAGATTCAGAACAGCTGCAGCATGCTGCTTTCACAATGCTCAACCTCTCATCCCAGCTTCTTGGAACGGCTGCAGTGTGATGCAGGCTTTGCATCACAAACCCCTCAATGACAACCCAGGACTCTACATACAAGCCACGCTACTTCTTCGGAACCATGGTGCTTGACGTATCTTTGTGCAAGCCCTTCATGGATGGCATCCTCAACAATGAGGCACAACTCTGGATCACATCTTCGCATCTCCTCGAACCCACTGCTGCGTGATGCAGCCTCGAGCGGGATCTCTCAGTGCTCCGCAAGCAAGTCTGTTCAGCAGGCCTAACTCAGTCCCTGTATTCAGCCCATGCTCCATCACAGTCAGCCTAAACTAGTGGCATTGTCCAGGTCCGGCGCCACCAGATGACCACAGTTGGTGCTTTGTGCTTCTATGCATAATTTTTACCTGAAACCTTTAAATTGCTCACCTGGTTTTACTTAATAGATTTTTGTGACTTTGGTCTCAAATAATTAATTAAATATTACTCTTGTTTTCTAAATTGGTGTGGGATGTTCCTTGTGTTGTGTTTTCACTTTCAAGTGTTGCACATATACTTTACACAATGCCTCTAAGTTAGATTGACTTCTACCAGACGGTTAAGTATAGGTTAATTTGGGTTTTGCTTGTGTTTCACCTTGAAAGATTGTGTTTGCTGCTTGAGTAGGGATCCCCCCCCCCGCCCAATCAGTAACCCGATTTCTTACACTAGGAAAGGGAAGCCTTGAAGTGTAATATTTTTTTGGGTGCAGGGAAGGGTAGCATATAGGGTAGTAAGGTTTTTCGGGGGGGGTGGGGTTTGGAAAGGGGTGGGAACAGTTTTTAGGATTGAGGAAGGGAAGGAAGGGTTTAGGGATAATAAGGGGGAAAGTGAGGGGTTTGTGGGTTTGGAGATGGGTAGCATTAAGGCATGAGTACTCGCAAACATTTTCCCAGGTGCTCCAAAGTTTGTTTTGTGATGTGACTGAGGGCCACATTGATGCTAGCATGGAGGCGGTCATGAAAAGGGTGTGGGGGGGTGTTATGTAAGGATGGTTGGTGTAGGGGAAGCATAGTATATAAATTCAGAAAACCTGGGATTAATCCTGCCTTCCCCACTTTACCTAATTGTGTGAACCTAGGCTATTTTTTTTTCGCTTTCCCTTTTTTTTCTTCATTATCACGTATAAGATAACCTCAAAATGCATGACTTCAGTATCTGCATAACCTCAAAATGCATGACTTCAGTATCTGCGCTGTATAAAACTTTCTACTGTGGGTGATTTAATAAACTATAATGTTCATGTATAATAGAGGTCACCCAAAGAGTGCAAATAACTGACTTGCCCTTTAGTTCAATATTGGCATTGTTATCAGGATTGGAGGAAAGAATAAATGTTTCTGAATTTTTGTTTGAAAACTATCACTTCTCAATGCACGGATATAATCTGATGTACTAAGGTGAAACGATTCTGCATGTTATTAAAATACACTTTTTGATATTTGAAGATACCGTATCATATTTTTACACTTTTACTGCTATATGTCTTTAAAAATGAAGGTGTTCCTAAAGTTAAGCAGTGCAGGACAACCTAGTTACGTCCTTTCCTTAACACTAATTAACTTTAAAGGCTTGTCTCTTTATTTAACATATTTTTAATGTTAGTGCTGAGTCACTAAACAGCAGCCCAGTGCTGCCGTTGCCAAGGAGGCCATATGTAAAGGCCAGGAGGGCCGCATGCAGCCCCTGGGCTGTACTTTGAGTATCACTGCATTTAGGGATAGTAAGGGGTTTTTAGTTGTTTAGGGAAGGGTAACAAGGGGTAGTATGGTTATTTCAGAGTTGCTGCTTGGGAGTGGTGTTGCCTTGAGTGTCACTGCTTCCAGTGGGGTCGCGTAGAGCGGAGTGCTGCTGCGTAGAGTGGTGTTTCCCTGAGCCTCACTGCTTGGAATGGCATTGCATGGAGTGGGTTGGGTAGAGTGAAGTGCAGTTGTATGGAGTATAGTTGTTAGTTAAATTTGTGTTGTGTGGAGTGGTGTTGCATAGAGCAGGGTAGTGTGGCAGTGTATGGAGTGACAGTGTATGGAGTGACAGTGTATGGAGTGACAGTGTATGGAGTGACAGTGTATGGAGTGACAGTGTACTGAGTGGCGTTCCCTTTAGTGTTATTGCTTGGTGGTGTGTGGAGTGGCGCTGTGTAGAGTGACTTGCCTTCGGTGGCACTGTGTAGAGTGGCATTGCCTTGAGTGGTGTTGGATAAAGTGGAGAGGAACTGCATGGAGTGGAGTTGCGTGGATCGGAGTGGTGCTGCACGGGTGGCGTTGCATTGTGTGGAGCAGCGATACCTGGAGCCGAGTGGCGCTGCCTAGAATGACATTGCCTGGAGTGTCAATGTTTGGAGTGGCGTTGCATAGGGTGGAGTGTGAGGGCCTTCTGGCTGGATTGGTAGGGTAAAAGGCTAGAGGAGAGAAAGGGAATGAGGAGACATCTATTGCAAACATTGGCCAGGGCATGCAGTGGGGCTTTACAGACCAGTCTATCAGCTGAACCCAAGGACAAGGGAAAAAGGAGGTAAAGAAAGGGTTAACCACCGGTACATGCCACTGCCGCTGCCAGAGAACAAGCATTAGAAATGCAATAGGTCTCGCAGCATTAGAGTTAGTGCTTTTAGAATTGTTAATGGTTTTTTTTGTAAATCTTTAGCATGAGGTTGAGGGTGAGTGAGGGTGAGGGGTTGAGGGTGAGTGAGGGTGAGGCTGAGGGGTTGAGGGTGAGGGTGAGTGAGGGTGAGTGAGGGGTTGAGGGTGAGTGAGGGTGAGGGGTTGAGGGTGAGTGAGGGTGAGGGGTTGAGGGTGAGTGAGGGGTTGAGGGTGAGTGAGGGGTTGAGGGTGAGTGAGGGGTTGAGGGTGAGTGAGGGTGAGTGAGGGTGGGTGAGGGTGGGTGAGTGAGGGGTTGAGGGTGAGTGAGGGGTTGAGGGTGAGGGGTTGAGGGTGAGTGAGGGTGAGGGGTTGAGGGTGAGTGAGGGTGAGGGGTTGAGGGTGAGTGAGGGGTTGAGGGTGAGTGAGGGGTTGAGGGTGAGTGAGGGGTTGAGGGTGAGTGAGGGGTTGAGGGTGAGTGAGGGTGAGTGAGTGTGAGTGAGGGTGAGTGGGGGTGAGTGTGGGTGAGGGGTTGAGGGTGAGGGGTTGAGGGTGAGGGATTGAGGGTGAGGGATTGAGGGTGAGTGAGGGTGAGGGGTTGAGGGTGAGGGGTTGAGGGTGAGTGAGGGTGAGGTGTTGAGGGTGAGGTGTTGAGGGTGAGTGAGTGAGGGTGAGTGAGTGAGGGGTTGAGGGTGAGGGGTTGAGGGTGAGGGGTTGAGGGTGAGGGGTTGAGGGTGAGTGAGGGTGAGTGAGGGTGAGGGAGGTTGAGTGAGGGTGAGTGAGGGGTTGAGGGTGAGGGGTTGAGGGTGAGCCTGAGGGAGCAGAGAGAACAACCATAACATTGTCTTCCAATAGATATTATTTACAAATTGCTGACATGCTTTTCAGTCTCACAAGTACTATTTGGTTTAATGAGCTGCTCTGCAACAAAGAATGCAAAAGATATTTTTGGGCTCGGCTCGCGAAACAAATTGTGTACCCTTGGGCACATGTTGGAAAATAGCATTATGGAGCACAGGAGTAAATGGTGCAGTAACTTATTGCAGACCCGGTGGGGATTTCCACACATTCCAAGTTCCCGGCCTCACGCTTTGGCAGCTCTTGTAGGAGACGTGCAGAACTGTACAATACACAGTGCCACAGGGGAATCCGACGGGAGCTAGGAGCGCTCTAACATGGCTATGTAGGGAAGAGGTCTCGCTTACCCATGCCAACTCATGGCAGCACTATTAATTTCCCTTTATGAGAACCGAAGCACACAGTCGCGCCTGACCTCGCTTGAAGGTTGTTTTTAATAGTCGTGCAAGTAGCAAAACAACAGCAGCACAACAGAGATGCCCCCGTTCATTATATTTCGCTTATTTTGTCAAAATAACCCTTTTATCGGAAATTGACTATAAAATGTTTTTGTTAAAAAGTGAAAAGGAGGTTTTGACAAGCACGGTAAAATAAAAGAGCGTGGGATATTTCTCAGCTATAGTTACCGACTGGTAATATACACGCGCTCATCAGAAATAGTGCAATTTCGTAGACAACACAACATCAAACATGCATTGATAAAACCAATAGGTTGACCTTTAAATACTGAAAGCAATTATGTGTTCAGACACCCACCTGCACGCAAAGTAGAGATAAGTGGAGAAGTGGGGAGGCACGAAGTGGGATGAGAGTGTAGTTCTAAACAAGCATTGGCAAACTCGAGCTACCTTAAAGTAAAACAAGCCGGAGGGAAGAGAGGGGAGGGGGGAGGAGAAATGCGACACGGCGGGAAGGGGAGGGGGCGGAACGGGGGAGGGGGCGGAGAGGGGAGAGGTGCGACACGGCAGGCAGGAGGAGGGGGGATGAGAGTAGGGGAGGCACGACCTTGTGCCACATATTTTACATTTAATCACCAAAAGCAAGCCTGAGGGAGCAGAGAGAACAACCATAACATTGTCTTCCAATAGATATTATTTACAAATTGCTGACATGCTTTTCAGTCTCACAAGTACTATTTGGTTTAATGAGCTGCTCTGCAACAAAGAATGCAAAAGATATTTTTGGGCTCGGCTCGCGAAACAAATTGTGTACCCTTGGGCACATGTTGGAAAATAGCATTATGGAGCACAGGAGTAAATGGTGCAGTAACTTATTGCAGACCCGGTGGGGATTTCCACACATTCCAAGTTCCCGGCCTCACGCTTTGGCAGCTCTTGTAGGAGACGTGCAGAACTGTACAATACACAGTGCCACAGGGGAATCCGACGGGAGCTAGGAGCGCTCTAACATACTGGGAAGAAGAAAGTAGACGAGAGATGAGAGAAAGGGGGAGGGGGCAGTCACGGAGGAAAGAACACAGAACGGAGACAGAACAGGTAGAGGACAGAAGCCACAGCAAAGGGGAGGGGGAAGAGAAGAGGGAGAGGGGAAAAGGCACGGTGGAGTGTGAAAAGCAGAAAAAAATGTGTGACATAGAACGATGACACGAGAAGGAACAGCGGAGGAAAAAGCTGGGTGATATAAACAAGCCTTTCACCGTAACACGGCGGGCAGGGGAGGGGGCGGAGAGGGGAGAGGAGAAATGCGACACGGAGGGAAGGGGAGGGGGCGGAGCGGGGAGGGGGCGGAGAGGGGAGAGGTGCGACACGGCGTTAGACGGAAGGAAGAGAGGGGAGGGGGAGGAGAAAGAGAAATGCGACACGGCGGGAGGGGGCGGAGCGGGGGAGAGGGTGTGTGTGTGTTAGGAGACGGACGTGCACGCGCACGCGCTTTTAAGGTCAATGCGCATGCGCATAAGCTCAATGCGCATACGCATTGACCTTAAAAGTCACGGGCACTGCAAGGAATCGCCACGATTCCTTGCAGTGTGGATAAAGAGTGGATAACTCGCAATAGTCTCGCTTGCTCGATGCGCATGCGCATCGACAGGCGAGACCTAAAAACCGAGGCACGGAGTGGGGGATTGCTGGAGCTCGGTTGGGATTTGTTGTGTGAGGTCTCACTGCAGTGAGAAATCCACAGCTGGGTGTGTGCTTGGAGGGTGGGGGAGGGCTCCAAGCGTGAGGAGGGAGGGGGAAAGCCACAAACAAACAGGCAGACAGAAGGGAATATCAATGTGTCTGTGAAGCCGTGCTGATCAGCGAATGGAAAGGAAAAAATTGTGTTCAGGAACCAACATATATTAAAAACAAAGTACTGCCATAGTAACGGGAGCAGTCGACTTGGTGGCTCCAAAACGCACGACTAATTTAGCATATCCACCAAACAAAAGCAGCCATTTATGAAGGGCAGTAACAGAAGTAAGTAGGAAATATGGGAGGTTCTTCAACCACACATTCCAGCTACAGCATGCCTCGTTGACCAGCTCATGCTCACTGTGCTAGGCTCAATCTAAAAATATTGAAATTGATTTGAAAAAAAACAGCCATTTGTGCCTACGTTATCACCTGTAACTTCTTCTAACTATGTCAGATTTTCAAAAGCAATATACCGATACGTGCACTGGACCTTTCTGGTTGCTGGGATATATAGGGCTTGTAGGTTCACCAAGAACCTGAGGTACCCAGAGCCAATAACTGAATTGCACCATAAAAAATACAAACGGTGAACAATATCTATAAAAAAACCTATGTATTTCCAAAATGGGAACAAGATATGGAAGCAGTGCTTATTTGCACATCGCTGAATTTGAGGGCACCCATACTAGCATGTGAATTAGATGGCAATTTTCAAAATTGCTTCATTTTTTACACAGTCTTAAATTTGGAAGGCACAAATGCAGAAAAGGACAATTGATAACACTTGTTCTACTATTCTGTGTTCCTCTAAGTCTCCCGATTAAAAATAGTACCTCACTAGTGTTGGTAGGTCAAGTGCCCAAGACAGGAAATTGCCCAAAACGCAACGTTGACGCATCACATTTTTACTCTGAAGACTAACCACACTCGCAGCCCTGTAGTAATTGCACAAACTTTTAGTAGCAAGGCTACGGTGCAGCATACCCGTGCCCTAACAAGGTTAACTTTACTAACTATTAATTCCATAAACGTGTGAGATGTGATAACGCAGAGAGCTACACATTGTAAAGCTTAGAAAGCAATTTTTAGCATTGCTGCCTGCTCAACAACGTCCTATTTTTTCTCCTCAAAAAATTTCTTTGTGCAATGTAACTGGTAATTCAAATGCTGTGGTCAAAGTTTGCGAATTAGCAAAGAATGGCATCACTTATTTCATTCCATAGAGTTTGTTCCCCTAATTTCTATTTTAAACATAGCTCGATAAAGGCACAAATGCCAAAGCCAATAGTTAAAGCTCCGCTTTTTATAAGGGGCCGAATGGACAAACAAAAAAAACAACTCCGTCTTTTTATTCATAATTATACAAACAAGGGCAATGTCCAAATTTGCTGCCGCTTGCAGCTGACCCCCCCCCCCCCCCTTTGTTCCATTTACGGAAACAAAGACTTCAACAAACAAGTATTACCTCCTTTTTCCTGCTTTCGTTTAGTTGCTCGCCTATAAAATAGATTCAAAAAACAAAACCACTTTTCCTGCAGCATCATCTTTTTCTGCCACCACTACAGTACAGCATAACAGTAACAATATACAATTATTTAGTCTATGCTGTACTGACAGTATAATAACATTTTCAAACTCATAAGAAGTGAAAAAGTATCCATTTTTGTAAAAAGCTTTTAAAAAGCACTAACAGAGTTCATACAAAAAAAGAATGCATTTGTTAAGAACTGAATGTGCATTATGGAACATGAATATACAACTTTCCAGTTTTCAGACAATCGTTTAGATACATACAGCAATGGCTCATACGCCTTGTGACGACATCGGAAGCGCTGCAATATTTTTTTATAAAGATAATAAATGTACTTACCAGCACTGTTGGAAGAGCCAGACTGATCAAGAACTGCTTACAGAGTTGTTAGTGAAGCCATCAAACTTCGTTGCTAGGGCACTGTGTGCAGTGCGGGCATGGGAAGTAGTGGCAAAAGGCACAGCTGTAGGGAGTCATGCACACCATTGCGTTTTTTTGGTGTAAGAACTTTCAGTTATGAAGAAAATGATGAAATACTGGCAACATTTATAATTATGTGGAAACTGCCACAAAATAACAGATACATCGCTATTTATGCTCTATAACGTAGCTTACAAATATTGCCAAAGACAATAGCTCTAGCTAAACACTTATAAGGTTCCAAAGGCGAGACCTAGTGGCTATGCCAATGCTTGTTTAAAAATGTTTCACGGCAGACAATAATGGTTATTCCAATATTTTTAGGGTTCAGAGATGGGTAGGGTGAAAGAGTAGTATGGGATTTTTTATGTTTCCGGTGAGGGTAGTGTTAAGGGGTTGTAGATTTCACAGAATGGTAGCGATAAGAAGATTTAGGAGGTTTTTAGGTCACGGGTGAGTAGCATAAACGTGTGGTTAAATATGTTTAGGATGGATGGGGTAACATTAAGGAGTAGTGTGGGCTTTTTAGGGTTCAAGGATTGATAGTATAATAGAGTAGTAAGGAGTTTTTAGGGTTCAGGGAAGGATAGCACTATGAGGAAGTAAAGGGTTTGTTAGTATCAGGGATGTGTAGCATCAAGGATAGTAAGACGTTTTTAGAGGTCTGAGAAAAGTAGCATTAAGCGTACTAGGGATTTTTTAGTGTTCAAGTAGGGGTAGCATTAAGGGTTATTGAGGTGTTAGACCTGACAGCCATGGGCTGGTCTTTCTCCAGCTTTTACGCCTGCCTCCCTATATTTTTTTCTGGCTCTAAGACTCTACGCACTTTAGCGCTGCTAATAATCCGTGCTAAAGTGTGTGTGTGTGCGCTCGCTCTCTCCTAAAACATGGTAACATTGGATCATACCCAATTGGCATATTTAATTTGCTTATAACTCCCTAGTAACGTGCACTACAAGTGCCCCAGGACCTGTAAATTAAATGCTACTCGTGGGCTTGCAGTACTAATTGTATCACTCACTTAAGTAGCCCCCTAACCTTGTCTGAGGCCTGCCATGGCAGGGCCTGCACATGCAGTTTGCTGTCACTGTGCCGTGGCAGGTAAAACTATTTGCCAAGCCCTGAACTCCCCCTTTTATTACATAGAAGTAACCTCTAAGGACAGCCCTTGGCAACCCAGAGGGCAGGTGCTATGTAAGAAAAGGGAAGGACATGTGCTTGTCTGCTTTACATGTCCTGGTAGTAAAAAAACAGCCAATTTCGTTTTTCACTATGGCGAGGCCTACTCCCTTCACAGATCAGCTTTGGGAATTTCCTTGCTTGCATCTAAGTGGTAATTCCTGATCCCAGGGCAGTAGCTTCATCATGTTTGGTATAGGTGGAATAGTAGTGATAAACGTGCTTTGCTGGTAAGGTGGAATTTAACACTACTAGTGCAGAAATGCCACTTTCAGGCAGTGGGCATTTTCTGCTTTTAACTTAGCTCTATGCGACTTCCAGCCTGTCTCCAATAAACATCTGGGTAGGGCGACAGTTCCCATTCATGCATTCCTCCCAGATAGCCATAAATCCAGGAAGCCAAGGGTGGCTGAATACTCCTTGGCATAAATCTGCATTCCAATGGCCGGCCTTGGCAAACTGTAGGAAAGGGAGCTCACACCGGGAAATCAAGGAGTAATGATCTGAATCCACACAAAATTCTGGTTATCCCCATAGATAACCTTGCAGACAGGACAAGCTTGAAAGGGGTGCTCGTGCACCTCAAAGCCGCTCTTTGAAAGTTACAAGGTTCCTCCACATCAAAGACTCATATGGGTATAACTACTGGGTCTCTGACCCTCCCAAATCAGACACTTTGGACCTACACCAAATCTCCGTCAGAAGAACTGCAGTGCTGCTCAAAGGACTCAACCGGGCAGTTTTTTTTCTGGAAGGACTGCTTTTCTGTTTGTTGCCCTGGTGCTCGCTGCTCTCTGACTGCTGGAAAATTAACTAGACTGTGCCTTCCCTCTAAAGGGATCTCAAAGAGCTTGTTAGCATGCCTCCTGTTTCTGAAGTCTCAGGGGCACAAAAGACTTCTTGCAGTTCTGCTGGTTTTGTTGGACTCAGTTGTCTGTGAGTCCTACCCTTGCCTCAGGTGCCCATTCACTGGAGATAAGATAACCCAAGCACTCAAGCAAATGGCACAAGGTAAAACTCCAGCAGCCAACTGCTGACCTGTGGAATTATTTTCTGCTTCGCAACGCAGCTCACCTCACACCTGCACTGGGTTTTCTATCCAGCATACTCTGCTGGCATACTCCCCCCATCACTATGTGACACGGTGTTGGTGGTCCTACACAAACCATACATAGACCCATTGCTTTTGGGGTCTACCACCCCTATATCTCTTAAACACCGATCGTAAGATCCTTGGGAAGGTTCTCACAAAGTGATTGATATCTATAGTGCAACATATGGTAGATCATGACTAGAATGGTTATATACCCGGTAGGAACACCTTTTAAATCTATGTCACCTTCTCATGCTTATGGCCTGGACAAAAACACCAGGTAACAATCCATAGGTTGCCTCCCTAGACATAGAGAAGGGTTTGACACCCTGGGATGGAAGTACCTCCTTGAGGCCCTCAAGAGATTTGTAATAGGACTGAAGTTTCTGAAATGGGTTGCCCTACTATATAACACAACTTGCATGAGTGATGTTATTGCGAGCCGTTTCGAATTTAGCGAGTTACCCTAACACGGCTTCCCCTTGTTCTCGATTATTTTCGCCCTAGCCATGGAACCTCTTGCATTTGCACCAGACTGGGGTATTTGGGTTGCTGCTAGGTGGCATATTACTTCATTTTATGCTGATGATGCACTAGTGTACCTCCGGGAAGAGGCTGGCAACATCCCTCGACTAATGGATCTGTTGTGGCTCTTTGGAGAGGAATCGGGCTTGATGGTAAATTGGGATCAATCACACCTGTCCCCCATGACAGGACTCTCAGACTAGCATTGCCTACGGCTCCCGACCGACCCACTTCCTTGGAGCCATGATGCCTTTAGATATCTTGGGGTCAGAATATCCCACGTGGCAAACGATCTGGGGGAGAGCAATATAGGGAGGGCCCTGGTGGGGCACTTAGTTTGCTGTCCTTTTGGACTTCCCTTCGATTCTCTCCCAGGGGATGCATCATCATCTCTAAAATGCTGCTCTCCTGTGACTTTTGTATTTTTTTTTCAGCCATCCCTGTCATATTGCCAAAGCAATTGTTCATAGAACTACGCTCACTCCTGATTGTGGTAGTATGGGGCAAGGAATGGGCAAGAGTAGTGATGTCAAAACTGTATGCCCCACTATAAGAGGGCGGCCTACGGGTATCAAATTATGAATACATTCAGCTGCAGTGACCAGTGTGCTGGCTAGCCAGCCATAACTTATCTGTACTTAGACACTGGCCTGATGCTGCGTCGCCCTCGGCAGTCCTACGATGGCTTGTCGGCTCTGACATGGACGTCTCCAGAGAACCCATAAATGTTTTCATAAGGATTGTTAAAGCATGTTGGCAATCCTACACAGCTCCACACCGCACGATTCTCCCATATACACCTGTGTTATCCTAGTGTTCATTGCTCCATCCAAGACAGGATGGGACCCAGTGGACCAAGGCTGACCTCACTACATGGGGTGACCTTTTCAACCAAAAGATCCTATGCACTTTTGAGGGCCTAATGGACAACTTCGGTATCCTGCCGGGCTCCTTTCCTATTTTTCCCTCCCTCACGTGCCACCTGCCCCAGGTCTGGCACAAGACACATGAAGACCCAGAGACCTCGCAGTTACTAAAAACACTACTTACACAAGGATACGCATGCAGCGCAATCACTTGCCTATATGGCTCCTTATGCACCGACACAAGTATCCCACTTACAACATTGCACACCTACTGGGTTACCACATTGACGATCCTGCTCACTGACAAATAATGAACGCAGTGCATAGCTATGCCTAAAATAATTCCCGCCAATGCTCGACCTAAATATACCCAGTTCAACTTCCTGCACCATACCAGTCTTGGACCTGCGGCATAGTCCGTATGTATCAAGGCGCTAGCGATATCTGCCACAGCTGAGCGTCTGCTGAAGCGGACTTCATACTCATGGTGTGGTCCTGCCCTCTTATCAGCTTTTATTGGGTCACGGTGCTAGATTACATTTCACAAATCATGGGTTCCCCCTTCCTAAGGGTGCACCTCATTGTCTGCTGGGCCTTACCACACTCACAGTAGAGCGGAAACCCTCCAACAAATTTTTTTACGTGGCCCTGTTCCTTGTCAAATAAAAAATAGCCATTAGCTGGCAATCGACCCTCGCCTCACCCCTAGCATTGTGGCTCACCGATTTCTGTCCTGCTATATTGCCTGATAAAAGGTCACTGCACAAACTAGGGGTGGGGCCAATTTGAGCATCTCAACTAATTGATTGCTGGATACTTCATTCCATGTGTACCAAACAGGCAGTGTGACTTCCATTGCGGTCCCTTATTATATTTCCTTCTGCAACAATTTTGTCCTGAGGATTGTCTCGCTGATTCAGTTCAATTGAGACCAAAACGTCGAAGGCACGTCCATCTTTCCTTCTTTACAAACTGTTCCCCTTCACTTATGGACTATTCATGCTTCAGCGAAGATCAATACTATATATCTCTGAGAGTGGACATTACCTATATGAACGCATGTTCATCTGTTATTTTGAACTGTGAAGGTATAGTGTTTTCTTTTGTTTAAAAGCTTTATTTGAAGAATAACAGAGTTACAGCAATCCAGTAATGCATAAAGAGTAGTTAAAATAAGAAGTATAACAATAAAAGTTGCTGGAGCTCAAAAAACAGAAGAGAAAGCTATTTTATACATTTTAGTATGGGAAAAGAAAAATAAGAGGGGGGAGGAAGGAAAGGGAGAGGGAAATTCATAAGACAGATAAGGCATATCAATTTGGGATAAATAAATAGGTGCATAATGCAAGAAAAGTGAAAGATAATTTCAACAATTCAATAAATATGTTAAACCAATAACATATAAGAATAAAAAAACAGAAAAACATTCAAGGCGGTTTAACATTTTCAGCTTTTGAACGACAATTATGTGGTAACGTTAAACTATCTAAGTAAGTCGTAAGAGGTAACCAAAAGAGATCTCTATTAAGCTTTGGTGTGCAGGAGGAGGAAAAAACAATATCAATTCGATGAAAGTGACAGAGACTGTTCCACCAGTGTTTGACAGAGAGATTTTTGAGAGTTTTCCAGTTAAGTGTAATATGTTGGAAAGCCAAAGCAAGCATGAGGTTGAGAGACCGTGTATGTGGGGGAGAAGATCTAAAGAATCTGACAAACTACCAGAAAAAAGGAGAGGAATGGAATAAGGAATGGAAATATTAAAAATACGATTAATATAGGACCAAGTTTTCTCCCAAAAAAGTAGAGACTGAAGAACAGAGGAAAAGAAGATGTAAATGATCAGCATTGGAAGAACCACAAGACCAGCAATTAGTGTCAGTAGAGCGAGAGAAGCGAGCCAAGGAAATAGGATTGAGGTAAAGTCTATGACATAGAAAGAACATTAATTGAGTGAGAGATGCAGAACGAGAGATTTTAAGGGAACAAGACCAAAGTTGATCCCACAAGGAAATACTGAAGGTACATTGTTGATACATTCATGGAAACTGCTGTTTTTCTAAACTGTACATTGATTTTTTAACCACATTACGATATACACCTGCGTTTTTTAAGGTCTCGCCTGCCAATGGGCTTGCGCATTGCTGGGGAGGATTATAGTAAGGGGAAAAGAAAAGTGTACCAAAGAGCTTTGGAATGCGGATTATGGCCAGTGCATGTGAGACATTCAAGCGCGAAGCTGGCATCTGGACTGCTTTCGCCAGCGCGCGCTCGGCCTAATTTCCTGCTCCCCCTCTTACTTTCGTTATCGCTCACACCCCATATGCTCGTTCCCTCCCACCCTTTCGACTTCAAAGAAACGCCGCTCCCCTGCTTCCCCGCCCTTCCGCCACGCAATGCAGAGAGCTTGTTTTAAATACAGCTCGCACTGTGCAATGTTGAGCCCATGCTGGGACTCAAAGCCGTTTCAGCAGTTTCTTAGTCGGCAACTAAGGCCATATGCTCTGCCTTGGCTGCCGTGCTTCTCACACCCCATATGGTCGTTCCCTCCCACCCTTCCGACTTCAAAGGAACGCCGCCCCCCCGCCACGCAATGCCGAGAGCTTATTTTAAATACAGCTCGCACTGTGCAATGTTGAGCCCATGCTGGGACTCGAAGCCGTTTCAGCAGTTTCTTATTCGGCAACTAAGGCCATATGCTCACCCTTGGCTGCCGTGCTTCTCACACCCCATATGCTCGTTCCCTCCCACCCTTCCGACATCAAAGGAACGCCGCTCCCCTGCTCCCCCGCCACGCAATGCCGAGAGCTTTTTTTAAATACAGCTCGCACTGTGCAATGTTGAGCCCAAGCAGGGACTCGAAGCCGTTTCAGCAGTTTCTTAGTCGGCAACTAAGGCCATATGCTATTCCTTGGCTGCCGTGCTTCCGCCGGCTTTTCTAATTTTTACCACATGAGATCATTTGACTTGGATGTCCAGCCTCGTGAATCTCGTGCTCAACTTCCCTCTCAGTAAACCCGGGGAGTACCTTACTGAGGCTACTCCACAGGGAACCTCTGTGTCTCCCCGTGTTTGTGGGGGGTTGTGAGGACGTGTAACTTGTTTCCTTCAAAGCAAGGGTCTCTGGGCTGACAGATGCCCTTCATATCTCCTCTTTCAAGGACGGTCTGCTCCGTCCTCTTTCAATCCGAGGCTCTCACCACTGACACCATACTTGGATGTTAATCTCTTCAGTTATATCTTTTACTTTCTTTCCCTGCCCCTATCTTTTTCCCTCTCCTCTCTTTTACTCTTTTTCATTGTCTTTTACAATCTTTCTTTTATGACCTAACACGATGTTCTCTGTCTCTCGCTGTATCTATTATACTCTCTTTTTGCCTTGTGTTTCTCCCATTCTCTATTATTTTTCTTTCTCTGACTCTTTTCCTTCTAAGTCTCTCTCATTCTTTGCCTTTGTCCATCTCCCCCTCTCTCCATTCATCCTTTCTTTTTCACTCTCATTTTCTTTGCCCCTCATTCTCTCTCAATCAATATTACATGTTCACCCTCTCTGTCCCTCTTCAGCATTACCTTTTTCTCTCTCTCTCTATCTCTATCTCTTTCTCGCTCCACCTGTTGTCTCTCGCTTTCTTCTGTTTCTAACTCATCTTCTATTTTTCCCTCCCTCTTTATTACACCTTTTCTCATCCTTTGTCCTTCCCAAGCTCTCTGTCACTGTCTGAACTCTCTCTGTCCATTCATCCATCCATCCATCATCCATCCATCCATCCAGCCAACCACTCCACACAATTACACTCTACTGAATACAACACACACTCCACACAATACCACTCAGTGCCACATAATTATATGCTACATAATTACACTGCACTCAATGCAACATACACTCCAAATACCACTCCGTGCCACATAATTACAAGCCACATAATTACACTGCACTCTTTGCAACATATACTCCAAATCCCACTCAGTGCTACATAATTACACAGCACTCAATGCAACATACACTCCAAATACCACTCAGTGCCACATAATTGCACGCCACATAATTACACTGCACTCAATGCCACATACACTCCAAATACCACTCAGTGCCACATACTTACACTGCAATCAATGCAACATACATTCCAAATACCACTCAGTGTCACATAAATACACGCCACATAATTACTCTGCACTCAATGCAACATACACTCCAAATACCTCTCAGTGCCACATAATTACACTGCACTCAATGCAACATACACTCCAAATCCCACTCAGTGCCACATAATTACACGCCACATAATTACACAGCACTCAATGCAACATACACTCCAAATACCACTCAGTGCCACATAATTACACGCCACATAATAAAACTGCACTCAATGCCACATTCACTCCAAATACCACTCAGTGCCACATAATTACATGCCACATAATTACACTGCAACCAATGCGACATACATTCCAAATACCACTCAGTGTCACATAAATACACGCCACATAATTACACAGCACTCAATGCAACATACACTCCAAATACCACTCAGTGCCACATAGTTACACACCACATAATTACACTGCACTCAATGCAACATACACTCCAAATACCACTCAGTGCCACATAGGTAAATGCAACATAATTACACTGCACTAAATGCAACATACACTCCAAATACCACTCAGTGACACATAATTACACACCACATAATTACACTTTACTGAATGCAACACACACTCCACATACCACTCAGTGCCACATAAATATATGCTACATAATTACACTGCACTCAATGCAACCTACACTCCAAATACCACTCAGTGCCACATAATTACACACCACATAATTACACTGCACTCAATGCAACATACACTCCAAATACCACTCAGTGCCACATAATTACATGCCACATAATTACACAGCACTCAATGCAACATACACTCCAAATACCACATAATTATATGTTACATAATTACACTGCACTCAATGCAACATACACTCCAAATACCTCTCAGTGCCACATAATTATATGCCACATAATTACACTGCCCTCAATGCCACATACACTCCACATATCACTCAGTGCCACATAATTACACACCACATAATTACACAGCACTCAATGCAACATACACTCCAAATACCACACAGTGCCACATAATTACACGCCACATAATTACACAGCACTCAATGCATCATACACTCCAAATACCACTCAATGTCCCGTAAATACACGCCACATAATTACACTGCACTCAATGTAACATACACTCCAAATACTACTCAGTGCCACATAATTACATGCCACATAATTACACTTTACTGAATGCAACACACACTCCACATACCACTCAGTGCCACATAAATATATGCTACATAATTACACTGCACTCAATGCAACCTACACTCCAAATACCACTCAGTGCCACATAATTACACTGCACTCAATGCCACATACACTCCACATACCACTCAGTGCCACATAATTACATGCCACATAATTACACTGTAATCAATGCAACATACATTCCAAATACCACTCAGTGTCACATAAATACACGCCACATATTTACGCTGCACTCCATGCAACATACACTCCAAATACCACTCAGTGCCACATAATTACACACCACATAATTACACTGCACTCAATGCAACATACACTCCAAATACCACTCAGTGCCACATAATTACATGCCACATAATTACACAGCACTCAATGCAACATACACTCCAAATACCACATAATTATATGTTACATAATTACACTGCACTCAATGCAACATACACTCCAAATACCTCTCAGTGCCACATAATTATATGCCACATAATTACACTGCCCTCAATGCCACATACACTCCACATATCACTCAGTGCCACATAATTACACACCACATAATTACACAGCACTCAATGCAACATACACTCCAAATACCACACAGTGCCACATAATTACACGCCACATAATTACACAGCACTCAATGCATCATACACTCCAAATACCACTCAATGTCCCATAAATACACGCCACATAATTACACTGCACTCAATGTAACATACACTCCAAATACTACTCAGTGCCACATAATTACACGCCACATAATTACACTGCACTCAATGCAACATACACTCCAAATACCACTCAGTGCCACATAATTACACACCACATAATTACACAGCACTCAATGCAACATACACTCCAAATACCACTCAGTGCCACATAATTACACACCACATAATTACACTGCACTCAATGCAACATACACTCCAAATACCACTCAGTGCCACATAGTTATATGCAACATAATTACACTGCACTCAATGCAACATACACTCCAAATACCACTCAGTGCCACATAATTACACACCACATAATTACACTACTGAATGCAACATACACTCCAAACAATTCAACTCAGTGCACATAATTACACGCCACACTATTACACTCTACTGAATACAACACCAAATACTAACATTGAAACGCTACATAGACGACGTCTTCTTAATCTGGCAAGGAACGGAAGATGAAGCAAAATCCTTCCTGACATGGCTAAATGCACAAGATCGTTTCCTAAAATTCACTAGTTCCATGAGCAGATCAAGTCTAGTGTTCTTAGATTTGAACATATATGCAGAATCAGGAGGTCTCATTACAACAACCCATTTCAAGGAAACAGCTCGTAACTGTCTGTTAACATATGATAGATTTCATCCGCAACATCTCAGACAAAACCTCCCCTTTGGTCAATTCCTGCGACTGCGGAGGAATTGCAGCCACAAGGAAGACTACATCATTCAAGCAGAGGATCTGAGCAATAAGCTAAAATGCAGAAAATACCCCAAAAAACTAATAAAAGAAGCCAAGAAACGGGCTGGTAATAGCAACAGAGATGCCTTACTGGAACCAAAGGAGAAATCTGAAACAGAAAACAAAAGACCAATCTGCATTACAACATTTAATCAAGTATCTGACACAGTAACCAAGATAATCAAAAAACATTGGCCTGTGGTTAACAGTGGTGGACTAAACATACCCACCCCCATGTTCAGCCACCGCCGGGGAAAAAACCTAAAAGATTTTTTGGTTCACACTCGCCCAGCACTCACAATCCCTACAGTGAGAACACAACCACTACCAAGTGGGCATTTTCCCTGCAACAATTGCAGTGTCTGCCATTTAACATCAGTGACAAAATCAGTCAGTTTCAATAACAACACCAAATGGGAACTAAGAAGTTTTTGCAATTGCAATACCAGTGGGGTGGTGTACCTAATAACATGCACCTGCAATTTACACTATGTAGGCATGACCACCAGGAAGGTCAGTACCCGCATAGTGGAAAATAGGAGCAACATCTGCTGTAAACGAGCTACAACCAGGATGACGAGCCACTTCATTGAGCACAACCACACACCCAATGACTTGACGTGGGTGGTGTTGGAAAGTGTAAAAAATAAGGACAACCAGGAGAAAATTCTGCATGAACGTGAACAAAGATGGGTGTTCAAATTACACACAGACACCCATGGGTTAAACGACGACATTCCCTGGGGTGCATTTAGAGACTAACGTGGCCCACACTACCAACCAAATTAATTCTGAGTAACACAAAACCTGTATCACTTCGGGAACACCGAAAGCAAGTGTCGATATATCTGAGTATAACATCCTCTAACAAAACCTGCAAATGATGTTGAGTAATGAATATTGTAACCCATTCACCAGACTCAGAAGCCTGACTTCCTAATCCTGGAGATCGTGAAATATCGGATGACAGACCAATTTCTCGAGAAGTTAGAAGGAACTAAGTGCTCAAGCCACCACAGGAATTCAGACCGGCATTAATAGAGACCCCAACATACAGGAAACGAACAACATTTTCTTTTTCAATTACGGGTTTCTAAATAGAAAATAATGAAAGCTTAATACGAGAAAACTAATGTAAAATTATTCTTTTTACAAAAGCAACTCGAATTACGGCCCTACAAGGGTTTTTCCGTTTATGTCTTCAACCCTTGACCTGTTCCGCTGAGCAAACGTCCTCCCAAAATGGCCACCAAGCATCGAACAGTCTAGTTCTCACAAACTTCCAAAACCCGGAAACGCGGCAACCTCAAATACACCGTCCACCCTACCGCCGTCAATATGCGGTCGGGAGGGGAACGAGTAGGTAATGCCGAGCGGTTTCGCCGATAAGGAAGTAAGTACTTTTACGCAAAGGGCAAGCGGGCATGATCACTTCCCGATCGAAGCGAGGGTCCCATACTCTCCACAAATACGCGATTTCCTCGTGAAAACGCTATTTTAACAATTTTATACAAAACCCAACAGCAATGCTTCCATGAGGTGATCCCGCCCCCGCCTGAGACCATGAAGTGCAATTAAGCACCAATACATGTAAATATGCTTTTACCATGATGAAATTCGATATACGTGTTGTGTGTCTTGTCTATAGTCACATTAAGTCCTGTGTTGTTTATATGTGTGAATTCACAAAACCACAAATTTCATATCGCTCGTTTCTATATGCACTGGACTTGAGAGCCTGCATGCACCAATATGGTGCACAAGGGACACCACCACCCTACAGAAAATGTGAATCATATGTGTGACCCCCTTGCTCTTAAGGAGGGGACTTTTGCCACTAACTATGTGTCATTCTTTTTTACAGAAACATCATTAAGGTACAAGTCGTATGTATAACAAGCATGTTTTAAAATTAACAGCGCATAGAGAATAATCTCATTAATCCTATTCATTAGAATATAGGAGTGGTATATACAGGGCTGGACCCTGTATGGTCCTGATGAAAAGCTTGGGGAGCTTGAAACATGTTGACCAAAGAACACTGATTTGACCTTACTCAAGGTTAAATAGCAGTGTCACCCCCATTTTAATATACCAAACTAGGAGCAGAATAAAATGGTTGAGGCCCACTAGCACGGTATTTTTAATTCACTCACCCACTCCACCACCACATCACTTTACACCACACATAGTCTTTTCACAAATAAAGTGCTCCTGCGTAGTTCGCTAGTCGCAGCACGCCCCTTTTCGTAGAGAACTGGGATGGCCCCAATGATGAAGCATGTCACCGTGGGGAAACCCCGGTGAGTGAGGGGACTCTAGAAAGAATTTTTTCTTTCTTCTTTTTTGGTAAGCACTGACATAATTTATGCAGTAACCATAACACACAAATTAGGTCTCTGAATCCATCACCCTGGGTTCCTGATCTTTTGATACAACATACACTCCTCATAATTCCACTCAGTGCCACATAATTACACGCAACATAATTACACTCTACTCAATGCAACATAAATACACTCCATATAATACCACACAGTGCCACATAATTATATGCTACATAATTACACTGCACTCAATGCAACATACACTCTAAATAATACCACTCAGTGCTGTATAATTATATGCTACATAATTACACTGCACTAAATGCAACGTACACTCCAAATACCACTCAGTGCCACATAATTACACGCCACAAAATTACACTCTACTGAATACAACATACACTCCCCAGATTACCACTCAGTGCCACATAATTACACACCACATAATGACACTCTTCTCAATGCAACTTAAATACACTCCACATAATACCACTCAGTGCCATATAATTACACACCTCATACTTACACTCTACTCAATGCAACATAAATACACTTTATCTATCTGCCCTCACTCTAGCTGTCTATCTATCGCACTCACTATCTATCGCCATCACTCTATCTATCGATCACCTTCCCTCTATCGCCCTCCCTCTATCTATCGCATCACCATAGCAACACTCAGCGCCACCACAGCATCACTCAGGGGCACCACAACATCACTATGCGCTACCACAGCATCACTGAACGCCACAGCATCATTCGTCGCCACCTCAACATCACTCAGCGCCACCACTGCATCAATCTTTGCAACCATTCAACAACAACTGGTTCAAATATGTTCTCTCAATGTTTCAAGCTTTATTACAAGTGTTCCCAAAAATGTTAATTTATCACTTCTGTTCTTGGATTTTCGTCACAATAAAATACAATGAACATAATCTTCACAAAAGTTATTTACAAAAGCTATTGCCATTATAAATTACAATAACTTTTATTTAAGTATTAATTATTAAAAAAAATAAAAGCCATTTTTATTTGTAATATCAATACATCTAAGTCACGTAAATACAACACATATTGCATTACAAATGCTATAGGTGTCACATTTGCGAAAGTTAAAACTATTGGCATTGTAAATGACAAAGCAATTAATTTCGCTATTTTCAAAACCAACACATAAATAAAAAAATTGTCATTTACAATACCAATAGCTCAAACTTTCCTAATGCGAGACCTATTGCATTGCAAATGCTTGTTCTGTTTTGTCATGAGTTATTCGTATCATCTTTACCTTGGTACATTGATTAGAACAATACAATTGTATACTCTGTTACAAATCATTTATACAATTGAGTTGTAAAGAAATCTTTTTATAAGGCCTTTGGTTAAAAACTCTCTTGTTAGCCCATTTACCTTTCCGTAGTCTGACTAAGCCACTTACAACTAGCAGCTTAGAAAAAGTTTGAGTCAATTGTAAAGAAAGAAAAATCTAAAACATTTTGAAACAAATTTCTAGGAGTGAGTTTGAATACAGGAACACAAACGCCTTGTACAGTCAGGTGGCGCTCTCTGATCCCTAGGTAAATCAAATTGCAGACCTCTGCGTGCGCTGGTACACTATTGCTTGACTGGTCTGTAAATATACTCAGTGTTAATTCATGTACTCCAAGGAGATTGAGAATAGAGCAATTGGGGGGAACTATACAGCTGGGTATCTCTTGAGCGAAACATTTCAAAATATAATATCGGCTCAAAAGTAACCCAAAGCAACGGGAAAATAAACAGGGCCACTGGAATTATATGGCAGGGTAGCACCAAACTGACTAAATTATGCGGCCATAAAAGGGAAATTATTCGGCATAATGCTGCACATTTTCTGATAGTATTACTTCAATATTTTTTTAATTTTTACACATGGCAATTCTATCTGAGCAAAGATTTCACCCGACTATTACCAGGTTAGCAGCCAAATACAGAAATAAGCAACTGTAAAATGACCAGTTAACCTTTGTGAATGGCTTTTCACTGCCCGCAAACATGTTGCCATGTTTTTAGTAACTTTTGATCTGTTTGAGCTAGAAACAAAATGTATTTTGTTAAAATCTGCAGATGATGGATTATGGGCTAAAATAAGTGAATCCCTATCTATGGGAATATAGCCGGGGCTACAACAATGAATACTTTGAGTTTCCCTAAAAATAAGTTTTTAATTTACAGAGTTTTATATAGCGCAAACTTGACCCAAAGGTATTGGGTATCAGAGCGCTTTACATAGCAACCAGTTGCGTTACATTAAGACACATTCATTTTTTGTTAGGCATGTGGAGATTAAGTGATTTGCCCAGAATCACAGGATGTTCCGCGTCGTTGCTGAGACTCTAATCCAGTTCCCCAGATTCAAGGACGACTCCCATAGCCGTTAGGCCAACTCCTCTCCCCAAGTTAGAGTGAAAGTGGTAGAGAAAATTCCCAAATGACATTCACCTAGGTCTACTCAGAAGTATCCGCATCACAAATGGAAAAGCAAAACTAATACGAAATCGCAACAGAGCACTGATGGTGGTGAAGAAAGGGAAACATGAAACAGACCGCAAACACATGTTAAAATATAGAACTATCACCCGACAATTTAAAAAAGGAAACCTTTTGAATTTAAGTTACCGAAAAGCAGTTTAAAATAGGAATGATGTTGATTGCACAACACTGAATTAGCTAAGGATGAAACATGAATGTAAGGACTCAAAATCATGACTAGACCCACAAAAATATCGTTGTACCCGAAATAAATATGAATTTTGGTAGAGTATTAGAGCAGTATTAATTCAGTTACTAGCCCAAAATATGTTAAACAGTTTGCAAAAACAAGAAAAGGAATAGGCACAAATCCTGCGCAAAAGCTTGAAAGGAACTTTGATTGCAAGAGGTCCCATTTTCTCCCATGTACTCACCACCAAACTAGGCACCAATTGATGGTGCCACTGTAGTGATTTTACCAGGTCTGAAAGCCCCTGGATGGGCAGCGTCCCCACCAATCACAACTGCCATTGCAGCGATGTGATTGGTTTAGGGGAGGGAGGCTGCCTCCTTCCTGTTCCTGCCGGAGGCAGGAGAGCAGGAGCAGGCACCGAGCAGTTCTGGCGCCGAGAAAAAGCGGGACCCGGCCAGCTGACAGGTAAATTTTTTCTTTATTATATCATTAACCCCCCTCTCTCCTCCTCCCCGAGCGACTCCTCGCCCCCTCACCCAAGATTAATGCCAGCCACGACTGGAACTGTTACTTCCCCCAACACGCTGTTCCCTTCCTTGTGCCCTTCCCAGAACATTGTCCACTATCCTACCATCTTACTCCCAAAACACTACCCCTACATTGCCCCCTTCCCATCACTCAATCTTCTGCATTCACCCCCTTGGCATGCCACCCTACTACAACCAAAGCACTACACCCTACTCAGGCACCTTTCCCCTAAACAAAACAAAACGATGCCAAGCATATTACCCACTTTACTGACTATGGTCACAATGTAATCCCAACTTACGTTTGCATGGTGGTGGTGAGAGTAGGGCACCCCAAGGGCAGCAGACCCAAATTATGTTTTTTTAAATTTCTCTCCCCGGGCCTATCCTCATGTCCCAAGGGCCCAAATTCTGTTATTTTTCTGTAGGCTTCTTTGTCCACCGCATGCCCCACGGGTGGAGACCTCGACCTGCCACCTGTCTCACAGGCGGCGGGCCCAAATTCAGTTTCTTTTTTTTAATGCCACCAATGCCTGCCACATGGTACATGTGCAGTGGTCCCAAATTCCAGTATTCTTTTAGCACCCCCTCCTGCCTCATGGGCGGTCGGTCCCATGTTCAGCCAAGGAGTCTGAGGCTGCTGAGGGAAGAGCCCATGGTACAGAGAATATAGCAGGTGAATCTAGGAAACTGTAGGAGTTGGGATGGTACAAAACGTACCTGGTCTGTGACTCTGTCTCCTCTCTTCCTCTTTAGGTCTCGCCTAGCATTGCAGCGCATGCGCTACACGCTCTGCAAGACCTCTTGTAATCGAGGAGAATTTGGAAGTGGAGTGGAAGCTCTGCCATGCTTTTTATTGGCACACGTAATCCTTTATGGTAAACGCTTGATTTCTATTTGAAGTGAGGCTTGTTTGTTCCCTCCCTGTCTCCTTTTCGGCTTGCCCATCCGGACTGGATTGTGCACTTGCGGCGTGACATGGTGGGATTTATATGTTGGTTCAGTACTATTTTATTCCTACACTGTTTGGGACAATGGCAGCTACGCTGCATTTTCTGGTATGTGACTTCTTACATTTTGTGGCAGGGTATGCTCAGACGTGAGTCCCTTGGTCACTTTGCCACTGGATTCAAGCAAGCCGGGCTGAAGACGGCTGGAATGACAGAAACCGGTCCTCGGAAGCTTGTTTCCGGTCCAGGGAAGACATGGCTTGGCAGTTCGGGCTGGACTGTTCCCATGAGGCACAGGGTCAGACTGATTTGCATATAGCCATGTCTGAACTGGGGTGGCAGAGTGGGCTAAAGAACGGTGATGGATTAAACCCAGATCTTTTGACTGGGTGTGAGTGTTTGATTGATTCAGAGGCTCCGTCCATCACCACCCCCTTTTGTACCGCTTTCGGCCGCCATAAGTGTGGCAGGGTATGCTCAGACGTGAGTCCCTTGCTCACTTTGCCACTGGATTCAAGCAAGCTGGGCTGAAGACGGCTGGAATGCCAGAAACCGGTCCTCGGAAGCTTGTTTCCGGTCCAGGGAAGACATGGCTTGGCAGTTCAGGCTGGACTGTTCCCATGAGGCACAGGGTCAGACTGATTTGCATATAGCCATGTCTGAACTGGGGTGGCAGAGTGGGCTAAAGAACGGTGATGGATTAAACCAAGATCATTTGACTGGGTGTGAGTATTTGATTGATTCAGAGGCTCCGTCCATCACCACCCCCTTTTGTACCGTTCTTACATTTCATGGCGTTTTCACTTAAACACTGCGCTGCGTTCATTGTTTGGTATGTGAGTTCCTAGGTCCAGTAGCGGCCCGTGGAGGGAGTTCCATGGGGTGGTGAGGCGGGGTGAGGAGGGGCAGGGAGGGGGTGTAGTAAACTCCTGAATATGGATAAACAGAGGTAAGTAAACAATTAAATACATAAAACAAATTTTGTTTCCTCTGCCCCTCCCCCGCTCTGCCTCACCGCCCCACGGAACTCCCTCCATGGACAGCTACTGCCTAGTTCTCCATGGCGCATTCACTTAACAAACGGTGGCGCTGCGTTCTTTGGTATGGGAGTTCTTAGATTTTCATAGCGCTTTCACTTTAACAAACCGCAGTGTTTACTGTCTGGTTATTACAGGTATTTTACTCAGTTTTCGCTTCCCTGCGCAGCGGTGATGATATATATTGCATTATAGCCATCACTTTTGCACATTTTCCCCATGCACTTTTTTTCTGCAATTGTCACCTCGTCTCGGTTAAAGAAGAAGTATACAAGTAATTATTTCACAATATAATTATTGAGGTACGCGTGTGACATTCACATGGTCTCATATATATGGGCACTGTTTATCCACACGCAGTTAGTACCGGCTGCTAATGGCTCCTCGATCGCCTGTGCAGTGTGCGCGACAGCAGGGAGAAGGGTGGGGGACGCGCGTGCAGCTGTGCAAGGTGTTTCCTTTCGCGCCTGGCGTGTGAGGCTGCAGCCCCTCTGGAATGAAGACCTTTTGGGTCTTCTCTGCTGACGCAGGTGGAAAAAAGACGCAGCTGGGTTTAACCTTGCTAAAATTAGGAAAACTCTCTCTAGATTCGTGCACGATCAATAGAAGAAACTTGATTGTGATTGAAAGATTCCTAATTTGCCTATAAAAATGAAAAATATGTATTGAGATTAACTGTGCTGCAACATAACACATACAACAAAAGCAACTTTTCTGAAGTCAATGGCGCATTTACACGTTTACTCAGTGCATACATTTTAATAAAGAGTAGAGGTGGGCGAGCTAATAAGTTGCAAAAAACACAGTTGATGGACAGAATGTAGAACAATGTCATACATTCACCCCAGTACAAGGATCTGGGCCTAAATCCATCGTTTTTTTGCACTCCACACCACCCTGGGTTAGACACTGGCTATATGCAAATCAGCTCTGACCCTGTGCCTCATGGGAACAGTCCAGTCCGAACTACCAAGCCATGTCTTTCCCAGACCGGAATTAAGCATCCAAGGACCAGTTTCTGGCTATCAGCCTTCATCAGCCTGGATAGCTTGACTCCAGTGGTGTGGAGAGCCTGGGACTCACGTCTGAGTATACCCAGCACACTCGGGGTGAAAATTGCAAAAAACACAGTTGATGGACAGAATGTAAAACAATGTCATACATTCACCCCAGTACAAGGATCTGGGCCTAAATCCATCGTTTTTTTGCACTCCACACCACCCTGGGTTAGACACTGGCTATATGCAAATCAGCTCTGACCCTGTGCCTCATGAGAACAGTCCAGTTCGAACTACCAAGCCATGTTTTTCCCAGACCGGAATCAAGCATCCAAGGACCGGTTTCTGGCTATCAGCCTTCATCAGCCTGGATAGCTTGACTCCAGTTGTGTGGAGAGCCTGGGACTCACGTCTGAGTATACCCAGCACACTCGAGCTAATAAGTTAACAAGGAGAGCTGAGCTAAGGGTCTTGCTTGGCTTCTAGGCTCCTGCATGAGCCGAGCCCTGAAAATGTTTCCTATGTAAATAACATCACAAGCTTAAGGTAAAATATGATCACGTCTCTTCACAAATAAAAAAAGGTGTATTTCTTTAGCATGTGCAAACTTTTACATTAAGACGTCACATCCTGAACAAACATATTTGGAAGCCCTTTCATACACAAGAAAAAGGAGTTTTGATGAAATGAAATATTTGCCTAAGATCATTAATTTTAAGCAAGGAAGCCCCAGTTTATCCAGGTTTTCAGGTTTCACTTTGTAGAAATCAGCCACTAAATTTGTCTCTCTTTTTAGGTCTCGCCTAGCAATGCAGCGCATGTACTGTCGCCTTGGCGAGACCTGTTGTATTCGGTTTCTTGGCCGAAGGGGGACAGGACATGTGCACACGTACCGGACAGGAGTTGTGTACTCTTTACGCATGCACATCTCCTGTCCCCGCATAGGGCTGGCATTTCAACAAAGTGCGCGCTTTCACTTTCCCTCCCCTCGTCGGCTGCCAGAAGAGCAGGGACATGTTGTGGCAACTGCCAGACCAAGTTATGGTGACGCAAAGCAAACGGGGACCCAGTGTGCAATGCCTGCGGCCTGTACCATAAACTGCACAACATGAGTATGACTGCGGCGGTTGGCTCAGAGGGGAATGCACTGGGTAACGCGGCATTACCAGCTGTGGGGCTGTGGTTAGGAGAATGGGGGGCACACCCAGTCCCCATTAACTACGGGCGCATCCATCAGCGCCTCGTAGCGGCATGGTGTTCACCAGACCTTATTGGCTTCAGTTTCTGTTCCATTCCCCCTGAGAGCCGAGGCTGTTCTTCTCCCGGCAGTTATGCGGCCTTCCTTGAACTGACAAGGCATTCTCTTGGCTTCCTCAGCTGGTCCAATAAGGCGACCTCACAAGCTGCTGGTCATCAATTAAAAATACACAAATGCGAAGATACTACTCTGGTAGGGTGACCAGATCTTGAGAACCAAAAACTGGGAAATTTGGCAACCACCTCTAAAAACGTACCCAAATCTACTCAGACAGCTAGTGAAAAAACGGGACTGTCCGGGCAAGTCCGGGCCGTCCGGTCTCCCTATACTCCGGGCTTGTAAAATCCACCAAATATGCGCAGGGTAAAGCTAACAGAGCCCACACAATATTTCAGCCATACGAACAAAACGAGGAGGGTATACAATTTGATGATGTAAGCATTGTCACACGAAGCAGACTTTCAAACCACAAAAGAATAAAAACAAATCCAATGCAGAATGCGAATACCGATATCTTCAAGCAATGTAATTGTAGTATAATACATTTTAATTTGTAGCACCTGCTGCTATGGTCTTGTGGCTTATTAGCCATTTAGCTTGCAAGATATACCAGTGGCCAATTTAAGGGAACACATTTTACGGCCCCACAAAGCTGCAATTATTTATGAAGTCACTGTTCTAGGCTAGAAACCCGCGGTCTGTAAAGTGCAAACAGATTTTGGCAGCACATAAAGAGCTATCATACTGGCTATGTATTTGTGAAACATGCTGAATGACTCAAAATGAGAGCCTCATATTGCCATATCAGAAAGCGCCTGCATGCAAAAACATGTCCACCAGATCAGAACTGCGTCTCTTAAGATCAGTGGCACTGAAACGATTTTCAGGGAGAGGGAGGCTGCCAACAATGTTGCAGCAATTAAGACATAGGCAGCGCGAACACACCAAGCGTTTCATAAAGGACAAGTCCATTCAGGAGACTAGTCCAGGTGTGGTATGGAGCAAGGGGCTCATTATGAAGAATAGGTTATTAAAAGCATCATGTGATATAGCACACTTTCATTTACAGACATCATGTTTCCATTGATAAGGCTGCAAACGTTGCACTGATGCAGTTTTACTGATCGTACTATACAGCTCACATACAATAATGTGTAAAAATCTGGTTTCAACAAATGTTTATCTTTTACTCATCCCAAGTAAAGGGTCTTCATTTGTTTTGGTCCTATTAAATATTTGTTTCCATCACACATTTTAGGTGTGTTTTCCTAACTGCTGATGTTTGAAAAATGTGTACAATTGATGTACAGGTATTTACATTTTGTTGCGTAAAAAAACCAAGCATTTGCAATGCAATAGGTCTCGCATTTACCAGAGTTTCAGCTATTGGCATTGTAAATGACAATAATTTTTTATTTCTGTTTTAAAAACAAAAATACAAGGCATTGTCCTTTCCAATGTTAATAGCTCCAACTCGCGTAAATGCGAGACCTATTGCAAATGCTTGTTACGTTAAGCCTTTGTTTTTAGGTATTGTTTTAGGCAGGAGGAGATTATGGGGTTTGCCCAGATTCACAGGATGTTGAGCCGACGCCGAGATTTGACCCCTGACTCCCTAGTTCCAGAGTCGGCAGCTCTACGCCACATCCACTCCCAGTTTTCATCCCTCTGAGCTGGAAAACATTAGAACCGTTCAGTTGATTAACAATATATAAGTTATACCTATATTTAAAAAGGGGGCTAGGGACGACACCGCCAACTACCGTCCAATAAGCTTGATCGACTCAGTCCAAAAAGTTGTTGGCCGGGTGGTGCTGGAGAGGATCTTGACATGGGCAGATGAAAACAGGGTCCTCTCCAATTACCAGGCTGGATTTAGGGCTGCTACTGAGACAAAGGAAAAGGCGTTCAGGCTACTACTCCTATATTGGAAGGTGGTTCAAATAGGCAAAGGCAGTCTTTATCTTGCATTTATCAACCTAAAGACAGCCTTTGACCTGGTCCCTCGTGAGCGCTTGTGGCAGGTCCTGGCCGAGCAGGGGGTCCCTAGGAATATCTTGGATATGCTAATTCGCCACACGGTGGTAATTACGCTCAAGTGAGATGGGGTTCTCAAGGGCAGAAAACCGCTTGAATACCAGTGAACAGGGGCGTCCGTCAGGGCTGTGTATTAGCTCCCACCCTTTTCTCTTTGCATGTGAATGGAGTGGTTGAACATCTACAACGAATATCATCTGATGCTCCAGCCCTGGCGGGCGAAAGAATTCCCACCCTCCTGTTCGCTGACGACACCCTCCTCACCTCAAAGACCCCGAAGGGCCTGCAGAGCCTTCTGGATAGTTTTCAATCATTTTGTACTACTAGAGGGCTGATTAATAACACCTCAAAAACAAAGTTCCTAACACTAAATCCATCAAGGCCATTTAGGAACCCACCTTCACTTAATTGCGTCTCATTAGAGAGGGTTACGACATTTCACTATCTTGACATTCGCATTACCGATTCTATGCTCTGGAGATCCCACATGCAAAAAATGCTCCTGAACCACAAAAGGGTAGGGGGCAATAATAAAAGAACATTGCTCCTCATCGACCAGACCAATTGCCCCCCGCCCTCACGATATACAAGGCCAGAGCAGTGAGTTGCCGAACTCTGGGGCTTTACCAACATAGATTAAATCACCAGATCAGAAAACAAATTCCTAAAAGAGTTAATGATGCTCCCCCCGAGGACTCCCACTAAGCCCCTATTGTATGACCTAGGTTGCCACTCATTCAGAGATATTGCAAGACTTCGCCCCCTTCTGTTGTGGGCCCGCCTGTGGCGGACACCAGAACTGTCAAAATACGCAGCGGGACTAAGCGAAGTAATGGATAAAGATGGGTGGCACAAGATCAATTGGTTAAAAGATGTAAAAAAAACTCTTGTATGATTTTGGTGTTAAAGAGGCATGGATAAACAGAATCTCTCCATCCAGCTTACAAAGGGCCAAGAGAGCGCTGGCTCAAACTAATCTGTAAACAGCTGGGCACCCGTAGCTATTATGCTGCGTTGCGTATTCTAAGAACTGACGCACGGGATCTCTATGCTTGTGGACTGGCTAAATTCGTAAGATGGGTATGGAGAATTAGATTGAGAAACTTGAATGCCAATCTCTAAATATTCATGCGGTTATGTCTTTCCCGATTTTTATATTTTGTACTTTTTTCTACACTGAATAAGCTATTTTTATCTATTTATTATTCTTATTTTAATGAATTTTGCAAGTTTAATGGTACATTCTCTATTTGTGAAAATGTATTTTGTCTTATTTGTATAATTTTTACTCTGGAATGTACAGCTTTTAAGATATGCATTATCGAAATAAAGCTATTTTGACTGACTGACTGACTATATATATATATATATATATATATATATATATATATATGTTAATTAATGCCACGATACCCCATTGTGTTACTACATTACACAATTTAATTTTGTATTATCGTTATTAAGCGCTACATCAGAAGGATGTCGAACAGCAAGTTAAAATACACAAAAGACGCTAACCCAACCATTGAAAGCAGGCTGCCCATCATACATTGCACTTAAGACTACTGACGCCAAAGCCACTCCTATATACATGCTCACGCAGATGCTGACGAGGTCAGTCGATCTGGACACTAAAAAAGTGAAGTGTTAACAGATAAACTGTGATGAAGTCCTTGGGTTTGCGAAGTAAAGCTGAACAGCTAAGCAGAACTCGAAAAGCAGCCATGGGGAGGAAAACGCCTGTGGAAAGGCTGTCAGGGGATCCAGTCATTTTAAACAACATAAGTGTAATGTCCTGCGGGACACATTCTAGTGTCCCGCAGGAAGCTGTCCTCCCAGCCACTCCCTTGAGGGCTGGACACACTGCACCCACACACCCATCCATCACGGGTGCCACAAGTGACTTGGCCCTTGAATAAAAGGGCCCGAGTGCACGTGCTAGTGGCCAATTACTGTACCCTATCTCCTGGTGTACGTCTCAGTCATTCACGCCATGTGGGCCTGAGGCCCAGCGCCACACTGGCGACGAGGCGGGTCTTCCCCGCGTGTTTGTGGGTGTAGAAGCTGCGGTTCCTCACTGTGGAGACCAGGCATGTTTCCACCATATATGACAGCCAACTGATGGTGGAAAAGAGGAGGGTGACTGCGGAAGCATGGACACTGTCCCCGGCCCTAGATAGAACACGGCGAGTGGTGTTGGCGCTATCGGCGGAAGGCATAATACACTGAATGCCGGTTCCACAGGTCAGATAAGCACTGCCTGCATCACTCTGCCATCCAGCGTCAAGTGCCTTCAGGGCGCAACCAGAATGAAGGCTGCACCTGCCCCGATCGGGTTTTAACTCCGACCAGAAGAATCGGCTGCCTCAGGTCAATCCAGGTAGACTCCATCGCATGTAAGGAGTATCAGGATGACCCCACAGGGCAGCGAGCAAGCCAGAATCCTGCACCCCCACCAGGTCTGAAGCGCACCACGAGGTGCGTGCCGGCACCGTTGCCTCCAGCGCTCTTACTGCCTCCCAGCACGACTAAGCCAGCAGCTGCACCGCCTGACGACACCCTCCCTGCGGCGCAAAAAGGAAACCACTATCGGCAACTCACACCGCAAGGTCCCTCGCAGCAACCCGCGGTGCGATCCTGCGGGGCCGCACCTGCCCCCAGTAGCGCCCGCAATAGAGTGACAGTGACAAGGGCGCTCATCGTGCAGCGACCCTGGGCACAGCAGAAGAAAGTGCCTACCCTGCACTGGTCCCGGACATTGCCTGTGAAAAGGAGAAATCACAAGCACAGCAACGTCCATACCTAAGGCGGCCATCTGCATGGTGGTGAGAGTGATGGTCCTGCAGACGATCCAGTCTGATGCATCAGTGCAGCAAGGGGGCCTCAGACTATAGAGTCCTCCCACGCCCCTGACAAGAACAGAACTGCAGGTTGGTGCTTGTACCTCCAGGGGCCTGCACGACAATGGGCAGCCTGCAGGAAATGGCCAACAGCACCACCTAGCACCTGCCCCCTCCGCACTCCCCGCAGCAAAACGAAAGCCGGTGATCACCACAGGTAGGACTGAACCTACTCAGTGAGGAAGCTGCAAGCCACACAGCCCCTGCCCATAGAAGTAGATTGGGTTAAAATAGACAGGACAAACCAAGAGCCCAAAGAAGCAGTTCATTCCTTTTATGAAAGATTACTCCTGGTATTTAAACAATACAGTGGCTATGAAAAATTAAGTGAAAGTGACATGAGCCACTTCATTTATAGGTTTGTTTATGGCCTGAAACCTGAAATTGGAGAAATGATTGAAAACGGAATTGTCGCCTGGCAATCACTTTCAGTCGATGATATCCTGAGGAAGGCAAAATACTGCAGTGATGAGTTAGATGCAAAACAGAGGAAACTCAAGGAGAAAGCAATGTGGGCACAAGTGAAGGTAGCTGAACAGCAGATAGCAACCTTAGAAAAAAAAAATTTCAGCAGAATCCAGCAAAGTTCAAAGGGAATTTTGTAAACAAGCCTAAATTTTATATAAATATTGAAGAGCTAAAACAAAAGCTGCCTTGTTTTAATTGTGGCGAAATTGGACACTGGAAGCAAGAGTGTAAAAATCCGCCCAGAAATTAAAAAAATTCATCATTAAATCCACAGATGCAGAGTGAGATAAATCAGCAGCAACAGCTACAGCGACAGTTAAATGAAATAAGTCAGCAGCAACAGCTACAGCGACAGTTAGTGAATCAGCAGAGCCAATTGAATCAGCAGAGCCAAATTCCACAGCCACCCTTGCCAAATTGCATGAATACACAGAGATACAGTCCAGAGACGAGTTTCTGCGGAGCTGAACAGGTAAAAAGATCACAAAAAGTAAATGTGTCAAATGTCTCTCAACAATTTTGGCTAAAAGAAAATGAGAGCAGTGACTCAGAAGATTACTCATGACGGTGCCTGAGAGAGGAAGAAGAGTGTGTGCTTGGAGACACTCTTGAGGTAGATCAGGCAGGACCATCTGTAAATGGTAAAGTGAATGACAAAGATATTGCTTTTCTTGTGGACACTGGTGCTGGTAGTTGGCGTAGCTAATCAGCAAATAAAAACAGATTTGACCAAACCAGTTGATGTAGAAATTGGAAATTACAAAGACAAACACAGATTTGTTGTCTGTAACAGCAGTCCTGTTAATCTATTAGGACGTGATTTGTTATGCAAGATGAATTGCAAAATATACTGCTCACCGGATGGTATTGAGCTAAAGACTTTAGAAGAACATGGTTGTATAAATTGACAATGCTAATGGTTGACGAAGAAAATAAAATGTTCCCTGCTTTTGATGAAAACAATTTACCTGAAGAATTGAAAGAGGCAGTTAATCCGAAGATTTGGGATTTAACTGGTGATGAAATGGGTTTAATGAAACATGTGGACCTAGTAAAAATTACTGTGAGACAAGGAATAGATTTTCCAAACATTCCCCAGTACAAAATGAAACCTGAAACTATTGAGGGTGTCATTCCTGTGATTGAAAAATTCATCAAGCAAGGTGTTTTAAGAGAGATTGAAAGCAGCCCATGTAATTCACCGATTATGGGAATCAAAAAGCCAAACGGAACTTACAGGATAGTTCAGGACCTGAGAAAGGTTAATAAAATAGTTGTTCCTTGCTGTCCAGTTGTACCAAACCCAGCGGTAATTCTATATCAGATTCCGCATGATGCAAAATGGCATACGGTCATTGACCTATGTAATGCTTCTTTACAGTTCCACTGCATCCAGACAGCCAACAAATGTTTGCGTTCCGGTTCCAGGATCGCATATTAGCATGGTGTCGTATTCCTCAAGGGTATACTGAGAGTCCATCTATCTTTAATCAGTTGTTAAAGAAATCCCTGGAAGATTTAAAGCTGCCTGGAGAGTCAACATTGGTCCAGTACATAGATGACCTCCTTATTGCAGGAAAAACAAGAGAAAATTGTGTACGGACACCATTACACTTTTGAATCGATTGGCAGATGAGGGACATAAAGTGTCACCTGCAAAATTACAGTTTTGCAAACAAGAGGTTAAATACCTTGGTCACAGAATTGCAAAAGGAATCAGACAAGTGACAATTGAGAGGATAAAAATGATTCGATCAATACAACTACCAACAACACAAAGACAGATCAGAATGTTTCTAGGAATGGTTGATTATTGTCGCCAATGGACTTGTGGGTTTTCGGTAATTGCGAAACCACTGCAAAGGTTGACAAAGGCAGACATAAAAGACCCGATTGTTTTGACAAAAACAGAATTGGAGGCTTTTGAAAAGCTAAAGAAAAGTCTCTGTGAAGCACCAGCATTGGGGATGCCTGATTACGACAAATAATTTGAGCTATACTGCAGTGAAAGGGAAGGTTGTGCATTATCAGTTCTCATTCAGAAACATGGAAAGATGAGAAAACCAATAGCATACTTCTCAGCTGTTCTTGATCCTGTTGCAAAAGCATTGCCAGGTTGCTTAAAAGCAGTGGTTGCAACAAGTGTAAGCCTTGAGCAAAGTGAAGGAATCATAATGGGGTTTCCTGTAAAAGTATATGTACCTCATTCAGTTGATAATGTGAAAAGAAGCACCAAATGTAATGTCACCAGGGAGAAACCGACAAGTATAAAGCACAACAATCAATTAAAAAGTACAAAAGTTTGTTTATTATTAAGTATATATACTCAGGATAAAAACATTAAAATTCTTATTATGTTCTATGAATTAATGATTAATGGTGTCATTTTTATTTTTGTATTGCGTTGATTGCTTAGAATAGGTTTTGTGTCTCATTTTATAATGTGTTATAATTTTAATGTTTTTATCCTGAGTATATATACTTAATAATAAACAAAATTTTGTACTTTTTAATTGATTGTTGTGCTTTATACTTGTCGGTTTCTCCCTGGAGACATTACATTTGGTGCTTCTTTTCACATTGTCTAATTTTCCCTGTCAAACATATTCTGTTGCTCAAACAGGGGGTCCTTGTTATTCACGCCTCATTCAGTTGAAACACTTCTTACCAGAAGTAAAACACAGCACCTGTCGAGTAACAGATTGACCAAATAGGAAAAGGTTATTCTAGGATCAGATAATGTATCCATTGCGAGATGTGTTAATCTCAATCCGGCTACACTTTTACCAGATAGTGTGGTTTCTGAAATTGACAATGAAACTGATGATATTGATCATGAGTGTTTGGATGTTTTGGAATACTGTACTAAACCCAGAAAAGACATCAAAGATGTGCCTTTACCAGAGTCAGACATTGTTTACTTTGTTGATGGCTCCTGTTTAAGAACATATGAAGGCATTCTGAGAGCAGCATATTCAGTTTGCACAGTTTCAGAAATAATTGAGGGTTCAACTCTTGAAGGAATTCGTTCAGCACAAGTGGCAGCATTAGTTGGTTTAATTTGTGCTTGTGAAAAAGCAGCAGGGAAAAAGGTTACCATAGTGACTGATAGTCTGTATGGATATGGCGTAGTTCATGACTATGGCCAGCTCTGGTCTCAAAGGGGTTATTTGACCTCTGCGGGAACTCCGATCAGGAATGCAAAATTGATCAAAAGACTGATCGATGGCATTCAGTTACCAGAAAAGATTGCTGTCGTCAAATGTGGAGCGCACAAAAAGGGAGAAGACTAAATAACTAAAGGAAATGCCTTTGCTGATGAAACTGCATGTTACTGTGCGAAAAACAATCTTTTACTTAATCGGGAAAAGGATAATGATCATGTAATGAACTCTCTCATGCTAATATCCGTAGTAGAAACATGGCAGGGAGAAAAGGATTTACAAGATGAGGCAAATGATGAGGAGAAAAACACATGGCTCAAAGAAGGTTGCAGACAGTGAGAGGAAGATGAAATTTGGGTTTACAAAGATGGCAGACCTGTTATGCCCAATTGTATGATTGCTGACATGGCACTGATGTACCATGGTCCAGGTCATTTAGGAAGAGACACAATGATTCGACTGTTCAGGGAAACTTGGTATAATCCAAAGTTTAGGATTATTGCGGAGTCACTTTGCCAGCGTTGTTTGATCTGCCAACAAATCAATCCAAACAGAAAAACAGTTGTAAGCATGGGAACCATAGGACGGGAGGGTGGTCCTTTTACCAGATTGCAAATGGATTTCATTGACATGCCACCACATAACAAGTTGAGATATGTCCTTGTTATTGTCTGTCTGTTTTTAAGATGGGTGGAAGCGTTCCCAACACATCACAATGACTCAGTTACTGCGGCAAAACTGCTTTTGAGAGAGATCATACCTAGATACGGATTTCCAGTGACTATTGAAAGTGATTGTGGCACACACTTTGAAAACAGATTGCTTAAATTAATTTGTGAGGCTTTCGGCACAAAGCAAAAATTGCACTGTGCTTACAGACCAGAAGCATCAGGTGTTGTAGAGCAGATTAATGGCACAATTAAAAACAGAATTTCAAAAATGTGCTTAGCCACAGGAGTAAAGTGGACAGATGCACTTCCACTTGTTTTGATGTCTTTGAGAAGCACACCAGATAAAAGAACAGGTCTTATCCCCCATGATATACTGAGAAGAGTAATGAGACAGGCTTTTGTTCCAGTTGGAAAATTGTTGACAATAAATGATAGTGCAATTTTAGATTACTGTAAGCAGCTGTCTGACGTGGTAACTTCTGTATTCCATCAGGTGGGAACAGATGTGATTTCAAAAGAAAAGGAGCAGGCTCATGATCTATTGCCAGGAGACTGGGTCAGGACAAAGGTTCATCGGAGGAGGAACTGTTTAGAACCCAGGTGGCAAAAAGCAAGACAGGTGATACTAGTCACATCAAATGCTGTTAAATGTAAGGGTCTGAAGAGGTGGGTGCATGCAAGTCACACCATTCGCGTACCACCTCCTGATAACCCTGATGAAGATAGTGATGACACTACAACTGATTCAGATTCAGAAGAAGAACCTGATGATCCAGATTCTGAAGATCGACAGGAAAGTCGACACATGGAAGATTCTGATGCAGATCAAGCATCAAATGAAAAAGATCTAGAAATTGTCGTTGTTGATTCAGAAAAAAGAACTGAAAAAGAAACTGTGTCAGAAGAGATTCAAGATCAGGAGAGTATTGAAAAGCAGATTGGAAGCTCTGAAAGCAGGAACGGAAATTCTGGAACTGGGAAGTTAGAAGTAATTCCAGAAGAAGAGGACGAATTGCCAAGTACCAGCTACAGAGATGTTGTTCCTAACGGAGTGAAGCTGCCGAGTAAAGAAGTTCCTAGATACAGTATTGAAATCTCTGAAACTGACTCGGATGAAAGTGATGAAGAGTCTGAAATAAGAACATTCAGAGAAAGGGCTTGGAAAGCTGAATGTAATGAAATCGAGCCTAAGAAAAAACTCTTGAGAAAAGGTGATGTCTGGCCAAAAGAAGACCTGAAGTTCAAGTTGGTGAAAAAATCAAAAGAACAGATTAATGAGATATCCAGTCAGAAGAGTGAATCAGACAAAAAAGAACAAGTTGGAAAGAAAATTGAAGTAATTAGCAGAAAAAGCAAAAGACCATTGTAGCCAGATCAGAAATACAAGTCTCCAGAGTGGGCCTATATAATTATCCCACCAGTAGTTGAGGTCAGTAGCAGCAGTCAGGAAGATTTGGAAGAAAATAGTGGCAATGATTAGGTTTAGCTTTCTTTGAGTTGAGGTTTATTTTTGGCATAAAGCCGAAGAAATTGTGTTAGGTGACACAAGGTCAAAGAAACTGTGTTAGCTGGAAACACTTTTTATGGATGCAAGGTCGAAGAAAAGCTGTTAGAGGATTACTAAAAAATTTTTTTTAAAGGGAGGGTATTATTTTAATTAAATACTAATTTAAATTTTTTGTTTAAGTAAAGAAGTAAAAAAAAAATGCCTAGTACTGACAATTCAAGGTGTGCTATCCTCAGGAGATGTTGTAAAATGTCTTCCATTTGTGTGTTTCTAATCATTCTAGTTTGGTTAATCTTAGCAGTCATCTTTCCTCTTGGCATAGACAAGGAGGAGTATAAGGTGAACATGACGAGCAAAGCTGAATCTAAACAAGCTGCTCATGATGTTGCAGGCAAAACTAACAGGATTATTGAGCACAAACCAGAGATTCACCAGGATAGATCTGTTGGTGATTTTTCTACTAATTCCTTTTCAAGACTCTTATCAGAGTATGTTAGAGTCATGGATGTCAAAGATTGTTATGTGTGCGTTAAGCTTCCTACTTCGGTTTCTGAAGGGGTCAAGTATAATATGCTTCCTCTTACTTATGGAATAACATGCAGTGTTATATCTAGCTTGTTTTATCAGACAGGTCGGTCTGGAGTACTATTACTCAGACTTTGATGAGATATTCGCTAACTTGAAGGTTGTACATAGTCTTAACAAAGTTAGGCCTGCCAAACAGATGAGGGAATTCTTTCTGGTAACTAATGAACTCACTTATGAGTATGCTTACAAAAATAATCTAACCTGCAAAATGAGAGATGAAGAAAGATCTTTTCTCAATTTGGTTGAGGAGAGGAGGGCGATTTACAAAAGGAATGAAATGCTGAAACAGACTAAATCCAAGTTTTGGCAGCTCGAAGATGAGAAGCTTAATGGTGAAAATAGATATGCTGCTATTCACATAGATGATCCAGTTGGTGGAAAATTCTGCATTAGAAGAGATAACACGCTTTACGACAATTATTTTGTTGGTGCACGCCAGTGTGAGGACACTTATCGAATTGTAGGGGGTTGGGGATTTAAAGGTGGAAAGGACCCAATTTTCCCAGGAATTTATTTTGTCTGTGGGAACAAAGCATATTTCTGTCTCCCTGACCATTGGTATGGTACATGTTACCTTGGTCTAGTTTTTCCTAAAATTTTCCATGTGGACAGAAATGGGGAAGGTTCATTTGAAATTGTCAAACACCTGAATAGGTATAAAAGAGAAAGTTTCTCTGAGATCATGGGAGGTATATTTGGTGCAATAATTCCTATGGTGGGAATAACTCTGAATGCAATCAAAATCAGAAAGGTTTCCACAATTGTTGACAGATTATCCACTGATACTGCAAGTGGTTTACAATTAGTCAATACTGAGCTCATTGCCACCAGAAGCATGGTTATGCAGAATAGGCTTGCATTAGATATTCTCCTAGCAAAAGAGGGAGGAGTCTGTGGGATTTTGCATGTTCATCACTGCTGCACGTATATCCCAGATAAAAGTCAGAACATAGAATTACTAATAAAGAATATCACTGAATTTCACTCAGAAATAGAATCCATGGAAAGTGACAGTTTTTCTGAAGGTTTGGCTAAAAGATTTGGGGCAATCAGTGAAAGGTTTGCTGAAATAGGCAGTTCAATCATTGGCAAAGTGTGTTATCCTGTAATAATCATTGTTATAGTGACACTTTTGTTAAAAATCAGTTGCATGATTCACAAGAGAAAGAAGCATGTGAGGGAAAAGAAGAGGATATACAAACTCAGAAAAGCTCAGGAGAAGGAGATAGAAATGGATGAATTTCGCAGGGCTCAATATGAGAGCTCTAGACAGACTGATGAAACAGGAGTTTAGATTTACTAACACAGAGAGAGATCATTTTACACTTTTTGAGTACATTTTTGGGTTTTGTTTGGTGATTTAAAAATCACCAGATGAGGGAGTTGATGAAGCGGACTTTAGAGATAAGTTTAGATTCAGTTCGCTGATTTAAACTCCCATAATTTTCAATTCATTAACGAGTGTTGCATGTTTTCGTATTAATTCAACCTAGAATAATGTGCACCATCACGAACACGTGGGTCTAATAATATGTGCTCTTGTCGCATTTGTCACTACGTTTTAAATAATATATTAACTTTGTCTTTTGTTCTATCAAAATATTAACTGCGGCTGTTTTAAATAATAGCATGTGCATTTTCTTAAATGTGCTCTTGTTTATGTTGTGTCTTTCATGTGACAGTGTTTTGTTTGTCTTTTGTGCATTATGCTAGGTAACATAGACTAATGGGTTAACAATTAGTGAAGGGGTGGGTAACAGAATAATTATCATTACTTGAATTAAGTGTTTTCTTGTGTTTCCTTGCATACTAGAGTCTTGCTAAAAGAGGCCTGTGGCCTGTTTCTAAAATGGATGTCCGAAGTCCTGTCGAGTTGGGCCTTGCACAGCAGAGAATGAAAGAAAACATTTTCTTCATAATTCTTTGAAAAACAAAGTCGCGGAAGCTGAGCTGTGCAGAGCGTTGAGATATTCTTTGTAAAACTTTCAATGCCAAGGACAGGACATTGCGGCGGAAAAGCTTGGGCAGAGGAAGCAGCATATTGTTTCATTTAATGTTGCAAGCCTCGGAAGAGCTTGTGACACATGTAGTCAAAGGACAATGCCGCTCTTAAGTAACATGATTTTTGCAATGCGGAAGGCGAATGACTTCATGGACTGACATTTCTCGACCAATCACGCTTCGAGTTGGTCATTGTTTTGTATTCTTTTTAGGTATGGGCGGATTTTGCGGATCCATGATCCGCGGATTTTGCGGATTTGCGGATTGTAGATCCGCAAAATCGGCGGATTTGCGGATCCGCGGATTTGTCCATCATAGTGGGTGAATGGCGGGAAGACGGTGCAAACCGCGAGTGTGTGGGCGGGGCCAAACAGGCAGGGCTTCCATGCGAGTTCACACATGCTTCTTGTGTGTATAAAAGGTCAGAGAAAGATCAGTTCAGCAGATGAAGAGAAAGAAGCTCCTGGTCACAGGAACAGCAAGGTTATTGCGCTCGTGAATGTCAAGGATGCAAAAGCCTCTATCCAGCATCACAGCTGATTTTCCATGGCTTTCAGCGGCCATGTGTGTGTTACTATGCAATCGCCCCGAGGGGCGCAGGGTTCCCTTGGGTGAGCTGTCCATCATAGTGGGTGAATGGCGGGAAGACGGTGCAAACCGCGAGTGTGTGGGCGGGGCCAAATGGGCAGGGCTTCCATGCGAGTTCACACATGCTTCTTGTGTGTATAAAAGGTCAGAGAAAGATCAGTTCAGCAGATGAAGAGAAAGAAGCTCCTGGTCACAGGAACAGCACGGGTATTGCGCTCGTGAAAGTCAAGGATGCAAAAGCCTCTATCCAGCATCACAGCTGATTTTCCACGGCTTTCAGCGGCCATGTGTGTGTTACTATGCAATCGCCCCGAGGGGCGCAGGGTTCCCTTGGGTGAGCTGTCCATCATAGTGGGTGAATGGCGGGAAGACGGTGCAAACCGCTAGTGTGTGGGCGGGGCCAAACGGGCAGGGCTTCCATGCGAGTTCACACATGCTTCTTGTGTGTATAAAAGGTCAGAGAAAGATCAGTTCAGCAGATGAAGACAAAGAAGCTCCTGGTCACAGGAACAGCACGGGTATTGCGCTCGTGAAAGTCAAGGATGCAAAAGCCTCTATCCAGCATCACAGCTGATTTTCCACGGCTTTCAGCGGCCATGTGTGTGTTACTATGCAATCGCCCCGAGGGGCGCAGGGTTCCCTTGGGTGAGCTGTCCAGCATAGTGGGTGAATGGCGGGAAGACGGTGCAAACCGCGAGTGTGTGGGCGGGGCCAAACGGGCACGGCTTCCATGCGAGTTCACACATGCTTCTTGTGTGTATAAAAGGTCAGAGAAAGATCAGTTCAGCAGATGAAGAGAAAGAAGCTCCTGGTCACAGGAACAGCACGGGTATTGCGCTCGTGAAAGTCAAGGATGCAAAAGCCTCTATCCAGCATCACAGCTGATTTTCCACGGTAGATTTGGGAAGAAGGCACACCTGCCTCAACGACGCTCACGATTGTTTTTTGGCTGATGAATGAGTCACTCACAGGAAGGGCATGTTGTAAATATTTTACGATGGCGCCGGCAAGCTGCCAGCGCCATCCTAAAATACTTACTAAATTAGCTTCAACAGGAAGCTCTAATAGATAAAATAAAGCAGGTGCGAGCATCTGCTTTATTTTATCTATTAGAGCTTCCTGTTGAAGCTAACTTAGTAACTATTTTAGGATGGCGCTGGCAGCTTGCCGGCGCCATCGTAAAATAGTTACAAGTTGACAGGCCAGCCAGGCTTCAACTTTTGCCCCCGGAATCCGCCGCTCGCGGATTTGCGAATTCGCGGTAAATTCGCGGGAGTTCGCGGATCGCGAATTTACAGAAAATTCGCAAAATCCGCGAGCGGAACGGATTTTGCGCTCATATTTAATTCTTTTAGAAAAGGTATAAAAATTGCCCCCCTTAGAAAGAGCCTTGCTGACTCGTTCCTGTGCTCGAGAGATGCTGTCGGACCTTTGACTCACGTAAGAACTTTTGAGCTTACATTTTTCCTTTAGGTTTCTTTAGCTAAGTTAGGGAAATAGGGAATAGGGAATGAGTTCTTATATGCTAAAACATTCCTCATGTTGATTTTGATTTAAACTGACAGTCTAATGTGCCTTTCTAATTAAATAATGTTGATTAATAAAATGCTAATAAAGAATTACATTTCTTAAATGCTCTTTGCTCGACAAATAAAGTTAATAAAATAGATTTTGAAATTACAAGCTGGTCTTGTTTGTTTCGTTTGAGTTACCATTAGTTAATCCATTGCCTATGATTTTGACTTAATTAAATGTTTATAAAAGTGTTTTGATTAATTAGGTCATATGATTCAGTTGGTCAATTCATGTCTCAGTCATCTATGGGCCTAGTGATAGATTATGAATAATGGTGAGTATCGTGGTGTAGGGTTGTTCATATGAGACTGAATTTCCTTTGGCCCACTGGATCAAAGGGAAGTGAATCCTCCCAGACGCGCTGCCAGCAGACACTCACCTGTACTAAGTAAGACTGGTTCCGAGAGAGACTGCTAACGGCATGTAAAGCTACTGCATTTGCCTACCGGAGGTCATCCTGTGAACCCAGGACCGTCTTGCAAGACGGAAGTGTTGTTTTTTTGTCGCATGTCTCTGCACAGGCATGTTCAGCCACCCCCAAGGCCACCAGCAGGAAGCACGACTGCACAGAGAAATGGCCACAGCGTCACCTAGTGGCCTCCCAGGAGCAACGCGCTCAGAAACAAGACACACTGCCCATCCTGAGCAAATTGCAAGCAGTGCCCTTTCAACCTATTCTCCCCAGACTATAGACACAGGCCGTATAAAAGGCTCTGCTGCACCAGTACGCTGCCTATAGGCGCAGAGTCAGCAAAAACAGACCACTAGTCCTGGGAGGAAGATCGAGGCTCAAGTCCCACAGGACAATTAAGCGCACTGACTGCCCTCAGAGGCTAACAGTCAAAGGCACAGTAGACAGGCTGCAGCGCCACCCAAAGACCAAGAGATACCAGGATCCCAGAACTACCCCAGCACAGGAACGTGCCAAGAAGCAAAGGACAGCAAAGCTCCGGAAGATGCCGAACCTCAAGAAAAGCACACAAAGACAGGGTGCATTGCGCGCCACCCCAAAGGGCTGTACACCGCCAAAGGCTTCCAGGAAGCCTAAAACCTGTTGCACCCAGGGCAGGCCACCAAGACGACCACAGCGCCACCTGGTAGCTCACCGGGCGTAACACACTGAGGGACAGACACTTTGCAGGGCCGTAGCGGCTAGCCAGCTGTGCCCCACGACCGCCGGCCCAGACAACACTGGAGACCGGAAGAGAGGCCCTCACACCCCACTACCCTGCTGGAAGTGGCTAGATCAGCAACAGGAGTTTGCCAAGGGATCCCAGCCAGGGGGATCCATAGCGGTCCAACACACTGACTGCTCACCACAACCAACGTCAGCAGTACCAGAGCACAGCACAGCGTCCAGCCAACCAACAGGCTGCAGCAGCTAACAGATCCCCGAGTGCGCACCGCCACCACAAAGAAGACTGCCTGCTCACACCCAGTTGCTGAGACAGACTGCACCAGCCACAGCAGGACGTGCCCTCAGAGAGGAACACTCAGAGTGGCCCTCTGCAACCTGAAAGTGAGAGCAGCAAGGACACCTTCAAATACAGCAAAGTCTCCAGTTAGCTATCACACCTTGAGCCGCCAGGGAAAGTGGTGCCAAGCGCACACCACCGGTGGCTGCTTGACTCTACCACTGCGACACAAGCCCCACTAGCAAGGGTGGACGATCAGCCAGAACAGCAATGTCTCAAAGGAGCTGTCCCCACCGACAGCGCAAGAAGAGACTGGTGCAAGGCGTGCACCACAAGCGGCTACCTAACGCCGCCACCAGGGAACAGGTACGACCGCAAGCTACACCACAGGCACACCAAGTGCCAGAAGAGAGCAACTATGTCTCTACTGCACCAGCGAAGCCCCGCAGTGGGCCGAAGACCACACATAGTGTCCTCCTTCACACTGTCTCAAGACAGAGTCGGCCGCGACCCAAGACAGGCAAGAGAGGAGCCGCACGCACCACGTGGCAAGCCGCCACATCCACATTCACTCCAACCACCAGCAACACGCGACCAGACGTCACGTCGCCCAGCAAGGAAGGAGCGCGCCAGAGTGAAGGCAGAAGCCGCCACCATGACAGCTCTGCCTCAAGGTCCAAGCGCAACACCCTCGAAGAAGGAAGAGAGTGACAGCCCTGTCACCCCGAAATCTGGATGAACACGGGTCGGCTGAACAGACCAACAAGAGGAGAAGACGAGGACTCACAGCAAGCCAAGAGCACACCCTGACACCCCAGACAGCGACCAAGGTGGACCGACGTCCCTGGGCACAGCCTCACGGATGAACCGAACATAAGCTGCAGCAAGCGCAGACTGCGTCTCATCCCAACGCTTCCCCAGGCGACCGTCCATCCCCGAGCGTCGGCAGTCTAAGTCAATCGGCATCCCTGCTCCTGTCCGCAGACTCCACGGGTGAGGATCAGCCCTGAGTGCCCGCCCTCACACTGCCTCAAGATGGAGTCGGCAGTGGCCCCAGAACAGGCAAGAGAGGATACGTACACTCTACGCGTCAAGCCACCACCGAAGATCAACCTCAACAAGGTTGAGACACCTGGCTGCCAGGTCCCTCCTGACATCCAAACTCTCCCAGAAAGTCACCACCACCTGTCATTCCGACTCACCACATGGCTGGCAGCCGCCATCATGCCAGTCCTCAGCAACTGCGTCAAATACCACTACCAGAGCACAAGTGGACTGGAGTCCGACACCCTCGCCACACCAGCCGACTAAAAGAGGTCAGAAGCCACCTGTGAACCTAGCCTACACCAGAACCGCGGCAGCGAGTGCAAGTCTTGGCCAAGACTCATCCACGGTGAGGGTTGTGCGTGCGACTAAGTAACAGCTCCTCGGCGGTCCTGCAGCTGCCCCCAGACGGCACACAAGCGGCCCCCAGCTCAGCCCTCCTACAGTCCCGCAGCAACCCCGATGTCGGCCCTCCCCAGGCTGGAGAGGGAGAAGAGACATTGCCCCACCGACAGGTCACCGGTTACAGCCAAGCAGTTTAACAGGGACAGTCCAGCAACCCCTCTGTGAACTCTCACCATGGACTCCATCCATGCTCCCGATGCAACCCACTGTAAAGAACTGTTATAACTTAGCACGGACCATCACCGATGTCAGCAAGGTGGGAGCCATGCAAGACATATCCTCGTCAGCGAACTGACGGTATGCAGCGGACGTCTCCAAGCCATCTGTCGTGTCCTGAGCCTATCAGGCTAAACTACGGGTGCCCGCCAAGAAGGTTCTTCTGCAAGCAAAGTCACCAGCCCTGGTCTGATGTCGTCCTGCCACCTGACTCTAGAGACTGATGGACCATGTGGTATTTAGTTAACTGTTTGTTCCCACAGGTTGGACTAACACTTTGTTTGTTCCTCAATAAAGTTGGGGAGGAATGTAATGTCCTGTGGAACACGTTCTAGTGTCCCGCAAGAAGCTGTCATCCCAGCCACTCCCTCGAGGGCTGGACACACTGCACCCATGCACACATCCATCACGGGTGCCATGAGTGATGTGACCCCCATCAATAAAAGGGCCTGAGTGCACGTGCTCGTAATAATCTGGTCATCTTTAAAGCGTTGCGTTAGCCTGATGAAACCCCACCTGGGCGAGTCACCAGTTGCTCTGCCGTCTTCAGCATTCCTGTGATAGTTTCTTGTCTGCCTCTCAGTTCACAGAGCAATCACTGGGGGTGAGGGTTAGCACTTGTTGTCATCATGGAGGCAGAGATCTCGGGATTGGAGTGGGTAGATCAGCTCCTCCATCTTCTAAGTCCTTCTTCTCGGGGAGTTCTCTGCCCCAGTTCTAATGTCAGAGTGGGACCCACATGGTGCTACCTCGACGTAGCCCTTTTAAAAACTGCCAATACAGGGTAACGAGGCAGGCCATAAAACGTTAAAAGAATGTACAGACCTGTAGAACTGAATGTAAAAAAAATATGTGCAATGCCATAGGTCTCGCATTTTGAAACTTTGATCTATTAGCATTGTAAATGACAATGCCTTTTATTTTTGCAGGTGTTTTTAAACGCATAAATAAAAGGCATTGTCATTTACAAGCCAATAGGTCAAAATCTCACAATTGCAAGACCTATTGCATTGCAAATGCTTGTTTTTTTTCTGTCCTCTGTGGCAGATCTCCAATAGTGAAGTAGCTTCTCCAGGGAGATGAAGTGCAGCAGCAGGTAGATGAGGAATACATAAACACCTCAGGTACCTGCTTACCTTCCTCTTATTCGGCCCATCGGTCAGCTTTTGGTCTATAAAAGGAAGGGTCCCAGTCTTTGAATTTTACAGGCACTTTTGTAAGAAGCAAGGGCTTTTTACAAAACGGCCAATTTAATGATTATTGTCAGCAAATCGCTAAACTGCAAAACCCTGGATGGTCTGTTAGGGTAGGCACGTTGAACTGGGACTGAAAACCTTGGTTGCCCAATAGCTGCCACTTTGGGGACTGATATGAATGGCAACCTCTAGAGGAATTGCACTCTCTGATCTACATATATCAGATGCAGTTCACGTCTTGAAGAAAAGTACTGTTGTGTGTCTACTGATCTCTCCCTCTCGGGAACATAAATGCGCCTGGACACTAGGCTTAATTTTTGTTAAGCAGAAAGTATGGAAACGGAAAATTGGGTCTGGCTTTCTAGCACAATCCATGCCTCTGTCTGACCTCTACCCTATAAAAGTATTTCAGCTTACCTCAGGGGAGCTGAGAGGTTGCCCCGCCACCCCACACCCATCCTGATCTGCACCTTAGGGGAGCTGTAAACCACTATTGTACAAAATGCCTCTTTTTCTATGTTACCCCTATTTTTTCTGGACAGATGCTGCTGGCCTTTGGGCTCTGTGCAATGGGGAACTGCTATCCAGGCCACAAGGCATGTGCTCTAACCCCTAAAACATCTCCAAATAGGCTACAATCCTGATTGGTATATTTAACTTTTCTACGAGTATATGGTACTAAAGTTTATGCAGGGCTTGTAAATTAAATGTCACCAGTGGACTATAGCACATATTGTGCTACCACTAAAGTGACAATGCAAAGCATGTTACCAGTTCTATCCCTGCAGCCTGGGTGGGTAGTTTGCAAACTGCCAGATTCAACTTCATAAGATAAACCTTTAACAAGACTTAAACCTTCCTTTTCAATACTTATAAGTCACCCCTAAGGTAGGCCCTATATGCCCATAGCGCAGGGTGGATGGTATTTAAAAAGTAGGGCATGTGTACTTATATTTTGCATGCCCTGAGAATGTAAAATCCCCAAAGTAATTTTTCACTGTGGCATGGCTAGCTCCCCCATAGAAAAGCACTGAGTTACATCATAACATCTTATAATGCATAACCTCCGTTTGGGAACAGGTAGAAAAATGAATAAAGGACTTATTTGAATGGTAATTTAAATCCAATTTAATGGTCAAGTCGGATTTTATATTTCTATTTTGAAAATGGCACTTTTGTGGGGTTGTCATTTTTCTGCCAGAGCCAAATGTACCTTTCTGCTAGTGTTCAGTGTCACCTGACTGTTAATGGCTTTCCTGTGGTGGGATGTGTATTGCTATCAGACTGTGGACAAAGGGCTTGAGTGCGGGGAAATGTTTTTCTCCCTTAGCAGGTGCCCAGCCCCTTCCTGAGTATCATAGGAAGCCTACCCTGTCACTGGTAGATGTAGCTCTCACTTTAGCTGCCTCCCTTTCCCCCTCATAGCCAGTCTCTCAAAACTCAATGGGATGGGGAGCTATCCCAAAACTGGTTTGAAGTGACGATAAGTGAGGGTATAGCCACACATCTGAGTGGGCACAGGGAGCTCTGCATTGGGAAAGAAAGGTTCTGCCATGTTGGTTTTAGGTGGAGATGGGCACTGTGGGATAGTTTACAGTAAGACACATAGGAAGTGCTGCAAAAGTGGGTATGGCACACCTGAGAACTTTTACACCATTGGTCAGGAAATGGGTTGGAGTTTCCCTGACCCACAGGCTAGCTCTGCGCATAAATGTGGCACCCCGTACCCTCTCCAGAACACCTCTAGACCTGTGGAAGACAGAAGGACTACACGTGCTGTTGGGACCTGTGTCGAGACCCCCAAGGGCTGGACCTGCTCCCACTTGTAGGGCAGAGAAGTGGACTCAAGGGTCAGTTTGCTGACGTCCTGTTGAGCTACATGGACACAAAAGCTGCAAGATGCTGAGTTTCTTGAAGAGCTCATCTGACCAGTTCCAACTGGACCGATCCTGGACCCTGCTGGTGGCTTTCCCAGGAGGGAGTCCTGACCTCTAAGTGGTGTCCTCAAGGTAATGTAACCTTTAGATAAGTGTCAGAGTAGACTCCTCATGCCTAACTCTAATAGATGGGACTTAGAAACCTTTACAAAGGTGTTTTCCCAGCGATCCAACAGAAGACCGGGACCTACCTGTCAAGTCAGTTTGATGAATGTACATTGCCACTGGGCCAAAGATTCCGGTTTACTCCACTCAAAGGCTATCCACAGCAGCAAATATGTTTTGGTGGGACGTTGCAGAAAAGGTATCTGGACTTGTGGATCTCTGTTCAGCTACAGCTTGTAGCCTTGCAAGGTTGGAGGAATCCGAACTGCCAAAAAGTGACTTCGTCCGAAGGTAGAAATTTTCACTAGGCAAAGGTGCTAAAAGTGTCTGGCAGGCGTGGGCCTTCCTTGGGTGTGAATTTTACATATCGTACATTTGAAGCTTTGTCCCCAAATGTCAATGTCTTCAGTAGCACTTTGTGGCTACCTGCCTCATGGAATCCCTCTCAGCCACAATTTGCTGCCTTGCCGAGGGTTTTTGACTTCCATTTCAGAGACTTAGGGCCCGATTCCGATCTCGCTAGGAAAGCCCTCCGTACGACACGGATCCATAGGGCTTTCTATGCGAATCATGCTCCTGGAGTCCAAACAAGCGAGTACGAAGCATCCGTATGCTTACGGACTCGGTTCGCTCGGACTCCCATTGAACTCTATGGGAGCCTGTATACAGGACGCGTACACAGGCTCCCATAGCAAAAAGGGGTGAGTGGGGAAATGCCTGCACCCTGTGGCGGGTACCCCATGTTGCCCGCTACACTGTGCATGCATGGGAAGGGGGTACCCCCACAGGCCCTATTCGGGGGGCTCAAGGTGAAGAGGGGCTTGCTACAGGCCCCCAAAGAACAATTCCGGCAGCTTTTTTGATCCGGACATAGCAAATCGCGAAGGCTGTCCGAATCGTTCATCGTACTTGCTCGCTCGGAAACAGAGTCTATAGAGCTGTGCAAATCAGCTGTGCATGAGTCATATGGACAAGATTGGGTTCGTGAATGATTCGGTCAACGCGGACGTTATATTCGATTCGTACTTGGTCATTCAGACTGGGGGAAAATTCAATCCGGAACAAGGGCTCTGGAACGGTTTAGGCAATTCTGAATTCTATTCGGACCCATTCCGAACGAGATCAAGTATGCTGTTATTTAGGTGAGTAGAGAATGAATGATTGGTTTACAGTTATTTGTCAGCAAGGAATTCGCTAAACAGGCAATATTGTTGTTCGTTCTTTAGATTGAGTTTGAGGGCCCGAGGAAAATAACTGGTATAGTAGGTAGTAATGTTTCTAACACATCCCCAAGACTGTCAAAAAAGGAAACAGTGCAGAACTTTTATGAAGTGTGATGGACTAGTGGTTACAGAGCCTGATCATACCGGAATTGGCTCACAAAGCTGGCCTTCCTGTCATCGACTCCAGTTCTAGCAATATCTCTGAGGTAGATAATTCCCCCTAAAATTCAAGAAATGTCCTAACATTGACAACTGTTCTCTGTACCTTAGGAGGCACAACTCACAACACAAGAGGATTCTGACACTGAGATATAAACCTATAAATAAAGCAGTTAAAAAAAGGAAACAGTAGGAAGAGGTGGGAAGGACTGTGGTAGCAGTGGACGTATATATATATATATTACCTACTGGCGGTCGCCAGTAGGTATATATAGTTAGGATTTTTTCTCTATGGAACTTTTGAAAATTCTATGTCTAATAACTTTGGCGTTTGCGGACGGAATCGGCTGAAATTTTCAGGAAAATGGCACATTTTGTTTCTGAGCAGCCCCTGAAAATTTGGGGGGGTTCCGTCAAGGGAGGGCCGAGAAAAAAGGGGGTCCCAAAACGCGTTTTTAACATTGAGTTTTCCATAGGGCGTTTGGCCTCACTTTTAGCTCGAACGGCTGAATGGATTTGCACGAAACTTGGCAAAATTGTAGGGACTGTTAGCCCGATGTGCCTTTGCTGGGTCTCAATATATGTGCTCCAGTGGATTTTGAGAAATTAGCGTTTAAAAAAACAGATATATCTGTGACAGCGTCCCGGATAGCGCACCAGTTCGCGTACTTTTCGCGTAACGGAGCTTTGCGAAGCGAAGCTGATTGGCTCTCCGGTGTCTGTCAACATTCTAAACAGTCCGTAGCGGCCGCCATCTTGTCTCTCGGTAGGATCGAGAGGAGGCCAAAACGAAGGGGGAAATGAAGGAAAGGGGGCAAGGTAGACCCCTTCTGACCCCCTAGGATTGATGAGGGGGATATTAAAGTGCCCCGCGGGGCCAAAAAAAAAAAAATTGCGATTTTTTGTCGTAGAGGCGCAAATCGGTACGTGAACCGGGCAGCTAACCGGGCAGCTAACCGGGCAGCTAACCGGCAGCGTAACGGGAGTCTGAGGAGAAGCTGATTGGCTGTCAACATTGTAAACAGTCCGGAGCGGCCGCCATCTTGTCTCTCGGTAGGATCGAGAGACAAGAGGTGGTGAAAAACGAAGGGGGAAATGAAGGAAAGGGGGCAAGGTAGACCCCTCCTGACCCCCTAGGATTGATGAGGGGGATATTAAAGTGCCCCGCGGGCCAAAAAAAAAAAAAAACATTGCGATTTTTCGCCGTAGAGGCGCGTCCCGGTACGCGAACCGGGCAGCTAACTGGGCAGCTAACCGGCAGCGTAACGGGAGTCTGAGGAGAAGCTGATTGGCTGTCAACATTGTAAACAGTCCGGAGCGGCCGCCATCTTGTCTCTCGGTAGGATCGAGAGACAAGAGGTGGTGAAAAACGAAGGGGGAAATGAAGGAAAGGGGGCAAGGTAGACCCCTCCTGACCCCTCCTGACCCCCTAGGATTGATGAGGGGGATATTAAAGTGCCCCGCGGGGCAAAAGAAAAAAAAATTGCGATTTTTCGCGGTAGAGGCGCTTCCCGGTACGCCAACCGGGCAGCTAACCGGCAGCGTAACGGGAGTCCGACATCTTGTGTTTTTGGAGCGTCCGGTTTGCGTACCGGGTAGCGTTCCGGTAAGCGTAACATGGGGAAAACCAAGAGAAACAGTAAAATAAAATATAAAGGAATAGATTTCCACCAAACTTGGCAAAATTGTAGGGACTGTTTGTTTGATGTGCCTTTGCAAGGCCTCAAGATATGTGCACGTGTGGATTTTGTCTAATTAAGGTTAAAAAAATATATATATATCTGTAAGCGTGCTCCGGCGCGCTTACGTTACGGGTTTTGTTTGCGCTGCAGAGACGATACGTCACGTTTATGCGACCCGTCATGATGCGTCTCACGTGGCTACGTGATACGTCACGTAATAAAGAATATATTTTACAGCTATAGATATTAGCTTTTAAAAAACCAATGAAATTCACTGAAAAAACCATAGGTTATAGACCATATATAGTTAGGAATTTGCATTTACAAAACCTTGAAAATTCACTGAAAAAACCATTGGTTATAGACCATATATAGTTAGGGATTAGCATTTACAAAACCTTAATTTACTCGCATAAAACCATAGAAATTCGCATATATAGTTAGTTGCAATAACTATATATCGCGCACCCGCAATCCACTGCTGATGATGTCACATATTACATCATTCATGACATGGTCAGTGACATCACTGATGACATCACTGATGACATCTCAAATGACATCACTGATGACATCTCAAATGACATCATTGATGACATCACTGATGACATCTCAAATGACATCACTGATTAAATCACTGATAACATCTCATTTGACATTAGTGATCACATCACTGATGATATCATTCATGTGATAATACAATGAACCTCTTCAGACTCTAATATAACCTTAGATACAATCAGTGTAAACAGACACTCACAGACTGTCACTCATCCATGGAGTTACTCACACACCTAGTCAGTCATGCAAAGAATCAATCACACCTCCATTTCCTCAACTACACAGTTATACACACCTTACTTAATCAAACATATACTAACACATATTTACTCTCTTATACAATCACTGATACAAGTTCACAATGATCCATACAGCCACTCACACATTCACTGGCTCTTATGCACAGTTATTTATATATGTCAACTCTTACATGTACTGTGTTTTACATATGTACTTACTTTGACATGTAGCACTGAGAAATCCAATCACTCACCAATACACTCATGCAGACAGTCAACCGCCCATACAGATGTTTCCACATGCACTTTTGAACCCATACATCTAGTGAATCAACTGCTCACACATCTATGCACAGAGTCACACACCTCCCAGCCACCCCCACACACACACTCACTCTCCCATACAAATACTTGGGCAACCAATCAATAACCCATATAGTTACTCATATAGCTACTGATCAACACATGCAGCAGTTTACAGAACAGATATAATGATGCACAAATTAAGACAGTTTAGTCACTAACCCATGCACTCAGTGAGACACATTTAATCATTCTCTCATACAGTCAGTCATGCACCTACTAAATCCTTCATCCAGACACTTATACATCCACTCATTCTTCAATATGTAAGACATATTTTAACTTTATAGAAACATACAGTCACTGGATGTTGTCATCAGTGATGTCATCAGTGATGTCATTTGAGATGTCATCAGTGATGTCATCAGTGATGTCACTGACCATGTCATGAATGATGTAATATGTGACATCATCAGCAGTGGATTGCGGGTGCGCGATATATAGTTATTGCAACTAACTATATATGCGAATTTCTATGGTTTTGTGCGAGTAAATTAAGGTTTTGTAAATGCTAATCCCTAACTATATATGGTCTATAACCAATGGTTTTTTCAGTGAATATATATATATATATATATATATATATATATATATATATATATATATATATGTGGCAAAGGGACGTCTTCTTAGATAATCAGCATCAAAGACGAGACGAGACCCGGAACTGGTGCGTTATTCAGTTATTTGTGCTCAACACCATGCCACCATAACGCATTTCAGCCTGAAGAGGCCTTGATCACATGACAACGTTCAAGGGGCGGAGTGCTCATTTATACTTAAAGTGCAACATGCCAAAGTAAGTAACATAGAAGACATACTGTCATAATTTGTACAAACAGAAGAGATTTGCAATCCAAAGTAACATGATTCAAACAGTTCGGTGAATCAGGAAGTCTGAGGGTTAGGTGACTAATAACATCACTAGCAGCAATTGAGAATAAATATAAAACATAAATAAATAAATATGGTAAAATATAAATATTCAAAAACATTGCTGTTAAAACCCTGCGCACACATTACTAATTAACTACATTTCTAAGAAAGACTGTGTAAAATCCTGTTAAAACCAATAAATAACTAGGATCTACAAAAAATTAATCTTAGAATGAGCAAGTAAAATTACGTCTCAGGTCGCTCATTTACCTATTGTTTTTCTTGATGGAATTAACTACATCCTCATTTATTCAAGCCCTGTTGAGTGCCGTTCCTCCCCAATGGATATTGTGGGGCAGAAGTCTTCTACAATATATATGTGTGTATATATATATATATATATATATATATATATATATATATATATATATATATATATATATATATATATGTATGTCTATAGATATAGAAATAGAAATGAGTGCAAACATAAAAACGCAGGGAATGTAAATGACTGAAAAATGTGTTGAAATCACAAATCAAGATGAAGTTAATTCAACTAAACTGTTTAGAGCATATAAAGTACAATACAATATATACAAAATTTACAATTAACACATTCATCAAAAATTCAGTCGTAATAATTACAAAGACCAAAAAGGTCCATAAAAATCATTATGGACCTGGTCTTGTTCCCAATAAATGTTTTTAGCACAAATCTCTATACAGGTCTTTATAATATCATGACTGCTTAAATGCAGAAACACCCGACAAGCGAGTTATAAAATTTATCAAATACTGAAAAAATTGCTGCTTGAATGCAATAATTCAAATATCCTAGATATAAAGTGCATAAAGCTCATTTTATACATATGTGTCTCAGTATCAAAAAATATGGAAATTAAGACCTATAATTCATGTGATATTATATATGTGTGACAGCTAAATTGTGTATTGCCCATGAGCCGAAGTCTACAATATTTATTAAAATTCACAATTCATGAATTTACATTGTCATAAATATTTAAGACCTATGTACAACTATATACAAAAAACTATGAGTGCCTAAATATGTACATATGATGTGATAAAGTCACCTCCAAAAGTGCTCATGATGTGCGGATGGGTGTGCATTAAATTTAAAGAATAACTTAATGAGAAAAGGGGGATAATTACATATTCTGTGCTAGTCCGGAAAAAAGGGGGATTTGGAAAGGGAGTTTTGTTGAATAGTGACAGAATAACTCTAACTCATGTATATGCAATATATGTAACCTTTCACTAATTGGCAATATATACAATATATGTAAACTTTCATTAGTTAGCAAACCTGTACAAAACAGGAGCTCTCTGGGCTATCTCCCATCAGAATATATGGATACATTCCAATGGATATGTAAGCTGCCACTCTAATTCAAGACTTAATATACAGGAACACTTCATCCATTTAGATGTATTGGGGAGTGAAGAACAGGAAATTGTTTATCTGATGGAACAACCCATATTTACAAAAAATTGTGTAAATCCTCAGTTGCGTTAAGTCCGTTGGGCTGTTTACTGTCCAACGCCACAATATATTGGGTCTCCAATCTTCTGAGGATTTTGTCCCTGTCTCCCCCTCGTTTCAGAATTGGTACCGCATCAATGACATAGTACTTAAGACATGCCAGATCCCTGGCATGAACCATGTCGAAATGACGTGCCACGGGGTATGCGGAGTCATGATTGACTATTGCCCGGAGATGCTGCAATATCCTAACATGCACCTGCGCCTTCGTGCTACCTACATAGCTCAGGCCACAGGTGCACGTCAGGACATATACAGCAAACTCCGTGCGGCAATTATAATTACCCCTGATTGCCACCTTTGCGCCCAAGAAAGGATTGTCGTAATGGGTGGTGTTTTGCCCAAATTTACAAGCGCGACACGAGCTGCACTTAAAAAAGCCCTTTTTGGTGAGCCAGTCACTGCCACTGACTAGCTCCGGGCTCGATCTAACCAATTTACTGTGCATACTGTATGCTCGTTTAAAGGTGACCACCGGTTTATCAGAGACCCTAGGATTCAAAACTCCATCAGTTTTTAAAATAGGCCAATGCCTATTGATGATTGCCTTGATTTGTCTCTGTTGCCGGCTATATGAGATGATTAGTCTTGGCACTGACTCAGTCTTCTCATTGTCTGCGGGTTTGGGTAAAAGAAGGGACTCTCTAGATCTTTCTTTTGCTTTTATTAAAGCTTTGGAAAGGGTTTGTTCCTTGTAGCCCCTGGCCCTCAATCTTTCCAACATAGCTTTTGCTCCTTCCTCAAATCTTTCTTCACTATTGCAGATTTGCTTCAGTCTTAGAAGTTCCCCTAGGGGGATACTCTCGATTACATGCCTAGGGTGACCACTGCTGGCATGTAAAATACTATTGCCAGCAGTGGGTTTCCGGTGTAATGATGTTACAATATTGTTTTCCCTAATGTCAATCTGGACATCTAAAAATTGTGCTGAATCCCTGCTGATACTAGAAGTGAAAAAAAGATTGCTGGAGTTGGTGTTGAGAGCATTGACAAACTGTTGTGCACTTGTCGTGTCGCCATTATATATACAAAAGACATCATCAATAAATCTCATCCAGTACTGGACATTGATAAAACCCGGTGTGGCCACAAGGTCCCGCTCCTCCCACCAGCCCACGTGTAAACACGCGTAGCTGGGGGAGAAGCAGGAACCCATGGCGACACCCCTGGTCTGCCTCCAAATGTCTTTACCATACATAAAGAAATTGTTATTTAGACACCAGCTTACTAGATAACTGAGCATTTTGTTGTGACCATAGTACTCACATGTTTTCTGTCCCAAAAAGTGTCTTGTTGCCTCAATCCCCTTGCTATGTTCAATGCAAGTATAAAGGGATTCAATATCCAATGTAATAATGCACCACTCTGCTTGCCATTGGATCATACTGAGTTTGGATAGAAAATCGCCCGTGTCCTTAATATAGCTGGCCAGACCTTTGACATGCCCCTGTAAAAAGTAATCAATATAGCGGGAAACATTTTCCCCCACACTTCCAATTGCAGAGATGATTGGTCTGCCTGGAGTTGGATGGCGCATTTTGTGGATTTTGGGAATTAAATATAAGTGAGGCATCACAGGGTTGTCCACATGTAGAAATCCATATTCATCCGATGAAATCAACTGTTCTCGTTTGTAGGACAGTAGCATGCGTTTTAGACTGTCTCGAGCTCTTTTATATTCCAATCCGCTGCTGATTGTGTAGCAATTTTTATCACTCAGTTGTCTGGATGCTTCTAACATATAGTCTTTTTTGGGCCAAAGAACAATGTTGCCTCCTTTATCTGATGTATTGATTACTATGTCCTGGTTTTTACTGAGCTTGTCCATAAGTTGGTTGTATTGGACAAGTTTGGAATTGAACTTTTTTTCCTTGATGTGTCTTTGTTTATGTATTTGGCGATTAAGAGTTTTTAAATCCTCCACCACACACTCGTGGAATATGTCCACGGCGTCCTTTGGCATAATTGGGACAAATTTGACCATGTCATGAATGATGTAATATGTGACATCATCAGCAGTGGATTGCGGGTGCGCGATATATAGTTAGTGCAACTAACTATATATGCGAATTTCAATGATTTTGTGCGAGTAAATTAAGGTTTTGTAAATGCTAATCCCTAACTATATATGGTCTATAACCTATGTTTTTTTTCAGTGAATTTTCAAGGTTTTGTAAATGCTAATTCCTAACTATATATGGTCTATAACCTATGGTTTTTTCAGTGAATATATATATATATATATATATATATATATAGAGAGAGAGAGATTCAGTTTGATGGGGTGCTGGTATAATTGTAAGCCAGAATGGTGATAATTAAATTACAAATGTGCGAGCGAATGGCGTGGCGTGTGAGCCACCACTGAGAATTAAAACAAACAATTCTGTCACGGTGGGATCAGTAGTGTAAACAGGACTGAAGACCAATGACAACTCTGCCTCATGCACCTTTGATCCTGACCCCACTTTTGGTTATTGTAGTCTGGGATTATTATAAAATAGTAGTTTCCAATTATTATGTAGGGCGCATACGTCTTAATGTCTGTAAAACACATCGTCTACCTGTGGTGTTAAAGGCGTTTTTTACTACCACTGGTGCCGCTGGTTAATCTCAGTTATATTCTGCGAGGAACCCCCTGACATCGCAGAGCTTTCTGGACTTTAATGCTATTTATTCTCCTCAAGACAAATAGAGATTCCACCATATTCCCTTCACAGCACCCTTCCCTTTATTGTGGGCGCTGATAGAGTAATGCAAATGATCATGGCTAAAAGCCTATAACAGTGGTTCTTAACCTTTTGACTTCTGTGGATCCCGGCCTAAGCAATTTCTATGATTTGAGCCCCAAAAGAATAAAGAAAAATACAGTAACTACTACACCACTAACAAGTAAACAAAGTATGACATATTTAATTCACAAGCAAAAAAATTACAAAATTAAAAATGTATATGTTTCAAAATGTGGTTTTATTTCTAAAAGACGAAGCAATATGCTAGACTGTAGCATCCACTATCTATTTTCCTCCTCATACATGTTCTTTTTACAGAGCATTTTAAAATTCTCAAATTTATATTTTGCTTTTGCTTTTTTATTGATGTTTTGATGTTAGTTATTAAACCACTAATATGTAATTTTCTGACTAGATGTCTCGAACCACCAGGGTCCACGGACCTCAGATTAAAAACCACTGGTCTTTAATACACCTATAGGTCTGGATTCCAATCTAGTTTCAGAATTGCCATGATTGCTTTCCTGAAAGTGACACGAGTTTACCAGGTTTCATAAAATGTTTGTACAGTTTCAAACTGTGGTTACAGATAATCTCTGTGCGATCCATAATCTGATCAGCAGATAACTGATCGCTTCATTATTTTGCCTTGAGCTATGGCATTAAGTAACTGCTCGAAACTGTTGTTTCACAATGAGCGCCTCATGCCACTAGTATTTCTTTTTGATGTCTCTCAGGGCCCGGCATGAGCATCTCTGGATGGGTATTGCCCATTAATTTTCCCGCATCAGTTTCTAACCAAGTTCATTTCTATTTTCAATATTACCTAACCCCATAAACTGTGGACTTGCATAACACTCTGGTGTGTACAGGAAGTACTTCTGGGTCCAAGTCCCGTAACTCAAGTGATCGAACCCTGATATGCAGTTTTCTAATGTTCTCAGGCGCTCTAAAAAACAGTAATGAAAATCCCCTTTTTACTAGACTTTGATACTCTAAAAAGCTGTCCAAGATGAAGGTAAACTAGGTAGCACTGCAGCCAAGGCCAACATACACAACAGCTCAGAAACTAATAATGATAGCACAGTAGTACTCAATGTAAATTGTCACTACTCACACCCTCGTTCCATCTACAGCCAATTATAAGTACTTGAAATTGATTTAATTGATCACACCAAAAACTCACTTGGCAAATCTGATAGCCCTCCTTGTGCCAAAACCTATAAAGCTTCACTAACATAACTCCTTCAACTCTCAAATATCTTAACAACATCTCCATCCTAATCACATTTCTAAAAGCAACCACATACGAGGACATCCTCATACCCTACTATCAAATGTCAACCGTGAAGCCATTAAAACATCTACTTTGGCCTCCTTGCTCCTTTACACTTTCCATATGCTTATTTTCTTTAGAGGCTAGACTCAGCTCCTAACCTTGATAAACACTCCCTTTACAGTCTAGTAACTGACCTCCCCTTCCTGGGTATAGTGACTGAAAGAACAGTAGAAGTACAAACCCAGTACATATCGACCAGCAGCAAGTACTCCAAACCGATTAATGGTGAGTCTGGCCTTACTGCACCGTTGAGCCCCCTCAAAGGTAGCCATTCACACCCTCCCAATCATAGACAAGCAGGACCGCTGTGTACACTTTTGGGCATGAAACATTTATAGCTTTTTCCATTTCCGTCAAATAAGGCAAACCCTTTGGTTCGAAAAAGTTTCAAATCTGGTCTTAAAAGAAAACATCATAATATAAAATCCCAAGCTTTCTCTAAATTAAGGATTTTATCCTGGACTTTAATTTAAAGTAGGATCTTAGGGATGGAATGATCTTAAGAGCGCTGCTGTGCCCTGGCGTTTTCAGGCTTACCCGGCTTGCTCTGGATAGGGGGGGCTTGTGGCTGCCCTGAAATGTGCCTTTTGTTTTTCCTTTTTACCCCCCTAGGAGATGTGCCGGCTGATGTCTGGATTTTTTCTTTGGTGGTTTTGTTGGCCCTTGCCTCAGAGATTTTACTTCTCAGACTGTATCCCTCACTCTCATATATTACACCTTCCTTGCCTCTACCAGATACCAAGGGTACCTTGGTGGTTTCCAGGGTTTTTGACACAGCTATGACAGCCTTTAGTGTGGCAGGGGTGGGGGGGGGGGGGTGATCCGAGGCCCTTTTGGTTCTTCTAGTGCAGTTTCCTCCCCGTCCTTAATTGTCTGACCCACCCCCAGATTTTCCCCAACAGAGGAACCTGAGAGAATAGAAATGCCAGGGGCAGACCCCCTCAAACTCACCGGCTTCAGTTGTTGCTACAGCGCCGCCTTCCTCCCCGCTACAGTGACAGTGCTTCTCTCAGCCGTCCAGCATAGGGCTTCAGTGTCTCTGCTGCAGTCACCGTGCAGTGGGCTGCCCATCTCTTTCCTCCTTCCGGAGCTGCTGCTGCCACCTCCTTGTCTCGGTAAGATACACGGCGCCTGGCTCCCCGGTTACTGCGACGTGCTTTAGCCGCTTCTGCCCACACTCCAAGTGAGCGGGAGACCGCTGTGTCAGGCTCCGTTTTCCTGCTCATCACGCCAGAAGTATTAAAATAGGGAACACCGCACTCCTCTTCAAGCCCCCGCAGCCGAGGTGTTAATTGCTCGGCAATACTCCATGGGTGGGCACCGCCAGACGCCGCCAGCACCTTGCGTCTCGTGGCCGCGCTTTTCTCACTAAGGCGGTAGGAGCGTTGCCTGTACCTGCGCCTTTACGAAGGAGCGAGCGGCTCAGTAGTACGTGGCAACAGACAGTGCCGATGACAGGCACGGAGCGCCGATCGCAGAGCCCTCGGAGCCCAGAGCCGGTGCCCACTGCTCTCCCAGTCCGCGCAATCAGCTCAATGGTTACCAGACAGGAAGATCGCCACCACCAGCTCCGCCTTGCGAACTCAGAGCCCGCGATACAATCGACTCGATGTTTAATGTTCGGTGCTGCTCAGCAGACCGCCACCGTCCGAGTACGGAGCCCAGAGCTCAAGTTGGCCAGGTGAGATCAAGTGCGGTCTGCCGTTTTCCCTTCTCACTAGGGAAAGCTTGTGTGTTCCGCTGGACCTGCCAGAAGTTGTGCGCGATTGTGCAGAGTGCAAAGTCGTTCACTCTCCGGTGCTCATTTCCCGGTGGTCATTATCCATGCTGCATTCCTTTGGGCAAGGAGCTCGCGACTGAGCTCTTCAGTCAGCTGCCATCTTCCCCCTCAGACCTCTACAAACTCCCACAAAGTGCTGATTTGTCTAATCAGAGAAAGCTAACACAGAAACTGCCGCCCCAGTTAGCCCTACCTACCCCAAGCATAGCCTCAGAATTAAAAGGGAAAAAAATGGCGTAGAAACAGAAAGATGGAGCATCGGGCCCAACTACCAGCAACAAATATCAAGCCCTCTCTACCCAAGAAGCAGAGTTCGGAGGTGAAGCTACTGAGAGGGATCTGGAAAACAACACCCCCGGGCACGTTCAAACATCTCCTGCACCTTCTACACCCTCCACATCCTCTAACAGTTCTAATAGTTCTCACGCTGAGCAGATTCTGGAAGAGATGATGAAGGAGATGAAAGCTAAATTCGCGATTGTTGAAAAAAAACAGACTAAGATACAAGAAGCCTGTGAGTTATTGGATCAGAAAATAAACACTCTCATAGACAGAGTAACTTATGCAGAAGGCGAAATAGAGGTGCTTAACAAGAGAACAGAGGCAAACAATAAAGAAATAACCAGATTGAGAACCAGGGAAGCTGAGATTAGCGAGAGAATGGAATCTCTAGAGCATGGGTACTCACAAACTTTCTCTCGGGCCGAATTTACAGTGTGGTTTGTGGCCGAGGGCCGCACCGGTGGGGGCGGGGTCATTTGGGGGCGGGGCTAGAGGGGGTAAAAAAAGACCACTGCTGTTTCAAAACATTACTAGACAGTGCTGTATTTCCAAAGCAGATGTAACTACATGCAGTACAGAACCTTGCAATTGTCAAACACCTTCAACGCAAGTCCCTGCTGCAAAAGCCAGTCCTTCCCCAAGAACAAATCAATACATACTGCAAAACAGGTGTTCACCCCTTTTGCATCCATGTCATTTAAGTGAGGTCAATGTCAGTTATGTCAGCCATTCTACCCTGCCTCTTTGGTGAATCCACCTTCATGGAAACGTGTTCAGGTGGTTCGGCGGGAGTTGGAGGTATCGGGGCACCCAAGGTGGATTGCAGTTTAAGGTTCCCTTCCCCATCTTCATTTCCCTGCCCCATCTTCCCTGCCTCATCTTCACGTCCCTGCCCCATCTTCACGTCCCTGCCCCATCTTCACGTCCCTGCCCCATCTTCATTTCACTGCCCCATCTTCATTTCACTGCCCCATCTTCATTTCACTGCCCCATCTTCACTTCCATTCCGTTCCCTCACCTCTTTCCGTCCCTCCCCAGTCACCTCCCCTCCCTTTCCATCCTCTCTCCCCTTATCTCTTTCTCTCCCCCCTTGTCTCCCACTCACTTTCTATTTGTTTCTCGGACCCCTGTTCAGCGTGCTTCATTGCTGTGCCGGCACAAATTAAGCACGTTTGCTTTCTGTCCCCCGAGCTCAGGTGTAGCCCACGCCCACCCCCAGTAGCTAAACTGCAGGTCACAGGACATAGAAGACGGGGCTCTGCTATCCAGGGGGCACGTGCACGGCGATTGTTTATACAGCGAAATGCAACAGAGTCGACCCATTGTCTCAAGAACAGGCCCCGTACCTACCGACTCGAACATCAGCAAGTGTGCTCTTACTTCAGGGGGAGCTTGTGAGGCACCCCGGCGACAATCCTCCTTTTTAAGGGCCCAGGCCCTTCCTGTGCCGCTGTAACAATCATTCATTCGGTGTCAGAGGTCTCGGGCTCCTGTTCCATCAACAATGCAGGTCTCTGCATGGAGCAGGTAATGTCAGACCCCTCTCCTGGTGGTGCATCCCTCTCCCTGGTGCACCATTATTCTGTCCTTTAGTGATGGCGTTAGGTCAGACACAGCAAGAGCAGGGAGATGAAACACTACATCAGCCTGTGTGACTCTACAGGCCAGGTAATGCCCCCCTAGTCTCAGGAGAGCAGCTGCATTTTTTATGTACTTTGGCAGCGGGAGCCCCGTTTCCACATCAGAGATAATTTGAGAAAGGGAGAGTGAGGAGAAAAGACAGACAGGGAGAGAAAGACAGTCGAGGGGACGGAAAACAGGAGTGAGGTGAAACACAAAAAGAGAAGGAAGGGTGACATAAAAAAGAACAGATGAACAAGAAAAATGGACGCAGAAGTGCCAGAAGACAAGATGAGAAAGGAGGGCAAGAATAAAATATATAGAGGGGGAGGGGAGAAAGAAAGAACAAGCATTTACAATGCAATAGGTCTCGCAGCATTTAAGTTAGAGCTTTTGACATTATTTTTTGACAAACTTTTGCTGTAATTGAAAGCTAATGTGTAATAAGTATCTTTAGTTGTCTGTTGGTTAATCTTCTTGTAAGTATCTGTTTTATATTATTAAGTAGTAAGGCTTATATAGTTATATAACGGTTAAATATTTTGAGCATTCACAAGTAAGATGATTGTTTTAGGAAGTAAAGTTGTAACCATTGTTTTGGAAAACATTTGTATTTATTGTCAAAGTTTGCGATATCAATGCAATGAAAACATACAATTTTGTAAATGTCATGACACTGTGTTAAGTACAATTTGTTCAGTAGTAAAGTATTAATAAAAACATTTTTAGAAAAGTGTATAGTGCGTCTAAATTTTAGGATAAAAGGTAACATGTAAATTTCACACAATTCACACAGGTATTTTACTAAAAGTAATACAAAGTCAAACTAGGCTTTAAAAGTATTCTGCCGTTGTTGTTTTGAAAAATAAACAAACAATTACAAACATAGTAGAAATTGGCAAAGTAGAATATTGAAAATGCAACAGTAGATACATTAGTTGAGCTTATTAGACTGGTAATATTTTAAGAAAACATTTGCATTACTGCAAGCATATTATAGTTTTTCAATGATACTGGTTATGCATCCATTACAAAATGTTATAGTTACAGTGATTGGTAGATGCTCCATTAATGCGTCAGCAAAGTCCTCAATATCGTCTTGTATATTCAAAAAGTCCATCAATGTAATGTTAATAATTTGCATAGATTGGTAATGGTCAGTGTCGGTAACTTGTACTGTTACTATTCTTATTTCCTGTTGCGTTTTTTCTAATCCATGAATTGTTATACTTAAATTTTCTTCTGGTGGTTGTACTACCTGCAAAGATATTGGTTTACTGTTTTATCCAATTTCTTTTGTTAGCTTTTTAAATTATTAATAAAAAAGGAGTGTTACTTACTTGTATCTTTGTATGTCGAGTAGTATTCAAAATGTTTTCTTTATTGAATTCATGGACTGTTAGGTGCGTTAAATGTAGGTATTGCCCAAGTTTTATTGGGAAGGCTGCTGCTTCTCGCCATAAGGTAATTTTTACGGAATCACTTGTATCTTTAAGTGTAATACTTTTTAATGTTGTTTCTTGTCATCCAACGTAAATATTTTTACTTTGCTCTTCCTGTGAATAAAAAAGTATTTTGTTACTGTTTCACGTATATAAAGTGTGATATTAGTTCATATGTGTTCTTTGAGCATGCATTTTTTAAAGTATACATGTCATTTGTGGAAGAAAAATATTGCTAAAATTAGTCAACATTTTTTAATGTAAATATCTTGTTGTTGTGCCTATGAAAAGTAGCAGTCACAATAGTAAAGTTATAAAGGAAGGCAGTTTAAGGCCAAAGAGAAATGTGGTTTTGATGAAAATGTTGCCATACAAAAGTATGGCGACTTTAGTGTGGAGTTGTCTGTGGGCTCTTAGATTGCAAATTTCTTTACTGTAATAAATAATTAGTTACTTACCTTTTAGTAATTAGTATAGGCATGTGACAATAGGTGGGTGGGAGGCGCTGTGGAAAAACAGATACAATGGTCGATAGATAGGAAAAGCTAAGGAAGGAGGCTTGCAAAATATCTTGAGGGAACATGCTGACTAAGGAGAGTGGTTGGGCAGGGCTATAGAAGCAAACTGACAGTGGAGGGCAGATGGGTGGAAATGTTAACTTAAAAAGTTCTTGGAGGGTGAGTGCAGCGGGTGGAAAAGCAAACAGACAATGATAGGTGGATGTTAAGCGTGAGTGCTTCAGGGTAGTGTAGTTAGAAGAAAAAATAGTTCCAAACTATTGTTAATGTGTTTGAAGTTACTTACATGAATACATTGATGTTTGTTTTGTGGCATGTGTAAACATAATGTAAATAAATATTTTTACATTGTTATGTTTTGGTATGTACTTTGTATATGTGTTTGTGTACTAAGGTAACTTAATGTAAGTAGTGAAGAAATAAAAATGTTTTTTAGAGTCCCCTCACTCACTGGGGTTGCCCCACAGTGACATGCTTCATCATTGGGGCCATACCAGTTTTGTATGAACTGGGGCGTGCTACAACTTGCGCAATACGTAGGAGCACTTTTTTATGGAAGACTATGTGTGGTGCAAAGTGCAGTAATATAATTAGTGTTGATTGTAATTATGTGTTGATATTAATATAAGAGTAGTGCATTGTGTTGTATAGTGTAATGATTATCAATGGTGTTGGTGTTGTTTTATGTTTTGTTTGTAGCAAGTTTGCTTTAGTATAATAAAGATTTTTGATACTTACCTTCTAGTAATTAGTATAGACATGTGGGAATAGGTGGGTGGGAGGGGCTGGGGAAAAAGGTGCCAGTGGAAGATGGATAGAGAAAGATGTTGAAGCAGGCTTGCAACATATCATGTAGAAACATGCTGAGAAAGGAGGGTGGTTGGGCAGGACTAGGGCAGCAAACCGACAGTGGAGGGCAGATGGGTTGAAATGTTAACTTAAAAAGATCTCGGAAGGTGAGTGGCAGGGCGTTAAAAGGGAAACAGACAATGGTGGGTGGATGTTAGGCGTGACAGCTTCAGGGTGGTGTAGTTAGGAGAAAAATAGTTTCAAAATATGTAATTTGTTTGAAGTTACTTACATTAATACATTGATGTTTGTTTTGTGGCATGTGTAAACTTAACGTAAAAAAGTATTTTTAATTTTTTTTTGCTTACTTACCTTCTAGTAATTAGTATAGGCATGTGGCAATAAGTGCTGGGAGGGGCTGGGAAGAACATAAACAATGGAGGATAGATGTGAAAAGTTAAGGAAGCCAGGTTCTAACATATCCTTAGGAAACATGCTGACAAAGGAGGGTGGATGGGCAGGCATAGGGAAGCAAAATGACAGTGGAAAAATATGCATTTCATTTAACATGTTTTTGATTAAAAGTTGTAGCTTACTTATTTTTCTACATTTTCTTACACATTTTTTATAGTGTAATACATTTCCTGTTACTTTATGACAAGTTTATAGCACACAGTTTTTTTTTGTAGCTTGTAAGTAAGTATGTATGTTTACTTACCTGTTACATTTTGTATGCACTTTTTTATAAAAACACTTTTGGCAAAATGACTTTGTATATTTTATGATAGTTTATAAATGTTAATATGATATATTGCGATATTGCATTAATAAACATGTTCGAAATGCGATCACCTTATCACAAACTTTTTATAAGTACATTTAAAAACATATAATCACAGATGTCTTTAAAACATTAAAACTTTTAAATGGAGCTTAGTTGTTAATGTGTATGAAGTTACTTACATGAATACATTGATGTTTGTTTTGTAGCATGTGTAAACATTATGTAAATAAATATTTTGACTTTGTTATGTTTTGTATGTACTTTGTATATGTGTGAGTACTAAGGTAACTTAATGTAAGTAGTGAAGAAATAAAAATGTTTTTAGAGTCCCCTCACTCACTGGGGTTGCCCCACAGTGACATGCTTCATCATTGGGGCCATCCCAGTTTTGTATAGACTGGGGCGTGCTACAACTTGCGCAATACGTAGGAGCACTTTTTTATGGAAGACTATGTGTGGTGCAAAGCCTAGTAATATAATTAGTGTTGGTTGTAATTATGTGTTGATATGAATATAAGAGTAGTGCATTGTGTGCTATAGTGTAATGATTATGAATGGTGTTGGTGTTGTTTCATGTTTTCCTTGTAGCAAGTTTGCTTTAGTATAATAAAGATTTTTTTTACTTACCTTTTAGTAATTAGTATAGGCATGTAAGAATAGGTGGGTGGGAGGGGCTGGGGAAAACAGGAGCCAATGGAGGATGGATAGCAAAAGATATTGAAGCAGGCTTGCAACATATCCTGAAGAAACATGCTGACAAAGGAGGGTGGTTGGGCAGAGCAGGGAAGCAACCCGACAGTGGAGGGTATATGGGTGGGAGTGTTAACTTAAAAAGATCTTGTAAGGTGAGTGGCAGGGGGTGGAAAACGAAACAGACAATGGTGGGTGGATGTTAGGCGTGACAGCTTCAGGGTGGTGTAGTAAGAAGAAAAAATAGTTTCAAACTATTGTTAATTTCTTTGAAGTTACTTACATTAATACATTGATGTTTCTTTTGTGGCATGTGTAAACATAATGTAGATAAAGTTTTTTATAAACAATTTTAGTTACTTACCTTCTAGTAATTATTATAGGCATGTGGCAATAAGTGCGTGGAAGGGGCTGGAAAGAACATAAACAATGGAGGACAGATGCGAAAAGTTAAGGAAGCCAAGTTCTTAAATATCCTTAGGAAACATGCTGACAAAGGAGGATGGATGGGCAGGGATAGGCAAGCAAAATGACAGTGGAAAAATATGCACTTTATTTAACATGTTTTTGATTAAAAGTTGTAGCTTACTTACTTTTATACATTTTTTACACATTTTTTTAGTGCAATACATTTTCTGTTACTTTATGACACATTTATAGCACATATTTTGTTTTCTTGTAGCTTGTAAGTAAGTATGTATGTTTACTTACCTGTTACATTTTGTATGCACTTTTTGATAAAAAACACTTTAGGCAAAATGACTCTGTATATTTTATGACAGTTCATAAATGTTAATATGATACATTGCAATATTGCATTAATAAACATGTTTGAAATGCGATCACCTTATTGCAAACATTTAACAAGTACATTTAAAAACATATATAATCACAGATGTCTTTAAAATATTAAAAGTTTTAAACGGAGCTTACCTCGGTTACTGTCCCAGAGACACTTAATAGTGTCTTTAAATTCACTTCTCGCACTGTCTTTATGGGCGATACTGGTGGTGGTGGTGGCTGCAAAAGATTTATTGCTTCTTGTCAGTTATTTCAATTGGTGGTATTCTTGATATTTTACTTTGTTTTGTCAAGATCAAAGTTTCATTCTTGATAAGGTAATTGCGTATCATCATTCCATGTCCTTCCTTAGTTTGATCATAATATTCCTCAGTATAGCAGGTTGCTTTTATAGACGTAGTTTGATCTGCTAAGGCCATGTGGTACATTACTTTATTTTCTTGCTTTGCATTGTGATAGTAGGTTTTTCCTGTGCAATGAATAATGTTAAAACGAACAGCCTTTTGATATGGCTTTTGTCTCATCATGCTTGTTGTCTTTTAGTTCTTGCAGAGAAATCATCTGTAAAATACAATACAGTAATTATTAAATTGATGAAACATTTTTGAGGCTGATGTCAATGATATTTGTACATTATAATGCATTTAACTCAAATAGCTGCCCATATTGGCTTGTGATCACTGTAATATGACTCTAATGTTCCATAGTGTTCTATATTTGCATTTGTGAATATATGATCTAATAGAGAATTGTAGTCTGTTGTAAGTGTGTCTATTTTTTGGGTGCAGTTAAAGTTTGTTGACATGTAATTTAATAAGACTTTTTGAGTGTGTGTTGTTGTTTGTAAATCAACATTGAAATCACCCATTATTACATATTTATGATTTGGCCAAGCATTTAATATGGTAGTTAATATTTGTAGTAGTGTTTGAATGTGGACTTTTGGTGGTTTGCATATAATCACAAAAAGGTAATCAACGTTTTTTATTTCTTTAGTAAATTGCAAGATGTCAATTTGCTGGTGTGAGGTAAATATTGGTTGTAATATGTTGCTTGTTTTGTAATATATTATTATACCATGGTTTGTTTGGTGGTTATGGTATTTGTCAAATATTAGCATATTGTAATTGGGAATTGAAAATGCATCAATATGTGATTCATGTGTAGTATTTATTTCTGTAAAGCATAGCATATCAGCATTTAATATATTCTTGTCAGCTAATATTAATTTGTGATTTTTTCAGAATGAGCGTATGTTGTGTACAATAATAGTAAAGTGATTTGTAAATTGTGCAATTTGAGGTATAGATATTTCTAGTGGCATATTTGTTTTTAAGCGTAACATTTCATCATGTACTTTTGGGTGTACTAATATTTTTGTTTTATCAAAGTTTTTTATATATATTTTTTTTAATGATTTGGCTCTACTAATAGCTACATAATGTAAGTGATGTATTTTGCTGTTATTAAAGTGTATAAAAAGCGGTTCAATTGTTTCGCCTTGTGTCCTATGTATAGTACGTGCTGATGATTGTCGTAATGGGAATTGTTTCCGTATTATTGTTATGCATTTCCTAGTATATTGAAAGTTTCTTGATACAGGGAATATTGGTGTCCATTCATGTGAAATATTAGCATGATATAGATGTTTGTTTTGTTGTCTTGTAGTTTTTCCAACATTGCAATTATCAAAATGCATCCATATTACAATTGGTGTGTTATTTGCACAATCAACATATTCAACTATTCCTGTGGCTCCATTAGTTAATCCATCATTAACATTAAGATTAGCAGTTAAGTCATAGCGCAGTTTTATTGCAATATGCAGTGTGTGTGTTAACCCCATTGTTTTTGTAGAGTCTGTTGGCAATTGTTGTAATATTTTTTCTTTTACTTTTTGACTTAAGTCTGAGGCTACTGTGTCTATTGATAACATGGTATAAACGGCATGTTGTTGTATATGTTGCATTAACACTTTATTATTTATTTCATCTACTTCTTTGTTAGTTGTCATTATATATGGTATAGTCTGTATAATACTTTGAGGAGGGTCTATTTGTTGTGATTTTATGTTTGTTATATCTGTTGTTGTGTGTTCTCCTATTCTTAAGCGATTGAGCATTTGTGCAAATGGCAGGTCATTTAGTTGTCTCATTATTTTTGTTAGCTCATATAATTTAAAATGTGTTTGCCATAAGTTAGTGCTTATTGGTCCATACAACTCTTTTGGATTGTCAAATATGTATGTGTCAAAAACTGGTTCTAATTGATAAAAATCTCCAATTGCTAATATGGATATACCTCCAAAAGGCTGGTTAGAAGCTTTTATTTCTTGTAATCTATTGTGAATGAAATTACACATCTTTGCTCCTACCATAGAAATGTAATTTATTATCAATACTTTTAAATGCATTAGTTTATTTTGAAGTATGCTTCTGTTTTCATGAGTTAGTTGTTTATATGTTAAACTTTGTGATACTGGAATTTTAAAAGTACTGTGTAGTGTTTGTCCATTTATGTTATATGCTGCTTTACCAGTTGATGCTGTAAGTAATATATGCATATTTTCTGGATTTTCTCCTGCTTTAGTATTGTAGTAGCGTAATAAAGTTTGATGGAGTGCTGTTATAAGGAAGCTTTTTCCTACACCTGCTCCTCCAGTACTAAAAGTATAGAAAGGTATGTTTTGTGTTTTGATAGCATTTAAGTGATGATATATAAAGTTCAGTTGTTCTTTTTTTATTTTTTTTTAATTATTTTATTGGCAGTGGATAAATTGCACAGAGAAACAAAACAAAGGTAAAAGATATATACCATAGATACATAATCATAAAGAGAGCACAGAAAAAAATCAGGAAAACAAAAAATATTACTGAAAGAATGACCATGGTCATAACCAGTTCGTGATGGGTAACCATATTTTTTGGCCTAGTATCTTCCTTCTCAAGCCTTTAAATTTGTATACAGCATTTTCCAACTGATAAATATTCAACAATTTTGACTGCCATTGATTGAACACAGGCGGTTCAATATCCAACCAGCGAGAGGTTATACAGTTGCGATAGGAAGACATTGCGATGAAAATGAACCCTTCTTCAGCAATTGTTCTATTGGCGATTTGGTCAGTTTGTATTCCAAGTATAACAAGTTCGGGCGTTAAAACAATAGCTACATCCAAAATGGTATTTAGGAAGCCTTGTACTTGGGTGAGAAATATGATCAGTTTGGGGCAATGAAAAAACATATGACACAAATCGGCCGCATTATGGCCACAGCGACTACAGTTCACTCCTTTCTGTGCTTTCCATTTTGATAGTTTTGATGGTGTATAATATAAATTAAAGATAGACATATAATGTTGACTTTTAAATGAATCATTGAGAATAACTTTACTACAGACTTCAAGAGATCTAACTATGTCTACAGTTTCTAAGCCAAAAATGATCTCCCATTTTTTTGTGTAGGTGTCTAGATTATCTTCTAACTTTTCCAAACATTTCTGATATATTATACCAATCTTATGTCCCTGGCAGCAGCATTCCAACAAGTCTATTTTGCTCATAGATTGTGATATAATTAATTTTTTTGTAATTAAGAAGCTACGGATCTGTAAGTATTTAAAAAAATCAGCTCTATCAAGACCAAATTTACTTTGTAATTGAGAATAGGAAGCAAATTGCCCATCATAATAGAGTGGACCAAAAGATTTTATATTTAAGTCAAACCATTTATGCATGACATGGTCATTAAAAAGCTCGGGTAGCATAGGATTCTGTAAGAGGGGGGTATAGTAATTAAATTTTGGCAGAAGATGAAGCCTTCTGTTGATTTGTCTCCAGATCTGAGATACGGTAGTCATGATTTTAAATTTAATTTTTTTGTGATAACTAGGTTCTATTAACTTGAACAGCCATTGCCGCGCTTCCACTCCAAGCAGCATTTCGTAAATTGATGGAGTCAAAGCATTATCTAAACTATAGTCTGGGAACATTAGAATACCCATTTGCTTTAGCAAGACTGCCCAGTAATATAAGCGAAAACTAGGAACTCCTAAACCGCCTCTTAGTTTTGGCATAATGCACCATTTGAGGGCTCTTCTGGCTCTCCGATAACCCCATAGAAACCTGGAGATGCTTCGATCTAGTTTGTTAAAAAAAAAAGAAGAAAAGAGAAGAGGAATAGTACGAAACAAATAAAGGAATTTTGGTAATATGACCATTTTGATTACGTTGGTGCGACCAAATAAAGATAGATGTAGATTGTTTAACCGTTCCAGAGTCCTATTAGTAGACATTAATAGAGGATCTGTATTGAGCCCTACTATGTCATCAACCGTTGGGGAGATTATCACACCAAGGTACAAAGCGGTAGATGCAAGAACTATTCTATCGGGTCTGCCAGTGGAAGAATGAATTATCTGAGTTTTAGAAATGTTAAGCTTATAGCCTGACAGCTCCCCGAAGTCTTGGGCAAGTTCTATAATTTTAGGCATGGATAAACCTACATCGGGAGTAACAACTGCGACGTCATCAGCGTACGCGAGTACTTTATGATCGATCTGATGTATGGTCACAGGTGGAATTCCTACTTCTTTTGTGATTTTATTCAAGTATGGCTCAATGTACAGGGCAAATAATAGGGGGGAGCAGGGACAGCCCTGCCTTGTTCCCCTAGTAATTGCGAACGAACAAGATGTTTCTGTCGCTATGCGAATTACAGCCTTCGGTTCATGATATAGCGCCTGTATGGCCAGAATATACTCTCTGGGAAACCTTTTCCATGTTAGGACAGACCATAGGAACCCCCAGTCGACTCTGTCAAACGCTTTTTCCGCGTCCAGCAGAATAGCGCCGACTGGGGATCCCGTAGCCTGTGCCCAATCAAATAAGGTGATGATACGCCTGACATGATCAGTAGTATCCCTATTTTTTAATAAATCCATGTTGGGTCTTGGAGACCAGCATGGGCATTATGTTAAATAATCTATTTGCTAATATTTTAGAAAAAATTTTGCTGTCCGCCGTAATGAGAGAAATAGGCCGATACGACCCTAACTCACTAGGATCCTTTCCCTTTTTTTTAAACACTACAATTGTAGCTAAAGACCATGAGGCAGGTGGACGCCCCTGGAATGCTTGATCAAAGATCTTAAGTAACTCAGGCTTTAAAATGTTCCTAAAAGTTCGATAGAATTCGAGGGGGATTTGATCTGGCCCCATGGCTTTCCCAGATGCGAGGCTAAGAATAGCTAACTCGATCTCCTCCCATGTGATTGGGGAGCCAAGAAACATTGCATCCTCTTCAGACATCGGCACATTCTCAACCCCCCTCAGATAATCAGATGAGGTTCTATCTATATCGATCTCAGTCTCTGGTTTATTATATAGTACTTTGTAGTAGTCACTAAAAGCATTCAAAATCCCTTCCATAGATTCTTGGGGTACTCCAGCCAAATCAGTAATTTTAACTATCTCATTTTGCATAGCTTTAGTTCCGCTGATGCTGCTGAGGAACGAAATGCCAATACCAACCCTAATTCCCCTGATACAAGTGTCTCAACTGTTAGAAGACGTAAGAAAAAAGCCTCTCAACGCTCCACTGGCAGACATCCCGTTTTAGACATAGACGGTTCTCGGGCGGAGCCTTGTCCAGAGCTGCATTCTCAGGAAAAAGAACCCCAGGAGGAGGTAATACTGTCTAAGGATATTGAGACGCTGAACCCAGCACAAGATCTATCTAGCCCAGCAGAGATTACGCTAATAACAATCTATAATACTATGATGATGCATCGGGCTGAAATAAAAGCTGAAAATTTGCGCACTCAGGCTACTTGCTCTAAGGTTAAGAACGCTGTTCGTCGTGCTATCAAACTTTGCGGCGAGACAGCCGATAGAGTGACCGAAACTGAGGCAAGGATTTCGGCCCTGGAAGATGAGAACATTAATCAGAAACAAGAACTGGACAATTTGAAAGTTCGTAAAGATGATATTACCTATAAGTTGCAGGGCTTGGAGAACCAGGCCCGCAGGAATAACCTGCGCTTCCTCGGAATACCGGAAAAAAAAGAAGGGGGGGATGCCAGGAGATTCATCATTGAGCTACTTAAAGAAGCCTTCCCACAATTGTCAACTTGGGACTGGGCCAAAGAAGTGCAGAGGGCTCATAGATTCCCATTTTCAATAAGGAAACCACGTCAGGGGACTGAGGAATATCCCAGGGCAATATTGGTGTCATTTAATAACTTTTTGGCAAGGGAAGACATTTTCATGTTAGCAAGGCCTGACAAAAAAGCCATAGCCGGTGATTGCGAATTTTTCGTAAGGCCAGATTTTTGTCAGGCAACTGTGAGTCAGCGCTGGCATCTCCGCCAGCTTATACCAGATTTTCAAAAAAAAGGAGCTATTGTATTTTTACAAAATCCAGCCAAGCTAAAGGTAGTTGTGAAAGGGCAAACCAAATTCTTCTTGTCTGAGAATAGAGCAAAAGAATATTTAGAATCGCTTTGAATCGGATAATCTTGCTCTAGAGAAGCTACTGTCTTATGTTATAAATGCTTTTCCTTACTCGTTTTTATTTAACAATGTTTTTTCCTGTGGGGGCCTAGTGGCAGGGGGACGCGGCATTCCATATTTATCAGGAACTGGGCGTTCCTGAGCCTCTGATGTTGGGGAGGGGGGTGGGGGGCTGTATTGTTGGGTGGGGTTTGGGGCTGGTGGGGTTGGGGGGGTGGTGGTGGGGGTGTAAAGCAGTGGTAACTGCCAGAGTAAGGTTGGTCAAAGTATTTCTCTCTATGTCTCTTTTTTGTATTTATTTGACTAGAAGAGGATTTTTTACATCTTTAGAAGCCAGGATTTTTAATAATGGATAGGAAGGTCAAAATATGTACCATGAACATCAATGGTCTCAATGATTTTAAAAAGATTGGGGTGTTGCGTAGATTAATTCAGTCTCTAAATATAGACATCTTGTGCCTGCAGGAGACCCACATCCCATGGGAGAAACGTAACATTCTGAGGAATTTGGGTCTGGAACTTTTGGTTAGTTCTAAACAAACTGGGGTTAAAAGAGGAATCGCAATCTTAATGAAAAAAAACCTGGGAAAATGCGTCAGAACGCTATCAGATAAATGGGGCAGATGGGGGTTGGCTGAACTCAATATTAATGGTAATAGATTTACTTTGTGTTGCCTATATGGCCCTAATCTAGACGACAATGAGGTTTTCAATACAATCAATATAGAACTGGCTGGCTGGTGTCAGCCTTTAATTTTATGCGGAGATATGAATGTTCATATTGACGCTAATTGCAATATTAGGATCTCTGGAAATTATAGAGGACGTAAGATTAAGGTCTTTAAAGCCTTAAGGGAGATAGTTTTGAGTAATGGGCTGTATGATGTGTGGAATAAAATAAAATCGACCGATCATGGCTTTACCTTTTTTTCAAATCCTCATACAAAGTTTGTTCGTCTAGACTATTTTTTTACTTCTTCTTTTTTTTTGGGGAACGCCGAAATTGAGATTCTACCACAACTGGTTTCAGATCACAACCCTATAATATTAGAACTGTCATTCCCCCCCAAAACTCATAATACAAACTGTCACTGGTCATTTCAAAGGAGTCTCCTGCTCGATGATAATTATATTCGACACATATTGGAGATCATCAAAGATTTTTTTTCTCGCAACTCTGATACCGCCTCAATTCAAGTAGTCTGGGACACTTTTAAATCCGTTGTAAGAGGGGAAACAATAAGTTATTCTAATTTCCAACGTTTAATGGCAAAAACAGAGTTAAGAGATAAAATGGATAAACTACGAAAGGCTGAATTAAATTTGGTGACACAGCTATCTAACGGTAATGACTTTGACATCCAGGAAGCTCAACGACAGATAACTATTGAACGTGCTACTTCATACTCTTACTTAGCCGATCAGGTAGCGGTACAATATAAACAACACAAGGCAGAGTGCTACGAGCTAAATGAAAAAACTGGGAGAATTTTAGCTCATAGAATTAGACAAAAAGCTAAGTTCAGTTGTTCTAATGTTAAATTTTGCATGATATTATGATATGTTTCTTGCAGTAGCATATTATTTATTAATGCTTCTTCTTCAGCAGTACTTCTAATTCCTAAATCTAATGAAATGTCATATTGGTATTCTTGCTGATATAGTTGTGAGTCATTATCTAAATCATCTGGTATTATAGTTGTAGGTGATAATGGAGGTGTAAGCATTGTATCATTGTCTGTTGATATATTACTTTTGTTAGGTATTTCATGTTGCTTATTATACATATTATAATTTGTATCAATATCAGTCTGTATTTCTAAATATCTTTCATAGTATGTCTCTTTTGTACCAATTACATTGTTTTCTATTCTCCATGGATAATATAGTAATAGCAATTCTCTGTAATAATTTTCAGAGCCATTAAGTTTGCTAAATCTGCAGTATCGAATTATTTGTTGTTGTGTGCGTTCAGTAAGTATTATGTCATTTTCTTCATTTGCTAATGTATTGATTTCTACTTCTTCTTCATCTGAGCTATAAAAGTTAGTTTCTAAAAGTAAATCATCATACTTATTAGAATTTTTATTTTTTGTTGTTTTCTTTTTTGTATTGTACTTAGATGCATAGTCAGCTAGTGTGCTTTTTTTCTAATGTTATAGGCCGTTTGCTGTATTTTGCAATTATATTGCCAAACTGTATATTAGTTGAGGTGTCAGGTAATGAGTTAATTGTATTCATGTCTTTCATCAAATATGTTCATTTATCTGGTCTATTTGTATTTATAAATACAAATGAACGTGAACATTTTCGTAATTGTATTTGCAATATGAGGTAAGCTGCTTCCTGTGCACTAATTTCAGTACAGTTTAAGAATTTATTGCCTATGTGCTTTAATTACTCTTTAATATTTGGGTTGTGGTTTACTTCTTTTGTACCTTGTGCAATTATTTTACTTAAACCTCTTTGTGATTTACTAATATATGAAACAATATATACAGCTTAAGCATATGCATCTAAAACATATTGTAAATCTATGTTAGCTTGCCATGCTTGTAATATAATATTGTTATAGTTATTTATAAAACATTCAGCTGGTGTTCTTTTTAAAGCTATAGTTGTTTTTTGTATAAAATGTATGCATCTTATATATTCTTCTTCTGTTAATTGCATTTGTTCTAAAAAATTGTCAAATGTATAAGTAGTAAACTCTTGTGTATGCATTGTTGTATGAATTAAGTCAATGTGCTGTTTTATAACTTTATCGTTTGTTTCTAGTTGCAATGGTTCTAATATTACAGTATTTCACATAGGATATCTAGGATACTGGTATTTACATGTTTTTTTATGTTTTATGCGACAATTTTTAGTATGACCATGTCTTTGCAAGGGTATTAAATGTTGAATTTCGGGGTCTAAACTTCTATTACATGTTATGTGTTTGTCAATAAATTGTATTACTTCTTCATTTTTAGATTCATTGTATTTTGGGGCATTATGAATCCAAAGTAATGCATGTATATGTGGTGATCCACGTTGCTGGAATTCTACTCTGTAAAAGTAATCAACAACTTTTCCTATGGGATTACTTTTGTGTAATAATATACAATTAAAGAATTTTCTTACTTGGTAGTCAAAATGACGTGCACATACAATTGGATTTTGTTGTATTAGTGTGCATTTACTTTCCCATGACATATTTGCAAATTCTTCATTAGTGCATTCTTTGTTATTGTTAATGCGTAATAATATGTTAATTAAATGAGGTCATTTTGTTTCTGCTGCTGAGAGTGTTAAAAAAATGTTGGTATTCCTAATTGCCGCAGCATTGCAAATATTTCTTTTTTATAGTTTTCCCAGTATGGAGGAGAGCTACGTATTGTTTTGAGGATTTTTAACCTTCATTGTGCTGTAATATGCCTTCTAAATTGTCTTTTATGTCTTTTACTGTAATAACGTGTCCATTGTTGAAATGTTTTTTAAGAGAAATAAATATTTTGTCTTGTATTTGTTTAACTTGCAATTTTTTTAGTTTGAAAAGCATATTTGTTATTGACTGAGCTACTCTTTTGTCGTAGCTTCTTAGTTCCCATTGACAAATTGTACTGTAATGTACTGGAACATGTCTATTTTCATTTGATGGTCTACATTGTCCAGCAAATATTGTTGGGAATGCTAAATATTCAGAGTCTTTATCTTCATATAATCCACGTGGTATGTTATGTTCTCCAGGAGCTAAACTTAATATATTAATGCTATCTATTGTAATTGTTTCATTAGTTAACATTGTATCTAAGTTACCTGCTGGTATGTTATCGGTACTGCTTGATGTAGTACTTGTTTCTGAAGTTGTTATGTTGCTGTGCATTTTTTCTGGTATGTATTCCCAATCCTTGTTTACTGTAATTCCATGTTCTCTAAATAATGTACTATTGTTTGCTAACCATAAGGCTGCTTTCTTGACAATGTTTGGTCTTACATTTTCTAAATGTGTATATGATTTATAACTTAATTTGCATTTTAATTTAATTGGTATTGTCATGTTATCATTTGTTTGTCTTGGTAATATTGTAACAGTAGTCATAACATCAGCTGGTACATTAACAATACCACCAGATAAAGATTTATGAAAACCACGAGGTAATGTTTTTATTTGTAAAAAAGGTATTCTTGGTGAAACTAATCTTTCTTCTAAGTTATGTAAGTACAGTTCAGATGGTATATTTAGAAATTTCATTCCATTAAATACAGAACTTGGGGGTATTTTTTTTTACTAATGTAATTGTGGCATGTGCTGTATATATAGTCTGATTTTTTTGTACTTACATCACATACAATGAATGTTTCTTTTTGTTTAATGCTATATGTTTTTCTTACTATTTGTTTATGCCACATTTGATTACATATTGTACACATGTATTCTGGTCCATACTGTATTTCTTTATGAAAATTTACAATTATATTTGTTTGAACTGTGCTTCTTTTTATGACATTATTTTGCTGATAAATATTACTTGTTTGTGGTTGTATTTCTGTAGTTGTATCTTGTTCTAGTAAAGATGCTATAGATAAATTGATATTTGTTATATTTGACATTGGTGAAGACATTGGTGGTTGTTGATTCACAGTGCTATTTTTCTGTTTGTTGACAGCATTAATCTCTGTGTTTGTAAGTGAAGATGTAATACTTTGAGATATTGTTTCAGATACTGTTGCAGTGTGTACAGACATATTTTTTTGCATTTTTTTTAACTTTTATTTCTTTGTATTATTTTCTTAAATGAATTTCTTTGAATTGTATTTAGTTTTATTGGTATTAATTGTACTGTAATGTAGCTATTATCAGAAGGTAGTTCATTAAAGATAACATTTATTACATAGCTTATTACTTTATTTAATGTCATGAGTATCATAGCTGTACTACTTAAATTTATATATATGTTGTCTACTATACGTGTTTTATGGCAATAATATATAATAAATGATTTGCTTGTTTTACCTATTGTAAATATTTTGTTATGCAAACATAATATTATAGCAGTATATGTTGTCAACATATCATTTAATACTTGTTCAATGACTTTTTCAAAAGTATTTTCTTTTGATATATTGTATTTGCATTGTTTGTGAAATTTGATTGAAAATATCGTATTATTGTAGTCTATATAATTAGGTATGTCTTCTATTTTTAGTTTTTTTGCGGTAAAAAGATTGCATTTCTATATATAAGTTATTACTTAACTGCATTATATTATTCATATCTTGTTCAAGCCATTTAGATGCATTTTGAATGTAGTTATATATAATTGCAAATATACTAGTGGTAATTGACATGTTGTGTTCTGTATAGAGTTTGTTATGTTTATAGTTAATATTATCACTTGCTTGTGGTAAGAATTTAAAATTGCATTCAATTAAATTACAAGTTTGATTTGTTATTGTCTTTAAATGCTGTAATTGGTGTTTATTATAAATTGTTGGTATTTCTTGTTGCATTACTGAAGTTTGTAATGTAGTACTATTTTTTGTGTTTGATGGTTGTGTTTGTTTAGTGTCTATGTATACCTTATCATTTGTATGTGAGTTTTTTTTTAATTTCTATATTACTAGCTTTTGTATGTAAATGGTTGTTTTTACTTTTAAGGGTGCCTGCTATATGTAATTCTGTATTTAATTGTGTTGGTAAGGGTGTTTGTTTTTCAACTATTTTGCTATGTATAATGTTATCATCAGCGTTACTTTTTGTTTTATTATGTACTGCCTCATTTTGTTTTGTTTTTTTGATTGTTTTATGGGAAACAGAGTTTGTGTTTTTTCTTTTTTTTATTGTGATTGGGTTTCAGAAACATGTTTAATGTTTATATTTGTAGTTAGTAATCCATCTTTTGTGACTGTTGGTTTTGTTGTTGAAGTCAATTGCGGTAATATTGTTTCTTTATGAGGTGTATTTGGAGTAGGTTTAAATTGTGTAGAAATGTTAGTATCATGCATAAAGTATTTTGGTGGTGTAGATGCATATTTTTTCTTCTCGTTTTGTTGTGCTTGTTGAAATGATTTCTTCTGTATTTTTTTTACATTAATTCCAGTTAATTCGTATTGGATTTGATCTTCATCATGTTTCTTAATTTGGTGAGCTAAATTGTAAATATAGTTTAGTACGTCAGGCAATGATTTTTTTTGTAAAAGTATGCATGTTCCATTTGGATGTGGCATCCCATTGGTGTCTCTACTATGTGAATCAAAAATGAAATAATGATCTCCATTTTTAATAATAGATATAACATAAATATCCATACAAAGCAAAACTCCAGATTTGTTTAAAGATATTGCCAATGCACCGTGTATGTCAGGATATAATGCATCAAAATGTTTTAATATGTTTCCATAATATGCTTGACATGTTGTAATAGAATATATATTGTCTATATGTGTAATATATTTAGGCAAATCATCAGGGTGCATTAGATCTTGTCTATTGAAAAAGTGCATATCTGTATATAACTTATCTTCAAGATCCATTATGTAATGTAAATCTTCTTTGTTCCACATATGTGCTGGTTTTTTATAGTTATGAATTATAGCAAAGGTATGCCTTTTGATGTGTCTGAAAATTTATCATGATCATGTCCTTGATGGTAATTAGCTTGTATAATCTTTTGCATTTTTGGACGCTTTGTGAAAGATTTGGTCAGATTCTAAATACTGTGTATGTATTGTTGTAAATAGTAAATACTTTGTAGTTTTTATGGTATATACTTGTATGTGTATTATAATTAACTGCTGTAGTAAGCGTTTTCAATTTAACAACGGTAATTACAAATATTCTAAACTATTGTTAGCCAACATACATCTATAAATTGTAATAATAAATGTCTTACTTTTGTTGATTTGTCTTTTGTTGCAAATATCTGTAAAAGAAAAAAAATATTAATATTACAGTAGTAATATGTTACATACATGTGCAAAATGATTTTTATTGCAGATAAAAGTCTAATAACATAACATTGCTTACAGTTGTGTAAATATAAAACATCACACTTGCTTTTGTCACATACAGTTACATTAAATTAAAAATGCTTTACTTACCTAATTAAAGCTGCTTATAATGGAGGTAAATTTGATAATTTACAGCACATGTATATCACAGTAGTGTTCAATAATATGCACCTATATAGTGCTGCATTAGTATAAAGATGTACGCTATAGAGTACAAGATTATTTATATATATTATCGGCTATGGGGAGGGTGGGGTCGTTTTTAGGATGGAGGCAGGGACATTTTTAGGGCTCAGAGGAGGGGTTAGCTTTCGAGTTGGAGGGGGGTAGTTTTGGGACCCTGGCAGGGGACAGAGGAGGGAGGATGAAAGATTTGCTTGTTAAGCTTTAATTAGGGATATGTCTTTGCCATACATGCCTTAACAATGCATATTTTGTTGTAAAGGCATGTGTGTTAAAGGCATATGCGTGGTTGAGACTGCGTGGAATTGGCATGCATGGTTCCATCACACAACCAGAGGTAATTGGTGTATTAGTGTATAGTCACTGTAGAGTTTATTTTGTTTGTTTTAATAATAAATCAACAAGAATGTGGTTTGATTAAAAGAATAGGCTGCATGTTATCTGCATGACATTAATGTTTTCTGTGAAACTACCACAGTATGAAATGTGTTTTATATGATTACATCTTTGCTGTAGGTACCCATTCTGCCTGGATTGGTGGCAGTTTCGAAATATGGCACCTTGAATGACTGAAGAAGGCCCCTTCCTACTGAGTTATTTCAGGTGCAATTCAGTTAAGCTTGGGAGCGTGCTCAAAAAAACTCTCATCTTCTATTGTAGAATGGCTGTAACTAAGTAGTCTTTCCTCTCTTTCCACTTGTGGGACTTTGACCACCATGCCAAATGTGAACATGCATTTCTGCATTAAGTTGTCTCTCTTGATCGCTAGTTGCTCTCTGGTGGTTTGTTTGCAGTTTAATGTGAGGCAGCAGCCTGGGAGGTGTAAAGCCGACTTGTTTCAGGCATTAAAAGGTACTCAACTTAAGTTTTAAGAATACATGATTTGGTAATTAGGAAAGCGCTTAGTAAACACTGGTTTAATTGTAGCGTCGTAGTCAAGAATGAGACGCTGCCATTTTAGAGCAGAGAGGGCAATTGACCTGCAAGATTGCTTAGTGAACTTTTATGTATTGCAATTTGCCTCGTCTGGAGACACCTGCTCTACAGCTGAAAGACACTACTCTGTCATATGCAGCATACTAAGTGGATCTCTGCAAGAAGTCTTTGGACATGCTATGTCCTCAATTGCTGCTGCGTGCGGGCTGACCTTGTAGGTGTTACTTGTTATCCCTGCGCTTTGCAGTACTCTGTACTCAAGGATTTATTACAGTTGACAGACTGCTGTAAAAATGAGTTCACGCTATCCTTAATCTCGCACAGGAACATTTTTATGACCGCTTTGTTAGCAGGGCAGGCTGAAGTTGTTCAAATGAACTACTATGTTGCTGGCTGAGGAAATGACGTGTTTGGTGAAGACCAAAATTGAAAGTTGCAAGGCTTTGGTTTATGGGCAGGACAAAAGTCGTGGACGCACGTAGTTAAGCGCGTCTATCCACTATTTTCACAAGGTAGACACTGTCTACCCTGGCAAGAAGCTGGGCCGTAAAGAAATACTCTGAACCTTTACCGGTGTCATTTTCAGACTGTGGGACATGTTAAATAGTGCCTGCAAGTTCTTTGCTTTCATTTTCCAGCAGCAACATGCAGGTGGTGTGGTGGCTCTTTAATTTACACCTTTAGCTTGGCCAAAGATAAGGTTGAAGTTAAGGGGCCATCAGTCTTCCCTCTTATTGGGGATCCTGGGTGGATGCGGTCTGGATGCTCACACCTAGATGTAAATGCAACACAGGGCGATGTTAAAGGGATCTTTGGGGGAGAGCGAGGGTTCTGTGGGGGGGTGGGGGAGGATGAATGACAATAGCACACCGCTTCTTATTACTTTACAGGCACTTAAGAGAGGCAGCTTTTGCCTCTGCTCAGTTCCTGTATAGAAATGCATGCATTGTATGAATGTCTGTTGTGTTGGTGTGTCCCATTATTTAAACATATAAGTTTTTTAATGCCAGTAATGTATTCATTATATAGTGCTATACATTGAAAATGCAGGGCATCTGAGCACTTAACACATTGTACATTGACAATTAATAATTAAGTGTGGGAACCAATGTACAAGATGTGGTAAATAAGACAATGATGGTTAATGGTGTAGGAGTCACATATCCTTCATGGTTCACTGTGATGTATTATAAAGGGTTACAATGTATGAACTGAAAGTAACCAATGGATCTGTTAAAAGGAGTAACACTTAACTGAGCACATACAATAAATATCTGCCATCTGCATGTTTTACTGACTGCACAGTGGGTGCAGCATTAGTGTAAAGTGATAGTATTTGCAGAGTGACTGCAAAGTGTTGACTGTACACTGATTACAAGTGCATTGAGTGTAGTTTAAGAGTGAATGCAGTATTAGTGCAAGTTTAATGTGAATGAGAGGAAATGCAAAGTAAGAGCGAGTTTAGAACAAGTAAATATCAAGTTAGTGCATAATAACTGCAAAAGAAGAGTGAGTAGAGAGTACGAAAGAGTGCAAATAGAGTGTAGAGTGCATTGTATCTGTAGAAGAATGTGTAAGTTAGTATGAATGAGTGCAGATTGTAAGTGCGTGCAGACTGAATGCAAAATAAATGCATATTAATAGTGAGTGCAGTGTAAGTGTACAATATTGAGTATTAGAATGAGTGCAAAATAAAGTCTAAAACCAGAATAAGTGTTGCATAATAGTAAGTTGCCAAGAGGTAAAATAAGTAAGTGCATAGTATGAGTGAATACAGAGTGTGTGGGATTGAGTGTATGGTGACAATAAGTATACATAAGTATAGATTGAGTATAGAGTGCTGAGTGCAAAGTGAATGCAAAAGCAAAGTTAGTGTATTTTTTAAGTGAGTGCAGGTCAAGTACAGATTTAGTGTACACTGATAGTAAATGCAGTTTGAGGGTGAGTACATAGTGAGTAAGTAAACAGTTACTACATAGCAATTGCAGGGTGAAAGTTAATACAGAATAGTAGTAACCATACAAGGAGTTTAGAGTGTAGAGAGAGTACATATTAAGTGCAAAGTTAGAGTCAGTGATTGCAAAGTGTTATTGAATGTAGAATGGACATAAAATTAGTGTAGAGAAATAGTGAATGCAGTTTGAGTGCAAAGTGTTGAATGCACAGTTATTGCAAGTGCAGTAAGTGCAGTTTGCAAGTGAATGCAGTTTAAGTATAGATTTTGTGCAAAATGTAGCAAAATACAAACTGAGAGTGTGTGTAGAGTAATCGACTGTTTAGTTAGTGCAAAATAAATGCAGTAAGGAGAGTGAGTACAGAGTATAAAAGAGTGCTAATATAGTGGACAGTTTATAGTGTGTGTAGAATAACTTGTGAGTTAGAGTGAATAAGTGCAGAATGTTGCAAAATAACTGCAGTAAGGAGAGTGAGTACTGAGTAAAAGAGAGTGCTAATGTAGTGGAGAGTTTATAGTGTGTGTAGAATAACTTGTCAGTTAGAGTGAATAAGTGCAGAATGTCAGTGAGTGCTTTGTGCAAAATAACTGCAGTAAGGAGAATGAGTACGGAGTTAAAGAGAGTGCTAATATAGTGTACAGTTTATAGTGTGTGTAGAATAACTTGTGAGTTAGATAAGTGCAGAATGCCATTGAGTGCAGAGCAAATGGACAATGAGTGCAAGCTGATAGTGCAAGTGCTAAGTTAGTTTTATTGCAAATGAATTGCAAAATAACTGGAAGTGCACAGTCTGTAAGCACAAAGCAAGGCTACGTACTGAATGTAATCAAAATGAGTGCAAAAAGAATGCCATAGAGAGTGTGGGTATAGTGCAGACGCAAAGGTATTGCAAGTATTGAATGAGTGTAAAGTGAAAGCAAATGTACAATGATTGTACAGTGAGTTTGATTTTAAAATATTTGCAGTGTGAATGTCAAATGTACTGCATGTTATGTGTAATTTGAAAGTAAGTTTCCAGTGAATGCAAGTGGGTTTGACATAAAAATGTTAAGACATTTTTGTAATGTAAATAAATGTAACTGCAATAGCTTTTTTTTTTTTTTTTTGAAAATCTGTTTATTAGCATAGTAGGTAAAGCAGTTACAAATACCTCCAATCCCGGAGGGATACAGAGTAATACACATATATGGTTGCTTAGAACATATAATTGCATAGTTGTCTTAATTTTTCATTTTGTTGGTGACATTAACCGTCACAGTTTATGCAAACCCCTGTCAAAACTATCCCTCCCCCCACCCTCAACAGATCCATTCGACACTCACACAACAACATATAATTGATTAATCAGTAGACCGGGGTACTCAGAGAATCACAACATATGGCTCTATTTGACTGTCCACATAGATGGAACCAGACCAATACAGAAAATATAAAATATAAAAAGGGGGGGTCCCCCTTCATTTCTCCGCAGCGCACCACAGTTAGCGACCGTGCATGTCAGTCCGACCAAGGACACATTTATCGTGCAATCGAAGAGGCACTTGTGCCCTCGTCTTCCCCGTCTCCCCCAGTTTCAAACATACCTAATATGGTATACCAGTCCAGTGAAATTGGCTTTTTCCTCAGACCCCTGTATTCCTCCCTCTGTAGTGCAACTCCCTCCGCCTTACCCCATCTCACCACTTCCGCCCTCCACAACTCCGGGTCAGGAGGCCTTGCTGATTTCCACCTCATAGTGATGGCACGTTTCGCCAGCAACAGGGCCAGATCCGCAAAACGTGTCGCCACGGTTCTAGTGCGCTGTGAGGGCCCCAACCCCAGTAACGCGCATTCCAGTGTTGGGGGTCGGGTCAAAGCACCCGCTTCCTGTAGGGAAGCATGGACCGAGGTCCAGTAGTATCCTAGTTTGGGGCATTGCCAAAGCATGTGTGTTAGTGTTGCGTCCTCAGTGTCACATCGGGGGCAAGTACTGTTCGCATCAGAAAACATCATGTGTATGCGGCGTGGGGTCAGGTAGGCTCTGTGTAGAAGCATCGACTGAATAAACTTGAACTTGGGGTTCCTAGCCACTTTTTTGGGGAACTGAAGGATACGTTCCCACTCCTTATCTCTCAGGGGCCTACCAATGTCCACCTCCCATGCTGCCCGGAGTGGCGACAGATCGAAAGCCCTCCCCTTCTTAATACTAGCAGTGAGCCACTTAGTAAGGTGGGCGCCCGTGCCCATCAGGTAGTGCATGGTGATGAGAGGATTCGTGGCTGGCTCCAGGCCCCTAGGGGACCACTTATGTGCTATATAGTGGCGAAGGCCAGAGTGTAGCAGGAAGGTGCCCCCCGGGACTCCATGGGTAGTTCTAAAGTCTGCAAAGGACAGTAGGCGCTCTCCCGCGAACAGGTCACCCACGTGCGACACCCCGGCGTCGTGCCATTGCTCCAGCGAGTCCGCCGACAGAGTCCCCGTAGCTAGCGGGATACCCAAGAGCGGGATCGTGGGGGCATAGGACGACCCAGGGGATGTGTATTTCAATGCCTTCCGCCAGTATGTTATCGCCAGTTTAAGGAGAGGTGGGACATCCCTAGGTACAATTGAGTTGGGCAAAAGTAACGTGTGTATTCTCCCCAATGCATGATCCCTGTCCGTCATGTTAATCTCCTGAAGATTGCGACCCGCCACCCAGAAGGCCAGCCATTGCAGTTGACACGCATAGTTGTAGGCCCTAAAATCAGGCAAACCCATGCCACCGGCTTCAGAGGGGAGCTGCAGCTTGGACAGACCTACACGCCTGCGGCCGTGCCCCCATACAAGTTCGGTGAGTAGAGTGTCTAGGGCCTTAAAGGAACTGCAATAGCTTTATAGTCTAGGATTGCAGCATGTGTACATGCAAGGAGTTAAGTAGCACAGTAAAGCTATAGGAAATTTACTTAACATAAATACTACTTGGTATTACTAGTTAAAGCATAGATGCAGTAAAAGAAATAGGCAAGATAGTTAAATTGCAACTGAAGAATGTTTAAGTGAAAAATCAGCGAAATATCATTTCTTTGTATTTATGCATGACAAATACTTTATATGTTAATAATATAATATTTCTAAGCCAATTATTGCAAATGTGTTATATAAATAACATGAACATAACAAACAAAATAGTGCCTAGTATGCTCTGTGTATCTTTGTTCCATGCTTATGTTTTAATACTATGCTTGTGCTACTGTTTTCTACTTGTGTCACTAATCAATGCATGACTTATGTGGCTTTTTAATACATTTCTTTATGTTCTATGCAGGTGCCTCTATTTTATGCTTGTATCTCTATTTTATGCTTGCTTGTGCTTCTGCTGTCCCTCTAGTGTCCACTAGTCTTTGCCTAACATCTGTTCTTTGTATGTACTTTTGTATACTCATGCTTTAATAGTATGCTTATACCACTGCTTTCTACTTTTGCTGCTATTAAATGCATGACTTGTGATGTTATTCAATGCATGTCTGGATGTTCTTTGCTTATGCATTTTATTAAACAACGTGTCATCTTAAAGCATATCTGTCTTCTTTGCCTCCACACACATTAAAGCACGTTTTTTCAAAGCAAAGACGCAGCATTTTCTCAAATAACGTGGACTATATAAGTATGTCTTTATAAACAACGTCACTATTAAGCTGCTTTCAGAACACCATACCATATAGAGCATTTTTGATAATGCTATGAAACATGCTGCTTTTTGTTAAAGAAATGTATAGGGCCTGGCCCCTGGTGGCTTCCAGAACTCAAAAGCGCACTACTTGTAATGAACAATTACTCCTTTTTTATCATTTCAGTTATATTTAAACCATTGCTATACAGTTCATTTCACAATCAGCATTTGTCTTTACTTATTTTTCATAGTTTTCATAACATGATTACAATCAAATCATTACTGGCAAAATAATAACATAATCAAATCATATTCAAAAAATAAACCCAATGCATTTCGGGGCTGAAAAGCCCCTTCGTCGGGGGTCTGTTAGGGAGAAAAGGAAAACGTATTACTTTTAATGCTTATCAGGTTAACAGTTGCTACTTCTGTTTAGCATGACTCCTTGATTTAAACTATTTTAATCTTACCTCAAACTTTGAGGGGAATTTTAAGCTTTTCATGGGTTTAATTCTTGTTATTATATAGTGATCTGTATGAAAATAATTCAATTTGTTTTATGGCACATATATTTAGGTTATATGAATTTTATGAATTTTACTGTTTTGGTCAAGAATTGTTGTCTTTACCTGGTTTTTTAGGTCGAGTTCATCTGAAATAAATGTAAATTCTTTTATTTTAGTATCTTTATTATGTTGGTTACATAAAACAAACTTTTGTTCTATAAAAGAATTTGTTGGCGCTCACCTGTTGATGTCAAGATGTTGTTTCTATTTGTGGTATTCTCCCTATTTATGAACAATAAAGTTTTATTAAAAAAACTCTCAAAATCCCAAGCTTAAGCGTTTTGTTTAGTTATCAATTGAATAAGTTACCTGCGAGCCTTAGCTATGTGGCGTCGGTCTCGCTAGCTGGGACAATGTTATTTGCTGCTAAAAAAACAAAAAACTTGATTTTAGATTTAGGTCTGTTATTTTACTGTCATAAAAAGTATCTAGTGACCCTTTTTATTTACCTTCCGAGCAAAAGCTCGAAGACTTCACTTTCGTCAGCTTCTGATTTTTAACAGCGACCTATATAAGAATTGAAAGAATGACATTTCAATATCTCTCTTCTACTTTTAGTAGGATACAATACTCGTATCGTACACACGCTTGAATTAATTACCTCCGGTCCTACGCTGTGAAGCTTTGGTTCCGCGGTCTCTGTTTTATTGCAGCTGACTGCCGGGTAAAAGAAAAAGAAGGGGTTCTTTAATTTAGCGTTTAAACGCTATTACAAAACTAGTGTCGGTTAGACATAAAATCGCGCTACACTTCTTTTTTCTTACCGAATTTATCTAAGCTTGCACGTTATAGCGAACGCTCCTCTTCGTCGTTTGTGCTTACAATGACGAACAATGGTCCCTTCTTTATTGCTATTAGTTGCTCTGCTTTGTCAACAATACAATAGAAGGACTATAGGTTGTTTAGGCGGCACTAGTTAGTCCTACTTGGCGATGATATAGTAAAAGGACTGAAGCTTTTTTAAACGGCGGCCATTATTAAAGGGTATATTTGGAAAATGTTATAAGTGAATCTTACTGGAAAGTTAGGTGAACGTGGGAATAATATTAGAATTTACCACTATATTTTGAAATTCTCAAAAAAATTATTTGATCAACAGTACATAATTGCATTCTGTATGCCATCTACTAAAATTCTTCTATGATATACATTGCATTTTTGTTTGTTCTCTCTAGAGATACATACATTTCTTGTTGTTAAGCATTTATTTCCTGCCTATTTACAATCTAAATTCTCAGTGAATTTCATAAATTGATGATGTATATACTTTTCGGACTCTTTTTTTGTATATTAACTACGTGAGTGTGATGGTTATATTCCTGTTGCTAAATGTATTTTGTGTATCACGGGTCAGAGGTCCGGGTGCTTAGGACTGGCTATCTTTCTTTCTGCTTATAAAAAGCAGATCATCTCCATATTGTCATTTAATCCGAAAGGGACTAGTGTCTGTAATCTCCGTATCCAGTAGGCTTCACTCTGGAGTAGGGTCTTGGCGTTGTCAATACCTAACTTCTGTGAAACTTGTTCTACTATTTGAAACCTTAATTGTGCTATAGTGTGTCGCAATTCTATCCAGTGTTGAGCCAGTGGCGATGTTGCACTTTTATTTCTTATTCGGCTTTTATGTTCTGACAGTCGTACTTTTAGTTTCCTGTCTGTTTTTCCTACCTATAAGAGCCCACATGGGCACTTAATCGTGTATACAACATGCTCTGAACTACAGGTTGCATTGTGCTTGAGTGGAATTTTTTCACCTGTTCTTGGATGTAGTATTACATTCCCAGGGATTATGTTGTTGCAATTCTTGCAATTGTGACATTTTGTTGTACCTTTGTAGGTCCTTGATTCTTCCATGTTGTCTATGGGTTTATTAGGTTTGTTTAGTAGCTCTTTCAAATTTTGGGCCCTTTTGTAGGCAAACAAAGGTTGGTCGAGGAATAATGATCCAAAATCTTTTTCAATTTGAAGAATTTCCCATCTTTTTTTAATTATTCTCTTTATGTCCCACGATGCTGTGGAATATTTAGATACGAACACCATTCTTTTATTCATTTTCTTCGGCTTTTTTTGTAAGAGATCACTCCTGGGTATAGTTTTGATTTTCTCAATTTGCGCCTCAAGCAGTTTTTTTGGATAACCTCTATCCAAGTATTTTTGCTTTTGTTCTTCCAAAGTTCTTTCACAACTTGCCTGATCCGATGAAATTCTCTTTATTCGCATGAATTGGGACACTGGAAGGTTATTAATCAAGTTTGCAGGATGGAAGCTTCCATAAAGTAATGCAGTGTTCTTGTCAGTAGGTTTTTTGTATACACTAGTGTGTATGGTCTTGTCTTAGATTTCAACCATTACATCTAAGAATGGTAAAGCTTCTGTGTGCATATTGTATGTGAATTGAATTCGAGGATTGGCCATATTCAGACTTTTAATATTTTGGACTAGTGCTGCTGGTGATTTTTTCCAAATTAAGAAGATGTCGTCTATGTACCTTTTGTAGTACACGATGCCTTCTTGCCATGTTGAATCTTGCAGGATGTAGTCTAATTCGAACTTGGCCATGAAAATATTCGCGTAGATGCAAGCTCCGGGAAATCCCATCGCTGTACCGTTTAGTTGAATATAAAATTCATTTTGCCATGTGAAATAACTGTTCTCTAATAGTTGGATTATCATACATTTGACCTCTTCTGGTTTATCTTCATTCATCAACGCCCATTCCATTGCTTCAAGCCCTTGTTTATGTGGTATGGATGTGTACAATGATGTAACATCTATTGTACAAATTGTCCATTCGTCGATTGCCTCCATGTTAACAGATGTCAAACTTCTTAGAAAATCGGAAGTGTCTTCCAAGTAAGTAGGCCATTGGTGTGTGAATGACTGCATGTGGCTGTCAATGAATATACCGAGGTTTTCAAAAATTGAAGAGCACCCAGACACTATTGGTCTGAACGGTGGGTTTCTGAGGTCTTTATGTATCTTGGGTAAAAAGTATATCCTTGGTCTTCTAGGGTATATTTGCCTCAAGTAGCGTTTAGTTGTAGAGTTGATCCAATTTAGTTCTTCCGCTTTATCCAAAATTTTATCCAAAGTCTGCGTGATTTCTGTTGTTGGGTCTCTATCAAGTTTTGCATATGTATTTTCGTCATTAACATGCTCCGTGCCTTTTCGTACATAGAAAGTAGAATCCATTATAGTTAGGCCCCCTCCTTTGTCCGCCTTTTGGATTACAATTGCTGGATTTTTTGCTAATGATTGTAATGCACTGTATTCAGCTCTTGTTAGGTTACTCAATTTTCTTTTGAATCGAATTTTACTCAGGTCCGCCTTGACCAACGTTTCAAATGTGTCTAGAGTCTTGTGTGAGATTGGAGCTAAGAACGTACTCTTAGGGTTGAATTTGATATCCATACTTTCATCTGTCTGGACTGGATTGACGATTGTAAAGAAGTGCTTAAGCCTTAGCAACCGCATGAATTTGAATAATGCCACTTCGGTCTCGAGCTCACTAGTTTGATAGGCACTTACAAACGTTGTTCCTTTATTCAACAACTTGTTATAGGGGTGGGTAACCCAATAAACCCTTGCGGGCTTGGGCAGTCAAAGTGTTTAAGAAAAAAGTGCCAGCAAGGGATTTGTTTACTACTTAAAGTTTAACAGTGTAATGAAGTCTGTATTATTTAGACTTATCAGCTGAGTGGAACAGCAACTGTTCAACGTATTTTCAATCTATTTCAAATTCTATAGAAGCTACCACACTAGCCCCATACCAGTACAACAACTTGACCAGATTCACAGCAACTTTTATGGTTATAACCAATAAATGAAATATTGGACACAAGAACAAAGGTAGAGCAACACGGAAAGGTTTGTTCTTCAAAGAAAATTATTATTTATATTCTTCCAAATGTAAATTGTCAAAAAATCAAGGGTATACAGTTAATGGTGATTGCATATGTATCTTAAGTAAATGGAGCTGACAAAACAATCCATTAATACAAAAGAAAACAATCCAGTCTATAACAAAATAGATAAAATTGACTTCTTTTAAAAGATAATAAATAGAAAGTCAAGTGCGGACAGTAGACTTGGATTGATGTGTCGACGTTTCGGTCTCAGTGGTGAAATCAAGACAGTGAAATTAATGCAATGAGGATGACCCTTATAGTAAATTCAAGAACAAGCTATAGGTGAGCTGAAGCATAAATTCAAGGTTCATTGCCTTAAGGGAACGTCGAGTGAGCAATTATTCAAAATGCAATACCATTTTTCCATAAATTGTGGGTTATTGTTCAGTCTGTATAACATAGGTCGGATGGCCAGTCTGAGGCCTCTCGGAATTCGTCTGACGCGATGATATTGTATTAAGGTTGAGGCGTGTAGGCGTTGGTTTAGCTCTCTTCTAGTTAAATATTCAAGTTGCTTCAGTTGTTGTGCAACTGATCCACCTTTTGCATCAAAAGTTTTGGTTTCCTTTATAAGGTTGTATATTTGATCAGCTTCCTCATTGGTGTAAATCTTGATATTGGCTCTTTTATCCGTGATTCCCGATATCGAGTCAAAAGACATTGTTTCGTCTTGGTGCTAGTTCCCACTGTTTGCAGTACGTGAAAATCAATGAATGTATGTGGGTGCTGCACACATTTATCAGAATTCATTCGTTTGTATAATTTGTGTGCTGCCTTCGATTGGTGCCTGCTCACACCTTTGAATAAATGTATAGGGCCTGGCCCCTGGTGGCTGCCAGAACTCAAAAGCGCACTACTTGTAATGAACAATTACTCCTTTTTTATCATTTCAGTTATATTTAAACCATTGGTATACAGTTCATTTCACAATCAACATTTGTCTTTACTTATTTTTCATAGTTTTCATAACATGATTACAATCAAATCATTACTGGCAAAATAATAACATAGAGATCAACAAAAAGAGAGATAGGGAGAGTTGAAGACACTCTTAGTCCCCAAGGTTATCAGAAAACAACAACAACAGAGTGTTCCTGTGTTAGATAGGTATAAACGGAGCACAAGAAATCAACAAAGCCCATTAGGTTTGTTATTAAAGCCCTCACTCACCGACCTGGTCGGTGACTTGCTTCATCATCGGGCCCCACTGGGTGTGACCGAATGTCACCCCAGTGTGCTACAACGCCAGATTTGCTGCGGAGCTGGTAATGTGAAGGGATGAGGGCTATGTGGTGAAATTTAGTGAACAGAGTGAGGTGGTGAGTTAAAATTGCCTTGTATGTATCAAAAAAATTGTTTTAATCTATAATCATCAAGGACAAGGTTAAAAAATGTGTTGGTAAGCAAGGCCAACTAATTAGATGGTCTGCTTCCAATAACATTAGGTGAAAGGGTGGTCGGTCAACATGTTTCAGCCGGAATGGTGTAATTAACCTGGCATTCGTCAGGACCTAGAGTGAATAAACCCCGGCGGTATGGGCACGCTAAGGCCCATCCTACCAAGGGACTTGAAAGTAAAAAGTGTCTGTGAAGTGCAAAAAAGCGAGGGGGCTTCACCAGCCAAAAGGCGGGAAGCACACAGCCTCTGAGTCTCTGATTCAGAGACCAAAAAAACACTTCACAAGGGATGACCCGGTTCTGAGGGCTGTTCAGGTGTACACTCGGGAGACTGGCGTCGTGGGCGTTGTGCCAAATACGCCGTCCCCTCCCTCCCGCGGTCTATGGGGTGAAAGTTCATCCCTTGTGAAGTGAAGAAGGGACCATTGTTCGTCAATGTAAGCACAAACGACGAATAGGAGCGTTCGCTATAACGTGCAAGCTAAGATAAATTCGGTAAGAGAAAAGAAGTGTAGCGCGATTTTATGTCTAACCGACACTAGTTTTGTAATAGCGTTTAAACGCTAAATTAAAGATCCCCTTCTTTTTCTTTTAACCGGCATTCAGCTGCAATAACACAGAGACCGCGGAACCGAAGCTTCACAGCGTAGGACCGCAGGTAATTAATTCAAGCGTGTGTACGATACGAGTATTGTATCCTACTAAAAGTAGAAGAGAGATATTGAAATTTAATTCTTTCAATTCTTATATAGGTCGCAGTTAAAAATCAGAAGCTGACGAAAGTGAAGTCTTCGAGCTTTTGCTCGGAAGGTAAATAAAAACGGTCACTAGATACTTTTTATGACAGTAAAATAACAGACCTAAATCTAAAATCAAGTTTCTTGTTTTTTAGCAGCAAATAACATTGTCCCAGCTAGCGAGACCGACGCCACATAGATAAGGCTCGCAGGTAACTTATTCAATTGATAACTAAACAAAACGCTTAAGCTTGGGATTTTGAGAGTTTTTTTAATAAAACTTTATTGTTCATAAATAGGGAGAATACCACAAATAGAAACAACATCTTGACATCAACAGGTGAGCGCCAACAAATTCTTTTATAGAACAAAAGTTTGTTTTATGTAACCAACATAATAAAGATACTCAAATAAAAGAATTTACATTTATTTCAGATGAACTCGACCTAAAAAAACAGGTAAAGACAACAATTCTTGACCAAAAACAGTAAAATTCATAAAATTCATATAACCTAAAAATATGTGCCATAAAACAAATTGAATTATTTTCATACAGATCACTATATAATAACAAGAATTAAACCCGTGAAAAGCTTGAAATTCCCCTCAAAGTTTGAGGTAAGATTAAAATAGTTTAAATCAAGGAGTCATGCTAAACAGAAGTAGCAACTGTTAACCTGATAAGCATTAAAAGTAATATGTTTTCCTTTTCTCCCTGACAGACCCCCGACGAAGGGGCTTTTCAGCCCCGAAATGCATTGGGTTTATTTTTTGAATATGATTTGATTATGTTATTATTTTGCAGTAATGATTTGATTGTAATCATGTTATGAAAACTATGAACAATAAGTAAAGACAAATGTTGATTGTGAAATGAACTGTATAGCAATGGTTTAAATATAACTGAAATGATAAAAAAGGAGTAATTGTTCATTACAAGTAGTGCGCTTTTGAGTCCTGGCAGCCACCAGGGGCCAGGCCCTATACATTTATTCAAAGGTGTGAGCAGGCACCAATCAAAGGCAGCACACAAATTATACAAACGAATGAATTCTGATAAATGTGTGCAGCACCCACATACATTCATTGCTTTTTGTTAAAGAACAGACAATTTAGGCAAACCTGCAGCATTTCGCTATGAAATATGCGCGAACATGCAGCATTTTCTTAAATAACGTGTCACTCAGCATTTTCCAAAATAACGTGCCACTCTTTAACCACGTCTTTAAAGTTAGGCAAACATGCAGCATTTCTTTAAACAACTTGCCACTGTTTAACCATGTTTTGAAAGAACGTCACCAAAGCATTTTCGATCATGCTTTTAAACACGCAGCATTTTATTAAAGAACAGAACATTTTTTAACCACGTGTTTAAAGACCGTGACATGTACTATTTTCGTGAGAACAATTACCAAAACTTTCACCATTCGCAATACGCTGCATTTTATTAAATAAACAAAATGGTGCCTAGTATGCTCTGTGACAAGTAACAAGTATTTTAAATGTTTGCTCTAGTTTTTTGCGTGTTACACATGTACTTTTGAATAGACGTTTCCAATAGCCAATGGAATTGCAACGTCTTGCGAAGTCGCGTACCAATGAGCATGCAGCAAATATTTGCATTGGTTACTGCGCAGTTTCAAAATTAAGCGTCGATGTAGTTGCGTCTCTGTTGAGTACGTTTGTTTTTAAATATTAGTGTTATTTTATTGGTATGCATGTGTTTATTATATTGGTATGCATGTGTTTATTATGTATGGTGTCTAGTTGTATGTAAAAATTATTATGAGAAGGTGTATTTTTCGTGTTTTGGACTTACAAAATCGTATATTTTGTTTAAGCCTTAGTTCCTTTACGTGTCTTTGTTCTGTGTGTGTTGTGTGTCTGTGTTTGCAAACGCTTGTTTAGTAGCCAAATCAATCTTTTTCATTTCTTGTTTTATGTATGGCTAGACAGGGAAACTTAAAAAAGTAAACTTAAAAGTAAAAAAAATGATGTAAATTTAAAAGCACTGCAAAAGTAGCATTTTACTGCGAACAATTGCTTGAGAAGTTTTCCTTGAAAAGTAATTTACGCTGTTAATTATAAAGTGCGTTAATGAAGAACGTAAATGCGGTTAGCATGTTTGCCACGCAGTAAAAAAATGCAATTATAGGTAAACACGTTAAGTAAGGAGAAAAAAACGTAGTATTTCTTAAGCAACGTATTAAAGCATTTTTCAAATTCTGTATACATTAAACCACGTATATATGGACCATTTGTAACATAATGAGCGCCATTTTGTACTAAAAAAAACGCTACGTTGTGAATACAAAAGCACCTTAATACTATTTACAAGAATAATGCCCTTACTCTTAGTTTTCATTCAATATAGGTATGGAAACGGTTCTGATTTTAAATATACGCTGCTTTTTCTGTACACATGAAAGTACTTTACGTAGAGTATGCTTGTAACTTTCGCTGGACAACCTGCATTTAAAAAGTAGGCTAAAGTTAACACTGAAGCTCCTTAACAAAGAACAGAACGTAACTTGCTCGCTGAGCATTCAGTAAGCAATACAATAATCTGTAGAGATGTCGAGAATGACAATAAATTGAGCATTCTTTGAGTAATGCATTGAATTATTCTAAAAAAATGCAGATTTTAAAGTACGTGTATGTAAACCATTTTCGCTAACATAAAAGGCTAGTATATGATTTAAAAAGAACGCAACATTGTAAATATAAAAGTATGTAAATGCCATGCGTATAGATCATTTTGGCCATTTTTATACGCTGTCATTTTAATGAAAAAAACGCTTCGTTGCCAGTACGAGAGCACGTAAATGCCATTTTGAACAATAATACCCTTGCTTATTTGTTTACATTTAGTATAACCAGAAAAACGCTTCTTGATCTTAAATGCACACTGTAAATTACGCTGGACACGCTGCACTTCAAAAGTAGGCTACGTTCTAAATATTAAAGCCTATAAATAAAAGATGTAAATGTGAGTTGCCTGCTTAGCATTGGCATTTTGTTCTAAAAAAACGCAACGTTCTAAATAAGAAAGCAGTTAAATGTTATTTACAATAATAATGCAATTGTTGTTCCGTTTACATTAAAAGAAGTCTGTAAAACGCCTTTTGTTTTTTAACACAAAGAAAATAGCACCTAGTATGCTTTGCAACTAAAATAAATATTTTATAAGTTTGCCCTAATTTTCTTGTGTGACGCATATACTTTTTAATAAACGTTTTCAATAGCCAATGAAATTGTAACGTTTTGTTAACTTACGTACCAATGAGCGTGCGGCAAATATTTGCATTAGTTACTGCGCAGTTCGAGAAGGAAGCGGCGATGTAGGTGCGTTTCGATCGAGTAAGTTTGTTTTCAAATCGTTCGGTTTACATTAAAAGTAGTCTGTAAAACGTTTTTTTGTTTCTTAACACGAAGAAAATGGCACCTAGTATGCGTTGCAACTAAAATTAAATATTTTATAAGCTTGCCCTAATTTTCTTGTGTTTTCAATAGCCAATGAAATTGTAACGTTTCGGTAACTTGCGTACCAATGAGCGTGTGGCAAATATTTGCATTAGTTACTGCACAGTTTGAGAAGGAAGCGGCAATGTAGGTGCGTTTCGATCGAGTAAGTTGTTTTTAAATATTAGTGCTAATTTCTTGGTATTTATGTCCTTATTACGTATGGTGTGTATTTGTAAGTAAACAGCGTAATATTGAAGTGTATTTTTTTTTTACGTGTCTCTGTTGTGTCTGTGTGTTTTTGCCTGTATTAGCAATCGCTTGTTATACTACTCAAATTAGTGTCTGTTTCTTCAGTTTTTTTGATATTGCTACATATGCCGGCTTGAAAACGTAAACTTAAAAAGCTAAGCTGCAAATTGAGAATTACGCAAAGTGCAGCAATTTACTGCAAAATTTTGCTTGCTAAGCTGTACTTGAATAGTAAGTTACGTCATTAATAATGAAGTGTGTTAAGGAAGAACGTAATTTTGAATTGCCCGCTAGCCACGCAGTAAAAAAAACAATAATAGCTAAAGACGTCAAGTAACAAAATAATAGCTAAACACTCTAAGTAAGAAAATAAGCAACGTATTAAAGCACTCTAAAAATTCTGTACATACTAAAGCATGTCTATGTGCAGCATTTCTAACATAATGGGCTACTTTGTAAACTAAAAAATAATACGTTGTAAATACGAAAGCAGTAAAAATCTGTACATATGAAAGCAAGTCTATATGGAGCATTTTTTGAAAAGGGGCGACCACTCGGTCCCCCCGAACGTATGGCGGAGTGCCTCGATCCCCCCGGGAAGCCATTTTTTGGGCGGGAGGCGCGTCTCGGCTGGTATGCCCGAAGCGGCGTAGCCAGGGCGCGCTTTTTCCCGCCCTAGAGTGGGCTGGCCTAGACACCGACGTAGCCAGCCCCGCCCTAGGGGCAGGCAGGGGCGGGTTCTCGCCCGCCCTGAAGACGGATAAAGAGAGACGCAAGACCAGAAGACGTCCTCTTGTTCTTGTGCTCCGAAGCTGCACCTCCTCGCTACCCGTGAGCTCGGGACAGAACGAAGAGCCAATTTTGAGCGTTTTAATCTTTTTCTTTGTCTTCTAGATACCTCGTCGGAGTGATGCCCAAGAAAGGCGCAAAGAGAATGACGACCGAACAGATGGTGCGGGCCCTTTGCAAAGAGGTGTCCGACATAAAGAAACGGTTGGCGGAGCGAGATGGGGAGGAGGGTTCGGGCTCTGCGCCGGCTGGAGGGAGACCTAAGAGGCCGAGAAGGGTTCCAGCCGGTGGAGATGTCCCGGTTCCCTCTGCCCCGCTCGAGGCACCGACACCAGTACCGATGGAGGGGAATCCAATCCCCGTTGTCGTCACCCCGACATCCAAGGAAGACATGCCCCCCGAGCTGGCAGCACAGCTAGCAGCTTGGTTGGGGGATAGTTGTGATAGCGCCACGGCTGCCGAGGCACAGGCGCTGATAAGAGGGCTTCGTGAGAAGAGAGATGCAGCTAAAGTGACTGCGCCGTTGGCGGGAATAGACAAGCCGCAAGCGGCGGAAGCTGCGTCCGGTGCAGGTAAGCGGCCATTGCCGATTGCAAGGGACGAGTCAGCACCCTCTCGTAGAGAGAGATTGGGACAACATGTACCTTTAGCTATAAAGGAAAAGATCTGGGCTGGGGAGTACGTGAATATTTTCTCCTTGCTTGTTGATCATTATGAGGTGGAGCATGTTAGAAGTCAGAAGGACCTAATGCATCCGAGTGTTTGGCGCGCAAAAATGGCCGCCTTTAAGGTAAATGAGAATATTGGCAACTGGGGCAATGCGTGGGGTATTTTTACATCGATTTTGGGGGAACGTAGGCCCGAGTTGCTTCCTGAGTTTCCCATTTATCAATCACGAATTATGGGTTACTCGACAGCGTATCAAGGTAACCATTGGTTTTGTTATGACAATTTGTTCAGGAAAGAAAAGGAACATAACAAGGGTTTGACCTGGGATTGTTACGATTCTGTAACATGGGATAAAATGAAAGAATCGGGAATGTTAAAAATGCCATTGGTTGGGAGCAATGTTGTTGATTACTCCCGCCAAAATGTGGGGACGCCCTTTCGACCAAGTACGAGCACCGACGATCAGTCGAGGCCCGCAGGCAATACAGGGAGAAAGGGTTTCTGCTTTAACTACAACAAAGGGAAATGTACCAGGCCTCCGGGATCGTGTAAATTCAAGCACGAGTGTAGTACGTGTGGGTCGTCCCATCCTGAGTCATCGTGCAGAGCCAGAACGGGTGAGAATGGGGGTAAGGGAGGCGCCAAACAGGTCTGAACTAGTCCGAGGGGCGCCTTTACCAACCCCGATTGATACCTTGGCAATGATTCCCTGGCTCAATGAATACCCGGATCGTACTTCTGCCGGGGTGCTGCGGAACGGTTTTACACATGGTTTCCGCATCCCGGTGGGGGACTTTCAGGGTGTAGGGATTCGCAAAAATCAACTTTCCGTTTTACAACATACATCTGTAGTGCAAGAGAAAATTCAGAAAGAGGTTTGCCGGGGACGGGTCGCCGGCCCGTTTTGTGTACCCCCGGTACCGGATTTTGTTTGTTCTCCGTTAGGGGTGGTCCCCAAGAAGGACCCAGGTGAGTTTCGTTTGATCCATAATCTGTCTGCTCCACATGGTCTTTCGGTGAACGACGCAATTGATCCAGAAGTTTGTTCGGTACGATACGCATCGTTTGATGACGCAGTAGCCATCTTGAATCGCCTGGGGCCCGGGACGTTGATGGCGAAATCAGATATCGAGTCAGCGTTCCGGTTGCTCCCGGTACACCCAGACGATCAGCGTCTTCTGGGATTCGGGTTCCAGGGGTCATTTTACATGGATAGGTGCATGCCAATGGGATGCTCTATATCATGTGCTTATTTTGAGCAATTCAGTACTTTCCTGCAATGGGTGTTTACTAAGAAAACGGGTTTCCGAAATGTAATGCACTACCTTGACGATTTTTTGTTCCTTGGCCCCGCCGGAAATCCCGAATGTGCCCAGGCCTTAGCTGAATTTTGTGTGTTGATGGGTCATTTTGGCGTGCCATTGGCACCGGGTAAAACTATGGGTCCCACGACTTGCCTCGAGTTTTTGGGGATCGAGTTGGACTCAAGGGAGGGGTGTTTCCGTTTACCAGCCAGCAAAGTGTTGAAATTCAGGACAGCCCTCCAAGTATGTTTAAAGGCATCTAAGGTTGCACTGCATCAGTTGCAACAATTAGTGGGAAAGTTGAACTTTGCCTTGAGGGTGATCCCAATGGCTCGCCCCTTTTCCCGCTCAATTGCCCAATCGATGGTCGGCCTAAGGGAGGGTCATCATCGCACAAGGTTATCGGCTGAGGTCCGCCAGGACATGCGGATTTGGTTAGCATTTCTGGCGGACTTCAGTGGCCGAGTCGTCTGGAACAAGCCAGCCGTGTCCTCCGAAGAGCTCGGGCTATGGACGGATTCAGCAGGAAGCGTAGGCTTTGGCGCCATCTTCGGCACAAAATGGTCTGCACAAAGGTGGCCCCTATGGTGGCACGAGAAGGGGCTGACGAGTAATATTGCTTTCCTTGAACTATTTCCCATTCTGGTGGCCCTGAGAACCTGGCCAGAAGGGTTCAGAGATCATTCTGTCGTGTTCTGGTCCGACAATATGACCGTGGTAGAATGCATCAATAGTCAGGCAGCCCGTTGTAAATTGATTTTGAGGCTGCTCAAAGAAATTGTCTTACTGTGTATGCAACTGAACGTGATATTCAGAGCACAACATGTCCCAGGGGTGATGAATCAGGCGGCTGATGCACTGTCTCGTTTTTACATGCAGGCTTTCTCGGGTTTCCTTCCTTCAGCGGACCCAGAGCCGGCACCCTTCCCCGAAGCTCTCTGGTCTCTCGGTGCCCCGAACTTCGTCACCTCGTGGGAGAGAGTCTAGCACCCAGGACAAGGAAGGCATATGAAGGGGCGTTTCAGGCCTATTTAGCCTTTTTGGGAGCAGAGAGAGGGGGACTTTGGGGTCAGGAAGAGTGGGTAGTACTTTTTCTGATGTCTTTACGGAGGGCTGGGAAATCGGTGGCTACGGCCCAAAGGCATCGTGCCGCCATTTCCTTTGTTGCCAGGGCCCATGGCATCCAGGACCCGACAGCGTCTTTCACAGTACAAAGGGCGCTGCGTGGGTGGCAACGCCTAGAGGGTCGCAGAGTTGACGTAAGACGACCGATAGGTCTGGATAGGTTGTTCCAGTTACTGGCCTCACTCCCTGACACATGCTCGTCTCCTTTCGAGACCTGTTTGTTCCGGACTGCATTTACGCTAGCATTTCACGGGGCTATGAGAGTTAGTGAGCTGGTTGCAAGGAACAAGCGGGATGTGGCGGGGGGCTTGTGCAGGGAACATGTTCAGATCAGGGGCGATGCGATGATTGTCTCCTTTCTCAGGTCCAAGACCGACCAAGATGGGAGGGGGGACTGCACGATCATTCGCAGGATCCCCGGGTCATCCATGTGTCCGGTACAGTGCTTAGAAGATTACCTAGCACGAAGGGTGGCATCATGGGGGGGGACATTGTTGAGGCATGCAGACGCCACCCCGCTGACGAGGTTTCAGTTTCAGCGGGTGCTTGCAATGGCCATTGCCGCAGCGGGCTTGGACCCGGGCGAATTTGGGACCCATTCCTTTCGAATAGGGGCTGCCACTGAAGCTACAGCCAGGGGTCTTAATGTAGAACAAGTGAAACGTGTGGGGCGCTGGTCCTCCAATTGTTATAAGAGGTACGTGCGATTGCACATGTTGTGAAGCGGTAATCATGTACTCACGCTTCTTGTCTTTTGTTTGTTTTCAGTTGCGCAAGCCTACGCGGCAGGGCGGACTGCGCAGTCGACCCAACACCGGGCCAGCGGTCGCACGTCACCGGCTGTGAAGAAGGAGGTGTGGGTCGTGGGCCACTCATACGTGAGACGGGCCGCAGACGTATTCAAAGCAGGTGACATGATTCACGTACCTGGGGAATACGGGTACAGAGTGTCCTTCTACGGAAGGGGCGGTCTCTGTATTGACCAGTTTCAGGCATTCTTTGAGGGTCTGTTAGAGCGGACAAGGTCACCGCCGTCCATAGTCATAGTGCATTTGGGGGGCAATGATTTGGTCACCACCGGTAGACGACTTCTCCTGGAGGCTATGCTTTCCACGGTAAGTTGGTTAGCGAGGAGAGTTCCGGGGTGCATAATTGCGTGGTCTCAGATGATCCCACGAAAAGTGTGGCGGGGGGCTATCTCGATCCCTGCTTTGAATCATTCTGTTAGAAAATTGAATAACAAAGTGAGTAGGCTGTTCCGTGCCAAGACATTGCATTCGATCTCGCATAGTTGTATTAATGATGACAGTATGTATCTGGGGGATGGTGTGCATTTGTCGAGGGTGGGGAATGAGTTACTCATAGGAGACTTCTTAGCTTGGTTAAAGTCGTTAAAACATGACCTTTAGGTAGGAGTTTTGTGGGGGGTCCGGATAGCCGGTCAACTATCCGGACCTGTGGCGGTAAGGTCATGATCGGTGAGCACTAATTGGTAGATCCCTATGAGTGGGCGTCACCCAACACGGATGGGAGCGCTCGGGAGAGGTGGCCATTGGCCCCTCAAGGGGGAGGCGGTCCCGTCTAAGGGCGGGTCGCCGGAAGTAAAGGAAAGGCGGTCAAGGCCCCTTCCTTTGTAGGAGGGGTTACAGCCCCCTCCTGGGGAATTTCCCGGGGCCAGTGTCATCTGCGACGGCAGATGCGGTAAGTTGTGTGGGGTGGGGGGAGGTCCACGATACCTTCCAGATACCACACACAAGTCTTCGAACGACCTTTAAATGGCGTCGAGTCTTAAGTGCCCCCGTCAAGTCAAGGGAAATTGTTAGTAGTTGCACTTGAGGTAAGCCTCTGTGCTGTCGCCCCTCCCAAGTGGGAGGGGTAAGTCTGGTTAGGGATCTTGACACCGGTTATGACCTTGCCGTTGGCCCTTAAACGTTAGGATGTACAATTTCAGTGTTTCTAGAGAATGTTTTGTAGGATGCTAGTTCGGCTAGGAGAACCTCTGTATTAGAGAATATGTTAAGGTTAGCCAAACATCGCAATGTGATAATGAAATTGTACATAACATGAAACGTTTAATGTTTTAATTTTTGTTCTAATAAATACGGCCGGGAGGGTCACTCCCTCCCACATCCAAAAACTTTAAGAACTGTTTCCGGTTTCCCTCCTTTTGGGGATTGTGTTGAGAGGGGGTGGCGGGTATCTCAGCCATATGAAAAGGGGCGACCACTCGGTCCCCCCGAACGTATGGCGGAGTGCCTCGATCCCCCCGGGAAGCCATTTTTTGGGCGGGAGGCGCGTCTCGGCTGGTATGCCCGAAGCGGCGTAGCCAGGGCGCGCTTTTTCCCGCCCTAGAGTGGGCTGGCCTAGACACCGACGTAGCCAGCCCCGCCCTAGGGGCAGGCAGGGGCGGGTTCTCGCCCGCCCTGAAGACGGATAAAGAGAGACGCAAGACCAGAAGACGTCCTCTTGTTCTTGTGCTCCGAAGCTGCACCTCCTCGCTACCCGTGAGCTCGGGACAGAACGAAGAGCCAATTTTGACCCACCCACCAGCCCCTGAGGACAGCAAGTCATCGTGCAATAAAGTGAATGTTATAAGTATGTTTCCCGTTTCGTTTACAGGCTGTGAAAGTATCAGTTTGTTGTTGATCATAATAAAGTATGGTGAATATCGTGTAAGTTGTTACGATTAAAATGATTTGATGTAGTGTTGCATTTTAAGCATGTTCTTTGGGTCGTAGCGACCAATGTTTTCCTGGGTTTGAATAAGAATTGTCGTATTTATTTTTGGTAGGCGGTAAGGTCATGATCGGTGAGCACTAATTGGTAGATCCCTATGAGTGGGCGTCACCCAACACGGATGGGAGCGCTCGGGAGAGGTGGCCATTGGCCCCTCAAGGGGGAGGCGGTCCCGTCTAAGGGCGGGTCGCCGGAAGTAAAGGAAAGGCGGTCAAGGCCCCTTCCTTTGTAGGAGGGGTTACAGCCCCCTCCTGGGGAATTTCCCGGGGCCAGTGTCATCTGCGACGGCAGATGCGGTAAGTTGTGTGGGGTGGGGGGAGGTCCACGATACCTTCCAGATACCACACACAAGTCTTCGAACGACCTTTAAATGGCGTCGAGTCTTAAGTGCCCCCGTCAAGTCAAGGGAAATTGTTAGTAGTTGCACTTGAGGTAAGCCTCTGTGCTGTCGCCCCTCCCAAGTGGGAGGGGTAAGTCTGGTTAGGGATCTTGACACCGGTTATGACCTTGCCGTTGGCCCTTAAACGTTAGGATGTACAATTTCAGTGTTTCTAGAGAATGTTTTGTAGGATGCTAGTTCGGCTAGGAGAACCTCTGTATTAGAGAATATGTTAAGGTTAGCCAAACATCGCAATGTGATAATGAAATTGTACATAACATGAAACGTTTAATGTTTTAATTTTTGTTCTAATAAATACGGCCGGGAGGGTCACTCCCTCCCACATCCAAAAACTTTAAGAACTGTTTCCGGTTTCCCTCCTTTTGGGGATTGTGTTGAGAGGGGGTGGCGGGTATCTCAGCCATAGTAACTTTCGCACAATACTTTGCACCTGAAAAGTAGGCTAAAGTGTACATAAGAAAGCTCCTTAACAAACGATTTAACGTAACTTGCCAGCTTGGCATGCAGTAACCAATACAATATTCGCTAAATATGTTCACTACGAAAAATAATGTAACATTACTTAAGTAATGCATGAATCCTCATTAAAAAAATGCATTTTTTAAAGTACGTGCATATAAACTATGTTAGCTAACATAATGAGCTAGTATTATCATCTAAAAAAACGCTATGTTGTAAATACGAAAGTATGTAAATGCCATGTAATCTAATAAAAACCTTTACGTTGTAAATACGAAAGTACGTAAATGCAATGCATAACAATAATGCCCTTGTTTATTAGTTCACAATAAATACAGACAGCAGAACTCCTCTCGATTTTAAATACACGCTCCTTTTACAACATGGTTAAAAGTATTGAAGTGTACATAAGTAAGCTCCTTAACAAACGATTTAATGTAACTTGCCAGCTTGGCATGCAGTAACCAATACAATATTCGCTAAATTTGTTCACTACGAAAAATAATGTGACATTCCTTAAGTAACGCATTGAATCCTCGTTAAAAAAATGCATTTTTTAAAGTGCGTGCATATAAACTATGTTAGCTAACATAATGAGCTAGTATTATCATCTAAAAAAACGCTATGTTGTAAATACGAAAGTATGTAAATGCCATGTAATCTAATAAAAACTGCTACGTTGTAAATACGAAAGTACGTAAATGCAATGCATAACAATAATGCCCTTGTTTATTAGTTCACAATAAATACAGACAGCAGAACGCCTCTCGATTTTAAATACACGCTCCTTTTACAACATGGTTAAAAGTATTGTTAAAATCTGCACACATGAAAGCCTGTATATATGGAGCATGCGTGTGTGTTTTGCTCACGCTCGTTTTGTATAAAGCACCTTTCTGTATAAAATTAAGTTAATTGGCATGTTCTAGATGAATTAGTCAATTTGATTTAGTTTGCGTGCGTTCTTATGTAGTATCTCTTTTTGTTGCATGTATGAGACGCATTAATTAATGCATATGGTTGTGAGCACAATCTATTGATTAAAGCCCTAAATTGAAATGATGTATAGTTCACAATAAATACAGACAGCAGAACGCCTCTCGATTTTAAATACACGCTCCTTTTACAACATGGTTAAAAGTATTGTTAAAATCTGCACACATGAAAGCCTGTATATATGGAGCATGCGTGTGTGTTTTGCTCACGCTCGTTTTGTATAAAGCACCTTTCTGTATAAAATTAAGTTATTTGGCATGTACTAGATGAATTAGTCAATTTGATTTAGTTTGCGTGCGTTCTTATGTAGTATCTCTTTTTGTTGCATGTATGAGACGCATTAATTAATGCCTATGGTTGTGAGCACAATCTATTGATTAAAGCCCTAAATTGAAATGATGTATAGCATCAAGATACCTGACCTACTTAAAATGTATTAAATAATACTCCATGTTTTGCGCGCCATATCATGTAGCAGTACATAAAAATGCCTGACTCGTGTAAAGTGTTTCAATCAATATTTCCAGCTTTCTTAGCCAAAACATCTAGTCATTATTTCAAGAGGTGCGGAATTAAAATATGAAAATAGACTTACGTTTTTTTGACGAAGGAATTGTGTAGTGCACAGCAGAACGGCAATGCACAAAAGTATAGAATCCTAAAAAAAATAAACATAATTAATGAGATGCTTTAATATATAATAAGTAATTATAAATGAAATTATGAATTATATTTTTGATCGTCTAACACTATTGTAATTATTTTATAAGCAAAGATAAGAAAAAAGTGTACGTGCATTGAAAGACAGCATTACAAAGCAGCGTATAGAAATTAAGTACATTAAAAGGAACATGCTTTTTTTATACATAATTCAAATAACGTGCAGTTAAGACATTAAAAAAGATAGCATTACGAAGCAGCGTAGGGAAAGCAAAACAAACTTATGTACTTAAAGCAACGTATTTCATTTCATACATATTTTAAATAACACGCAGCTGAGAGCTTATCCCGTGTAACAATTATTACAACATTTTAAACAAAAATATTTCTGTTTGAAAAACTTACCAAATGCAAGCAACAGTAGAAACGCAACTTGAAACTTGTGCGACGTGTAGCTCAGCTGCAATGTTTTTACTAGTGGGTAAAGCATTTGACTTAAGTAGAAGGGTAGAACCAGATAACTATCTCCACAAGCAATAAAATTCAATAGACAGATGGTAAAGAAAATGCATGGCCACCGTGCGAAAATCTTTAAGTGTTATTAACGGGTGTGTGTTACTTCTCAATGCCAATGAAGAGGGCAAAGGTGAGCCTTGGCCAGAGAACAGCTTCGTTTCCTAAAAGCAGTGTGTGGGTTTTCAGTATAAAAAACGAAACTTTACTTATACATAAGAAAGTATCTACATTTAAATATTTCTTAGCAGCATAAGCAAAATTGTGCGTTTAATGAACTAGCTTTATAGCATGTATACATGCAAAAAGATGTGTACGATAATATTAACACTTGTTGATTAACTACACTATATATCGTTATATTTTTTGTTCTATTGTATCCTTGTGTGTTTGTATTCTACTTGTGCCGCTATTTAATGCATGTATGTATGTTCTCTACTTGTGCCTCTCTTCACTGCTTGTATCTATGATATTCTGACCTTAGCCCTGTCTTCACTGCTTGTATCTGTCTTCCTTAATCTAATTGTTTCCCCTTGCTTTCACTGTGCTGCTATTTAATGCATGTATGTATGTTTTTTATTTTTTACTTGTGCCTGTGTTTACTGCTTGTACATGTGTTATGTGCTTCAACAGGTGATCCCTATATCTCTCTTACTTGCTGCTTGTACCTCAGCTGTGTAGTACTCCTTGCTTACTCTCTGTTCCTTGGATATACCTTGGTCACCTGCTCATGCTTCTATTCTATGCTTGTATATCTGTTTTTTACTTGTGATGCTATTTAATGCATGTGTCTATATTCTCTGCTTGGGCCTGTCTTCGCTGCTTGTATGTCTGATATTCTGAGCTTGGCCCTGTCTTCACTTCTTGTATCTCTGATATTCTAAGCTTAGCCTTGTCTTCACTGCTTGTATTTCTCTTCCTTAAACTAATTATTTCCCCTTGCTTTCACTGTGCTGCTATTTAATGCATGTATGTATGTTCTCTACTTGTGCCTGTCTTCACTGCTTGTACATGTGTTATGTGCTTCAACAGGTGATCCCTATATCTCTCTTTCTTGCTGCTTGTACCTCAGCTGTGTAGTACTCCTTGCTTACTCTCTGTTCCTTGGATGTACCTTGGTCACCTGCTCATGCTTTTATTCTATGCTTGTATATCTGTTTCTTTTACTTGTGATGCTATTTAATGCATGTGTCTATATTCTCTGCTTGGGCCTGTCTTTGCTGCTTGTATGTCTGATATTCCGAGCTTGGCCCTGTCTTCACTTCTTGTATCTTTGATATTCTGAGCTTAGCATTGTCTTCACTGCTTGTATTTCTCTTCCTTAATCTAATTTTTTTCCTTGCTTTCACTGTGCTGCTATTTAATGCATGTATGTATGTTCTCTACTTGTGCCTGTCTTCACTGCTTGTACATGTGTTATGTGCTTCAACAGGTTATCCCTATATCTCTCTTTCTTGCTGCTTGTACCTCAGTTGTGTAGTACTTCTTGCTTACTTTTTGTTCCTTGGATGTACCTTGGTTACCTGCTTATGCTTCTATTCTATGCTTGTATTTTTTACTTGTGCTGCTACTTAATACATGTGTCTATATTCTCGGCTTGGGCCTGTATTTGTTGCTTGTATCTCTGATATTCTGAGCTTAGCCCTGTCTTCACTGCTTGTATCTCTGATATTCTGAGCTTAGCCCTGTCTTTACTGCTTGTATCTCTCTTCCTTAATCTAATTTTTTCCCCTTGCTTTCACATTTGTCTTTGTACTTGTGCTTCTAGATGCTGCATTTAAGTAAAGAACGTAACACTTTAAAGCCCATCTGTATTCTTTGGTGCTTTAATTTGCAGTGCTTCACACGCTAGCCCAAACATGAGTATATGCCTTTTGTTTGTGTTTCTGACTGTGCGCCCTAAATTTGCGTATGTACTTTGCTTCTGTAAATGTGTAGCATTTCACTGCAATCAGTAGAATATTCTAGTCAACATAATGAACTAACATGCTAAATCATAAAAGCATTACGTTGTTGTCCCGGGGGCTCTGAACTAACAGGAGGTTCGACCACTGGAGCTGGGGTTGCCGGCTCAAAGAGAAACACTGGGGCTTTTAGTAAGGGTGTCAAGGAGGGTTTTATTGAAATGTACGTTTTCTTCATGTAAACCAAAAGAGTCTCTAGTCTTTACATAACGTGGACTGTCGAGGTGCCTTATGGTCTTGGGGATGTACCATGTTACAACGCATACCGTTACAACTACCTACTATTACAACGCGACCATTACAACGCATACCATTACAACGCATAGCGCTTTGAGGTGCTGGATAGTGGTAAGTATAATTTACTATTCTAACTCCAGTCCCCGTGGACACTAGGGAAGGTGTTGGATAGTAAATTATACTTATTCCCTATCCTAGAGCGCCCCCCAGCGCAATGCGTTGTAATGGTATGCGTTGTAAAAGATGCGTTGTAATGGTAGGTAGTTGTAAAAGATGCGTTGTAACGGGTGTATACCGGTCTTGGTAGTCCTCTTCCTGATCCGTCTCAGCTCAAGGATCCCACGAGGTACCAAAAAGAAAGGAAACGAAGAAAAAGGCGAGTTACTTCCTGCACTCTGGGGTTAACAATAAGGGCCGGGATTGAGGGAGGACAAACGATGTGTAGTGCTCACTTTATAAACGGGCGTGCGAGAGAGTGCTCGTGCTCAGGAAAGGGTTTCTCCTGCGGGGAGTTTTACACAGGTGGCTGTCTCCGCCTACCCAACCCAACCCGCGACCCGTCATGTGCTTTCCTTTACGATGTTGAATCGTGAACGAATATGGCTGTAAGGACAGAAACCATCGCAACACCCTGGGGTTGTGACTGCTGTTTTGATGTATCCATTTCAGGGGGGCGTGATCAGTATGTAGGACGAAGGGTTTGCCCTCCAAGTAGTACCTTAACTTTTCAACTGCCCATTTTATAGCTAAGGCCTCCTTCTCAATGGTGGAGTATCGGCACTCCCTGGGGAACAATTTCCTACTAACATATAGAATCGAATGTTCAACCCCCTCTTTGATTTGAGACAGGACAGCCCCTATCCCCTGATTGGAAGCGTCCGTGGACAGCAGGAAGGGTTTGCTATGATCAGGCGATATCAGGACAGGAGCAGTTGTCATGGTGGATTTCAGAAGGTGGAACGCATGCAAGGCATCTTTTGTGGGGTGACTAAATTCCTGAGTCTTGGTATCTTTGCGGAGCAAATTGGTTAAGGGAGCTGCCAGCTCTGCAAAGCCCGGAATAAAGCGCCGATAGTAACCCACCAGGCCTAGAAAGGCTCGTAGGTCTCTTTTAGAACTGGGGAACGGTACTGCTGCTATTGCTCTTACTTTCTCGCTCTGGGGAGCGATGGTTCCCTCACCCAGCACGTATCCCAGGTAGTTCACACTTCGAAAAGCTGCTCGCGATTTCTTCGCGTTGATGTGGAGTCCTGCAGTTCGAAGGGCTGACAGAATGGTTTGCAAATGCAGGAGATGTTCCTCCCAATCCTGACTGTATATGACTATGTCATCCAAGTAAGCCGAACTAAACTGTGAAAAGGGATGCAGAACCTTGTTCATCAGACGTTGAAACGTAGCTGGTGCCCCATGTAGGCCAAACGGCAGAACTGTGAACTCGAATGCTCCCTCATCCGTCACAAAAGCCGTTTTTTTCCTATCCTCCTCACGAAAGGGAACCTGCCAATACCCCTTTGTGAGGTCAATGGTGGTGATGTATTTAGCGTCTCCAATTTTTTCAATCAAGTCATCGACCCTAGGGATAGGGTACGTATCAAACTGTGAGACTGCATTCAGGGCCCGAAAGTCCATACAAAATCTTTTGGTACCGTCTGGTTTAGGAATCAGTACAATCGGTGACGACCAATGGCTCTGCGAGGGTCGTATGACGCCCAATTTGAGCATGTCCTGGACTTCCTTTCGTACAGTTTCTTTCCTTGCCGCCGGTATACGATAGGGTCTTTGTTTTACTACTTCTCCTGGAAGCGTTTCGATGCAGTGTTCCGCTAAGTCCGTTCTTCCAGGTAAGTCGGAAAACACATCTGCATACGGGGTTAGGGTCTCTGTCAACTCCTGCTTTCTTTGGGAGATAGCTCCGGGTTCACCACCAGCTGTTCCAGAGTGGAGGAATGTCGAACATCGATCCGTCCGACAAAATGGCCCGTCCTGGGTAGTGGTCCCAACCACTCCTTCAAGAGGTTGATATGGTATACTTGCGACTTGGTAGGGGTTAACCGGAGCCTGTAGGTGGTGTTTCCAATCGTTTCAATAATCTGATAGGGGCCTTGCCACTCGTTCTTCTTCTTGTTACTGATGGAAGGCAACAGCACGAGAGCCCATTTTCCCACATCCATGGTTCTTAGCCTCTTGCCCTTGTCATATGATTTTTTGTACCTCTCATGTTGGTTCTCCATGGAGGTATATGCGAGTTCTCTTAATTTACCCAGTCGGGTTCGTAGCTGAGTGGTGTACTCCAGCATGTTTTTTCGCTCCTGTGACATTTCGTTTTCCCACATTTCTTTGGTGATGTCCAGGAGACTCCTGGGTAGCCTCCCATATAGAAGCTCGAACGAAGAGCATCCTAGGCTACTTTGCTTCTGGACCCGTATCACGTACAGGGCAATAGGTAGGAGTCGATCCCAGGTGGGCCCTTCTGCCGTCAGCATTTTCTTTAGGGTTTGTTTCAGAGTCTGGTTGTACCTCTCCACTAAGCCATCGGTTTGTGGATGATACATCAAGTGTTTTATATCTAGCGAGGCACACACTTCCTTCATTAGTTTAGAGGTGAATGGGGTTCCCTGGTCTGTCAATACTTCTTTAGGGAAGCCCACCCGTGAAAATAGTTCCACGAATTTTTCGGCAATGGATGCTGTGGTAGTATTCTTCAAGGGAAATGCTTCCACGAATCTGGTAGCGTAATCAACTATCACCAAAGCGTATAGATATCCTCTCCCACTCTTAGGCAGGGGCCCTATTAGGTCCATGCCGACTCGCTCGAATGGTACCCCAATGATGGGCATCCGTTGTAAGGGAGCAGCCGGAGGACGCTGTGTGTTTCGTCGTTGGCACACCTCGCATCGTGCACAGAAATCCTGTACATCTTTGTATATTCCTGGCCAGTAGAAGTTTCTTAGGATGCAGTCAGTGGTTTCCTCCTTGCCTGCATGTCCGGCCATCAAGTGTGCATGCGCAAAAAACAGCACCTGTTCCCTAAAGGACTGGGGGACCAACAGTTGCAGATCTGCCTCAGAACTGGCTTGTCGGTACAGTTAGTCGTTTTTGATCAAGAACCGGGGGTATACTTGTGAGGTCAGACCAGCAGAGCTATGGGCGGACTCCCATGCGTGGAATAGGGTTCTATCCTCACCCTGAGCAAACCTAAAACTACGATCTATAACCCAGGGTTCTGGGGACAGGTAGGATGGAATATTCGCCCTATTCCTTGGTTTAGAAAGGTGTTCCCTAAAAAGGGACAGGAACTCTGGATTGTCTGTTCCTAGGATCATGTCTTCAGGCAGAGTATCTACCACCCCCACCCTAACAGTACAGGGGTCTCTATCCTGCAGAGTAATGGTGATTGAGGCAACGGGGTATGGCTTCACGTCCCGATGGACGCACCTGATGTATACGGGATTCTTGGGATTTATCTGGTCAGAAGTAACGAACCGGGACTGTACGACCGATTGTCTACACCCTGAGTCTAACAATGCTTTTAGTTGGTACCCATTCATCCTCATACTCACGTAGAACGTGCTGCCCATTTCTGCGGAATACATCACTGTCTGGGGCAGATACCCGACTTCCATGGGTTCCTCTTGGCTCTTCCTTTTGGGACACAGTCTGGCTATGTGGCCCCATTCGCCACAATCGAAGCACTGAGGACCTTTTGACATAGGAGCCATAATTCCCGTCGGTTTGAACAGTCTGGGGGCCTCGGGTACTAGTTTCGGCCTCTTGTCTATTTTGGTGGGAGGAGCTGTTTTGGAAGTCTTTTCGGGCTCCCACGGGGTGGTCTTAGGCTGGGCCCTTGCGTATTGTGAGGCCATTTCTATTGCTTGCTCTACTGTCAATCCTACATGCTGTCGAAGCCACCGCTGGGTGGCATACGGCAGTGCCTCCATGAACTGCTCAACGTAGATTTTATTCAGAATGTCTTCCTTAGTACACACATCAGGGCGTAGCCATTTGTCGGCCGCCATTTTTAACCTGAAGAACAGCGTTTTAGGATTTTCCCCTTGAACCCCTTTCTCTTTTCGGAAGCGAACTCTATAAGCCTCCTGATCCAGCCCTAGATGATCCAGTATGACCATTTTAATAGTGGCATAAGGGGTTGTCCCCAGAGGATTTGCTGCTTGGTACGCCGATTGGGCCTCAGCTGTAAGGAGAGGAGCGAGGAAGAGCGGCCATTTGTCTTCAGGCCAGCTCATGGCCCGGGCCGCCCGCTCAAAGTTCACCAGAAAAGCGTCAGGGTCTTCACCGGGTACATACTTTTGAAGGGCCATCCCTGATGGGTGGGGAGTGTGTATTCGCCCCTCGCCAGTAGCAGCCTGTTGGACGGTTGGTAGGGGTATAGTCTTAAGGCCTTCGACGTGTGCTGTCATGGTTTTCGTGAACAGTTCTCTGTCCGCCTGGGCAATGGAGAGCTGGTTTTCCACCGCCCACTCTAGTTTTTCTTGCCCCTTTATGAGGTGGTCGATCAGGGTCTCCATCTTGTCCTCACAGATGGATGGTGAAGGGGATCCCACTTCTGACACCAATTGTCCCGGGGGCTCTGAACTAACAGGAGGTTCGACCACTGGAGCTGGGGTTGCCGGCTCAAAGAGAAACACTGGGGCTTTTAGTAAGGGTGTCAAGGAGGGTTTTATTGAAATGTACGTTTTCTTCATGTAAACCAAAAGAGTCTCTAGTCTTTACATAACGTGGACTGTCGAGGTGCCTTATGGTCTTGGTAGTCCTCTTCCTGATCCGTCTCAGCTCAAGGATCCCACGAGGTACCAAAAAGAAAGGAAACGAAGAAAAAGGCGAGTTACTTCCTGCACTCTGGGGTTAACAATAAGGGCCGGGAGTGAGGGAGGACAAACGATGTGTAGTGCTCACTTTATAAACGGGCGTGCGAGAGAGTGCTCGTGCTCAGGAAAGGGTTTCTCCTGCGGGGAGTTTCACACAGGTGGCTGTCTCCGCCTCCCAACCCAACCCGCGACCCGGCCCCGTACCTCTCTTAGCCACGCTCCTCCCGTGGGTGCGTGGCAGGGCGAAGCGTCCAACCGTTGGCCTCCTGGCTTGTCGTTCTCGTCTTCTTCTCTTCCTCGGCCTCGTTCAGCGCCGCTCTCCTCCTCGATGTCCTCCGCCAGGGAAACGCCGTCCGTCTTGGATCCCGAGCTTCCTGCTTTTGTCGTCACTAGGGGCGGGGCTCCGTAGTCACCACGTTCAGCCTTAAAGGAGCCGTACACATTCACCCCGTCGGGCCAATCTGTCTCGGTGTCTCCAGCTTCCTCGTACCACGAACCGGTCTGTGGCTGTGGAGACAAGGTGCAAGGTGAAAGGGGGGTGGCGCACCACCAGTCATTAGGGTTTACCGTCTCTTGCATGTCGAACCCGTGACAGTTGTAAATATGGAACAATGTAAATGACATTCACAACCATTATACTTTTGCCTGCTCTGTGACATATAATACCACCAGCAAGACGTCTCTTGATTTAAACACACGCTGCTTTTACAACACTTGGCTAAAAGTAAGCAAAGCCTAATTGCAGCTTGCTAAATGAAAGCGTGTCTATCTGCATGTAGGCAAGAGAGTCACAATGCCACAGTAAAAATGAAACTAAAAGCGCCAGGGAGATGTTACTTGCTTTGATATGCCTATGAGGAGAGCAAAGGTAAACTTTGGCCTGAGGAAAGTTTTGTTTCTTAAAGGCAATGTATGTGTTTTTATGTTAGTATAAGAAACCGAAACACTACCTCTAAATGAGAAAAAAATTAAATTAAATTGTTGTTTGGCGTATGAAACGAAAATTTGGTTGTGTGTTGATCCTTGGCATGTAATACTTAGTCCGTGTGATGGGCATTCAGTTGTCGGCCATAGGCAAGGGTTGTATGCTGGCCCATGTTTTGTTGAAATTGACAGCCCTGGGCAACGGTTGTATGCCACCTCTCTTATAATGGACTTGGTCTTTGGGCTGGAAGATCAGCACACGGCCCTGTGCCATTTCTGTGCCAGCCCATGCCATGTTGGACTGTCAAGCAGCCGCTCCAGGTAAATAGAATAGTCTTTGTGCTGACTGTGTCTCTGCAGCAGGTACCCAAACTCACCATGTGCTTGGAGTCTGGTCGCTTATAGAACGAGAAGCAGGAAAAAAGCTACCCTGTTCCGGCAGGTGCAGTATTTACATTTCCTAGAGACAGTCAAATATTCTCAAGGCAACACGCCCGAGTTCTGCAGAGTAGAGACTTGTGCTCTTAACCCTTCACACGCAGAGCTCCGGCAACAAGCAAATAAGGCTGAAGCTACCAGTTGGCTGACGATGTATGTAAAAATGGATACAACATTTTTATTTTCTACACATTGTGAACACACTTTCACTGTAGCACACGCGCCCTCCATAAAATATATGTATAAGTCGTCAAACGGGGCCAGAATTATTAGTGATCCAAAAATTACATTATCATATATATGAGATATATATATATATATATATATATATATATATATATATATATATATATATATATATATATATATATATATATATATTCTTTTAAGACAAGTATGCCGTGTACTTGCGGGGTGGTTGTAGTCTTGTTTATTTAGTAAGTGGACTGGAATATGTAGCCTCCAACACGTCTCTTTGAAACCCTCCGACATCAGGAGCTATTTCATTGCGAACAGACCCCTTGGCCTGCAGGTTACACAGATAGGTGTGAGGCAGATACGCAAACCCAATTAGCTATGTTAACTAAGATTGAGGTATATGGCTACAGTGTACACATATGTTTTTGCAGCAGACAGAAACTCCCCGGATTGTTTTACTGGGGGTGGAATCTTCGGCTAGTGAGTACCCACAGGTCTCTTACCAGACATCGACACCCCCTGGGCTGCTTTCTTTCTTACCGGGTTAGAGATGGTGCTGCATGCAACGTGGCTGAACAGCTAGAGCGGCCAACTTTGAAGCTGGGGAACCCCCAGGTTCTAATCTGGCGCGAGACTCAAGCATCCGGCGATTGTGGCCAAATCACAATCTCCCCGTGCCGAAAAAAATTAAGGTGTCCCTTTGTAATGCAACTGGTGCTCACCTTAAAAAGGCTTTAGGGGGCTAAAGCGCTCTAATTCTGCGGTTCGAGTTCGCGCTATATAAAACTGCAACAACAAAAAATAATAATAATAAACAAGTGCTTGACTGATTGACACACCGCTCAACAATATTTGGAGGCAGGTAATTGCAGTACTCCAAAAATTAGCACTGTTCGTGTTTGGAAGTCAGTAAGTCTATAACTCCTCTTGATTTATGAACATGAAAAGACCAGACAAAGAGACGCGGTGGCCTTGTGCATACATTTCTATTGAGAAAGTTTAAGGCCTCTTCGCCCCTCTGACGTCACGCTATGTCTGACAGTGGCTGTTGTTGGTGCGTTCACTCTGGCACGGCCTGGTTCTTTCTTAGGGCGTGTGATAGGCCTACGCCCACCCCCGCCTGCCCCAGTGACTTGCGGCTTACCAGAGCTATAGAAACTGCGTAAAAATATCCAGACGAAATGTCAAATTGGTGACTCACAGCCCGCTGCGCCCTCAGTGAGCATGGGCTGGGACCAGGCATTAAGTGTGGCCCCAAAGAAAATTTCATTTCTTTTGTCTCAGTGCAAGTCTTATGAAGCAGGACACATATTTGTCCTGTCATTGAAATGCATGTAAAAAGTCAGCCTTCTTAAATTAGAGCGGATTTAATATTTTGAAAGGCCTGGTAAAATGTTTTTAGGTCATTACGTTGTAAATATAGAACCACAAATAACTATCAACCATCATGCTCTTGCCCGCTCATGCTCTTGCCCGCTCTGTGACATTTAATATCGGCAACACACGTCTCTTGATCTTAAACACATGCTGCTTTTACAACACTTCGCCAAAAGTAAGCAAAGCTTAATAGCAGCCTGCTAAATGCGCACGTGTCAATCTGCATGTAGACGACAGAGTCAAAATGCCACACTAAGAATGACACTGAAAGCGCCAGGGAGATGCTACTTTCTTTGATATGCCAATGAAGAAGGCAAAGGTGAACATTGCCCGAAAAAGTGTTTCGTTTTTAAAACAGTACGTGCGTTTAGGAATAACACTAAATGTTTAATGAGCTACCCTTAATGCATGTGTGTACGCCCAACAATGTCTACAATATTATTTTACCCATACTGTCTGTGCTTCTATTCCCTGTTTTTACATCATTTTCCATCATGCCATTAGACACGCTGCAACACAGAAACTGAAAGTTACAGGTTTACTCTAAACGCGCATTGCAAGAAACTTGCAACAAAGTCAATTCAGCGCTCGTACTTGTGCGCGTGACAGTTTGAAATCGCCTCCAAGGCGATGCGCGCGGCCAGGATTGTCTCCTGGAAAGCAGACACGGCAACAATAGGTTCTCAGCGAGAACGCGCTTCCGCGCGCTTAGCCGAGACCTAAAAAATCTGAGTGCTAAGAGTGACGAGGAGCAGAGAGTAGGAGACAGAGCTCCGACACTGTACGTCAGGAACCGGCCTAGTTAGTTCTTCGGAAGTCGGGCTGCATCCAGGCCTGATGCCTCGCGTGCATGCTCGATATGTAATTAATTAAAATGCTTGTGTCCGAGGCTGGAAGCGAGGGGCTTACTGAGGACTCCAAGAATGCGGCCGAGCAAGGGAGCGCAGGAGGCAGGGATGACATTTGTGTACAGCACTTAAAGTTAACGCTTACGATATTTAGCCAACCATACATAAGAAAAGCAAAAAGTGAAATATGACCACGGTTCACTTACCTGCAGTTAAACTATCGAGGCTGAAGACGACTGCAGTGAAGATTTTCCGTGGCTGGGGGTAGCGAGGACTTCAGTGAAGATTCTTCTGGAACGCGATGAAGGTGACGATTCTCCGGGGCTGCTGCAACACGAGGAAGATTCTCCGGGGCTGCTGCAGAGAGGGACATCGACCACGGACACAGGAAACTCCTTAAGAGGTCCTTTAAAAGTCAGCTGTAACACGCTATTTACAGATGACTTTTAAAGGGTCTGTGCTTCGTGCCGGGTGCCGGGGAGGACGTCACAGGGGCGCAGTCAAATCAAAGACAACCATAAGCAAAGAAGATGGCCGCAGGAGCAAACGTTGTGAATACGTATTCAATACGTATTCACAACGTATGCGCCTGCGTCCATCTTCTCTGTTTAACTTTAAACTTTATCCATGAAGGACATGCACGGCAACAGGGTCCGCGGGCCGCCAATTAAGGCCAGGCGGGCCGCCAGCGGCCCGCGGGCCATACTATGAGTACCCCTGCTCTAGAGAATCATGGCTGGAGAAACAACATCAAAATCCTGAATATACTGGAAGGAATAGAAGGAGAAGACATAAAGGGATTCGTAATCCAGCTACTAGAGGAAAAAATCCCCTGGAACAAATCAGTTAACCTCAGTGAAGATATCCGAAGTATACACCGGGACCTCTTCAGGAAGGGAAAACAAAGGAAAAACCCTTGGAAAATCCTGATTAACTTCATGACGTATTCCCTGAAAGAGGGAATTCTAAGTGAAGGCCTAAAAGCGGTATCTTTTACCAAGGATGACTGGTCCTGAAAAATTAGATCAGACATATCAAGAACGACCCAAGATAGGCAATGGTAGTTGGGCCAGCATATGCCACACTAAGGGCACTTGGAGCGAATGTTCAGATGCGCTTTCCTGCTTCACTGAAAATTATCTGGAATAATAAAATGCTCAACATAAGAGACCCAAAGGAAGCAGAAAGGCTAATTGAGCAAATTTAAACACAACAGGAATATCACTCTCAAAAGTAATAAAAATGTGTAAACCACATGCCAGAATGCGGCCTCAAAACCAGTGGAAAAAATAGGAAAAACTTGAACTAAACCGAAGGGCAAGGAGCTCAAAAAGGGCAGATCAATGCCCGGAAGAAAGAAGAAAAGGGAGGCTTCTCCAGGGTGGGGGGTACTCAATGCATGAATGTTCACCAAAAAAGTTCGAAAAAAGAAAAAAATCAAAGCACATGGTGGGGAGCAAAATGGGGAAAAAAAGAAAAAAAAGAAGTCCTAAAAGAAAAACAAGAGGAGTACAATGGCCCAGATGCAAAATATGGCGACCTGAGTAGGGATGTCAGTTACTGGTAAGGGATCAGAAAAAGAAAAGGAGCTCAACATCTTAACATGGAACACAAATGGGCTGAGAATAAAAAAACTAAGAATGAAGATACTGGAATACCTAAAAAACTGTGACAGCGAAATAATTATAATCTAGGAATCGCATTTAACAAAAGAGGAATGGGAGCCGATATGTAAAAGCCAATTGTGGATAGACCACTGTATTTGTACAAATCAAAACTGTAATGTAAAGGGAGTGGCGATTACCTTTAAAAACTCCCTGAAAGCAATGATCGAGAAAACAGAAATAGACAGAAAGGGGAGATGGGTCACTGTGAAAGCAAAATTCCATAATAACTCTTACACCGTGGTGGGTTACTATGGACCAAATGTCGATGATCCTGAACCGCTTCAAAAACTATACTCTAACCTCCTGGCAACTAACAAACCAATCATAATGGGTGGAGATTTCAACATCTTACTAAACCCCAAAGAAGATCGGTACCCAGCAAAAAACCTCCCCAATCAGTCAAAAATTAGAGAATGGGTTGCGTTATACATAAAGGACCTAGGAATTGTGGGGGTGTGGAAGGAAAAAGGGAATAAGAATCACAAATTCACTCATAAAAACAAAAGGCTAGGACACGCATCCAGAATAGACTTCTTCCTCATTAGCAGGAGCCTAGTGGAACCAACAAAAAAAGTCGAACATATCCCAGCTCATATCTCAGACCATTCAGCAGTACAACTTAGCCTGATATGAAGAACCTTAACCCCAGCCCAGAGGTGGACAGTGGACAAGAGTATCTTTTTAGATCAAACTTGCATCGATAAATTGGCAGATGAAACAAAAATGTTTTTCGAAGTAAATAATGATGGAACTACAAAGCAAATAGCCTGGGACGCATATAAAGCTTTTATCAGAGGGAACATTTTGAGTATGGCGGCTCATAGGAACAAGGGGAAGAAACACTTCATTGAGCAAATTGAGAAGGATTTGATGACTCTGGATATAGATCTTAAGAATGCCAAGACCAGTGAAATAAGTACTGAAATAGAGAGAAAT